>NC_135783.1:214296971-214896971 GCF_051106095.1 Pogona vitticeps | reverse complement strand
CACTCTCACTGGTCCATGCAAATAGCACATGAATATTCACAGCCTGGGCAGACACCACAATAATACTGACTTAGCACAGGGGGCACAAATTTGGCAGAATAATATTTAAACTTACAAAATCAGTAAATTTTAAAGAAAAATATATAAAATGTGTTATAGATGGCATACAACTCCAACTAAATTGTCTAAAGTGTACAAAAACACCTCCAACAAAATGCTGGAAATATAAAATGCAGGAGGGCACTTTTTACCATATTTGGTGGACATGAAGCAAAAAAATTATCAGAGATCAAAACAGGAAATGTTACAAAAAAATCTTATCTTATGTGATACCATTTAAACTGGAATTATTTGTATTGAATATTATGATTGAAATTGTAGATAAAGAAATGAGATGTTTGATAATACATGTAATTATGGCAGCAAGGATATATTACAAGGAAAATAATGGAAGAAAGAAGAGGTATAGTCTCTTGAGGAATTGACAGAAAAGATCCTGGAAGTGGTGGAGATGGATGTACTAACAGAAGCATTAAATGAAAGATCATCTCAAAAAGGACTCAAAAATGGGAACAGTTTTATAACTGGATCTGAAAAATGAATTGGAAAGTATAGATAAAAGAAGTATGAGAAGGTCCAAAGGAATTGAGACAGTAGCAATGATAGATATTCTGGAAAAATTGTTATACAGCATTGTTTACTTATGTGATTTCTCTTTTTAAGTAAGTGAAGGAGAAATAGAGTTCTGCGTCATCAGCATATTGATGAAAACACACTCCAAATCTTTGGATGACCTCTCCCAGCAGCCTCATGTAGCTATCAAAGAGCACTGGGGAGATAGACGACCTCTGTGGCACCCCACAATTCAGGATCCATGGGATCGACAACTCCTCCTGGATCTAGGAGGGGATGCATGCACTAGCTTTATCCATTCCATCATCTTCCATAAGCAGAGGACAGATTTCTGGAGACAAGGAGGTAACATCTCCTGTCCGTGAAGACTACATCTGCAACTTTAAATTCCAGATTTAAAGAAAATAATGAAAAATAGGGCAGCTGCTAAATGTATTTCTTGAGGATGCAAGTTGCCCAGATAAGAGGTCATCATTGGATATGGATTCTCTGCATCCTGAACAACTGACACTGTAACAATGAAACACTGAGCACCATCCTAATGGACTGAGCATCATGTATTCTTCTAGCTTTCCGATATATGGCATATACAGACAGCAAATATGTAGGATACAATCAGTGGACTGAACACTATATTCTTCTAGCTTTTCAATATATGGCATATACATATAGACAGCAAATACTGTAAGTAGATACAGAGACCTAGACATTTCATCATCTACATTCCTTCAAATTTATATTTAGATTTTATTAAAATTTTGTGTACTTGTTATTGTTGCTTTATTATTTCTCCTTTTTGTTTTAAGGTTATTTGTTTGGGGTTTTTGTTCATGTGTTTTATTTTATTCTGTCGTTTACAAATGTTTAAGATATATAATTTTTAAAAATTAAAGAAACAGTTGAAAAGGCCCTGTTTATAATCTGACTCAGTCTGTTGGTGGGTCCCAGTAGAACCCCTGTCTAGGAAGATTTATATGGCTCTAGGTGGTCTTTCAACTAACCCGACAAAGTTCAATAGTAGCATTTTATATCTGCCTTTAAAGCAGCTAGCAATCGGGTAGATAAAGAACTGGTGTCATGTACACAGAAAACTTAACACCAATCATCACCTGCATTCTGTACCAGCTGAAGCTTCTCAATTACATTGATTGATTGATTGATTGATTGATTGATTGATTGATTGATTGATTGATTGGACTTATATACCGCCCGATAGCACTACAAGCACTCTCCGGGCGGTTCACAATTTTAATTATACAGGCTACACATTGCCCCCCCAGCGAGCTGGGTACTCATTTTACCAACCTCGGAAGGATAGAAAGCTGAGTCAATCTTGAGCCGGCTACCTGGGATTTGAACCCCAGGTTGTGAGCACAGTTTTAGCTGCAGTACAGCAGTTTAACCACTGCGCCACGAGGCTCACTTAAAGCCAATCCCATGTCAAAAGCAATACAGTAGCCTAGGTGGGATGTAACTGGAGCACAAGTAACTGTCACCACTGATTCCTTCCTCCAAGCTTGGGTCTCCAGGTATTCTTGGGCTACAGCTCCCAGAAATCCTGGACAACACTGATAGTATTCTCGGAGTTTTAGTCCAAGAATACAGTAACTGGGAACCACTAGGCTAGTATATCAGCTTCAACCATAAGCTGGTAAAAAGCATTTCCTGCCACCACAATCATTACCTGTACTTCCACAGAAAGTACCAAATTTAGAAGGACCCCTAATCTGTTGATTCTGCTGTTTCAGAGACACCCATCCAGAACTAGTTGAAAATGTCTATGAAGATTAGTCTAGTTACCTTCTTATAGTCCACTTTCAGGGAGACTAAGATTGTTTCCATCCACTCTCAATACGACTGGAATCCTAATAAGGCATCATTCAAAGCTTACTGGAATTGAGGCAATACTATCCCTTCCAGTATGTCCTTCAAGGACAGGACAGTAGACACCAGGTGGTAACAATGTAGGACTCTTAGGTGCGGACAGGTTTTTTTTTATCTGTCAGAGATGCCTTTTCAAGGACTGTAAGAGCTACTCTTCTCTCAAAGTAGTGCTAACCACTCCTGAGGTCCAAAACAGTGGGACTGACCCTAGTAGCTTTTAATGTGCAGAGGTGACAAGGACTTAGGAAACAGGTGGCAAGCTTCAAGTAACTTCCCTATATCCTCAGGTTGCACAAGCTGAAATATATCCAAAAATCACATGACAAAACAATGCCCTAGCTTTATTCATCTCTTGACTGTCAAAGATGAAACAGTATAACAAGAAAAAAATGTAATTCTTCACATTTAATTCTTTCTATTTTCAGTCTGGTTTATAGATAAGCAAGTAACCTGCTTCTAAAAAAAGTTAATTGTTGTGATCTTCTTTTATATGTTGACAAAGGGAGGCAGAACTGGTGCCAGAAATCAAAGTCCATCTGCATTCAATTTCATATAGTTCAGCCACATTGTGGAAATAAAATTACCAAGTTTCTACCAGAAGAGTACACTTTCATTTGTAATACAGCTTGCAGTTCAGAGATATATTTAAATAAATTATCTACAGTAGAACATCAGAATAATTGATTCTGAAACATGTATTTCAAGTAAAACATAGTGTAGTTACAGAACCCATGTATTACACATGCATTGATTTTTAATGTTTTAAACAGCCAATTCTCAAATTTAAGAAATGAAGAAATTCATTTCATAACGAACAAAATTCATTCATAAACAGAAAGATCAGAATCTTATTAAGCAGTGTATTTGTGGGAAAAAAATTCTGTTCCCTCAAAGGCATCCATGGTTATTCCGTAACTAGCACAAAACAAACTCTAGAACATTTTGAGACTGCACTTGGCCAACTGAAATCAACAAGATATGAACAGGAATGTACATGACTGCAGCATTTTAGATAAGCTGTACAAATTACAGCTTTCAGACCAACTTATGGTTTTCAAGAGCACAACACCCATTTCTGATGCTAAATATCTGTAAAAGTTAAAACACAACATTGCATGTGCATGCACATGTCTACATCTTGCTACAGTTTTTCATCCAGTTTTGGAAGCTTTAGCTGGCACAAAATGCAGCTGCTGTCTGCTGAGAAAGGTGTGGTTGAAGTCCACATCAGTTGAAATCCTCAAGCGGCTGGGAAAATAGCACAGAGGTGGAAGTGATCATGAAGGGCTTTTGCAAGCATGTTGCACAACAGAGAGGCTCACTTTGGCAGTTGTGACACCAAACTATGAGAACTGGCCCCTGTCTGGAAGCCTGAAAAGCTGCTTTGCTATACACCTGCCCTCTATATAACTTACTTATCAAGTATAAGGTTTTTTATACTTTCTTTACAGAAGTACTTTGCCACTGTGTTTTTAAACCCTGATCTGTTGTATGATATGCTCTTTGGGTTATATTAACCTAACCCTTACTGAGTTTCTATGACCAAGTCAATATTCGAACCATGTTCTCCACAGCCCTGGTCCATCATAAAGCATTGTACTCTGAATATAAATGAGATACGTTTAAGCTTCTTTTCTGAAGTGTAACTCATTACACCAGTGGTCTCCAACATTGGACCTACAGATATTCTTGGACTTCTCCCAGAAATCCTAGCCAGCAGAGGTGGTGGTGAAATCTTCTGGGAGTTGTAGTCCAAGAACATCCGGAGGGCCAAGGTTGAGGACCACTGCATTACACTACAGTCAACAACTCAAAATCTACAAACACCCAAATATTACACTGTTATCCTATCTACAATTCTACTCCGAAAAAGTATCCTCCCTGAGTGCAACACATACTCTCAAGAAAGTGTATGTAAGACTGTAGTCTAATTTCACATTTCTGAGAACATAGACAGTTTGGAAACAGTACCTGTTCTTACCTGCAAAATATCTGTCAACTAGCAATGACACAATCAGACGCCACAGCTGATGTCACTTAAGACAGAAATAACATGCCTTGTCACTTCTGCCAGCATATAATGTGCTGAGTAGTAAACTCCCGGAAGAGTATTTTCCTGAAACTTTAAACTTTTAATCACATACTCTTAAATGTCACTGTATCATCCCTTTTCTCTGATACTGACATCAACCCCCTGGTCTTCTCACTTAATTGAGGTAATGGTGCCTTTAAATTATCAGCAGAATAAATGTGTTTTCTTCAATAATCTTCACTTTTTTCCTCTTTTGCTGCCACCTACCTTTAGCTGCTCATTTGTGTGTGCATATTCAATCCTTATGATACCCTGCACACAGCCAGCCCTCAGGTACTGAATTCTACACCACTCAGTTTGCTTATTAAAATAAGAATGTGACAAAAAACACCGGTGTTTATTCCAGGGCTCTAAATTAATCTAGTACAAGCTTTCCCATTCTATTACTTCTTCCCCCCTCAACCTCTCAGACTGCTCTCTCTCAGACTCCCTGATCCCATTACCCCTCTCTCCCCAATCTCTCCATACCAGACTGCTCTAGGTCAGATTTAAAAGCTCATGTGTCAACACAATACTCTCCCCCTCCTTACCTAGTTTTTCTCCCCACCAATCAGAAGCATTCTTACCAACATTTCATGTTCTTCACTCCCCCCCTTCCATTACACAGTTTACCAAACTATATAAACAACGCATTTAAATATGACCAGGCATCACAATTACAAAGCCAAAAATTATTTTTAAGATCTAATGTTCATTAATTCTAGTGAGTAAGAGACACTAAAAGAATTAAAGAGTAGACAGTTACATTTAAATTAATTTAAACCAATGTTTAAATAATTCAATTACTGCACTGGTTAAACAGTACAAGAGTGCTCAAAATTATGTACTGTATCTGGGTATCTAAACCTGTGCATAGTCTGAGGTTACTGGAGGCCCTGTCATATCATCAAAAGGGCAACAGGAGACATGGCACTTCCTGTGGATGCACCTGCTATGAAATCCCCTGAAGGAAATGAGAATAGAAGTACTGATTTTAAGCAGTGAAAAATTATTTAGCTCTTAACTTTGAAATGGAAGGCTTCAACTCCGCTTTTTCTGGTTTCATAAGGGGTGCTGATAAGTATTGAGCCTTACCCAGAAAAATATTAAGCTAAGAAGCTATAAACTGCAGGGTGTATTGACCAATTTGTCTGTATTCAATGATGCAAAAATCAATTACCTATTATTTTAACTTATCTTTCATGTTCAGGTCCAAAGTGAACATGGCGGCACCTCCACAAAACTTCAATATGAAAAAGCATAGGACCATAATCAAGTTCCTGTTCCTCCAAGGGAAAGGTGCAAAGCAGATCCGTGATGAAATGTCACAAACTATGGGTGACGTTGGCCCTTCATATGCAACAGTTAAATGTTGGGTTGCCAATTTTTAAACTGGACATTTTGGTGTTGAAAGTGAGAAACCCAGTGGAAGGCCTGTTTCTGTCTCTGTGCCGAGTGCAAAAGTCAGTGCAGAAGCAAATGGCAACAGGTTTTTTTGGGATAAGAAGGGGGTTCTGCTGGTGGACTACTTCCAACAGGTTTCAACCATCAATGCAAAATATTACTGTGCTTTATTGATGAAGTTGAGGCAAAACATAAAGGAAAAACGTCAAGGAAAGCTCTCCTAAGGTGTCATCTTGTTGCATGACAACGCCTCGTCACACACTGCAGGTGAAACAATGGCAAAACTGAAGTCCTTAGGCTTTTAACTGATGCCCCATCCACCCTATTTTCCCGATCTGGCTCCTTCTATTACCTGTTCCCCAAACTCAAAGAACACCTAAAGGGACAATGATTTGGGAGTGTTCTGGAGGCAACTAATGTTGCAAATGAGTGGTTACACCAGGAGGCGGAAGAATTTTATTTGCAGGGACTTAAGAAGCTGCTGGACAGATGTCGCAAGTGCACTGACTTCCTGGGGGAATATGTAGAATAATGTGGCAATTATAGCTTCCTACCTCAATTTTTTCTGGGAAAAGCTCAATACTTATCGCACCCCCTCGCATAGGTTTAGCTTCAGTTTTTGTTAATGCCTTGTTTGAACATGTACTGCTTTAGAAACACAAGAAAGAAAAAGAAAAGTAACATGTAAAAAAAATTAAAAATGCTAAATGAAGCCAAGAGCAACAAAAGCAGTAGTTGCATAGCTTTTCTTTCAGTGCTATTATTGTTTGAACACATTTCTTTATTTTATTGATTTATATATCACCCCATTAACACTATGCACTATTTTGGGTGCTTCACAATTGATATGACAAACAAAGGCAAAACCAGTGAAATTCGGAGTCAAGCCATAAACATTCAAAATATAGACTGTCCAACATTTCCATAATAATTGGCAGGGCATAAAGAAAATGTATTAGAAAGAACAATCCAGTTGACCCATAATAGTCCAGTCACTCTAAATCCTTGAATTTGTCCTTGAGCCAAAAACAAACAAGCCCAGCAGTCATCAGAGTTAGTTTCACACCAAAGAGTGGAGGAAGTCTGATATCTAGGTAGCTCACAAGCACTGTAAAACTTGGGAGCAGCAGCTGAGAAGATAAACAACCCTGCTTCCGCATTGTATAGGAAGATTCTTTTTAATGAGGAGAAGTACTATGGAGTGTATCATAGGTAATGACAAAATAAAAGAACCAATAAAAAAAGGCGAAAACGTTGGGGGCACCTTAAAGACTGTTATATATTTTGTCATAACAGTTTAAGGTGGCCCCGTATTTTCGTCTTTTTTATTTGTTCTTTTATATTTATTTATTCCCCCCCCCTTTGGCTTTGTTTTTATTTATCACGCTCCCACAGACTAACAGGGCTATCTTTTCTATAAAAAAACTACGGACTTCTTGCTTCACCGCGGGAGGAGGGCTCACTTTCTCCCCGGAGGCAAACCAGAGACCTCCGCCACTCAGAAGCCCCACCGAAGCTGCCCGCAGGTCGGTTCAGTAGCGAGCCCACCTCTATGCCGGCGAGCTCACTCTCGGGATCTCCTCGGGGGAAAAAAAGAAATTCCCCAACCGCGCCTCATCACATGAGACGGGAGGGGCCTTTTCTAAGGCCTGTCCAAGAGATCTGACCTTTCCTACCTCACTCGCTAAACAGGGGCCTGATCCACCATCACGAAGACTCCTTACACCAGTGACTTCCCGGGATCTGGGAACTGGGCTCCCCGGCTTCTGGCTCAACTCCCCGACTTCTCTCCACAGAGTTTGCCCCCGAAGAGCCGGAGGAGGGGGGGGGTCGCCTGTCCCCCCCCCCCCCGCCCAGTCCCCAGGCTGAGTCGCAGAGCTCCTGGGCGGGTCGAGGCCTCTCAACCCGCTTTCCCTGCCTCGAAATGGCGCCCCGAAAGGTCCACCGGAGCCAGGCAGCCTCCCTCCCTCCCTCCCTTTCCCTCAGGCTGAGGGGGCAAAGCTTTCCTTCCAAGAGCCGACGCGTCTCTCCCCTCACCACCCGACCCTCTGCCGAAAGAAGGGGTTGCCCCGACTCACCCACATCCTGTTCGAACGGGTTGGAGGCGAAGAGAGGCATGATAATGGCGGCGGCGGCGGCGGCCAACGACAACCACCCCCACCAACCTCTCCTACCCCAACACCTCCGGGAGGCCGGTCTTCCCAGCTGGCTGGGCCGCGGGCAGCTGCCGCCTCAGGTGAGAAGGCGACGGGCTCAGTGCGCAGCAGCCTCCGCTCAACTCCTCCCCTCTCCGCTTCCTGTTCCGCCCGCGGACGTCATCGGACGGGGGACCTGCGTCTCCAACCCTCTCGCTCAGCTCCGGGTCGCCAAACGGATGCCTGACTCCGGCAGAGGTTTTAGTCAGAGACCGCTGCCTGGAAACTGAGTATAAAATGGCACGGCGAACCCTTCCACTCTGCTTCCTTTTGTCTTTTTCGGTACCGTTGTCCTAGAAATAACAACTGAAGGGAAAAGATTGCGACCCGCGGGACAGGCGAGTGTTAGACAACTCCTCAAAGGGTCCTTAGAAGAAAGAGATCCGTATAGAGATAGAAATATAGAGGCGTACATTTTAGAGTTAAGGTTCCCTGGGTTTTCTTTTTAAAGGAAGTACGGTGGCGTCCAAGATAAATACCGATCCCCCCGGAGGGACGCTACATTGTTCTTATAAAAGCCTTCTCCGATCATATTATTGTTTAGATCCACCAAAAGGGATTAGCACTCTGTAGGTGGATATTTAACGGGAGTGCTTTGCAGCAAGAGAAAGGTTGGAAACAGAAGGGGAGGGGGGCGTTGATTGAAGATATCGTCCAACTCCTTCTCTATCTATCTATCTATCTATCTATCTATCTATCTATCTATCTATCTATCTATCTATCTATCTATCTATCTATCTATCTATCTATCTCCCGCCCATCTGGTCTATACGACCACTCTAGATTGGTCATTGCAATAATGTTATATTCAATCTTTGGTTAATATTAAGGTTGCATACCTGGATAAATTAGGTTTGACGGAACTCTGCACAATTCAAACGAATCACGCACGTCTTGTTGAATTCAACAACAACAACAACAAAAGGGTGGGGAAGCTAAGTGGTCCTTGTGCAAAATTCAAAAGCAAGGGTGGGTGGTGCCTGATGAAGCCCCCGTTTTGAAACTTGTTTTCTAATAAAGGTGCTGGCATTCATATCTGGCCCTGATTTTGGGAACTTCTGTGTTTCCTCTAGCCAAGCCGCACAGTCCCAGAGTGCTCCCAGAAGAAGGGAGGTAAAGGTGAAGGTTCCCCTTGACAATTTTTGTCCAGTCGTGTTCGACTCTAGGGGGCGGTGCTCATCCCTGTTTCCAAGCCATAGAGCCAGCATTTTGTCTGAAGACAATCTTCGGTGGTCACATGGCCAGTGCGACTTAGACACGGAACGCTGTTACCTTCCCACCAAGGTGGTCCCTATTGATCTACTTCCATTTGCATGCTTTCGAACCGCTAGGTTGGCGGGAGCGGGATTCGATCTTACGACTGCTTGGTCTTCTGACCCTGCAGCACAGGCTTCTGCGGTTTAGCCCGCAGCGCCACCACGTCCCTAGAAGAAGGGAAAGTTAAACCAAACCTGAGTAGTCTCTACCTGGAAAACCCTGAAGACGGTCGCCATAAGTCAGAATTAACTTCAAGGCACATGAATATTTATTATGTTTCTTCCATTTTGTGATGCCTATCCTGAGGAAGACCCATGCAGGGTCAAAGGCTGGCTTATATGATTTTTTTAGTGGCCACCCAGTGTGATCCAGCCTTGCTTTCAGATTTCTGAGTTCAGTGGAACATGTATTGCCCCATGGCAGTAGTTTTCAAGTAAGAAGGTATAAGGTTGTGTTTGAATCAGCGCTGAATCCCCATTTTTTATTACATAAAGGCAGGGAGCACTCCTTGTACCGTTTCTATTATACTTGGCTCTGGCCTACATCTGGGAAGAATGAAATACAGATTTAGCTGCTATTTGTGTTGTCTTCTAAACTAGCAGCATGCTTTTTGCTTTTTTTTTTTTGTTTGTTTGATTATTTTAAACAGAAGGGTCCTGAAGGTGGCAGTGTTCTCCCAACAATAGCAGCCACAAGCCATCGGTTGACCGCTGTTGCTGCCTAGAGTTTGAAATGGAAGCTTCAGCACCTTTTCACTAGCCTGCCCTAGGATTCCTTGTTGCAGATCTCCTGAGACAAGACTGAGAAAAGGGAACACAAGACAGAATATGCAGCAATAGAGATGCAACATGCTTGTAGAATCCCTGTAGTCTGCCAGATATTGAAGTAGCAGGAATTATATACAGACAGAATCAGTGGAATTGCTGCTTCCTCAAGTCTGTAAAGATACAGTGTTGTTTGCTTTGTAGCTATTATCACAGATGTGACAGCTTTTTTTAAAAAAAATCCATGGCAGTGTAATCAGCCTCTCATTACTGGCACATGGTATGTCCATGTTTCTGACCGAACTGTTCACCTCATTTGTTCTAATCAAGAATTATACCATGTTTTTCCCCCATTGATTTTGACCATTAGAAGAAATGATAGATAGCATCCTTACCTTGTGGGGGGAAGAATCTGTGGGCATGAAATGCTTTTTGCCTTGCCAGAAGAAAACAAGTAAGCTGTGCTCAGTTTCCCAAGGGGGAACAAGTGCTGCAAGTGAGTGAGCCTAGTTAATAATGGAGAAACTTAGTGGGTCAGTTAGAATGACCGCAGTGAGGTTAAGGAAAAGGGAACATATATGAAATAAAGAGAGAAGTAAATAAGAGTCTGGGGTCTAGATAAAGAGGGGAGTGGGAGATGTAAACAAAGGTGGGACTTCTTGTGATCTGTTTCAGTGTACCGGATAGGCTGTACAGCTTGGAGTACCTGACCAGTGGGGAAACAAGGGAGGGAGCATGCAGCCAGGAATAGGGGATAAATATCATGCTACCTGTATTGATGGGTGTGCCTACCCAGTTAGGACACCTGCTTTTGCAAAAGTCCTTTTTAGTAAAAGAGAGCTGATTGTATTTGTGGTTGTCTGGATAATATATTTAAGTAACAAGGGGTGAGAATTTCTCACGCAGCTTAACTTAAAAATAAGTACTACAATCCTGATGGAGACTGCAGCCAAGAAATCAGAAGAAGACTGGGATTCAGAAGAGCAGCAATGAAAGAATTAGAAAAGATCATCAAGTGTAAGGATGTGTCACTAGAGACCATCCACCCTATTGTATTTCTGGTCACCATGTATGGATGTGAAAGCTGGAGAGTAAAGAAAGCTGACAGAGATAAAAACTGATGTGTCTGAAATATGGTGCTGGAGGAGAGCTTTGTGGATATCCATCCTTTAGACATTGTGCAAAATGCAGGACTGCCTCTTGGCAGCCTTTGTAGAGTGTGTGGTGATGGACGAAGCTATACAATGCAGGGAGAAGTAAGTCCTTTTAAAAATGATCCTTTAAAAAAAGGTTTATTTTGAGTTTTTTTAAACCCTTTATTTATACATCAAAAACAATCGGTAGCATGGCCAATAGTCACACAAAGGCAAGCAAGGATAAATGGCAGGTAAACCATAATATGAAATCTTTTCATTAGTGAATCAGGCATGATTTTGAAAGGTCACAGATTGATATACTGCTATGTCTGACTTAGCTAAGCACTAGGTGCTGCAACTTAGGATCTGTATTCAAACTGTTCAGTATCAGGAGCCTCGTGGTGCAGTGGTTAAACTGCTGTACTGCAGCCAAAACTGTGCTCACGGGGTTCAATCCCAGTTAGCCAGCTCAAGGTTCACTCAGCCTTCCGTCCTTCTGAGGTTGTTAAAAGGAGTACCCAGCTTGCTGGGGGGGGGGGCAATGTGTCACCTGCATAACTAACTTGTAAACCACCCAGAGAGTGCTTTAAGTGCTATGGGGCAGTATATAAGCAGCACGATTTGCTTTGCTTTGTCAATTAAATCGATGAGTAAATCAAGAGAGCTCAGTGGGTTGGTGTGCTTGACTATGGAGCTAGAATCACCTCTCTGGCTCCTGGAAGTGATACCAGGTGTGATCACTGGAATGTATGTGCCTGATGGGGTTGCCTGCCTTAAAGCTTGTGGAGGAAATTGTCTTTCTTCATCTCTATAGACAAATGGATGCCAGAGTCACTCAGTGAATCCTCCGTTGCCGTTTCTTTAAGTACTTGCCTTCTGCTTTCGTTGGGAGGAGAACCCCGCAGAAACATGGCAAAGTTGGAGAATTCATTTGGTGGCACAGCAGGCAGTTCCAAACCAAGCCTAGAGTATGATGTGGCGGATAGAATGATATGAAGTCTTCGGTATCAAGCAGTCCTTGAATGATGATAGATTTCCTTGTGTTGGTTTTAATTCCTGCTCTGAATGACTATTCAGGTATTTTCCATAGTTTTTTTAAAAAGGTGGGGGAGGCATATCTTTATTTTCCACTAAAATATCAGAGATAGTATGTTGTGTATAGTGTCTTTACATTGTTTTCTCCAAATATAGCTAACAATGCTGAATCAGCATCTAATCTTAGGGGATTGGTTAGTAAATCCTGTCACGATTCCCACACAGCCCCTGCTTGTTTCACCAAACTAAGAGCTCATGCTACGTGTCTTTCAGCTTCCACCAATTGATTACATCAACATTACCTATTATTAATAATTGAGGTCCAGGGCATATGCCATTTTAAAAGAACCAGATAAAAATTGTTTATTGTTACAGATGTTGACAGAACAAGGAATGTTGTTAACTCTTAAACAAACATCCTCCTTTATCCACTCTGAACTACTACTCTCCTGCCCAAACTCCCAAAACTCTCTCAACTCTCCGTCTCTCAATCTAAACTCCCTGTCCTCCTGCTGAGTCTCTTATATCTCGTGACTCCACCCCTCCAGCACTCCTATTAGTCTATGCAGACATGATATTAATATTCATGACCTGGGCAGATGCCACAAATCCCTTCATCTCTATTTGGAGATTTCTGTAGAATTGATGTGGCCCAGGGGAATATTTGAGCCAGCCTGCATGGCTCTCCTGGGGGGGGGGGTTTCCTATGGAGCTATCCACGGTGCTACTTGCTTTGGTGGATTTTGCCTTACCAAAACCTAACCTCTGCTTTGTGTGGGTTTGGCCTTACCAGCATCCACCCTCTCCTCTGCTTGCCTTTGATTGGCATCCCCGGTTCCAACAGAACCAACCTTATCCAGCTTAGCTCACTCCCTGTGATGGAACAAAGAAGTGAGATGGTTAATAATTTCAACACACAATGGCATTTCAAATCTCTTGTGGCCATGGTATTTCTATCTGGATCCTTTTTTCCACCTAAAAATATGCAAGCCTGCTGATATAACTGACACACCTTTACTTTTCTCCACATTTGGCAGCTGTAAGAGCAATTGTGAGAGAGCAGCGTTGGGTGCCCTTTCCGTGTCTCTTCCTTCTGTCACTTCTTCCACAGTGGAGCAGTAAATGGTCACGAGCAACCTAGGAGCAATTGTGAAAGCAACAGTAACCATCGTTGTAAAGCTAAGGTGAAAAGAAGACTCAGGAAGTTTTTTTTTTTAGTAAAGATCATGAATTACTACTATAGTGTATAGAGATGAGAATATATAATGCTTGCTAGCAGCGCATATTTGTTTTGCATCTAGGTGAGCAAACTGCTGTGGCAGTTTCTGTTGGGTTTGTTCTTGAATGCTGAAGGTTCATAAGGTTAATTTTCTAGTGTGAGTGATGAAAATTTCAGGGCCTGTCCCAACAAGAGAGCCGTGTATGTTTGCTCAGTAGAAAAAGTATTGAGCCATATATTTTGGTCAGAGTATTGATAAACTAATTGCACATATTCTAAGACTTAGACACAGGCTCCTGTACCCATCGGTGACAGCGCAAATCTTCCTTTGTTTCTTTCTTTCCAGTTTCTGTCCTCAGGGAAGCAGCTGCCTGTCTTCAGCCAGACTCACCAACATTCCTGAAAGGAGCACCTGCAGAGAGACAACTTCCCCTGTCTTGAGAGGAATGCCAGACCCTGTCTGAGACCTGTCACCCGCAACCTGCATTCCAGCTACAAATTTAAAAAAATGGCTGCTGCACTCCCCCAGGTGGGATCATTTTTGTCCTCTGAATCTTGTGCGCCACCCCAAGGAATCCCCTTATCAGGCTGGAACATTTTCCTACCCACAGAGGCCAAGGGCCTTACCGTGCCAGCACTGTTTGCTCTCGTAAGGGGCACAGGCTAATAAAACAGTTTTATGGTGGGTGCCCTTGGTTTGGTTGAGAGAGAACACACATCCCATTTTTGAAAATCAAACCTCTGAAGCAAAACTGAATTCTGTCCAACTGAGGCACAGCTAATCTGCATGCGCTAGTATTTCATGGAGTAGCAAACACTTTTCACACAAAATGTTTGTATCAAGTAAAGCGGCTGTACCACATAGGGACCCTCTTGTGGGACAGGGAAACCATTTGCCCTTGTCAAAAATTTTATGGAGGCATGTCTAATGAAGTGTGAGGGAGTGGCTTCATCATCATCATCATCATCATCATCTTAGAACTGCAGAGCTGGAAGGGACCTTATGGATCATTGTAGTGTTCCCCTTTATTTTGTCAATGATTCATGTTTTAATATGTTAATTGTTGATGCATATTCATGTTGCTGAGAGGTAGAGCTGAGAGTCAGGGGGAGAGTGTGTGAGAGAGAAGTAGTTAGAGTGTGGAGTTTGGGGAATTCTGAGGTGTGATTAAAATTAGGAGGGTATTATCAAATAGAAGGTGGTGGTTAATAATAAATTTACCTAAAGAAGATATTCATGAATCAGTTTCAATTTCTGTAATCAATAAAAGTTCTATTTAAAAGACCTTGAAGTGTGGACCTGAATCTTTATCTTCCTGAAGTATTGGTGATTTAGTGATCACCTGGTGGCAGCAGTATAAAAGAGGGGATTGTTTGCCTTCTTGTGCTCTGAGTTTTGACGGTCAAGCAAGGGGGCACGACCGGTGAACACCACAATCATCAAGTCCAGTTCTTGTCAGGGAGGCGTAGTGGGGAATCAAACTCCCAACCTCTGGTTCCGCAGCCAGATACTTTAATCACTGAACTATGTAGCAGCTCTTCTTCACAAAAAGAGACAAGTGGCCAGGTTTCCCTGCTGTCACCCACACTACGGCTTCCACCCTTGGGGCTTTTGTAACCTAACTGAACCACAACAACACACCCCATGTGGAACACACCTTGAAATGCACCTAGAAGGTCCAGGAGATATGACATGTGAGACGGAATATAACACGGTTGCCACCTATTGGTTTCCCGGCTCATTTCAAGATGCCAGCTTCTTCACCCTGAAATCCCATAAAGGCTTAAGCCACTCTATAAAACAGAAGAGTTATGGTGGATTATACCAGAGGCCTAGCTGGTCCAGCATTCTGTTCACACAGCAGCCAGCCAGATGGCGATTAGAATCCCAAAAGCAGGGCATGCTAATTCCTGTTGTTGCTGCTGCTGTTATTCAGCCTTGCTCTTTTCTATTTATGTAGTGTTTTGAATGTTCCAATTATTTTTGTAGTGTCAGTTGCCCTGGATGTTTCCAAGGAAAAGCAGAGAGAAATCTAATAAAATAAACCCAGCTCAGTGTGATCAGTACCTGGAAGAACAGTTTGATTTTGGTCATTAATAGGGTTGCTTCCAAGCATCATGTTCAAACTGTATCTTCAGCAGAGGCATTAGCATGGAAAATAATGCCCGAAGGGATTTCTTTTTTTAAAAATCCATTTTACTTTCTCGTAATAAAAATATGACTCGACCTTCAAGAAGCTGCCACTTTAATTCAATAGGAGTGAAAACAGCTTATGCACAGTGTTTGAGTCAATGCACTTCCTCTTCACCATACTGAGAGTGGTATAATCCTTGGGGAAACACTGCTGAAGATTGCCTTGACAAAATGATGCTCAGCTTCCTTCTCTGCTGGAGAAAGGTACCTACTCCTCTGTGCTCTCAAATCGCTATTCTTTTATTATTTATCTTGCAGGCCCAAAGGAATATATATACCTCCAGCCAAGTTACAATGTTACTCTTCCCATAGAACAGCCTCCCCAATTTCCTAATCACTGCATGCATCTGGTCAAATTAAAGGGTACCCATAGCATTGTACCATATGCCTTGAAGTACCTCAGGATTGTGTATTTTAAAACATTTAAGATAATCCTATTATTATTATTATTATTATTATTATTATTATTATTATTATTATTATTATTATTATTATTATTATTATTATTATTATTATTATTATTATTATTATTATTACCACCACCACCACCACCACCACCACCACTACTACTACTACTACTACTACTACTACATATGTATGTGGGGGTTCAACGTTACACTCCATTTTTGCACCAAAGAAACCAGTAGATTTTTGATGCTTCAAAACAGGTAAAATATTTATTGGTGTATTTAACAAATAACAAGTGTCTATAACAGGATTTTAGAGGCTTTTCTCCTTCCGCCAATGGGTCCTGAAGGGGCTTCCAATCTTCAAACAAGAACAGATTTCCACTGTTGACATTCCAAGGGCCCAGCCAATTTGCAGAGACTCCGTCTGCTACGGTCTGTCCCATCTCACCTTCCAACAGGGGCACGGTCTCATCATCCTGGTCGTCATTCCACAGGGAGCGTCCCTCTGGGTCCGGATCCTTCCAGGGTCCTCCCTGTAAGCTCTCCTCCTCATTTCTCTTATCCTCCATTCCAACCTGCCTTTTCTTTCTGCCTCTACCCTCTCTCTCTCTCCTCTCTCAGTTTCTTTCTCCACTCTCTCGCCTCAGCTTCTCCCCAATAAGATGGTCGGGGTGGGTACACTCTCCTTTTTCTATAATCTGTTTCTTCTTTAGGTACCCTTAATCTCTCCCATAATCCTGTCCACGGATCTTCCATCCATACCCACTCCCAACCTGGCGGCAATGGCTCCTCCTTCCTATTTATCTCTGCTGCTCCTGCCTCAAACTCCATCATCTTCTTCCTCTCTTTTCCCGCCGTTTCTCCCTGAGCCCCTCCTAATGTCATGCTTTGCATCTCCTTTCCCAGCTTGTCTGCTTCTGCCCCTTGCTGCTCTGTGTCTGTGGGTGCTCATGTTGGCTGGGGTCTTGTTTCCTTATCTTCGAGGCGGAGGAGGGATGGCTCTCCAGCAAGTGGGGTATTCCCCTCACCTCCTGTCTCACATACTAGGACTCAGGAGGCCTAGGTTTGAATCCCCACTCCACCATTGAAACTCATTGGGGTGTGGGACTGGCAAAGCCACTCCTTAAATATCTCACTTACATTATAAATACAGAGAGCCTTGTGGCACAGTGGTTAAACTGTTGTACTGAAGCCAAAACTGTGCTCATGACCTGGGGTTCAATCCCTGGTAGCTGGCTCAGGGTTGACTCAGACATCTATCCTTCTGAGGTCAGTAAAATGATTACCCAGCTCGCTGGGGGGGGCGGGCAATGTGTAGCCTGTGTAATTAACTTGTAAACCTCCCAGAGAGTGTTTTAAGCGCTATTGGGTGGTACATAAGTAGCACGCTTTGCTTTACTTTGAAGGCAACATCTCCGGACTTCGTTAAGGATTGACAACATCTGTGGCTCTTTCCTTCAGGCCATGAAAATTTATTGTACAAAAGGACACAACAGACAATCAGTCCTATACAAGAACCCACCGTTCAGAATGTTAGCTATACACTTATTATGGAAGCCTCAATCTCCAGTCACAGGGCCAGACCCAACTGTTAGGCAGATTGAGGAAGGAAGCTATCTCAGGTGGCAGATGTGGGAGGTGAAGTAGGCTGGAGGTCAGATCCACGTGTGCCACAATCTGTCTCTCACCCTCTAAGCCAGGGGTCCCCAACCTTGGGCCTCCAGATGTTCTTGGATTTCTGGGAGTTGTCCCAGAAATCCTGGCCAACAGAGGTGGTGGTGAGGGCTTGTGGGAGCCGTAGTCCAAGAACATCTGGAGGCCCAAGGTCGGGGACCACTGCTCTAAGCCATCTTGATGTCTTGCTACCAAAGTTGAACTAAGAGTCAACTGCCATGTTCACTGGCTTCAAGGGCAGGGGTGTTTTCATGGCTTTCGCTTTGAGAAGCAAAATGTCTTGGTTTGGCCCTCTGCACACACACCCTGGAGGGCTGCAGCAAAGCTGGAAATATTTTCCTATTTTTTCTATTTTAAAAGCATTTCCAGCTTTGCTGCAATATCAGAAGCAGAAGTGGTATGATATCGCCTCCTGGGGTTTTGCTTTTTTTGGAGGCTG
Organism: Pogona vitticeps; assembly: GCF_051106095.1. Lineage (NCBI taxonomy): Eukaryota > Metazoa > Chordata > Lepidosauria > Squamata > Agamidae > Pogona > Pogona vitticeps. Next base: position 214,878,656 of record NC_135783.1, on the reverse strand, counting down.
CATTGGATTGGGCTGATCCCTCCTGTAAAAACACTGCTTCCAGAGTCACCCAGGAATGGAAAAACCATTTCCCGAACTGCAAGGTGTTTTCGTTTCTTTTGTCCATGGTGGGGCTCTCTGGGGCCAGGGGTGCAAAATAAATAAAAGCCTCGGGATTTGTGCAGATCTATGGGCTTTGCCTGCCCTTGTTCTAAAAGTTACTTTCCATGTTTACAGGCCGTGTGCTGTACTGTCATCAGAGTTCTCTTAGGTGTGACTTAATTAAGGGACGAGCTCCCAATCTACCTTGGCTGTGAGCATACACTGCATAGTTCTTTACCATAAAAGACCTGTGATTTTGAAACCTGGTTAACTTTTAGTATGTGTTGCCTGAGTGTTCCTTGCTTTTAGAAGTTCATTGTTTGCTTGGCATGGTGATCTGCTTTGGGAGCAGAACAGAATTTTAAAAAATATATATGTATGTGTGTCAGAGAGAGAGAGAGAGAGAGAGAGAGAGAGAGAGATGGTTTTTTCACTTGCCCTAAACTACACCAAAATGGCAGGAGATGCCTCCTAATCCTGAGACATATTTTTCTTTATCTTTTCGAGAGGAGGCTGAGTTCCCCCACTTCTATCTGCCCTAATTATCCTGAGGACTTTGTTCTTTTTTCCTGCGTGCATCAAGCAGTCTGTTCCCTCGCCTTGGAGTTAACATCTCTGCAGTGCCGAAAGCAGATTTCCCCCCTTTGCTCACAATCTCAACGGCCCACATGAAAAATGCTTAACTTTGATCCATTTCTTGGTGTTATCAATTCTGGCACGGTTCCATGAAGAGAGGGAGAAACGCACATGCACACACACACACACACACACACACACACGTGTGCTCCGAGGAGACCTCTTTTAATTCTTCATGCAGTTTTTCAAACTTTGAAATATGCGGCAGGGGGAGAGGGAAGGCAAATGCGATGCTGGTTGTAAAATATTTATTTACGAGTGCCGCGCATTTCATGCAAAGATTGTCAAGGACCATGGCGTAGAACTCAAAGCACCTCCTGCGTGGATGGTAGACAGGCTTGTGAACATCACCATTCATAGCTTTGCTGGGTGCCAAGCATGAAACCAGCAGGGGAGAACACAGCTAGGTGTAGCATCGGCTGCTGTTTGGGCTGATAATTTCTAATTTTAGCGTAGCAAGCTTTCAGGGTGAAAAACGCTGAGCGCTGTTTTCTGTCTGGCCATGAGGAGGGGCTGCCGGGTTCTCAGTACGTTGGCTGAAATCTAAAGGAACTGCTGCTCTTCTCCAGACAGATCTTGGGGCAAGTAGTGCTGTAGGAGGAGAAAGTTTGACTTTTGTGGGGAAGGTGTAAAGCCTGGACTTCCATTTCTCCCCGTTTCCAGCTGGGGCCAGGTTGCCAGCAAGAGCAGAGGGCCTGGAAAAACTTGCCACATGGTGTAGGTTCCGAAGGGAAGGCTGTGTGGGAAGGTGACTGTAACAGAAATGGAAGCAACCCCACTGCAGCTTGGGTGCTTTTTTTGGGGGGGGGGGCTGCCTACCTCCCAAAAAGGAGTAGACTTCTCCTCTAGGCTCTGTGTTGCCGTGCTACCTACCTAACCCAGGATTCTGCACCCATTTGCCCAGGTTGCCCTCATGCCTATTTCCACAGGCAGGTGGCCTAGGAGTACTTCTAAGATCACCACTGCACGGACCCTTGCTTGCCCCACCTCTGTGACATCACAAGAGCTATGCCCCTTGTGTTCAGATGTTGGCTCTGAAACTTTGGAGAGTGGGATGGTCCTAACCTGGCCAGCCTGAGCTGAACATGAGACCAGAATCTTCATCAGGCAATACCTGCATGCATTGCTAACTGTATGTGTGTTTCATAAACGCAGTGGTGTTTAAATGTCTCTGCTCCACTTTTCCCCTATCAGAAGAAAAGGAGGATTTCATACAGTGTAGTGATAACAGTTTTGGAACGATACTTGAGAGATTTGGGTTCAAGGTCTTCTTGTCGCTACGTGCCTTCAAGTCGGAACTGAATGACAGTGACCTTCAACAGGGCTTTCAAGGTAAGTGACATGTTTAAGGAATGTCTTTACAAGTTCTACAACCTCAGTGTCTTGCCAGGGCAAACGGGGATTTGAACCCAGGCCTCCTGAGTCCTAGTCCATAACTCTACCCACTACACCACACTGAATATCTCCAGTTCTAACTGGACCACAAAACTCATTAACTGATCTTCAACCAGTCACCCTCATCCACCCTGGCCAGGTTGGGAGGGTGAAGCAAGTAGGAAGCAAGCCATGCATGTCCGCTTAAGCTCACAGATGAAAAGACTAGCTAGAAATATTATAGACAGATATATGAAACAATATTTTAAAGTCAAGGCTTTTCTCATTCCCAAAGTTAAAACGTTTCCCCCCCCCTCCCTCTTTCATAGCTTTTGTACAACCAGACAGTCTGGGATGCCTTGCTCATTGTTGATCTCCAGATGTGGCTTTCGTCCTATCACTGTCTTAGGAAGGCTGGATGTAGGTATGCTGGAATGTCTGCCCGGGAAAGGATTTGACAAATGCTAGCATTAATAAGCTGCTTTCTTTGCCACTGTAGGAGAAAGGTCCGGGTCTCAGTGCAGGAGATAAAGGATGTCATCTTTAAAGGATGCCTTGGACTTTTGCAGCTTGAACCAGAATGCAAAGGCACCCCAGAGGAGATATTGACAAGCTGGCTTTACCCTAGGTAGTTGTCCTTGTTACCCAAGCAAGTAGCACCAAAAAGCAGCTAAATTAATTTGTGCATGTAGGGTTAGCAGAGCACCCTTCGTAAATATGCAACATCCATATTCTAGGACAATATGAAAGCTAGTATTTAGTAGGAAGAAACATTGAAAGAGGAAACAATACAGGAATCCTAGTTCCAGCTCACTAAGGTTGAGATGCAGGGGGTCATGACAGCTCCCTCATGTCTCAGGAACAAAGGGAAGATGACTCTTTTATCCTCTCCTAAAGACGGTCTAAAGAGAAACATACAAGGAAAGAAGTGACATTAGCAAACCTGAGATTATTGATCTAGGGCTGAAGAAAGGCTAAGCCAGGTCAGAACCAGGTAAAGGATAATCTAGGAAATTTGGGGAAGTCTTTTTCTCCACCATTCAATGAATGCATCTTTATTCACCTGAAACTCTTCTGAGTGAGCCCTACATCCAAGCCAATCCATCCTGCCCTGTGAGTTATTTGTAATGCAATAGGGCCCCTGTATTCACAGGATCAATATTTGCAGTTTCACTTATCCGTGGTCTGAAATATTAAAAATATTAAAAGAAGAAAATCCAGAGGGGGAAAATTTCACATGTATTACCAGAACTGGCCACTAAAGAGAGCCAGAGATCATTGTATGAATTCATCTTGTTGAATAATACATAGTATGGTTTCTGGTGCCCTCTGGCGGCCAGATCTGGTAATCTGTGTGAAAAAAAATGTTAATTCTTTTTCCTTTATCATGCTATGTACTGTATAGCATTTACTATTACAGTATCTGTGGTTTTCAGCATCTGTGGGGTAGGGCTTGGAACTAATCCCCTGTGGGTACGGAGGTCCTATAGTATGCTTCTTTTGCCATAGAAGATAGTAATAACAGATGTGCATGGTGCTTGTAGCGTCTGCAAAGAGAGACATCGTTTGCCTTCCATGGAAATGGCATTCTATTAGCATAAGGAACAGAAGGCAAGTCTTATTATTGGTTTTAGGAGGAATTTCAGTTTAGATGCTTGGTTGCTGGGTGCGAGTTTCTTCTTTAGGCGATGGCCTTTTGTTTGACATGACAGAGAGGAGAGAGAGATTTTTTTGTTATGGAATGATTTCTGCCTTATGCTCCAAAAAGAATCCCAAGGGTGTTTTCATAGGAAAATCTTAAAACAACTTATAACATTTAAAACATTCTGTATAATGAGAAGAACAAGACAAACATCTTTTTTTAAAAAAAAAACAAATCCTCCAGAGAATGGCACTTCAGCATTTAAAATAACACTAAAGTCATGCAGAACGGAAAGAGCTTTGGGGTGCCTCTAAACCAGTGGTCCCCAACCTTGGGCCTCCAGATGTTCTTGGACTTCAACTCCCAGAAATCCTGGCCAGCAGAGATGGTGGTGAAGGCTTCTGGGAGTTGTAGTCCAAGAACATCCGGAGGTCCAAGGTTAGGGACCACTGCTCTAAACCATATACAGGAAGGGCCAGGCTATCTTCTTCAGGGAGAGAGTTTATACAGTATATTCCTCTGGAAAAGGCCCTGCTCCGTTTTCTCAGCTTTCCTCATGGGTAGACACGAGTGATTCCACTATTGACAGCATCACCCAAGAAGATGGTGTCCTTCAGATTTCATGGCTCCAAACAGATGAAGGCTTTGTATCTGCACAGGCATTCTACCAGTGCCGACATGTATTTTGCACGTCATCTTCCCACCTGCCCATCCATTTGCCGTGGCATGATTTTCACCTAGCAGTAAGTAGGTGCACGCTACCTGCCATTTCATATTTCCTCCAATACCATAGGGATAGCAGCCCTCGCTTAAAATGGTGGGCAATTCTCAGGTGCTCATCATAGATAGCTGTATTGCTGATGCCACCATCATTAAATCTGTTATCATGGGTAAGCCAACCATGGGGGGGGGGAAGCATAATGTGGAGAAGAGCCGTCCAGATAACAGTTTGCCAGTGACATCTTTGCACCAAGAGCAAATCCTCTGTGTGAACAGGTTGCTGTTGCTGAATCAGGGCAAATATCTCTTTCTTTCACTTGTAGCAACAGGAAGACCTGCGTTGCCTGAAGCCTAGAAATGAAATTAGACATAAAATACTGATTACATTTTCTCTCATGGTAGCCCAAATCTGTCAATCTCTTTTTGAAGGTAATTTTTAAATGAAAGAGACATTTAGATTTTAAATTATTCTCATAGCTGTGATACTGTTAAATTTAATTTGGTTTGTTTTAACACACCCTGGATAACCATCTTATTTTTAACGGAGGAAGCTATTTAGTAAGACAAAAAGAGTACCTAACCCTATAATTACCTAAAAGAAGTGTTTGGGGAAATGAATGAATACATAGAAATACTGGTGGTGTGATAAAAACCACTTATATATATATACTTATATGCCATTGTTCACAAATATATATCTATAATTCCCCCCTACTTATCCACTTTTCTTTAAACTATCATCACTCCATTTTATGCATGATCCAACTAAATTTAAAGGGCAACTACTCTGAAATTAAGCAGTTTTTGAATTGCAGCTGTCCAAGGATATGGCTGAATCTTTGCCACTGAAATCAATGGGATTTAAAGAAGCTTAATTTTGGCACACTGAATCATGTCATTATTTATTTATTTGAGCTGATCAACAAGCAAAATGACAATTGTTTCATATGTAGATTTTGTAAATCTCCATTCTCTGTTTTATATAGCATATAGGCCTAGAAGTACTGGGGGTAAAAATAAACAGAGAACTTGTTGTTGTTAAATGCCATCAAGTCACCTCCAACAGCGATCCTATGAGTGAGTGGTCTCCAAAATGACCTCCAAAATAACCTGTTGCCAATAGTTCAGCTCGGCTCTTGTAAACTCAAGTCTTTGGCTCTCTTTAGGGAGTCAGTCTGTCTCCCAGTTAATCTTTCTCTTTTCTTGCTGCTTTCAACTTTTCCTAACATTATTGTCTTTTCCAGAGAATCTTGCCTTCTCATGATGTGCCCAAAGTAGAACGCAATAGCTCAGGCTTGAGTTGCTCTAGGACTGATTTCTTTGTCTTTCTAGTGGTCCAGGATATCCACCAAGCACTTCTTCAGAAGGATATTTCAAACTAATCAGTTTTTCTCCTCTCAGCTTTCTGCACTGTCTAGGTTTCACACCCGTACACCCAGAGATACAAATCTTTAAAAAGAATTAAACAATTATTATATTTTAAATGGTCAACAAAATCAATACTAAAAACACATTTAAAATGTGCGGCAGAAATACAAGTGTATGCATGGTCTTGTCCTTGGTCTCCAGTGACATATTTTTACACTTGATGATTTTTCCCCTAATTTCTTCTTTGCTGCCCTTCTGAGTCTCATTCTTCTTCTGATGTCTTGGCTGTAATCTCCCTTTGGATGGATGATAGAGCCAAAGGACGCAAAATCTCCATTTCAATTTCTTCATTGTCAAGGTTAAAGCTGTGTCGTTCTTCTGTAGCCCTGATTTGGATCTTCTTAAGGTTCAACTGCAGTCCTGGAAACCTTTTAGTGGATGAAATGCCACCCCCAATTGGGACTGCAGCCCACAGCTGGGGCAAATACTTAAAGCTCCCAACCTGGCCACATCATGCTCTCAATAAATCCAAGTCTTGCCCCTTACATTTGGTTGTTTCTCTTTGACGGCTAGAGTGGAAAGGAAGCACTTCCTTTTGCAGCTGCACCGAAACGGAGGAGGAAATGGGCTCAAGGAAGTAAGTCCCCACCCCCACCCCCCAGAGCCCGGACTGCGATCCTCCAGAGTCCAAGCCCATACGACAGGCTGGAGTTTCCCCATCTCTTTCCCGAATATTCCATTGTTCACAAAAATCTAATCTTTCCCATTCTAATTACATCTTCAGAGAATCATACATTTCCTTTATTCATCCCTTGTGTATAACCTGCAATGCGGGGCAGTGCTCTTTCATGGGCACCTGTCACTTTGTTGTTAGGAGACTTTGGAACTCAGTCATTGTTAGGTGCTGCCGAGATCACTGGTGCTGATAACTAAGATCTACACACACAAAGGGCAGGGGATGTTTTCATTGTGAATGTTTGTTTTTCGAGTAAGAAGCGCTGTTCAATGGGGCCTGCGCTTACGCTTCTGAAGTGCACAGAGAGCCACAGAATTAACCCCAAGGAATTCCTCTTTGGCACCCTGTCTCTGCTTCAAGGACAGAACAGCACAACGAGGGATGGAAGGTCTTTCCCCCTTGCCCCCTGCCCCTGAAACACACCCAATGAAGAACATAAGACTTGAGAAGGAGAGAAAGGAGAGGTCACCCTCTTCCTTCCATAAAATGGTCGCTGATGGGTAAGGAGTGTGGGTTCTGTAGTGAGTAAGAATTGTCTGTGGGCAGAGGTGAGGGACTTGTTGGTTTGATCTTGCATATTTCATCTTCCTAGCAAGGAACAATGTCTTTCGCAGTTGGTATCTATATATAGCCATACATCAACCCCTGGGTATTACAGTATAGAGGCCAGCTGCAAGGAGTTGCTGAAAACCGACTCCCTCTCTCTTCTCCTCTCTCTGTTAGCAGAGAGAAAATAGTCAGGCTCCACCCGTAGCACCTGTCTGTGCTTTTTATATAGTGTTAGAAAATTATCTTTAAAATGAATTTTGGAAAAGGGAAATAAATCCTCCTGCCCTTGTATTTCTCTAGCCATTTCTGACTGAGGCAGGGGCATAAAACCCATTCAGCCTGAGAATCTTATAGGGAAACCAGAAGCCCGATGACTCCAAGGCTCAGAGCTTGAACTGCATCTGGAAAGAGGTTAAGGTCAGGCAGAGGTTACAAACTGAGATGTGTTTCTAGCGTTGACGGCCCCTGAACTGCAGAAAACAGTGCCAGCAGCAGGAATAACAATTTTGGGAAGAGGGCACAGGTGAATCAACATGGTTTTCTAATTTGTACTCTGTCTCTCAGTCAAGATTTCAGAAAGAAAGAAAGATTTTAACATTTCCATCCAGAGTGTGTTCTCCTGAAAGCATTTTGATTGAATTAATTTTGAGAATAAATATAGTACTGTATAGTAAATGTACAGTATGTCTTTCAAGATAACCTTTAAATAAACAGTCAGTTACACACTTTATATCTTAGAGGTATACTTTGCCTTCCACAGTTCACAGTTGATTCAAGCAGATGGCCCTAGCCTATGAAAATAACAGGAACTGAGATTTCAGCTGCCAAGGAAATTGGGAGGAATCCCCATTAGAACTGTTGTGCCTTCTGAGCAGTTTAGAAGATGAGAAAATTTGTATATACCGAAGAATTCCATCTCCCATTTTCCTTTGAATGTTGTCTGGACTGGTTATTTGAAGCTAGATGAAAAACAATTAAACTGATATTGAATACTCATTGCTGCGCTTACTGCAAGGGGTAATTCAGACCATGTTGCGGACAGAACGTGCCCAATAACTATTTGCCAGGACCATTCATTTATAACATCAGTTCTGCTGTGCTATAACAAGCTAGCTGAAGTAAGTCCCCTCTTGTCCTAGAACAGCAGTGAGGAAAACATAAACCTCCAGATGTTGTTCAACAGCACCTCATACTTGGGTGTGCTGACTAGGACCTGATGGGAGTTGCAGTTCAACCACATTTAGAGGACCACGCTTTTTCCCTCCCTTGCCTTGTGATAAAACAAAAAGACCTCTATTTCTTTTCTTTAAGTCTCCCTGCTTTGTCTAAGGCAGTGGTTCCCAACCTTGGGTTCACCGATATTCTTGGACTGCAACTCCCTGAAATCCTGGCCAACACAGCTAATAAACTGTACATAGGAAAAACCTCTAGACCTCTTAAAGTATGAATGGGTGAACACCTTAGTAATTTAAGAAATAAATGACTAGGCAGTCCTCTAATTGGCCATTTTACAGAAAATAACCATACAATAAAAGATCCAGTGTTCTGGGCTGTGGACATAGTTCCTGGGAACTGTGAAAGGCCTTTACTAAAGAGGGAAATTGACTGGATTCTGAAATTGAACACCTCATGGGTTAAATGAAGAAATAGACTTCCTCCCTTTATTATGATAACACTGATGGGCTGTGTACAAATGCCTCCTTTCCTAGTGCCTGCACTTTCGAACACTTTCAATTAGTTTTGGAGCTGATCTAGACCAAAGAAAGGTGCAGAGAGTGCTGTATAAAGAAGCTTGGTAAGTGTTTGATATTCTATTTAATATACTGTATTTCATCATGCCTAATGTGCTCAGAATAAATGCATGTATTTACAGTATATAAACTGTCCTAATCCAGGTGTGTCTGCCTGCCTGCCTGCCTGCCTGTCTGTCTGTCTCTCTGTGTGTGTTTATGTAATCTGTGGTTTTGTGCTATGCTTAGCTCCTGAAGAAGGCTTCGAGCCAGAGCTTTTTAATGACTCATTTAAAGAAATACAGAATAAATATATTTGCGAAGGCTTTCACGGCCGGGATCTAATGGTTATTCTGGTTTTTTCGGGCTCTTAGGCTGTGTTCTGAAGGTTGTTCTTCCCAAGCCAACTACACCAGAGTACAGGTTGCTGTCCTCTGAAGATGCCGGCCACAGAGACTGGTGAAATGTCAGGAAGAACAACCTTCAGAACATGGCCTAAGAGCCCGAAAAACTCAGAACAACCACAGAATAAATAGCTTGATTCTATTTTCTACATCCTGAGACTTTGTTTCTCATTTATAATCTGGACTTCCATGGATGTACCAGTTCCTTTTGTTTTGTTCAACACAGCAGCGAGTGGGAAGGGGTTCTGGGAGCTGCAGTCCAAGAACGTCTGGGGACCAAGGTTGGGAGCCCCTGCTCAAAGGAATGGATGACAGATGTGGGGTGAAATTCTACCCCATGTGATTAGAGAGGTCTTACTTGTTCACTGAGGTTTTCTTTTCTTCTTTTTGCCCTTACAGCTCGCTCTGCCCAACCTCCTAGAGCAGATCATGAAGATGAGCAGGAGACGGGTTGCGGGGGGGGCAGGGGGCCGTTTCGCCCCACGTCTCATTCTGCATGCAGGAGCAGAAGGAATTCTGCCAGTGGAAGGACCTTATTGGATTACACGCCGTCTTTCTCGCCACGCCTTCGCATGTTATCCTGCCGACAACCCTTTGAGGTTGAGCTAGCAAGGTAGTTCAGTGGTTTAGGTACATCTGTCTGTGGAACCAGAGGTTGGCAGTTCAATTCCTTACTGTGCCTCCTGTGCACACAGAGCCTGGGTGGCCTTGGACAAACTGTACAGTCCCAGGGTGCCCCCAGAAAAAGGGAAGGGTCAACCATTCCTGTGTATTCTCTACCTGGGGAACCCTGGATCACCATAAGTGGCACATGATTATTATTTAGATGAAGAGTGAGTGAACGACCCAAGGTCATCCAGAGAGTTTCAGGAAATTTGAACTCAAGTCTTTCCTGTTTTAATCTGACACTCTGACTACCTCACTGTAGTGATCCTAAACAAATGCACTGGCCACCTTCCTTGTGCCTCTGGCTACTTTCCCCACAGTGTACTACGTAGGTAGGTCTTAGGTTATTCCCCTTCTCACAGTACATCTTGCAGCACGATTGATTGGTGTTAAATAACAGACGGTTTCAGACAATGTGGCCTAAGAGAAAGAAGATCCCCAGGTGAATGCAAAATGTTTTTTTGTAAACTGCCCCACATTGATTTCAGAGGAATGCATTTTTCATGTATCTGCTTGACATCACAGTCCAGGTCCCACAAATGAGATGTCCCTTCTCAACTTAGTGCTCTCCATTTGTTCTAAACTGCAGTTCCCACAATTCTTGATCACTCACATATTGGCTCAGACTTATATCATTGCATTGCTCTCCAGATGTAGTTCAAAACATCTGCAGGACACCACGCAATGAAAAGTTGAACCAGACCATCAAATGTGCGGTGAGATCGGATGGCTGCAAAGGCATGCACTTGATCTCACCAGAAAGGGCTCTTTGATCTGCTGAGGAATCACGCTGGCCCAATTCCAGGTATTGAAGCCTACAGTTCCACCAGAAAGGGCATGTAGCAGGCCTGAGATGGAGCACATTTCCCTGCACTATTGTGTGGTCACCAGGAAATAGGTTACACCAGAAGGCTCCACGGCCTGGTGCATTATTTACATGCTAGCCCCCCCGCATGTCTCTCTCTCCTTCTAGCAGCAAATTCTGAACTTGCAGCTTGGAAATATTTATAAAATATAAAACCAAAGAATATATCTCTTCTCACTTAGGATTGATAAGAAAATGGCATAAAAACTGAAAAAAAAATCCTATGTCTTCAATGCACTTAAAAAATAAATTTTGACAGTTGCTAGATGTTAGTTATTACACCTATGTAACATAGGTGTTTCTCATACCTAAAAGGTGACTTGGTGACTGTTTTGTTTTATTTATGTATTTAATATATTTTTACCCCACCTTTTTCCTTAGAAAGGACCCAAGGTGGTGTACATCATTGAAAAGACAACATATAAAAGAAAAAAAAACACAAAAACCCAGCAAGTAAACAAATATTTAAAAATAATTAAACACGTACTGTATTAAAATGGTAACTGAGATCAATATTAAAACACATTTAAAATAACAGAGCACAACAGTCCAAAATTAAAGAAATATTATATTTAAAATGGTAAGCAATATAATACTAAAGACACATTTATTTATTTATTTATTTATTTATTTATTTATTTATTTATCTATCTATCTATCTATCTATCTATCTATCTATCTATCTATCTATCTATCTATCTATCTATCTATCTATCTATTTATTTATTTATTTATTTATTTATTTATTTATTTAACTTATATGCCACCCACACTACCCAAAGGTCTCTGGGCGGCTTACAATTTAAAAGCAACAAGGCACAACCAAATATTTTTTAAAAAACCCTCAGACAGCCAGGTCACTGAGGGAAAGCCAGCTTGAAAAGTCTTCATCTGCCTGCAGAAGGCCAGCACAGATGGGGCCAAATACTAATTGTACGTCACCTCAACAATAACGAGATACATGTAACTAGTTATAGGTTACAGCAATACATAGTTATACAGTAAGTAACTAGCTACAGGTAACAGCATTATGTGTAACTAATTACATATAAGCTCTGATTGTTGTACACCAAGCCCAATTTACATCAGAAAAAAATAATGTTTTGTTCTGAATTGAATATGAACAAAAATGGACTTTTGAGTGGACCCCTTTTTTTCTGTAGATATTCAGCATACCTTTAAAACCTGCCATGTTTCCATACCATTTTCCCAAGTTAAATATTTGCTGTCTGCTTTGGAAACCATGCTCAAGAGATTCTTGGCAGTCAAACCGACATGCAGTGCTCAAAGGAACTACAAAGCGACACGTCGGCTCTCCTAAGTCAAACAAAGTGGGTGCAGCCGCTGGGAAACAGTAGGTTGTCTTTTCTCTGTTGGCTGTCGTCTTCCCTTTGGCTCTGGCTTTGAGGACATCTATCTGAGCCGTAAGTAGACTGCAGCATCTCAGTGCAAGCTAGCAAGGAGCCACAACACAAAGAACAGAGTTGGCAAGGGTGGGAGAAGGCTCACGGGTGGGAAACTGCTCTGTTAAATGGCTTTTCAACAAAATAGCCACAGTCTGTGGCAGAGTGTTATTCCAAATCCTTTTGAATAAGTAATTCATAAATACCTTGGTTTCTTTCACAGAGTTCAATCATATCCAGTTCCATTTGTCAAAAGTAGTAAAGACCACTTCTCCTGGCTTACAGGGAAAGGCTACAACTGGTCAACCCAGGAGATGGTAACTTGGCCTAAAGCTGGTCTATACTGACTTCCTCCAATTGTGTGGATCAGTGGCTCTCCCTGACAGGAGAGGCTGCAAAAGGTGCCTCTGGTGGTCATTACCTGATTTAATCAGTAGGCGGCAATGGATTTGATTGTATTGAGATGGAGTTTCCAGTGTTTGTTCTGTTCTTAGAGGAGAGAGACACAGTTCTGTTATGGATTCTTGAGTGGTGTTTTCCATAAACCTCTTGCGATGAATGGGCCCCTAATTAAGCCAGGACCTTGCCTTGGCAATGACTATTAGTCCGTTTTGTTCTAATGTCTTTCTTGTTTAGTAACTCTGAATTCTGACTTGACCCGCCAGTTTGGTAGGACTCCTGGCTCCACTGCCATAGCAACTGCTTTCGCCTCAGTCCTGACATGCACTTTCTCTCCCACCACAGATTAGCCAGCCCTTGTGGTGAACTGCTGCAGTCATGATGTTCCCACAATGTAATGATGATTTCTCCCGATGAACTGCCAAGGAACAGAGCTGAGTTCCATACAACAGCTTTCTGCACTGCAAGTCCCAGCTTCGGTCTACGCATCTGCTTTCCAGGCTGGGGTGCATTTGGGACGGAACAAGTGGGGCTGTGCCCCAGGGCACCAACATTTGGAGAGCGCTGAAAGCTAGAGGTGAATTTATTGCAGAGTAGAAAATAAACAGCAACCCCTTGCAGCCTCTCTCTCTCTCTCTCTCTCTCTCTCTCTCTCTCTCTGAAAGCTTAAACCATTTCTTCCTTTCTGGGGAACACCATATCTTCCTATTTGTGTTCTGTGAAGGACTCTGCACTGATGCCTCAGCAAAACGCGAGTGCTGGGGGAGTCACTACCATTTCAATGGAGTACCGAACTGACTAGCACAGCAGAGTTTAGCTTCTGCACCTTTAAACAGTGTCTTATATACAATCATTGATAAAGCGGGAGAACCTTGTGGCTAAAGGCCTGAATGGAGCGGCATCCGGAGGCCCCCCCCCCGTCCCTAATTTAGGGCTTTGTAAGTCAGCACCAGCACCCAGCCTGGAAGCAGATAAGCAACCAGGGCATCTCTCTGAGGGAATGGCATTATGGGCTTCCTGACAGCTGTGCCTGGCAGGTTTTTGGCAGCCACGTTTTGCACTGCTTATTGATTTCCAGGTTGCTTTCAAGGGTAGTGCGCACCCATGTTGGTGCCAGACTTGGGGGCTGGATGGGTTGAAAACTGGGTGCACTGACAAAAATGACAACATCACAAAAATGAAAATGCAGTTTTACTAACTAGTCAAATATAAAAATAAAAATTAAAATAAAAAAAAACAAGGGGGCACATTTATTACATTTTACTCATTATATTAATACACCACATTTGGACACACTGTTCTGTGGAATAAGGATATTGTAGAATAAATACTACAAGCTTGTAAAGTGTAGCTTGGCACCTGCCACCTTCATTAAAATTCTATACAAACTATGTTAATTATTCCTTTGTTTTAAATAATCAGATTAGCCACAGCCTTCCAGCTCATGCTGTATTTACAATGTTGGCCTGCAGTTGCCTACATCAAACAGAGGAGGCGATTCCTGAGCAAAAGAAACTCTACTTCCCTGATGTCTCTCTCATAAGTTCAAGTATTTTCATTTAATGGACTGAAATTATGTTTCTTTGTCAAAGCGTAACTTTCAGCTCCTTCCTCCCTGGTAAACCAAGTGTCCCTGCCATGATTTTCAGGGAGGAGGGTGCGCATGCATCCAGCCAGCATGCGTGCATGCTCTGCAGAATCACGGCAGGGACCGTTTGCTTGCCAGGAGGAATGGACCACATGGGCCACACGTTACAACTTGGCTTGCGCCGAACAACAACATCTTGATCAATAGAATCACATAATTTGAATGGTCACAGAATGGAATTCTGTATTCTAAGAGCCCTTGGGAACCTTTGTTCTTAAAGAAACAACGACAAAGCCTCTCCTCTGTTTCTGTGGGTGGTGAAAGATGGCAATCCTCTCTGTCTTTCTCCTCAGGCAGGGGTCTTTGGGTGGGTCAAATAATGGGCAACGCTAAATTGCACACATATGTCTATATTCATCCATTCATTCTTATGTATGGTAATGTACAGTATATAAAATGCAAATAACATAGCCAAAGAGCCAGTGTAGAATGGTGGATAGAGTTTTGAGCTAAGGGTCTGGAGACCTGAGTTCAAATTCCTACTCAGCCATGGAAACTCACCTGGCTGGTGACAATGGCAAACCTCTCGTTGCACATCTCATATACCTTGATAATCTTACTAGAATCGGCATAAGTCAGAAGTGTTTTGACAGCACATAACAACAGAAACACATATCCCAGATGTTTTCACACATAATTCCACAACAGCCATTTTAAGAAGAATTTGAAATAAAGCATGTATTTCATGCATCTGCCCATTGTCTTATGAAAGCACTGGCAGGGCTTGATCCTCCATACACCTGGGTAGGTTGCATCCTCAATACCAACAACCCAGAAGTCCAATTTGTAAAATGCCTGCTTCCTCATTATCTGGCATCTTCGTGGACTCTCTCTCTCTCTCTCTCATACCCTCTGTAGGTCCCTACTGTTTGTTGTTTGCATGGCAGTCTACAGAAGGTAGTGAGCCAGTACCTAAAGGGTCCCAGGGTGGGGTGTCTCATGGCACAAGTGGCGTGGTGGGGGTGGTGTTTGTCTCACTTCAGAATTGATCAGGGTGTGAGGGACTCCCCTCCCTGGACCATACGCCACCCACATTGCAGTGCTTTAAGAAGGACAACCAATGATCTCGTTCTTTCTCTCCTCTAAATTAGGCCACTGAGGCCAAAAAAAGTCAGGGGCTGATCGAACGCAGGTCCCTGGCCTGCAGAGCTTGCAAAAAAATGACCCTTTTTGGGGAACAACAGCTCCCACAACTGCCCAGTCAGCATAACCCTGGTGACCATACTGGCTCAGCGATTCAGGGAGTTGCAGTGTAAAAGTGTTAGTTTCTCAAGCTCTGCCCAAGGAACCCACAAGCCTGGCGTCAGTCTACCCATCCCTGCCCTTTGTATTCAACTCTTCCTCTTTTGTGTACATATTTACTACAGGGCACCAGTTTCCCTTTTCTTCCAGTGTTTTGGTCTAGAGAGTAAAAGCGCCTGGACAATCTGAAACTGCAAGTTCTGCAAAAAGAATGCAACCCTTTCATAGTAAATGCAAATCACACACCGCACAGTAACGTCATCTGGTGGTGGGAGAGAAACATTAAGGCTGGAAAACTTGGTGTATGATTGCTGGATTACAAGAAAGCCCGAACGTATGACGAACGGTCTGCCATGCTCCAGGAGATACATTAGGAATGCCATGTTGGGTATGCAACAAAAGACTGTAGTATCGGATATAATGGTTCTGGGCAACCAGCCGGCAAAGCTATCTCACAGGACTTTCCCTTCCACCTTGTGGCCATGGAACATGTTTAGTCCTCATAAGACCTTTGGTCCCAGCCTTAAATTTCCACCCTAACTATTTGCTTCTAAGTAGGCTTTTCTCCATCAAGTTCCATGCTCACACCCTCTTGCTGGTCTCCATGCGCCTGTTGGAAGTGGGTTGCAGGGCACACAAGTCGACACCAAATTCAGTTCTACTACCATAATGGGTATCAGGGAATGCAAGCTATCTGCTACCCCCTCCCATTCTTAATGTATTTGTCATTTCAGTACAGACATACCGTGTTGCGTTAGCTCACACTCTGCATTCAGTTATGGAAAGCTACTACTACCCAGCCCTTCCCTTAGAAAAATTCCTGCAGACACTCTTGGTTGTTGTGCACCTTTCTAGAGTCAACCCAACATCGTTAGTCAACTCCTCTGTAAGTTCCATCAGTACAGTGGGTCTACTCTACTGTGACGTACGATGCTAAGCAACAGGATTTCAGCCACTGCATTTTCATGTATTTTGCTTAAAAACCTCTTTGGAGGTAATGTGGCTGCTCAAGTAAAATCTTGACAAATATTACGGACATCCCTATCCTGTAAGCTAAAAGTAGATTCACAAACGTTGCCCTGAACTTTGCCTTTTACTTACTGAAATCCTTTTTGTTTACTCCATGGCAAAATCTGAAATGGCCGCATCCCTTACTCACGGGAGACAAACTTTGAGTAACAGTTGTTACCACTTTCAGAATGTGCAGCCTCAGTTGCACGTGACACTTTTCTGTGGCTTTGTAAACCATGAGATCCTCACCAGAAGGAAGTACTCCTTTGGAACTCTTATTTCACCAACGTACAGTAAAACTGGACTACAGAATGTTCCTTTATGTCCTCTCACTACTAAAGAGAAATATAAGTAACGTGGGAATTCAGAAAGACATGTATGACTTTTAGCACATCTTGGAGCCACGTTCATTTTACAGATAAATCACCCTGGCGAAATGTCAGATTCTTACCCTTTTCAAAATCCCTTTTCTTTGCTTTCATTGCCAGACATATAATCTGGCAAGGCTTTGTTTTTCCTCTTTCCACTAAAATCATGAGCAATTTGAAAGGGCCTTGGAATGTCTTTATCCTTGTATTGAACATCTAGCAGTAGCAAGTATAGATCACACTTGAAATATGTCTATATCATCTTTCAAAAATAAAAATCTTGGTGCGGAGAAGAAGAATCCTAACAATTCCTGTGGCAGGGTTCTCACATTTCCTGGCAATACCCAGAACTCCATTTTTGAGAGAGGATTCAACAAAGTGATCAACCTTCACAAACAATTCCAGGGCTGGGACTCCCCCCCTAGAAGATGTAATGCGATAGCCATTCAAGGTGCAAAAGAAAAAGACGAAACACACAAAAAGAGCTGCCTGCCTCACTGAGCAGCTCGACTGTCTCTCATGTTTGCTTCCTTTCTTCTGAATAAATCCTTCATTGGATGGCAAGTAAGTTCATCAAATAAGCTCTTAGTAGAACAGACTCATTCAATGTTCCCCCCCCTTGGCTTAATGACCATGTGTGGGCAAGAGGAAGCATTGCAACACCTGGAGAGGAGAGGGTTAAATCTTCCCTTCTGAAAGCTGCCCTTTGCATGGCAAGATGCCCTGCTGCTGGTACCAGGCAGATCATTCAGAGTCCTGTGAAACAGATTTGGAACTGGGGCCTCGTTGGTCCAAGCCTGGCAACGCCCCCACCCAGAAGCTTCTGCATTTGTGTCCCCCATAGAACCTCTGCATCTGTATCCATAGGCAACTGCATCCATGAGTGCATCTTCTCAGGAGACTGTCCTGTGTGCACAAGAATATAAGTCTGAGCCCAAAGAACAACATACCTAGTTATAGGGAACCAAATAAGTTTTCACCTTGGTTTTCTCTTGAGTGCAGACTCTCATCCTTCTTTGCAAGCCACTGTTTTATTTTACCTGAGGATAAGTGCCATGTTATGGACAAGGTGGCTAAAAAAGAATGCAAAGCCAGTCAAAACTAATTCAAAATCTAAACATAATGGACTTATTTTTATTTATTTTTTAATTTTTATTTAATAACATATTTTTATTTAATAAAAATAAAACCTACTTTGATTTGGATTCCTGCATTGAGCAGGAGGATGGACTCAATAGCCTTATAGGCCCCTTGCAATTCAGTTATTCTATGATTCTATGATTTTACTCTCTGTAATGCCAGACAATAATAAGACGATGGATGGATGGATGGATGGATGGATGGATGGATGGATGGATGGATGGATGGATGGATGGAAGGAAGGAAGGAAGGAAGGAAGGAAGGAAGGAAGGAAGGAAGGAAGGAAGGAAGGAAGGAAGGAAGGAAGGAAGGAAGGAAGGAAGGAAGGAAGGAAGGAAGGAAGGAAGGAAGGAAATCAGATGTTCCAGTAACCAAGATATCTGGCTCTCTTACAGAGTCAACTCTTTGTCTGTTGGAGGAAAGTGTTCAGTTGCAGCCACTTCAAAAGGTACTTGTGTGCCAGAAGAAAGGGCTTCATGTGCCACCTGTGGCACGCGTGCCATAGGTTCGCCATAACTACCATAGTCAAACAGGGATTTGAACCCTGGTGTCCTGAATTCCAGTCTGGCTTTCTATTTACTACTACACCACACTGGATCTCATTAAAAAGTCATACCAGAACAAATTTACAAAACTGAAGGAACTTTGAAACTATGGTGTGAAATAGCATTGGGAGTGATACAGGCAGAATCCTGGTGGCTGTCCGCTAGTTACCCTTGGTTAGGCATCAAGCAGTTCTTTGTATCCCAGCCATACATTGATACAGGATATGCATTGCCAGCATCCCAGGACTGTTGGGTTTCATCTGAATTGCTGTCCCCTGAGGCCAAAAGGCAATGCCTGATGAAATCTCAGGAGAAGAAGAAGAGGAGGGCCAGCTAAAGATTACCAGTGATGAAGAGGAGTGTCTGGCAGTCCATATCAGCAAATGAGTCTTGGCCATTTTGCCTCCACTAAAAAGAGCTCTTTGGTAAAGCTAATGGCTCAGACCATCATATCTAAGATCAAACCACCCACAACACTTTAGATTAAGCTCACAACAATATACGTTTGCTAGGAAAATTAATATCTGCCCCACTGACCGTGAGGATTACAGCTAAGCGTAGAGGGAACAAGGAAGCCGAGGGGCTTTCACACTGCGAGCCCTGATTCCAATACACCACTGGTGATAATAGGCTATATTTTCTGTCTTTTAACTGCATTTTCACTTCAATCTTCTTTTGAGCCACCTTCAATCTCCGTTTTTGGAAGGAAGACAGGTCCCAGGTCCCATAAATTAAAGAAAAGCAATAACAATATATCTCCCTGGTCTTTGGTTCAGTTGGCACGGAATGAACCACAGAGATACCCTAAAAAAGCCACAATCATTAAGTCAGGGACAGATTGATTCATGTCATGAATGTGTTTGGTGGTGTCTGCCCCAGCTGGGTGATAACAATGCAAGCAAAGTTAGGAGCAAATGGTTTCCAACAATCCAAGATTCTCCCTCTCTCTCTCTCTCTCTCTCTCTCTCTCTTTCTCCTCCCCCACCCCAAGTCAAGGTTTGCCAAAATGACATTGGAGGATGCCAAACTCAACACATGGGCCTTTGAAGAAAACAGGATTTGTTCCATCCAACCGGGTACAGAAAGTGTGCTTGTGTGTGTGTGTGTGTTTTGTCGTCAATTTCGCTAGCAAGATGACACTTGTATAGAATGGAGCAGCTCTGAGGAAGGGAATTGAGACAGGATTATAGAAACCAGCATCACACAAAAGAAGAGCTGCTGCAAAAAATCTTTAGGCTTCCACTGAAATAATTGTTGACTTGGATTCCTCAAGGAGCTGGCCTCTCCAGAGCCAGAAGGAGGAGCAGGAGCAGGCTAACTCCCTGGCAAAAAGCTCCCCCCTCCTTCCTGTTTTCATATTCCCTACCCCTCAAGGAGAAGAGAGGCAAACAAGGCACCCTCCTCACAAGCTGCCTCCTTTCCTTCCTGCTGTGTTATAACAGATGGCCTCGGCAGGGACCTGAGTAGAGCGCTTAGCAATAACTGCACAGCAGTGCGGTCTGTAACCCTTGGCTAAAACCATCGCATCAGCCCTAATGCAGCAGTGTTTTCAGGATGATGTAGGAAAGCTCTTAGTCGAGCCTGGAACCTCATCACTATAGGGAGTTGCTTGCCTGTTTTTAGCAGGAATGTTGGCAAGTTTTTTGGTCCACATCCCAAGTCCGAGTCTGAATCTTTGGTACCAAGTCCTGAGTCCCAAGCCCCAAGTCTGAGGCCCTGGTTACAGGAGAGGAATGTTCTCTAGTCACCCTCCAGTTAGTTCATTGCTTTTTTCCCCCTGGTCACACAACTCAGAGACAAGAACGAGATGTATTCTCGAAGGTTTTCACGGCCGGGATTTGATGGTTGCATTGTTATCACCCACAAGAACGAGACATTTTCCTGGCCAGTGGTATAACTGCGGAACGTTTCCCTACTGGCAGGAGGGTTGTGTTATTTTGTACCTTAGTTGTACCAGTGCATTCCTTACTGGGATTGCCTGTGTACATGCCCTGCCCCATTTCTTTTCAGAATCGAAGCCAGGAAGCTGACAGCACAAACATTTTTAAAAAAGATTTTGTGACCAATACATTGATACATTGGTAAAAAATATGTCCGGGGGGGGGGCAGGGCTTTGCCATTACATTACTGCCAAGTAAGAATAGTTTTTTTTAAATATATTCTATGGGATGATACACTGAACTGTTGGTATGCCAATGTCACCAAGGCTGGGTGATTGCCAGTACTGCTGCGTGGCTATCCCAAGTCAATTGTGTGCAATGCATTCCTGCCGGAGCAGCTCGTGCAACAGAGGGACACTTTCCTAAACAGAACCCCCTTCCCAATCAACGTTCCCTCTAATTTCCACCCCCCTGGGGTGCAAGTCCACCCCTCCTCCACATGGGGTTCTGTTGCAACTGGAACAAAAGGGGCCAGAAACCATTGCTGTGGGTGCACCGGGGGGGGGGGAGGAAGAAAGCTGTGCAGAGAGGAGGCAGTGTCAATGTGGCTGCATATTGGTTCAAACAGGAGGAAATAAATCGAAACTGTTAAACATTCTTGGGACATTTGTCCCCAGATATAAACCACATGACTGCTATTCAGTACAACAGAGGTATGGAAAGTCTTGGAAGAATTAGGAAACATTTTCCTTGTCTAAATAGGGCCTGAGCCCCTATTAAAAACAAGCTCTTCTCTCCAGAAAAAAAAAAAAGGAAGGGTGGGTGGGTTCTGAGTTGCGACTCGAGTGTGAGTCGTTGGAAAGGGGGGAAAAACACTTTTCGAGTCCAAGTCAAGTCTCAAGTTGTGACTTGATATCAAGTTACTTGACTTGAGTCCCCATACCTGGTTTTTAGAGACTGGGTTAGTTAGCCAATTTGTTTCATTGGGTCCAATAACAATTGTTTGACTTAAATTTACTGTAGTTACTTTTGCTTCTTGAATGCTTGAAATCCAACTGTTTGTGCTGTGGATCACAACTCCTTTTGGTGTCACCAGTCTCCTGTATCTGATGCCTTTGCTTTGAAAAAATACCTGGGGGAAAAGCATGCCATTTTGCCTGAGCAGGAAAGGATTAGATCACTGAGGAAGCAATGACTGGCAGAACATAAAATCATAGTAGTGTCACACAAATTCCATTTAATATTCCAGGGACTGGTCCTTTTACATGGTAATGTCCAATGTTAGGAAACACTCCCCTCCCCTCCATGAAATACAATGGGCTGTGGAAGTTCTATTTAAGTTCACCTGCTCAACTCTGGTGAAATCTCTAGTTCGACTCTGTTGATATTCTGGTACCTGTTGGCAACTTTTAAATTGGCTTTGGCATTTACAACACCGCTCATTTTGATTTTTCAGTTAAGGCTGTTGATTATAATGGCAAAAATTCTACTGTGTTTGGCAAAATCATATTGTTTTACTTGCAGACGTTTGCAGGGAGTTACACCCAGGCAGTTCCACACGATGTGCCTGATTGAACCGTTGATTGTGCAACCAATTGTGCAGCTCTGCCTGTGGAACCGCTTGCTGGATAAAACTTCTGCATTGGTAGAAATGTTGCAAGTGGTTATACAATTGTGAGTTATGCAGATATAGCTATGCAACAGGATTTTGTAATCTTATTTCAACTGAGATGTATTTTCATATGGTATTTTTATCATTGTACAGTACTTGACTATATTGTGTATAACAGGTGGTGTGTAAGAATTTAAAAATCTTGATTTCAAGTAAATAAATATTTTTAATAAAACTGTAGCAACGTAGCATCCAAAATAATTGCTATGATGACAACTTATTTACAAAGCCAGTCCCAAGAACTAGGCACTACTGCATGTCAGCATGACTGTTACAGAAAATATGTTTCTGAGAATGGCATGCGTGCTTGTCACTGAAACTGAAGTTGAAAAGGCTTTAATCATTATATTCCGTTTAGACTGGGGAAGCTTGCCACACACTACTCTGTCCAGATCACTCCAGATCTCTCTCTCACTCACTCACTCTCTTCCTGCTGGGCAGAGAAAAAAAGTTGCTTCCTTAAACTAAACCATATCATAGGTGTCTCTAATTTGGTATTGCCTACAGCAGAGGTGTAGGAGGGGCGGACACTGTTCAAATGCTGAGGGCCAGACATGCCCAGCCCTGAACTTGGAGGGCTTCATTTGCCTTGCACACCCTAAAATATCTTCTTTTTAGAAAGACTTTTTTGCAAATGTAAAAAGCCCTCTCATGCCTTCTAGTGGTCAATTACAGAATATGAAACAATTGACAGTGTGCAGTGGCAGGGATACGCCTCCCCAGAGGAGGCATAACTGTATCTAATGCCTGTTAGAAGTCACAAGGGGACTTCATAGCCTTAATGAGTAATTTTTAAAAAATTAATTTTGAGTGTGCAATGATCTGGCAATCACCAAGGTGCTAGAGGTGATCTGCATTTGGGATCCAGGGCCACGTGCATCCCACAAGACACAAATGGGTTTACCTGTATCGACAGTGGCTAGGAATAGTCATCCCAGTTTTCAGGTGGGGACCTTTTGTAGGACCAGTGGAAATGAAAGGTCTGAAACGAAGACCTTTTACAAGCCGAGAAAGTGTATTCACACTGACTTCAACCCACAGTGGACAAAAATATACAAGTAGCACACGTATAACTGGTCTGAAAAATGACGTGTGGGGTCGATCAGAAGACCCGGAACAGAAGCTATCTGCCTATCTGCCCATTTAGAGATTTTTTCTTTCCGAGGATGGTAATTCCTAGGATTACGACGTGGGATTAAATAATTAAACCTCCCCACCCACACATTATCATTAATGGATATGCCCTGAAACCAGCAGTTTCAATAAAATTCATGAAGCCAAACTTCATGATCCAGATCCTATGTATATCGGTACCAAACAGTCAAAGATGGAAAGTGCATTTTAGCATTTTTCTGTTTATAATCTACTTGCTCCTTGCTTGTTCCAGGTCGATATTTATAACCAATTAATCACAAAAGGCCACATAAGCCTCTGGGACTCTGTAATCAAAACAACAGAGACTATTAAAACCAGCCTTCAAATTGTTCACAGCTGAAAGAAATTGGGAGCATTAAGTGATATGATAGCTACTGTTACATACTGGTAAATTAGGGAGATTTAAACGTTATCTGGTCATATTTCAATGAGAGCTTATTTCACCTATCTAACCCATAAATCTTAGCATAATTAACAACTTTAATTAACACAAGTAACAAAAGACTGTCAGTTTCACATGATGTGTTTACAGCTTTCCATGTTCACTCCGGATTCAGAACCATAGATGTTGGGACCATTTTATATAGCAGTAGGCCTTACTACCACTAGTAACACAGGGAATTAGTATTATTTCCATATTGGAAAGGCATGGGGTGATTAAATAACCACCCTGCCTAAAGTCTCCTAATGAATTAATAATAGATTTTAATCACAGTCTGTCCACACTGGCCTATCAATCGGTATAGAGATTGCTATTGCTATGGTTCAGATTGGATCAAATTATGGCATCTACATGTACTTCCTTTAGACTGATCCAATCTTCCCCTTTAAGGGCTGTCCGACACTTTTATGAATTCCTGTCAGCTACTATTCTATACTAACTGATGCTTTTGAATTGTGGTGCTGGAGGAGACTCTTGAGAGTCCCCTGGACTGCAAGGAGAACAAACCTGTCCATTTTGAAGGAAATCAACCCTGAGTGCTCACTGGAAGGACATACCTTGAAGCTGAGGCTCTAGTACTTTGGTCATCTCATGAGAAGAGAAGACTTCCTGGAAAAGACCCTGATGTTAGGAAAGTGTGAAGGCAAGAGGAGAAGGGGATGACAGATAACAAGATGGTTGGACAGTGTCATCGAAGCTACCAACATGAATTTAACCCAACTCCTGGAGGCAGAGGAAGACAGGAGGGCCTGGCCTGCTCTGGTCCATGGGGTCACAAAGAGTCAGACACGACTAAACGACTAAACATCAACTATTCTGGTGCAGGTTGGAAGGCTTGGGTAAAGTCCATTCCCAATGTGTGTGGTCATTTGGTACAGACTAATTAGAGCCCTGCCACTCCTTCCAGCTTCAATTTCTGATACCCTGAAGTGTTTTACGAGCTGCTTCAGGATATCGGAAATTGAACGCTTCTCCTGATCATCTGCAGATGGTCTGGGGAAGTGAAATCATTATGTATTTTTTGTATCTGCCAGATCAGTTTCCAGCCTTAGGCTGAGGGCAGTTTCTTAGTTGACAGGACACAGAGAGGTAAAGAAAAATATTTTCTTAACAGAAGTGTTTAATCAGTTCAGCAATGATCTAGGAGGCGTAAAAAAAAATCACTTCCTCTGACCCTCCATATATTATCAGGGGAAGCATTTAATTGAGGGCAGGAGCCAAAGTGCCCTTTGGATGGGAGGAGAATGCCAAATAGTCCATTGCTCTTCCCCCCCCCCCCAAACTCAATCAATGATTGTTAGCCCAATCCAGATTGCACCAAAATGGCCAGTCTGGACAGGCCTTGATTCACGGCTTGGTCCTGCGCTAAACTGTCTCTTACAAATTCTTAGCATTCTTTTCACTTTGGTGGGCCTCCAGTTTCCTGACAGTTAAAACCGGGCTTAAAAGGTCTTATTTGTCAACGGAATTAAGACTCGGACCACACGTTTTCTGAATAGTTTTTATCCCAGAGCTATAATTGCACTTAATAATGAGCTTAAAGACCACCAGTAGTGAATAGTGAGTTGGACTGTGTTACTTGGCCTGCGGTGTAGATGTTTGTATTTTTAGTGGGGACTTTTAGTGGGTGGGGAGTGTTTGGGGGATTTTTTAGTGGGTGGGGATTGTTTGGGGAATTTTATGTGTGTGCATGTGTCTGATCTCTGGGTGTCTGTGAATTTCATTGTATGGGTATACTGTGTATATGCTTACAATGACAATAAATAAATAAATAAATAAATAAATAAATAAATAAATAAATAAATAAATAAATAAATAAATAATTTTGTGGTTTGACACAATACAGAATGCAAGTTCTTTTCAAAGTAAGCCATTCCTCTTACTCTTTACAGTGTTTGTGGAAAATGGAAAGTAACCTGTTATTATTACTTGTTACAGTGTTGAGGGGGGGAAAGATCAATTGCACTACAGTACTGTACTTCTTGTGCTGCCTATTGCTTTGTGTTGCTTTATGTTACCAAGGCTTAGAATTGAGAAAAGGTGGCACATGATTTGAAACATTTCCATCATGATATTTTGAGAACGGCTTTAAAATGGACTTTTTAAGTAACTTGTGGAAGGAACTAAAGAATATTATGAACTACAAGAATAAGTCTGGGCTTGTCACTTACATTATTTTTGAATCATAACTTCACTACATCTCTATTGCCAACCCCCCCCCCCATTAACTAGTTACAGGTATCTACATGACTTGAAACTCTTTATTTCTAGACTCTGCACAAAGTATCAGCACAGCAGGGGTCTCCAAACTATGGCCTGCGGGCCACATCGAGCCCACCTTACCATTTTATCCGGCCCGTTCCCCTCAGCCTGCACACACATGGTGTGTGCACGCGTGTGCATGGGCATTTGTGAATGTGCCCAGGGTGTGTGTGGATGTCCCTGTGTGCATGCGGGGGACCTGTGTACATGTCTGCACATGTTCCTGTTCCTTCAGCCCTCAAAAATGCTGGAAATATCCGGTGTGGCCCTCATGGTCAAACGTCTGGAGACCCCTGAGCTGCAGCTCTTGCACTGTGCAATCCTATATATGCTTACTCTAATGTAAGTGTCACTGAAGTAGTGATTTACTCCTAGTTATGCATGCACAGATTTGACATAAACCCAGGAGTACCTTTTTGATGCCAGAGGAATTCAATGAATGTAGCACTGTCTGCTGTTAAGTTTAAATCAGAGTTAAAGCCTGCAAGTTGACTCCTAATTCAAAAAGGAAGTTGCCTAATGCATAGCTCAGTGCACAAAGGCACTAGCTTAGATGGCTCTATTGTTATCTGCCTATCTGCTACACAAGCGCCTATCCCAGTCAGTCAGGCAGTGTCAGCCTTTGCACTAGAAGCATGTGTGCACAGGCATGGAAACTGTCATTACAAAATACACGGATGAACTGCTGGCCTACTTACAACAAAGGCAGGATCAAACCCTCAGGATGATTCATTTGCTTGTGGAGACCAAGTGGTTTGTAGAACTTCATCAATGGCACAATGGGGAAGGAGCGCAGGGAACCGAACGGGGCACAGATGCTGAATGAATGCTCAACTTTTATGTTTGGATTCTAAACTTCAGGTTTTAAAGGACATTTGAAAACAAATCAAGTCATTAGGGGTTATTATGTTAAATCTTATAGTACCCTGCTTAAATCCAACAGCATCCGTACTTAATAGAGCTGCTGCAAAAATATGGCAGGCAATTTTGAGATGAGGAAATTGAACCCACTCACTTTGGAGAAAGGAATGCAGATTACACTGGACCATATTTCTGGGCTATTTGTTATTGAAGACTTCTTCATGCTTCTTAGTGGTAAGTCTAAAACTTGTTTCTGCTTGGTACGAAACAGCAGCAACTGTAACCTCACCTTCCCTACAACTCCATATCAAGGTTCATTGAACTCAAAAGCAGTCTGCAGTTCAGGCAGATAACCTCAGAAACTGTCGCCCTTTCCCAGAGAGTTAAAAATACAACAGAATACTAAGCAGCCAACAATTTGGTGTCCTTTCATGACAGCCAAAATCTATTGTTTGAGGTGACGGCCTCATTCTGCTTAGCCACAGAGATACAGGTGCAGTCCCTTCTGTTCTCTGGATCTGCACAGTTCTCTGTACCTTACTTTATGTATTTTCAAAGGTGTTCCAGTTTGGGTTTTTGGTGCCTGACTTAAGGAAACAATTGTGAAGTGTCTTCTATGGAAGCTTCCCTATGTGGAAAACAATAGTGGTTACTGAAATATAGTTAGCAGTTCTTGTTGCTGCTGGCCATTTGTAAGAAATAACAGAGAATACGTTCACAGAGCCCTTAGGGAAATCAACCATGTAAATATCAATTTGCAGATACATGTCCTGAAGACCAGTATCATAGAGCAGCCTGGACCTGATCAGAACAGAATATGGAAAAGTTCTAGGAGGGGATGCCTTGTTTGTAACTATTATTTTAATTAAAATTTGTGACTGAAGCCCAGACATATCATGAACAAGAGTCCTAGCATGACAGCCTGAAGGCTGGAACATTCTGAGAAAGGCATTGTTTAGAAATGATAACGGGGCATGTGTGAGAGATAAAAAAAAATTCTTATCCATCTATCTGAATGTTGCACACATACGTATATTCACACATATGCACACACAACAAAGAGCAGCAAAATGATCAAGAGTGGTCGACCAGACCAGATGGGCGGGATATAAATAAATAAATAAGTAAGTAAGTAAGTAAGTAAGTAAGTAAGTAAATAAATAAATAAATAAATAAATAAATAAGTAAGTAAGTAAGTAAGTAAGTAAGTAAGTAAGTAAGTAAGTAAGTAAGTAAGTAAGTAAATAAATAAATAAATAAATAAATAAATAAATAAATAAATAAATAAATAAATAAATAAATAAAAGATCAGGATCAACAGAGAACCATGGAAGAGGGATCTGGCAAAGACTAATGCTAGAGTTAGGATTTCGAACTTTTGCTGGAGAGACCTGACACTCTGAAATCTAAGAGAAAAAGAGATACAACATATCCTTAATCAACTGAAGACCACCAGTTCAGGATTTTTCAGGAATTTCTTTTCTGTACACTAGAGAAAAGGGGTTTATTGTAAAGTTAAAACAATCCTATCTAGCGATTTTTGCTTCTCGCAGGAACAAATCTACACCACCGTAGGTTGTGTATTATAATCTGGCAAAAGCAGCTGTGCAACATCAATACATTGCACTCCAGTGGTTCCCAGGCGTTCTTGGACGGCAACTCACAGAAACCCCGGCTAGCACAGCTAGTGCTGAAGGCTTCTGGGAGTTGGAGTCCAAAAAACACCTGGGTTACCCAAGGTTGGGAGTAGACATGGGCACTTCATATTTGTATTCTGGGCAGTCCAGTTCCTTCCCACAGACCCAGCCGGGTCTACTCACTGGTGCTTCTCTGCTGTTGCACCAGTTATGGAAGGTGCCTGGCTGGTGCTTCCCTGCCTGTCTGTGCAGCCGACCACTATTATTATTATTATTATTATTATTATTATTATTATTATTATTAT
Source organism: Pogona vitticeps (assembly GCF_051106095.1). NCBI lineage: Eukaryota > Metazoa > Chordata > Lepidosauria > Squamata > Agamidae > Pogona > Pogona vitticeps. The sequence continues at coordinate 214,849,915 of NC_135783.1, read as the reverse complement.
TATTATTATTATTATTATTATTATTAGTAGTAGTAGTAGTAGTAGTAGTAGTAGTAGTAGTAGTAGTAGTATTGTTGTTGTTGTTGTTGTTGTTGTTGTTATTATTGTTGTTATTATTATTATTATTATTAGTAGTAGTAGTATTGTTATTGTTGTTGTTGTTGTTGTTGTTGTTGTTGTTGTTATTATTATTATTATTATTATTATTATTATTATTATTATTATTATTATTATTATTATTATTATTTTATTTGATTTATACCCCGCCTATCTGGACCGATGGTCCACTCCAGTGCAGAGGCATGATGGGGAGTCTCTCCACTCAGATGTTCAGTGGTCATTTGCGCTGGGAGGTGAGGAAGCACCAGCCGGACTCTTTCCACGATTGGCACCATGAGGGTGGAGCGCTGCCCCATGTGGAACCCAGTGAGTGCTCCTAGCTGGTTCTGGGGCAGGGAATTGGGTTGCTGCAGCACCTGTGGTGCCATGGTTCATTTTCGTACCCCCAGGATACGAATACCAAGTGCCCATGTCTAGTTAGGAACCACTGTTGTAGACTAAAACACTGAAAGCTAGTGTGTTGTTGTTGTTAAGACTGTTGGACTCGGATTTGGAAGACCTGGGTTCCAAATCTCTCCATGCCAATGAAACCCTCTGGGTGGCATTTGTCCAGTTACATTCTCTCAACCTGATCCTACCCTGCCTCCTATGATTGGTCACTGTTAGGATGAAAAGTGGAGGAGGAGAGCCATGTAAGCTGATTTTTGCTCACAGAAGGAAAGGCAAGAAATAAATGCATCATATAAATAAATTAGCCTTAAATTTCCATATACTGTATGACCAACACTATTAGCAGTGTTCAGAGAAAATGCATTCTGGTAAAACAAGATAGATTCTGGCATCTATTATTCTGTTAGATCAAAGTCACTCACCTAAAACCTATATACTGATCTAATGAATGGTGGGATAAGAGATAAACATTGCAATCCTGAATTACTTTAATGAATGTAATAGTAGCTTGTGACTTTCATATATTTTTATGGCAGCATCTTGTGTTGTGCCTTGAGCAAGAACAATTAAATTATATCAGATGAATAACAAAATGTTTCTTCCTTAAACAATAACACATGCTATCTTGATTTCCACAAGATTATTTTGATGTGGGCGGCTGTCGGCCCTTTGCAAGACAAAGCCATTGGCTACCTTGCCTTAACCACATATTTATCTCGCTGGTGAGAAACTCACAGTTCTCAGCTATGAATTAAAACCCTGGTTCCAGGGTGTGGTATGGACTTTGTAAAGAAGGGGGTGTCTGCCCGTTACACACTCCTAAGGTGAAGCACGAACAAAAATCAAACACTGTACATTGTGATTCATAGAATTTACAGCATGTCTTGTGTTTTTTTCCTTTTTAAAGTATTATAAGCTAATTCTTCTTAATTGCACATGTGCAATCTTCATTATGATGTTGAGACATTACACCATCACTCATGCAGGTTTGTGAGAAACAAATGTCTTTGAACAGGGTTTTCATATGTCTTGGGTCTGGAGAATCGTATCACCCCATATAAACCTACTCAGCTTTGAGAATCTTCAGAGGAGGCAGAGAACTGACTTATAGGGACCTTAATAGGGCTTCCCAGGTACTTGAGATATTTAAGGAATTGTTTTACCAAGTCCACTCATGCAGTGAGTTTCCATGGTCAAGAAGGGATTTGAACCCAGGTCTCTTGAGTCCTAGCCCATCACTCTATCCACACCATCATACTGACTGTAGATAATGAATTACAGTAAAAATGTAGCACTTCCCTTCTCTTTCCCTTTGGATTGTATGATGAAGATGACCTGCTATTTAAGATAATACATGTAATTTTAATAATTTTTGTCAGATAACTGTCCAGAGCAGCAAAGATTCCACTAATACCTTTAAAAGAAACATATTGGTCCTGCCAACTCTCTCTATTCTCTCCACACAGTCAGGATTAATTCTGAGTTGACTACTTGCCAAATAGGTTATTTTTATAAACTCTAGGAAGGAAGTTATACCCTGTTTCCCCTAAAATAAGACCTGACCTAAAAATAAGCCCTAGTAGGATTTTTCAGGATGCTCGTAATATAAGTCCTGCTCCAAAAATAAGCCCTAGTTAAATGAAACCCCACCCTCCACCATTGTGCAGCAACCAGAAGAAGATGACATGACTGTATTTGAATAAATGTAGATGGTTGTACATGAAAAAAAAAACATCCCCTGGAAATAAGCCCTAATGCATTTTTGGAGCAAAAATTAATATAAGACCCTATCTTAATTTCAGGGTAAAAAGGGTACTCCTCCAGAGAAAACCTCTTCACACATACGTCTAGTTATGCCCTTCAGTCAACCAATCCCAACTTTGAACTACAAATACAATAATCCCCAGAGAATTGTGACATTGCTGGTGGGAGATTGGTGGGTATTGTGCCCAGTGGGGTCCAGGTGGGGAAAATGTGTTCTAGGTGTGTATCTAGAAGTCTGAGTGGGACTAACATGCACATTATACTCTAAACGATTAGCTATAATTTGCTACAGATCTCTGTTGATTTCTGACTAATAAGTGATATGGTTGACACATTATTCAGAGTGCGGTGCCTCAGGCCTGATTTTCAACTGACTAGCAATCCCTGTTTATACTGCACTTTCCTCAGCAACTAATGTGGGAGATTAGAAGAGGGAGATTCTAGAGGAAGAAAGGAAGCACCCTTACAGTGAATCAGACCTGATTCTTGTTCGGTCTAGTTCAAAGTTGTTGACACTGGCCCAAATCCTACTGGGATTTTACTCAGGAGTGAATGAACTCGCATTAAATAAAGCTGGCAAATTCCAGCTAATTAACAAGCTGTTGGTCGCATTTGTCTGCCTGTGCACCCAGTTGTGTGACTTGACACCTCATTAATTAGCTGCAATTTGCCACCACTCATACTCGAGAAAAATCCCAATAGTTACTCTCGTTTCAGAGGGCAGTTTTTCCTAGCTGTCTTGGAGATGCCAGTCAATGAACCAAGGAGTTCTGCACCTAAGCCATACACTCAATATCTGAGGTATGACAACTCCACCAAAGAAGAATGTGCCCCTCGCACCTGCCATGAGGGAAGAAGGGGAAGCTAAAAAATATAGCCATATATCCCTACTAGGATCTTATTCTTAGACTGTTTACTCAAGCGGGGGGGGGGGCGCTTCTGGGCTGAGTGGGTACCTGTGTACTTTGTATACAAAAAATTCTTTGGGGGCACACCCTTGTTGAGGTCACGAAGTGGCTGTGTCTTCACTCCCTCACATGTTCGTACTTGGGGTTTAGGCAGTCAAATCTCCCATTATTTTTCTATTCCAGTTCCTTTTCTCCCAGGTCCCCGCCAGAACATTCCTGGGAGCACCCTTCTTTTAATTTACAAACGTAAACAATTCTGCAAACCTAGGAATTCCTTGACTTTGTACAGACCACCATCTTATTGGGGGGGACAATCTTCTTCCTTTTGGAAACCAGCAGGCACTCAGCCAGCCATGCTTCTTATCAGAGGGACTGCGACCTTCATCTGGATATTGCTTTAATCACTTCAAAAGCAGAAACAGCAGATTGGAACAAGCAGGTGGGGACCTCCTTCAATGCTGTTGAATGTCCCCTCCCATTCTCCTCATAGAGGTTTTTGGTAGGGCATGTGATGTTGATATAAATAACATGATGACACACACACACAATGCTTCACAAGGAACGTGTTTGTCATGATAAAAGCCCAGGCTCAGGTATGCACCAGCAGATGCTTTGAAAGACTCTGCACAGTGAAGCAAAATATGTGAGCTCATGATAAGGGGCTGGTGAACTAGTAAGCTTTTCTGCCAAGGATTTTCTCTGCTGTGGAGTGAGTGGTCCTAATCTGTAGTTTATTTCTGGAGCCCACTTCTGCCCTTTGAGGCAAATTACCTCTGATTCTGGAATCAGGGTGACATGTACTAGATTTTCAGATCCGTGAATTTTACTTTTCTAGAATAAACACATTGCATAGCAATGGGAATTTATAAATACATTATATTTAAACCATGATGTATAAATGGATGGAGAACCTTTCTCCCCCCCCAAGACAGAGCCTTTCCAAACTCCCTTCCATGAGTGACCAAGCCTAGCCGGCAAAGAACACATCGGAATGAAATTGCACATGTGAATGGCTTTTAATGGCAGAATTGTCCTTTTTTCCTCTTTTAAATTTACAACAATGTTCTAGAATAAATAAATAAATAAAGGGATTTTACTCGATACTTTTAAATATGTTTTAAAAAATATTTCATTGAATTTTTCTAATTGTTTTATTTGTTGGACTTTGAAGCTGCTTTGGATCCTCTTGGAAGCAAAGGCAAGGTACTAAATGAACGACAGCCAGTCTGATACTTCCACTTTGCAAATCATGGCACAGATTGCAATACCAGCCCGTTATGAAAAGTCAGTCAGGTTAGCACCTAAGCCACAAAAGCGCCATTAACATATCCTTCCTCCTCAGTGACAACAAGAACGCCACAATGACCCCTAACAACTTTTAGTCCACCCTTTTAAAAAAATGGTGCTACCTTCTAAAAATCCTTTGAAAGGGGCAGGGCCTTGTATTTCTTGGCTCACTCAGCTTTTTTGGCCTCACACCTTGCTTCGTTTTAAACAAGTACATAGGTGGCAGCTTTGGTTGCAGGCACTTTTTCCATGAAGCCTTTAGGAGAAGGCAAAGAATATATTATTTTTAAAATAACTGATATAATGCATCAGCGCTAGTCTACAAACAGTCAATATTTCACACCCGCTTCCCCTGCCCTTTGCCAAGCAGGGGAAGAGACTAATTTGCCAATATCCTCAAGTGGTTCCCTTATTAAGCCACTTTGCGATACTGGCAAATTGAAAGAGGAAGGCTTGCTTCGGATTGGTTCCAGCAATGGGCCTGGAACTGATCCAAACCAGAGTGATCCTACTTACACCAGAGACGTAGAAGCTCCTTGGCAGGGGCCTAAAAGGTGCAGGTACCCTATTTCCCTGAAAAGCAGGATTTTTCAGGATTCTCGTAATATAAGCCCTACCCCAAAAATAAACCCTAGTTAAGTGAAACCCTGCCCTCCACAATTGTGTAGCAACGAGAAGACAATGACATGACTGTACAGTATTTGAATAACTGTAGATTGTTGTACATGAAAAAAAATCATCCCCTGAAAATAAGCCCTAATGCGTTTTTTGGAACAAAAATTAATACAAGACCCTGTCTTATTTTTGGGGAAACAGGGCAGGAGCACTCGGGAATGTGGGCTGGTACCCTGTATCAAAGGCATTGACTCATTGCTGTTTTTTAAGAGCACACCAGCCCATACCTGCAGCTTTCCAAACAGTGGGCTATGCAGCCCCTGTGGTCAGCTTCTGAGATACTGTATTTAACAAGTGGTTTTACTAGTTCCACACCTGGCTATGAATTTCCATGGTTAAACAAGCATTTGAACACAGGCCTCCTGAGTTCTAGTTCCTCATTCTATCCACTATAGATAGATGGATAGATACAGTGTAGTGACTACATCATATCTATCTATCTATCTATCTATCTATCTATCTATCTATCTATCTATCTATCTATCTATCTATCTATCTATCTATCTATCTATCTATCTATCTTTAATGGGGTGTCTGATGGGATGTAGTAGTGGACAGAGTGACAAACTGGAACTCTGGAGGCCTGGGTTCAAATGTCATACAAATCACAGACAAGCAAAACGGATACTGTACATGAGGTTTGCCGTCGGGGCCAGTCGGGCGGCCAGTCGGGGCCTACGATTCCCAGCTTTCCCCGGGCGAGGGAGGGCGTGGAGAAGCCCCGTACTCCGAGGCGGCGGCGGCGGCGGCGCCTGGCTGCCGAGAGGGGGCTTTGTGCAGCGGTGCGCATTTGTCTGTCTGGCTTGGCGGCGGCGGCGGCGGCGACTGCTGGCCCTTCGGGCGGTCGGGGCTTTGTAAGGCGCTGCGCTGGCTGGCCGGCCCGAAGAGGGGAGAGCCGGGGCTCGCTTGAGGAGGGCTGCTCCGCCCCAAGCCATGCTTCTCCCAGTCAGGACTGCTGGGCGCGGAAAAAAGTGTGCACCATGCCGCGGCTGAGATCCCGCCGGCCGCCCGTGAGCAGCGCCTCTGGAAGAAAGGGAGCCCGGCTGAGCTGCTGGGGAAGAGGAGCAGCAGCGGCAGGAGGAGGAGGAGGAGGAGGAGAGCGGGCGTGAAGGTGGAAGGCGATCCCTTCCTTCCTTCCTTCCACGGCCGGTCCTAGAGGGAGACAGAGACCCGTCCCACTCGCCTCCCCCGGCTCTGATTTCCATCTCGGGGGGCCGGGGCGGAAGGGTGTGCGGGCGATCGCGCTGGGGCCGGTGGAGGGGGTGGGCGGGCAGGAATAACGGAGCAGCCGGCGACCCCCGCGGTGCGGCGGCAGAAGCAGGCTCAGGAGCCGCCGCTAGCGATCGAGGCACCCGGCCGGCGAGCGAGGTGGGCGGCCTTCCCGCGCCCCCTTTCCCGGAGGAAGGGCCACCGCCATGGGCAATGCGGGGAGCATGGACTCTCAGCAGACGGACTTCAGGGCGCACAACATGCCGCTCAAGCTGCCGATGCCGGAGCCGGGAGAACTGGAGGAGAGATTCGCCGTGGTCTTGGTGAGTGGGAGGCCGAGGGGCGGCCGCGGAAAGGCGAGCGGAAGGGATCGGGGGGGGGTGTCGGTCGTCGGGATTCGCCTGCCTTCAATCTCTCTCTCTCTCTCTTCGCCCCCCCCCCCCCCCCGCGGGCTTCCATTTGGGGCGAGCGTGGCTCAGTCACACCGACCGATGGAGAGGGGCTCGCCTCGGACCCCCCTTTCTCTCCTCGCCTCCTCAGCTGGGCTCGCGGTGGGGCACAAAAGGGGACGAGAAAGAGGCGCGGGAGCCCCTGGCCCGTTTCTCCCTCCCTCTTCCCACCCCCAAGGAGGAAATGGGCGCCTGCCGCTCGGCATGAGGCGAAGGCTCGCTGAGGGAGCAGCTGATCCATTGTTTGGAGAAGGGGGCAGCGGGGCTCTCGCGGCGGCGGCGGCGGCGGCGGCGGGATGTGTGTGTGTGTGTGTGTGTGTGTGTTTGGGTGGGGGGGGAGAGAGAAGCAGGAGTCGGGGCGACGAAGAGAGGAGGGGAGGGAGCTTCCCGTGCACGAGTCCTCCTCCTCCACCTCCACACACACACACACACCCGAAATCCCAGGGAGAGATTCAGGCTCCGGTTAAAGTTACTGCCGTGCCGGCGGCCATTCAGCTCTTGCCCGGGCGGCTCAGTCGGCGAAGCCCCGCATCTCCTTTCCGACCCCGGGGGAGAGGTGGAAATCCCGGAGAAGGGAGTGGGGCGGTGAGGGGGGGGGGGAGAGGAGGAGGAAGAGGCAAAAGCATCGCAGCCCTTGAATAAAGTTGGAAAGCCGCGTGTTTTGTCGTTTGTTGGGCTGCTCGGTCCTCTTAAAGGCCACGAGAATTAGAAAAGGTGTCGCCCTTCCCGATCCTATATAAGACCCATTCAATTCGTTGAGGACCTCCCATCGAGTTCAGTTTATCGACGGTTCCGATCGCGACTGTCGCCGTTGGCTTGGGAGGGTGCGCTGGAAGCAGTAGACTTTGGGCCGCCCCTCTTTTCTTGATGTCTTAAATAATTTAATAAAACTTGCCTCATGGCAGCTGTGTCCACAGTTCTCGTGGCCAGCTGCGAAGCTTGGATCCTGTGAGATCAAGAAGGCGTGGTGTCTTCCCGGATTCTCCTTCTCCCCCCCCCCCCTTCCCCTCCTGGATTGAGCAAAAGCTTTGGGACTTTTAAATCGTGTGCTTTTGCCTAAACTGGAGTAAAGACACTTGATCTCTTTATTCAGTTGTTTCCCATTCTGAACAGGTGGTGCGAGCAGACAAGCAGGATTTAGACCTGTGATAGAGTCCTTTGATCCTAGATACTATTTTCTATAATGTTTGTTATTCCGTTCTCCCAAAATGTGTTTTAATGGATATCAGCGTTTCATCAGAAGGAAACAGACTTCTTAGTGGTGTTTTCTCGTGGTACTCTTTGTGGATTTATGTTTGGAATAGAGTTATTCTGTATGAATATTTTGGGACTACACAGAAATGTTGCAGGGAGCTTGTGAACTTCTAGGCAGAGAAGCACGTTTTCATAGTTCTGCTGTAACAGCTTCAGTTGTCGGCTTGCCTGGTCTTAAGAAATGGACATTTATTTTAAAGAGTCTCCAAATAAGTTCTTTTCAGAGGCTTCAGGCATGGGCTTTTTGTATCTGTTGCAACCTAAGTTTCAGTTTCTTCACCTTTGGAGTGATTTATTATAGACGTCAGCTTTTGCAGAAATCACACATTAAAAAAAAAACACACCAAGGTTTGTTCACTTCTAGCCAGAAGCAATCATGTGTTTTGAAGGAAGTAGACAGGATTTCATTTTCTCTTCGTTTGTACTTGCAGCGCTCTTAATTGTGCAATTGGATCCTGCTAGATGGAATCTGCAGTAATAAAGTATGCAAAGAAGGTAGCAATTAAACATGCAGTGAATGTAATTAATTTAAGTGAAAGTAGTGTTGAAGTTATTTTTTCTTACATGGCTTGATGTTTGACAAGTTACTCCCTCTTTGGAGTGATTATATTTTCTTCCACTGTTGTTGATCCTGGTCAAGAGATTCAGCTCAGTGTATAGCTCTAGTGTATAGATGGATTAGTTTCTTCATTAGGTTAGCAGAAAATGATTGCAGTATGTGATTTATTCTTGAAGAATCACTTCCTCCTTTTACACATGGCTGCATCAGAGTGGTTTTTCCTGGCTTCATGATGGCTTTTTCCATTCCTGACCATATTATGTTAATTTATTTCTTAAATGTTGGTCCATGGTCGCTTAGTGAGTTTCATAGCACAATGGGAAGCTGAATCTGGACCTCCCAGGTCTTACTCTGACTTTCTAACCCAGTGGTTGCCAACCTTGGATCCTTAGATGTTCTTGGAACTGCAGTTTCCAGAAGCCTTCACCACTAGCTGTACTGGCCAGGATTTCTGGGAGTTGTAGTCCAAGAACATCTGGGGACCATTGCTTTAAGACTACAGCCATGGGCTTTGAGCTGTATTGGTGGTCTTCCCCAGTGTGATAGCATTCTTCCACCTAGTAGTGAATTTGTATGGCTGAGTACCTCCATTTGGACAGGAAATGGAATGACCCGAAAATAGCTTAGTGGGTTCTTCCTGCTGCTTACTTATGCATAAACAAGCGTTGATTAACCATTGTAGCAGTAAGTAGCAGGAACTGTAGTACAATAGTATTTTTTTTTTCTTAATCCAAATGTAATCCTGATGGCTGCTGATTTTTGGGACTAAGAGAGACAGAGAAATGGGTTTAACTAGAAGTCAGATAAACTCGCTGTTTATAAGTTGAGAGCAGTTGACATGTCCCCAAGTGAAGGGGGAAAAGGTCTTGACAGTTTGATTGTATGTATCATAGAGGAGGGGACATGAAGATTTAGGAGATGCCTAATCATTAAGGCACGCACACCCTTCATCCCTGTACATTTCAGAAGGGCAAGCCAAGGAAAATGACTTCTTCCCTCCCTTCCCCTGCATCGCTGCATCTCCCACCCCTCTGCCCCACTAGGTAACTATGAATGCTCAGGTTTGTGGGTGGCAGCCCCATAACACAATTGAGCACGAAAAAATTTCTGATGTTTCCTAACTTGGTGTGGGGGAGGGGGAGGGCTATCTATTATCTCAGTCCTGTACTGTTTCCTTCCCTGAGGAACCCAAGCTTCTTGCGACACAGAAGAGTCCTCTCACAAGTTGGGGACAGATACATAGCCAGGAAGATTGACAAAAGGGACAGATCCTTAAGGACTCTCCCTTTTGTTACTCTTCCTGGCTATGTATCTGTCCCCATCGTGTGAGAGGACTCTTCTGTTTTGCAAGCACCGTATGTATGCTTTTTAAAAGTATATATTTGTGTGTGTGTGTGAACCAGTGGAGAAGAAACAAGGCCACAGTAGGTGTGCTACGACAAGTGCACAATTTGGACTCGATGGCCCCTCTCAGCTCTGTGATTCTGTGATTCTAAGTGCCTTGTAAAGGAGTGACTGATCTGTATCTGCCTATTTGATGGAGGGATTTTCCACCACCCTGTTTAAAGGCTCTGGTGGTTACCACATCCTTCACCAACCCCTTCCCCTTCTTTGCGTGAGAATATCATTAATGTTACTCAACAAGTAGGAACGTGTTTCTTTTTTGGGACAGTGGCGGGCTGTATTTCCCATGGCTCCAAGAGGCTCTGGGTGGATTCAGGCCTGCTTGGGTTGGCGTTTCATACTTGAAAGAGAATCCACTTTTAGTTGTTTCTGCCACCAGGTCCGGACAGGCTTGAGAAGGGAAAAGTTGTGGTAGGAAGGTATCTGAGGGTTTTTTTAGGTCTAAATTCTAAATGGATTGAAGATGCAGCAGGTCGGTAAAACCCAGCCCAAGAGCCCTGCCTTAAAACCTGCCTTTGTCAGTATGTCATGTCTTCCATTCTTAGATTTCCTAGTGTGAGATAAAAGAGGGGGAGAACCCATGAGACTAAAATAGTTCAGAAGAGGCATTTCTAAATATACTGGGAGAAAACAGGCAAGCCCTAAAATCCACCTCCTGTCTAAAATGCATTGTGCAACTAGAATGATACATACAATTACCATTATCTGTTCATTCTTGTTCATGTTTCATGTCTGTTTCCCCCTTTTGACTCCTGCCTTCTGAACATACATATTTTTTTTTTGTGATACTGGTTTTTCCTTACCTAACCACTCTTCTTGACATGCATATGAAGGGAGAGAAGGCTGGGGATGCCAAATACACCACAGGGGAAAAAACAATGTTTTGTCCAGTTTATTACTGACTGTTCCTTAAAAGTATGATTTATTTTTTAAAAAGTATATGCAGTCTATCTTTTAGATGATATGTCTAAATCTGGCTTAAAATACTACTTTAAGCATTTAAATCAAGGAGTGTGGCTTTGGCAGATGTTCTTTGGGTGCAGTTCTCCATTAGCTGCAAGTAACGTGGCTAATGGTGTCGGCTGATCGGAGCTGCAATCCAACATCTATAGGGCCACAGGTTGCTCACCCTATGCTGATAATAGTTAGTGTTTCCCTAGGGCAGAGATTCCCAAACTTTACTGAGACAGGACCCCTTTTTTTATAATAGCCAAATAACCTGCGACTTCCTTGCCCCATTTGCATAAAAAGGCCTTTTTAATAGGCTAAAGTCATCCTGTCTCAGAAAGCAGAGGCTTCTTTCTCCCCCAAAGGCCTTGTTTTTCCATACATACACATACACACTAGCTTTATTATCCCACTCCAAAAGGTCAAGGAAGAAATTATTCAATAAGGGCTGCAGAACATAAATAAAGTGACCCGTGACCCCGACCTGCAGTACATGTCCTTGCTGAGGACCAGCAGGATGGGTCAGCGACTGTTGACTGTAGGAGATAATCCAGTGCCACAAGTTCCATAGCATTAGTTAGAGTGGAACTGCCCTCTGCAGGGTTTCCCCCATGTTTACGTCCAAAACAAATTGCTTTACCAGGGGATAGGTCTCCAGATGTGAGGTTGAGTGAAGTGTTGTGGTTGACTAGGTTTGCTATTTAGTCACTCTCTGTGGCCAGCTAGTCCCTGCTTTGGGGTTTAGTGGGCATCAGTGGTGTAACCATGTGCAGCCATGTTAGGGCAAGCCAGTAGTGCATTTGGGAGGATTGAGTGTTCCTCTCTCTCTCTCTCTCTCTCTCTCTGTGTGTGTGTGTGTGTGTGTGTGTGAGAGAGAGAGAGAGAGAGAGAGAGAGAGAGAGTCATAGGGAAGTAGCAGGCCCGGGCATCGGATGTTGGTGGTGGGGAGACGGAAAAAGAATTTTCTCATCTGCCCTGTGTCCTCAAAACCACATGATTGCCCCTAGGTGCAAAAGAAAGTACTATCCTGTTGCCTGTGTGTTACCTACCGTGTTTCCCTGAAAATAAGAGAGGGTCTTATATTAATTTTTGCTCCAAATAACACATTAGGGCTTATTTTCAGGGGACATTTTATTTTTTTCATGTACAACAATCTACAGTTGTTCAAATACAGTCACGTCATCTTCTGGTGGCTGCACCATGGTGGAGGGTGGGGGTTTCACTTAACTAGGGCTTATTTTTGGGGTAGGGCTTCTATTACGAGCATCCTGAAAAATCCTAGTAGGGCTTATTTTCAGGTTATGTCTTGTTTTCAGGGAAACAGGGTAAAGGCCATGCTGGGTGTGGGAATTCTACAAGCAGTGGTACATATGTAAGAGTAACTTTTCCAAGCTTTGATAGGTGTAGACTTCTTGGATTCTTTGTGGGGAATGACTGGGTAGGGAGGAAGTTTTGACTCAGGCAGCAAAGTATCTTGGGTTGTCCTTGCATATCACCCCATCAGTAGACTTACGGGTATGTGTGTGTGTTTGTGTATTTTCCTGTGCCACATGTGGTTGAAACGTCAAAGCCCTGCATCTTGTTGGTGAAGGAGCTAAAGTGGAAAGTAACACATCAATACTTCAGATTTACTGACTTGCTTGTGTAGACCGAGAACTTGAACATACCCTTTCCAAGATACATTATTTGTAATTTTTTAAAAAATGTTAATGATGTCTGCAAAATGCTTCTTTGTTTAAGCATGTTGGAAGCCGGAAAGTAAAGTGGCATAGGCCTGCTTTCTATGTAATTGGTAAATGTTACAGAATATCCAAGCACCAGAAGTTGCCAACCGTGTAAGAATCTTTATTTCCTGTGACAAAGGATTTGGGAGTCCTTGAGGATTTCTATTTGAGGGTGAAATGTTGGCACTTGCTTGTTTTTCTAAAGCCCTTTTAAATTAGTATTATTTTTTTTTCTTTTCATCTCCTGAACATTTAATTGTAGTCAATTAAGTCTGCTGTTCAGTTGGTTTTGCTTTGAGTACATCTTTTCATCTGTTTATTTTAGTCATGTCAAGACTTAATTTTGTTTGTTTGAAGTTTCTGTATTAGGTGCTAAGAGCCTGCAAATTGGTGTCTGAGAAATAAGGCTGAATTCAAATTGCTGGGATTTGTAATCCCCCCATACATGTACATTTTCTGTGTTCTGACAATCACTGGGGTATTGATTGTACAGTGGGCTTCATTTGAAGAGATTTCCCAAGGTCCATTTTTGGTGCCAGCCTTCAACGCTCGGGTGTGGGGAATGTGTGGAGGGCTGTTCCACCCACGCTGTGCCGCTACAACTGGCTCTTAAGCCAGGAAAAGGACAATTTGTGACCTTTTGGAGATAATGGAGCTGGAATTCCCATCAGTTTTAGCCAACAGTAAAGGATTGAAGGCTGACGGTAACAGCCACATCACCTATGGAAGGCCACAAGTTGCCCATTCCTCTTCTGGGAATATCTGTATTCAAAACTCCCAGGTCAGAAGATGTGCCTTTCAGACATGCTTGAGCTTTAAAACCTACCACTTAATTTTAGAGGTGACTACTTAGCTAATCGTACATAGAATACAGATTAGAAGCATTGCGTGGAGCAGGCCTTCATGAGACCCTTCTCATTGGATATCAGTGAGACTTACATACAAAAACGGTGTGTTTCTGTTAATTGGTTTTATTGCTATTGATTTTGCCATGTTTCAGAAAATTGTAATGAAAACTGATTTTGCACCAGGTCTGTACAAGTTTGTGACACACCAAGCTAAGCTCAGCCATTTTTTGCCATTATTTCTGAAACATATTAACACAATGGCTGAAATCCTGTTACCACTTTGTTATGTGCCATCAAGTCAGAACTGACTTAAAATGATCCTAATAGGGCTTCCAATGTGAGACATTTAAGGAGTGGTTTTACCAGTTCTATTCCCCCAGTGGGCTTTCATGGCAGAGCTGGGGAATTGAAGCACCTCGTCCATTACTTTGTTTCCTGTGCTACAGTGAGCATCTGTTGTTCACTAAAGTATGCCAACTGAGTCAGTGAGGATTTGATAAGTCCGCTTCTCCATAACTTCCATTGATTCAAATTGGCCTATTCTGGTATGACTTCCTACACCAGTGGTACCCAACCTTGAGTCTCCAGATGTTCTTGAACTAAAGTTCCCAGAAGCCTTCACCATTCCCTGAGCTGGCCAAGATTTTTAGGGGTTGTAGTCCAATAACATCTGGGGACCCACAGTTGGGAACTTCTGTACTACACTAAGCAACAGGATTTCAGTGAATGACAAGTATACACCCTGCTGATTTTGAGAGGAAAGACAAAATTAAAAGTTTGATTTGCACATTAGTTTTCCATGCTTGCACATTAAAGCTATGATTTGGGAACAGCTGTAACATGTGAATGTGTATGAAGAGGAGAAAGTAAGCAAGAGTTCACACCTGCATGGATATTTGTAATGCTTCAGGTCATACTTCCATGTATTGCCAAATCAAAAATCTGGGCCTGATCCAGGACACTCATCCAGCCTCAAACCCTGGTTAAGCCTGCATGTATTGGCTTGCTTGATAACGTTTTATGATGTTTCGTTGTTTCCATGCCACGGAAAGCTCAGATTAACATTGGCTTCCTGGTTAGTTTTTCTGCTTGTGCCAAAGGAGGAGCAGACCAAGAGAAAGGCATACGTCAGCTGGGATCTTTGGCCGAGCGTTATGTGTGAATGGAGCCCTTGCAACTGTTGGTGTTTATCCAGCTAGTTTCCTGTGTGACTTTCAAGAATATGTTCAGCCAGCCTTGCTGGAAGCTAACGAGTTTGCACATAGAATCACAGAATTGAGGAGCTGGAAGGGGGCCTGTAAGGCCATCAATTCCAACCCCCTGCTCAGTGCAGGAATCCGAATCAAAGTGTATCTGACATATTCAGTGACACTTCTCCTCTTTCCTTCTCTTTTTAGCCTTGCTGAAATGAGAACTGGGATAGAGGAAATGGCTGTCTCTGCCCTCGCATCCTCTCAGCTGTGTCCAAAGACATAACTGGTCTGGGATGCTTGAAGGCAGCCACTGAAGCTGCAGTACTTTCCAGCAGGGTGGTCTCCTCTTCCTTTGTGAATAATGTGTCTGTTTATAGAGGAGGACGCATGGGCGCACGAGGGAGGGGGTGGGGCTGCAAGGAAGACGGTGGCCTAACAAGCTGTTGCTGGCATCATTGTGATCTCTGGCTCCCACGTTTCTGGCGATTCTAACACGAAACATCTTTCTTTTCGAACCCTTCAGCCGTGTTCTTTCCCTGTGCAAATGACAGTTCTGGGGGAGGGGCCTCGGAGGGACACAGAACAATATATTTTGAAGGAGGAAGTACAATGTGGGTTTGATGATTACACTTGCCACTGCTATTTATTTATTTTAATCAGATGCACAGCCTCCACACTCTTCTGTCACGTGTGCCTTTATTTTACTCGCTCCATTCTTCTTCTGGCATTTTGCTCTATCCATCTGCAGATACTTAGTATTTGTAGGAAAAGGAGAATTTGTACTATTCCACTGAACAATCAGAAACAAGTGTCCCATTCTAGTTTTCCATTCTAGGCGTAGGAGGGTTAATACATTCAACACTCCCCTATTCAGAAAAATTAAACGGATTTTGCATTTTGTTTTGAATAATGATTTTCATGCATGATGTTGGACAGTGAAGAGAGCCCCAAAACTCTGTGGATGATGCACTGGTTTCCAACTCCTTTCACCGTGAGGGCTGTGGCTTGGGAGGGTGAACTGAAGCAAAGGTATAAACAATGTGGGATATAAGCTGTCTGAGACTGGTAGCTGGGAAATCTAGGGCAGTCGCTGGAATACCGCCGTCAGCTCAGTTGTTTCAAGGTCACCTTCACCTTTGACTCTTTTCTGGTCTGAGCAACATTTTCAAGGGGAGCCGCTTGGTTGTCTTTCCAGATAAGTGTCTGATAGCAACTGGATCCAGCAGTCACAATCACTATCAGTACTTCTTCAGGGATTCAGAACACGGCCAAAGAGCCCGAAAAACCCACAACAACCATTCTGGAAACTGTACATCAGAAAAGTAACTTTCCCCCAGTACGATCCAGATTGGTTTCTTGTGTCTCTGTCATCTGTGTATCCTGTAGAGATGGATCATGTTTCATGATAGGAAGTAATCAGGTCCCTTTAGATTGAAGGCAGTAAATCTTTAAGAAAACATATCTCTGTACATAAAGTTTTACAGCAACAGCTCTGATTTGGATAAAGGCGATCCGAGATAAGTAGCTCTCTGGCTTGGGCCCTGCTTCTTAGTTTAACTTTCTAAGCTTTTTGAGTAGGCTGTTGGGGGTCCTGAGGCTGGATGACCCCAGCGTGGCTGTTTGCCATCCTTGATTTCTATGAACCAGTTTTCCCCAATCCCTGGTATCGAGCTCTTTCTGTTTATTGGATCAGTACATGGAAATAAAGTGATAAAAGGTAAAGGTTCCCCTTGACAATTTTTGTCCAGTCATGTTCGACTCTAGGGGGCGGTGCTCATCCCCATTTCCAAGCCATAGAGCCAGCATTTTTCTCCGAAGACAATCTTCCATGGTCACATGGCCAGTGCGACTTAGACACGGAACGCTGTTACCTTCTCACCGAGGTGGTCCCCATTTATCTACTCGCATTTGCATGCTTTCGAACCGCTAGGTTGGCGGGAGCTGGGACAAGTGACAGGCGCTCACTCCATCACGTGGATTCAATCTTACGACTGCTTGGTCTTCTGACCCTGCAGCACAGGCTTCTGTGGTTTAGCCCACAGCGCCACCACATCCCTTGAAATAAAGTGATACCTCTGTCAAATTAAATCTGTAACCCTTAACATACACTTACAGACTCCTCCCCCCCCCCCAAAAAAAAAATAACACTTTCCCTTTTACAGGCTGTCTGCTATCTGGGTATCAGCTGGTACCTGCTTTACCTCCCTGATTGGTTGGGCCAGAGGTAACAGAGGGCAAGAGATCTTTCTTAACATATTTTGTTTGGAATAAACTTCGGAAAATGACTAAGTTTTACTTCAGTCTGCCTCTGGCTAAGGTATTGGTGCATTGGGTCTGTTATTTTCCTGAATTTGAAAATATGTTTTTAAGCTTGCTTGAATAGGCAAGGCATATTTTTGACAGCATGCGAATTAAAACACTATAGAGGTTTGTGGACTGCAGCTGTAAAATGAATGCTAGTAAAATGTTCAAATGTGTAGTTTTGTGTTTATATATACACATGCATGTATTGATAGCATACCAGATAATTGATTTAATTTATGGCGGCTTTACTGGTGAAGGTATGAACTCATTCTGTCAAGCTCCATGTGTCATTTGCTGGGCTTGAAATAGCCTGGAAGAAAGCTATATGCTTGGCTTTGAAAGGACTCCAGTGAAAAGGGTGATTTTATGGGTGGAGGGATAAATCTATGCATCACAAATTATTCATCTTGGAAACACACATTTTGATCCTATGTTATGTGATGACTTTGGGGAACAGTTTTGTGTGTGTGTGTGTGTGTGTGTGTGTGTGTGTGTGTGTGTGTGTGTGTGTGAGAGAGAGAGAGAGAGAGAGAGAGAGAGAGAGAGCTTGAGCAGGAAAATATTTGGAAGGGAAAGGATTAAGCGTGTCTTCTCTCTTGCTGCTTTCCAAGCAGACATGAATCTCATTCCTCCTTTAATGTTCTCACACTAAAATAAAAGAGAGAAGTGTTTCTTTAGGTAAGGGTGGTTGTTACACTGTTCCTGTGTTTCTCCTCTGTCCTGGACTGAATCCTCTTCTGTTTCAAGAAAATGAAGTGACTTTATGGGAAGGAGAGATTCAACAAAACTTATTAAGTTCTCTTCAACTGATCCTAGCGTATGGGGAAACAAATCAAATTTTCAGCTTCTTCTTTCTCTTCCTCTCTCTGAAAGGGGATGCATACAATCCTAAGGCTTGCTTTTGCTCACATCTGGTACTCCATAGGTGCACTGCGGAGTCCTATTTCTCATTCTCCAGACCGTGATTTGGAAGATCAGAAACGAATTGTGCATGCACAGATCTTACTCTGGTTTCTTCTTTCTTCATGCATCTGGTTTTATAGATCACTTTCTGGTTTGATTGATTCATAGCTTGCTGTTTTGTGTCACTATGCAAACTTGTGTCGCTTCTCCAACACCATTGAAAGCCACTATAGAACTGAACACTAAAATGGGTGCGATAAAAAAAAACCTTATCACTGTAACAACAATTTTTCACTGTTGCATATTTTTTAAAATAAGTGTAATTTGTTTCCTACTCTATCTAAATGTAATCATGGCAGCTCACCGTTAGATTTTATGGCCCATATACTTTATGGGGAGCTATATAAAAGTTTTGCTGCTTGTCTCTGTGTGCATTTATTTCAGTTTTTTTAAATCACAGCTTCTAGATAGGGAGTAGGTTAATTGTGAAGTTGTCATGGTTCTAGGCAGGGTGGATAAAAATCAAACTGATTTAAATCATGATTTAAATTGTAAAAATATTTTTTTGATATAAATTATCAAAACATCTGATTTTTTAAAATTTAAATTGTTTAAATCAAATCCACCTTGGTCCTAGGTTCTAGATTTGTGGTTAGTTTTGTGATTTCAGGTTGGGAAACTGGTTTGCAACCAGGCTATACTGACAGTGGGATGACGGGTGCTTTTTTCTGAATAAGGCTGTTAGTTCTATTCTATTACTTCTATGTCAGGAAAATGCCTTTTGACACCTATTTTTGTTTTCTGGCATAATAACCTTGAATTTTGAAGTACTGTCCATTCGTGTATATAGTCTTAGGTTTTTTTTTTTTTTTTGCACTTTTTGTAAATTTGCCATCCTTGTAAGTGATGCTCTGCAGTAAGCAGGAGTACTACTAATTTGTTTTTTTTTTGTGTTTGTGTCTGTGTATTCCAGAATAGTTGTTCCTACTCCATGTACTATGTTCTCTTTTTGATAGTGCCTTCGTTTCACTTTCTGTCTAAGACAGTGTTTAAAGGGCCGTTGTCAAGATGTGTCAAGAAAATTGCTTTCTGTTTGTGAGAGTATCATGCTTAGGTTGTAGCTTTGGCACAAATAGATGTTAAAAGTTAATAAGGCTGAATTTACAGCCATTTAGACAATGAAGGCAGTCAATAAGAGTGCCTTGAGGCTCTCTTGAATGTGAATGTACAACAAAGGGGGATAATCGTTCAGCACCAGTAACAACAACATACATGTAACTAAATCTTAAGGTACCACTAGAGGCGATGGTTGCAGGAGCTAATACCTGTCCTGTCAATTTTCCATAAAGGACTGATAAGGAAAAGAAAATGAACCTTCCTCCCACCTTACTCTTTTACTTGAAATGGCTTGCTTTTCCAACGGTTAATTTCATTCCAGTTATTATTGTAAGTGAGAGTCCCATGGGGAGGGGAGAGAAACAGGTGCAAAAAAGGGGGGGCTTATTAGAAGGCGATCTACTCACTTGCCCAAGTTTTGCTTTTAAATGTCATTTTTAAATGCATTATTATTATTTAGAATTTTAGTTGAACTGGAGGTCCTGTCACCCTTGCTGCTGAGACCTGTAGTCCAAAAACAACTGTCTAAGAGAATCCCTCCCCCTCCATCCTCAGGCTCTAGGGACCTGATGTCTATTGTGTAAGGCTTGGAAGAGCAGTGCTGGTCCTCAACTCACCCGTGGGACCCCATTTCATCAGTGGCGGCAGCTTTGGGGCTGGACAGTGTGGCAGGCCCCATCTTAGAGACTCCCCTCCCTCCAGGGCTCATGGTCTTTGTGGTCAGCTGCTCCCACCCTGGTTCAGATATGGCCAGTAAGGATGGGCAGAACAGACCTGTTAGAAGGTCTTGCTTGGTCGGCTGGGGGAAATTTACTATCCGTTGCCAAGGGTGGGGAGGTCACATCCACGCCCAGTTTAGGGGCTGTTGGGGGCGGGACAGGCAGGGGCACTGCTCCCTACGTCCATTAAGTTAACCCTGTGTCTGTCTCCCACAAACGCCAAGCAAGGTGGCTGGTGAGGATCTGATCCTTATGCTACTACAGTAGTACCAACAGCTATTGGGAGCTGTGACCTAAACAGTTTGCCTGTATGGTTCTTGACGCTCCAGCCCTGGGGCCACCATCAGGCTTGCTGGCAAACAGGCTGTGCACGGCAGTGTGTTAGTAGAACTTGACCCCCCAATCTGTAGTTATCGGATTTTCCTGCATTTCCCCTCATGCTTGATGAGCAATTCTGTGTCATTCACTAGAAATGAGTGGGTGTTTATCTTGCTGGATTAGGTTGGTAATCTGCAAACAGTTGTTCTTAAGTAATCTTTGGCACTCTGGGGCGTTTGTATCTCTTTCTTTAAAAGACCGAAAGAGGCCAAATAGCGCAGAGGTTAGCAACAAAATGACTTCTTAGCTGGGACATTATTTCAAGCCATTTGGGGATTCCAATGACTGTCTCAGCTATCCTGGCAAGGCATATATACATTGTTGCTGTGCTCGGAATCATAATCCTTGGGACTTTCCTTTCTGATCTGCTTTGAATTTCATGTTTATTTACTTTTTCCATTGTCTTTGGAAAATGGGATCTGCTATGAGAAATCACAGACCTTGGGAATAAAATGGGTAAGAATGTGTTTTGAGAGGGAGGCTTATGACGGGGCTCCCAGAGCTAAGGGGTGCTGAGGGGAAAGAAATATCTTTGATGTCACAGCTTAGTTGAGCCTGGCAAATGGTTCTGGGCCGACAGTGTTCCACCTCGTGAGATGGAGAAGGGACAGTGTGAGGGATGTGAGGGATTCAGGTGAAGATAACAGGGTCACCTCTTTTTCAAAGATTAGAAAGGAGTGGAGGAGAAATAAGATGGCTGGTAATATCAAAGCTAAAATGGCACCCAGGATTGTCTATCTGTAGAAACATTGAGAACCGGCTGGTGAGGCTAGACGCAGTGGCGGTGACCCTTTTTGGGCCCGAGTGCCAAAATTGGGGGGGGGGGGAATCCCAACAGGCAGCAGTGCTGTGGTAGTGGCAGAAGTGGTGGTGGTGGCGGAACCGGAAGTGGTAGCGGAAGGGGGAATCCCAGGCACGGAGGTGCCTCAAGACCCCACTCCGGATTCGCCACCAGCACCAGCTGCTCTGTCGATCCGCTGGCACTGCAGCTGCAGCCTCCTCCTGAAGTTTGGCTGGGGAGGGGGAGTAGCGATCCGGCAACTTGTGGCTCGCGTGGCTGCAGAAAGGACTCTGCGTGCCAGCTGTGGCAAACGTGCCATAGGTTTGCCATTGCTGGTCTAGACAGTTTGACCTTTGTCTGTTGGAGATAGTGGAGTCACGGTCAGACATGTGTTCTTGGGAGCCAAGGAATGAACCTTAGGATGTTGGGTAAGGGGGTAAATAGGGGGTATGTAGTACAGAAGTTGTTTAGATGACCTACTTCTTTTAGATTTGATTCTGCTCAGTCTACTAAGTCCTCCCCTCCCCCCAAAAAAACTGGAGGTTGCTTTATAAGGCATTTTGGAGAGGTGAACTGAGTACATTTTTAGCCTCCTTAGGGCCAATCTCAGGCTGTGATTGTGGGACACATTTTACATCAGCCTTGCTGAATTTAAGCAGAATTGTTTGATTCCTTGCTGTGGATTTCATGCCACCTGGCTACTCAGGTATGCGGTTTTAGAGAAGTCGTCATATAGATAACACATCATTCCAGTTGAGAGCACCAGGTATTGGAGAGATCTGACCGATAAAGTCTTTGGGCGGTCAGACTTCAAAGGAATTCTATGCTTAAATTCTGAAGATTAGTCACAAAACAAAGCGAGCTGATTTGAAAACTCCAGGAGGTGAGAGAAACTCCTGCTGTGACAATGAGACCAGTTTATTTAGCTCCTCTTTGCATAGTGAGGAGTGGTTTTGACAAAAATAGTGGCAGAGCACCTTTCTGATTCATAGATGTTCCTTCTGTTGACAGGTTGGGGATTGTACAGGTCTCCAGATGTTGCTGGATGTTCAGGTCCCCATAGCTCTCACTGTCGGCTGTGCTGGCTAAGGCTCGGAGGAGCTGCAGTTGAAGGACATCAGTTAAAGCCACATGTCTCCCAGGCTTGGTGGAATCAACACATCTGACATATTCAAGCTCTCTAAGCGTTTGTGATTATTATTTTGTACTTAACACAAATTCCAGAAAATAATCCAGGTTTGCCGTCTCCTTATTTCATGATCCATGTGTCAGCCAAGTGCTGGGTGTGTTAACGGCATAGAATCCAGGAAAAAAAAGAAGTCACATACAGGCCAGCATCTGGGTAGGCTTTTGTCAGGGCTCAAGCATGGACTGTTGCCATCGATGAACTGCTCTGGCGTCTTTATGTGTTCTGAAGTCTGAGAATCTGTGCAAGAGTTCATAACGGTCTGACGTCCAGTAGGATGGAGGATGTTTTCCTGTGTGTGACTTCAATACTGCAGTTGTACAGAGCAGTGGGGCTCAGTGTTTTGTATCTTGTTTTGTGTCCCACTGATCATTCTGTTGAACAGTGATAGCAGGAATGGGGACCTGATTCACAGGACATGCCTGTCAAGTCAGACTGAAGTCACACGGGTGACTCAACTCAGTTCCCCCCCCCCAATAACTCGAACTCCATTTGTGACTCAGAACCCATTCACCACCTCTTTTTTTTTTTTGGAGGGAAAAAAAGCTTGTTTTTAAAAGGGACTCATACTTGGGGCTTGAGACTCAGGACTCGATACCAAAGGCTCGGACCCAGCCTTTGGACTCGGACTCAAAGGCTTGCCAACATCCCTGAGTGAGAGAGGCCCCACTATGACAGAAACAAACACTTAACTTTTTTTTAAAAAGGACATGCATTTGTTTACTTGCCATTCTGATGTTTTGCCACTATTACATTATTTATAGTAAGTTTTAAAAACTTAAAGATGTGGTAGCGTTATTGGGAGTCAACCTAAATGGACAAAAATAATAATAATTCCATTAGTAATAGAGCATTGCAGTGAAACTTTTTGAGTATACATTTTTGTGCTACAGTGGGTCTAGCACACCATGGCAGTATATCGGAATTGCATGACGCGCTTACAGGAGGGCATGGGGATTGAGAGAAATCACGTTGGTAACTATGATGAAAGCCCTGTGTTCCCCCCCCCCTTGACTGCTTCTGTCTGTTGTCAGTGCTGTGCACGGCCCTGGTGAGAATCACTGGCCTGGGGTGGATGGGTGGGCCTCATTGGGCCTCTTCATGCATATGTCGCGTCCCAATTCCAAGCACTGACTCTTGGTGAGCACCTTGGTAAGCGTAACAGGCAGCCCGCCTTGGATCTTTTACATGACAAGGTGGGGAAGGTTGATTTCCCCAGATGAATGATAACGAAACTTAATTATCCTATAAATTCCTCTGCTGCTGACTGAAATGCAATCATAACATGGGGGGAGGAGATAATTAAAGGCCTGGCGGGATCCATACATCTGATTTTAAACAGCAATAAAAGTGACCTTTAATGGAGGCAATTAATTGTTCATACACTGTAAAATGGAGATGTAAGAAGAATCTGCAAGAAATAGTGTGACTGCCCCTGTCTCGCCTTCCTGTGAAAAAGGCCTGTACAGTAGTTACAAATGAGTTAAGAGGCCTTGTTTGCAATGGAAGGCAGGCATTCTGGCATTATTAAGATCAAAACAAGAGGCAAGGTAAGTAGTTTTGTTGAGTTGCTAGGTGGGCCAAATTCCTGTTTTTTTCTTTTTTCTTTACCTTGTTCTGCCCTCTGCAGTGCATTTTATAGCGTTCCTGGGAACAGTGTGGCAGGGTGGAAGATCGACCACTGCTGAGCTTTCAATTGTGAAATAATTAAATCAGGCTCCCTGTGTGTTTCTCTTGCTGTTCTTCGCAGGATTATTTCTGCAGAGCTGCTTCGACAACAGGAATACCTTATGCTTTATTTTCTGTCATTTTACAACATTTTCTACAATGTAAAAAACAAAAGGGGAAAAAAATCCAGCACCTGCAAGTTTACATGAAAATCTAAATGTAAATACGAATATAAATCCTGTATTTCTTTCTAATCTGTGTGTCAGACTGAGTTAATAACCCTTCCTCACTATGAAATATACCCTATGATACCTCTGTCCTCCCCTTCACGACTCAGTTGTTGCTTTCAGTGGTACCTTTTGTGTGTGGGAATGCTGTTCCACTTGAAGGTTGATATGGCTCCAGAGACCTTCCTTTATACTATTGCAAGCTTGCTGTTTACTGCTGTGGAGACGAGATGAAAACTAAGGATGAAGGTCTTTCTTTGGACCCAGCCGATTAAGGCCTTGAACTTGTCTATACTTTTTTCTTTTGCTACCCGCTTAGCTTAGCTCATCTGACCTTGTTGCTTTGTGCTATCACTTTCCTGTAACCATCTGCCGTTTCCCTTCAGACTCCAGACAGTGACCTAAGAAAAATGGCTTATATTTGTGTTGTTGATGCTGTCTGTATTTTTAAAAAGACCTTACTGGTTCTGTCCTCTTGTGTTTTTTAAAAAATCATTCATTCTCACCCACTCTTAAAAGTTCCAAGTAGCTCATAGTTTCCTTTTATTTTTTTTCTGGGTCTTGTTGGTTGATCTTTTGGCAGATGGTTGTCTGAGGGCATGTGAGGTGCATGTTAATCTTACTTTAGAGAAACAAATGGAAGTGAGACGGATTTGTTCCAAATGTCTTTCCAGTGCTAGGGTGCAGAAGGTTATGTATTGCTTAAGATGTTAGACTCTCTTGGATACGCAGGTGCATTTGGGAAGCTCTTCTTTATTTTGTGCAAACAGTCTTGGTTACTTCTATCCACTAGATATAGCAGTACCCTAGGTTGATATTACACTGATAGAAGCTACATTCTTTATAATAAATGTCAGCTAGTTTATTGTTTCTGTACCTTTAAATTATTTACAACACTGAGCAGAAGTTAACCATGAGAAGTTGGGCCTTCTTTGTGGTGGCTCCAACCTGGTGCAGCTATGTATGGCCCCCTCCCTGTTAATGTTTAGAAGGCAACTTATAACTTTGCTTTTCAGGGAGGATTTCCATACTGACTTTGATTTTATGTCCCCACTCCTGCCATCACACGGAGAAATGTCTTTGTTGTCACTTGCTTTTATTTTACTAATGCTTTAATTTTATTGTGTGACCATAGTTTGTTGTTATATGTATTTTCTATTGTTGTGAACCACACAGAACAGTGTATTGCACTAATGGGATGGTTTATAAATCAAATAAGTTAGTTACAATAGGGAGGTTTGCTGCAGCTGTTTGACCTCATGGGTGAGCCCTATGTCTTTCTCTGAGGGCATTCCTCTCCGCTTGTCTGGTGGGGCTAAGGCTCCACTTGTGCACTCAAGTACTGGAGGAGAGCAGTTGGAAATCTTCAGTGTCAGGAGGAACACCATTTGGATCAGTTCCCATATTTCATGGAGAAACAGTGTGTACATGCCCTGATAGCCACAGAGGAGCACTGGCACATTTCCTTTCGTGTGGAATGGAGTGGCACAGCATAGTAACACTAGGGTTGTGTTTCAGGATCAATACAGGCATTCAGCCTTAGGATTTTTGTTGCTAAGGCACATTAGAGAGGGTTGCACACATATCACTTGAAATTCATTAACTTGTATTTATTAAACAGTTTAGGGTCAGTTCTTAAATTTAACTGACCATAAATTTTTGGCAACTCTAAGAAACTGGTTTCTTAGGTTTCACATGTGGATATTACAGCATCCTTCTTCAAAAAGATTCTTTGGTTGAGACAAATTCTGCCTCAACAGTCATACCAAGATAGTTGTATTGCTTTGTAAGTTATGTATCTGTCGTGAAGCAGAAGGTTTCTCTTCTTTATGTACAACTACCTTAGAAATGAATTGCTTTTCCTATACAAAAGATAAAATAGAAGGCTTCTACTTAGAGCAAACAATTTTTGACAAACTTTTATTAGGTTCAAAAGAACAAACTGTTAAGAAAATGTATAATTATATGTTGGAAATTAAGATGCAAGATGAAATGGTTAAGGAATGTATGATTAAGTGGGCACAAAATATAGGGCATAATATTGATATTGATCAATGGCTGAAAATATGGCAAAATAATATAAAGCTTACAAGATCGGTGAACTTTAAAGAGAATATATATAAGATGTTTTATAGATGGCACATGACCCCAGAAAAATTGTCAAAGATGTATACAGATGTATCAAATAAGTGTTGGAAATGTGAATCACAAGTGGGAAGCTATTATCATATGTGGTGGTCATGTGGAGTAGCGAAACAATATTGGAAAAGAGTACATGTAATGTTGGAACAAATATTGCTCTGTAAAGTGCCATTAACCCCAGAACTGTTTTTATTGAGTATGATACCTGAAAATATAGATAAGTCAAAGAATTATATAGTTATATACATAGTTACGGCAGCCAGAATTCTATATGCTAAAAATTGGAAAAGATCAACGGTACCGAAACAAGAAGATCTTATTGAAAAGATACGGGAAATAGCCGAAATGGACATTTTATCAGAAGTCATGAAGGACTATCCCTTGCAAAAGGCAACAGAAAGATGGGATCTATTTAACAAGTGGACAGAATCAACAGGCAGCTTGTGAACAGTATATATTGAAAGGAGAACTGAATCTAGAAGGCAGAAAAGAGCAAACAGAATAATTTAAAATCTTGATATGGCAATAGGTACAGAATGGATGAAAGTATGTTATTGTCTCCCCTCTTCCTCATCAATCCCAATTCCCTTTTCCTTTTTGTTATCCCTTATAAAAAATAAAAAATACAAAAAAAAAGAAAGAAATGAATTGCTTTTCCTAATAGGGTGGCCTTTATTTTGAATGTGAAAGTAATAGAGCTATGAAGATGTAACTGTTAGGATGCACTTGTATATGAAATTCTACCCTGCTTCTTAACAATTGGCCCCCCCAAAATTATCCCACTTTCTCATGAAAGCTTCCAAGAAACTTCCATCCTCCCTTCCTAATTAACTCTTGTAATTAGGAAGCATTTCCTAATGCTACTAAACAACTCTAAACATGCCCAGTTCCTTCAGGCTTCTTTTGTGACACATCATCTCTCTTGGCCTTTTGCAGGCAGAAGTAGAAGGGGAGGGGGAGTTCGGTACACCATGGGAATCAAAAGTGTTTTAAACCATATTCATTTTTCTTTAAAACAATTGTCTGCCTTCCCACTGGATTACTGCCAGTTTATCTGTCTTGAACAGTTTGTTTTTAAATTTGGATTTGCCACCCACCCAAGCTAAGATGCAGTAAGAAGGCTTCAGTAATGTTACCATGCACAGGGCATGCACACGGTATGTATGCACACATAAACACCCACCCACATACCAAAAGTGAACATTCAAGTTAAATTGTGAAAAAAAGAACACTAAAATTTTCCTTCTTGTCTGTTCCCTTACATGCATCTTTTTTTGAGATTTATTGTATTTCCAGTTGTGCTCATCCAAACATAGCATAGCTTTTGTCCAGTTCACCTACTACCATGTTATGTTGTGATATCTTTAGACCTACAGCGTCTTAGAACACATATCTCTCTGTCCATCTACCAACTGTTCATTGTCCTGCCCTAATCAAATACAGTGGTGCCTCGCAAGATGATTGCCTCGGGGGACGAAAAACCCGTAAGACGATTGGTTTTTGCGATCCCTTATGGTGCCTCGCAAGACTTTTTTTCTATGACCATGCTTCGCCAGATGGTGTTTTTTTTTTTTTTTGAGACCGATGCTTCACAAGACTTTTTTTTTAGACTGATGCATAGGGAACCTCGCAAGACAATTTTTTCCCAAGACAACGATTTTCACGGAACGAATTAAAATAGTCTTGTGAGGCACACTGTAAGTAAAAGGCAAAGGCACATGCGCTCCATAAATACTTCTTAATTTCAATCCCTGCTATCTTCCCTTTCAGGATTTTAAGCAGGGCTGCGCTTTGTACACTTCTGTACTAACGGAGCAGCATTTTGTACAATTTCTAAATGTTTTGGGGCAGGGAGAGTGACTGGAGGAGAGGCTCCTTCGGATCAGGGAAGACAAAGTGTATTTTGACGGAAACAGCACAATGACAGGTAATTCCCAACAAAGCAGTGAATGATATTTTACCAAGGCAGAAAGATAGAAGAGGGAGGTAATAACTGGGAACAGGGGATACCCCCACCTTTTTACTGATAAACAAAACTCATCCAAAAGGCTCACCGTGCAGATTTGTAGAGTAGTTGCTGTTATGTGAGTCAAAGAAGTAATCAGGGTGGATTTGATTTAAATCAATTTTTTTAAATGATGTTTACAATTTAAATTTGATTTAAACCACAATTTAAATTTTGAACATCATTTAAAAAATTTAAATTGTAATTTCATTTTTAAAAGAAATCATTGATGTTTTTTTCCACAGTATTCCTGCAACAGAAAATCAGTTTCATGGTTTGGACCAGCACTGAGCACCTTGTAGCCCTCAGTGTGATTTTGGAAGCGCTTTGGAAATCATCTGCCTAATGAGAATGAAGGAAAGGGGGAGGGGGAGGCTCTTTCTGGCTGACACACAATTTCTGACAGTCTGTCTCCAAATGAAACATGGCCTTCTATAGAGAAAAGGTTACTCAGCCTTGGTTAAGAATACAGGGGCTGCTGCTTTCAAAATCTCCCATTCTCTAGTGGATTGCAATACTCAGTGGCTGGTCTTTTCCAGATATAAAAACCCTCTTGATACTGGCCTTTCCATGTTAATGATATCACACAGAATGGCACTCTTAAGCAGGGCAGGAGGAGGAAAGAAAGAAGACTTTGATAGACCCTCGAGTCAAAAAACACTCAGCATATTTATTTTTATAAGCTGTGTATCACAGTTTCTAGGGATGGTGAGAAAACCTCCTTATGAAAATTCTCATCTTGTCATGATGAACACAGGAGCTGCTTTCTTCATCGAAGAAAAAAAAGAGATAAAAATTCATTCAGCCTGGTTAATCTGTGGCAAAGGAAAACTGCTTTTTCAGTTTTTGCCATGTAGAAATGTTTTAAATATTTTCTAGAAGTTGAAAAGATCCTAGTGTCCCCCCTCCCCTTTAAACTAGATCTTTGAAATGGCCATGCATTTGAATGGTAAGCAGTAGTTTCATAGAAGAATGTTGACTGTGTTCTTCTCCTTTACCATCTCCTTCTGTATCCCAAATCCTAGCTCCATGTGAGCAAAATAGAAAAAGTAGTCGTCCTTTACAGATTAGAAGTGGATTGCATATTTTTTGATGCACGTACAAAGCCCAGCGTTCAGTTCATAGAATTTAATTTCACCAACACAGCTTCTGAAACTTACGGTTCGAATTGCAATATTTGCCTAAATGGACATCAGTGGCCTAATCCAAAATTATCCGGTCCTTCTGTGAGGCCATAGCAGCTAAACCAGTGTTGGTCCAAGAGGCCAGGGCATTGCTGTCTGTCCAGATCTGCTGTCAGTTTGCCACAAATCAGCTGTCTTTGGAGCTTTAATTCAAAGAACCACAGGAAAAGCCAGTCTTCTTTCTGACCAGCTCCTTTCCAGTTGGTGTGTGTCTTTATTTTCACCTAGAACAACAAATCTATATTACTTTACTTCCTTCCTCCCCATGCTTCCTTTGCTTTAATGATCAGTGTTGGGTTAGTATATAGCTTATACATAACCTGTTTACTTGGATATATGTGTTCCCATTGGAATCACGTTATAATAAGAGATATGACAGAATCCTAACCCTTCAGAACGAAATACTCTTTAAGTGCATCGGCGTACATTTTGTTTTAGGTTGCATACTTAACAGAGCTGAGATCTCCATGTTACAGCCTTTACAGCAACTTTAACCAGGCGTTTCTACAGATGCCTCTGTAATAGTGAGGTCAAGGGGTAAAAAGGATGGAAATGTCTGAGCATATTCTTCATACGGAAGTGACAGTGTGGCCAGAGGGTACAGGGAGCTAGTGGGAGACACATTACTCATGAATGAATGATGATAGGGCTAATTTGGAAGAATACAGAGTTAAAGAACACCAGGAATGTGTATGATTTCTACGACTTCATACACTGCAGATGAAGTGAGACAGAAAAATTGGTCATGGCACACCCATTTGGGCTTTTGCACCTATTTGAGAATGAGATTGATTAAATCCGGAGTAGTTTCTAATCTTGATCCTAGAGGAGAATTCAAATGACCTCTTACATGTTGTTGACAGCACATGTAGGGTGGTTACATTCCTCCTTCGTGGGTACTGTATATGCTTTTACTGATGTATAATATATGTCTAAGACTTGTCACACAAGGGGCTTAGGATTCTGACAGGCCCTGGGTAAGCTCTGTGAACATGTGTGTGGCAGAGCTTCTGAATCTCCCTGAAGTAGCACCTCAACCATTTTGCAGTTAGTGGAAGAAAATAGTATCATTTTGGAACTGAGAGTGAAGAAGTGATGAACTTACAGAAGTCATTATTGCAGTTGCTTGCCCACTAATGGTCTAGGAGGGAAGAGGAGGGAAAAAGAAGAGAACTTACTTTTGAGTTCTTTTCAGGGGCCAGGAGCAAGGTCGTTGGATGCCATCACTGAAGATTATTTGAAGCATGCCTTCTTTTAAATTCATTTGTTAGACTTCTGTTTTTAATTCATCTCCTGTAGGGGCTCACTTTTGCACTTTCCTGAACCATCTTTTAAAACATTCTAGATTTAGATTTGCTTGGTTGACTCTCAGGTCTAGGTCATCTGGAGATTATCACTTAGTTGTGTTCTCTCAGGCCTCCTATTAAAACAACGGGTCAACCTTTTGTCACTTCCTGAGTTGGCTGACAGACAAAAGACCTCGTGGTAGTTGCAACTCTTGGTGTCCTGTTCTGGGCAAATGGTCCTGACATTTTCTAGAAAACAAGTGCCTTTCAAAATAAGATTCCTTAAATTGCTGAGCTTCTTCTCCTTTAAGCGATCACTGGAACATACTAAATAGAGGCGCTGAATTACACAACATATTTCATGGATATTAAAGGACAAATGAAACGAAGATAAACTGTTCTCTGCTGTAGCCTTTTGCAGGAGGAAGAATTTAGTCGGAGACCATTCATCCCTCCTTTTACAGAGGAAGAATTTAGTCGGAGACCATTCATCCCTTCTTTTACAGAGGGAGCCCACTCGAAACCCAGTTAAACATAGCATAATGTAAAGAGGCTCAGGCTTGCTTCACAGATGTTTAAATTGAATTGTGCTGCTTGTCTTTATTTCTCAGCTGGGGTTAAGCCCTGAACTGTGCGAGATGAAAATGGCCTTTTTATTGCCTCGGAGCCTACATTGTTGGGTTAATGCCATGGATGCTTGGTGATGAATGCTGGAGCTCAAACAGCTGCCTTTGGAGAGTGCTAGGATTGTGATCCAATATGCTGTTTACCACCCCAGTAAGATGAGGGGATGAGGTGATTGAATAAAATACACACTGAACCAGTGTTTGGTTGCAAAAAAATAAAAATAAAAAAATAAAAAAATAAAAATCCCTCCCCCTCATTATGAACAGAAATAAAACAATATTAAGTATCATTTTTCTTGGATATCTTAAACAGTGTCTGGTAGGAGCCTGATAATTAAATGATGAAATGGTGTGAATTCCGAGCACAATATGGGGTTCCTAGTCACATTTGCAGATCTTTAAGAGGAATGCATCTAGAATGAAATGTCACAAGTGAAATATATATATTTAAAAGAATAGTCCCCCAGGCGAGGGTACATAGACAACATGCCAACAGATGCTTCTGCTAGCAGTAAGATGGTTGACACTGCTATCCTATGCATATTTCCTTGGGAGTACATCCTGTTGCACTCATTTGGGTGTGTGTCATTGCTGAGCAGAGATTTTGCTGGAAAAATATTAAATGGAGTGCAGTTGTTCAACCATTACATTCAGTAGAAGTCTTGGTACTGACGTCAGCGGAACTTGAGTTGCCACCATACAGACTATATAGTTATAGGGCTGTTCATTTCAAATAAAGATCTGTTGATTTTAAGTGAATTTGCTTAGAACTAACTTTATTTCTCTTCTGAAACACAGACCAAAATCCTATGCAGGGTCTGTGTGTACAGTGGGAATGGTATCATCAGTACTGACAGATTCCTGCTGATTTTTATCCTTCTATGATTTTGGGATGCATGGCTCTCCCATAATAGGATGAAATCCCTATGCATGACAGCATCACAAAATGGATGCCTTTAATCAGTGGAAGGTTTCTTCTTTTGTGGCTGTTGCTGTCATTCCTGTTGCAGGTAGATCTGTGCAAAAGAATTTCAGCCACAAAACGTTAGTTTAGATTATGTCTGTAATCATGGAAGCAGGGCCGTTGGTGTATTGTATTACCTATTATTTTAACAAAAAGCAGCAATCAGGATCCATCTTTTGCTCAAGGGGAAGTAATCGATTTTCACTGTGTTCTCTTCAGAGTGAGGAACTGAACTCTCAGCCTCTGGTTCTGGAGCCAGATATTTAAACCAAACAATTAAAAACACTGCACTAATTGTCCTTTTCTTCTCTAGAGCTGGGAACCAAGAAGCCGTATTAGTAGCATGAGAGGGCTGTTCAGAATTGAAGGGCATTATTTATTCATTATGTTTATGTTATTAATTTGAGTTTGACAGTTATGTTGCGATTTTTCGTCCTGTTATGGGCAGAGACTGTAGGAGTGTCATTGTCTCACAGTTTGGAAAGTAACATTTTCAAAGCAATGAGATGACTTTTAAAAATATGTTTGTAGTGAAGAACAATGTCATTCCTTTCAACCGTTTTTTTGTGAAAACGAGACAAATGTTAATGTGTTCTTTTGCATAACAAATGATGTTAATTTGTTATTGCAGAAATGGTACATGTAAAGTTGGATTTGGGAGGATTTGGGGCATTTTTAATGTGTGGAATTTCTTGGATTAAAAAAAATGGCCAGAAATACATTAATAATATAGTTACTAGATACAAGTAAGCTAGTCCTAAAAAAATTGATATATATATTAATTTTGTCCCACATTTGCTGTCTTCAGACATTATACTGGTGGAGAGTTGACTCCCTTCTTCTCCATTTTTCTGTCTCTTTAATTTGTCATTTTTTAAGAGGAACTAAATTGGGACAGTCAGACTCAAATTGCTTCCTGGTGTCATTCAAAATTACTGCTCCATTATGATCATGCTAGTTCATGACAGGCGTCTGTGGCATTATGTCAAGGGCGGCGCGCTACAAGAAGATACTGTTTCTTTTAACCTGGTTGTGCTTATCTTTGCCCTGATCATGCTTCCATTCATATTAAATATTTCTAAGGCTGCTTTCCTAAGGCTACCTGTACCTAGCATACAGCCCCTTTATGGACATTCCTTACAACCCCAACTGGGTGGGAAAATGCACAACTCTAGTAGAGCTTACTGTTTGTTTACTTCCCCCCACCCCACTCCCTCCTGGTTTTAAAAGTCGGAATCATTTAGAGAGATTAGGAGAAGTGCTGGGGGGGGGGGAAATCCCAAATGAAGTTGTCTTGCTGATTGTCTAGCTGAGGATAAGATCTTATAGTTGCTTTAAAAGCCCCTACCTCATTTAATAGCCTTGGAAAGGAATAAGTAGGAGATTAAAGATTTCATTTTGAATCATCTGTTATTCTGAGCAATTTGTCAGTTGTGCTTTACAGATTAAATAGATTCCAAGATGAAGTTTAATGGTGTGTGTGTGTGTGTGTGTGTGTGTGTGTGTGTGTGTGTGTGTGTGTGTGTGTGTAAAAGTAACACTTTGCTTGGGAGATGGTCTGACCATTCAGTATATATTTTTTTAAAAAACCCACACATTTATGCATCCCCATCGTGTGACCAAATAAACGTGAACTCTTATTTAGAGAGCATTGGTTGTTTAGGTGTTTAGTTTTCAACATTACAGAATAGGACTTTCCTTCATCCATGACCTGTTTTCTCCTTTTGGGTGAAATTCTTGTGAAATTATAGTATTGTGGGGGAGGAGGAGGCTCTGAGTAGAGAAAAGTTGGGAAATGGGTACCTGGTGCTTGCAGCTGGCATGCGCTTTCAACTACAGCATGGCTACAAGTTCAGTTCAGAGTTGCCATGGCATTCTGACATGACTTGGCAGAACAACACCAAAAAAACCCCACACAAGAATTAGACAGCCCTAAGGGGATTGTGGTGGCTGGGTATGTGTGAGAAGAGGGGATGCAGATCAGCTGGATAAATTTTTGCCAAGTGCTGTGCAGAGGAGATGACTGTGATATATGTGTCTCAATTTGAATGTAAATATGCATATGGCTGCTTTCCTAAAACCAGGAATGGCAGACCTATCAGAAAAAAACAAAAGAATGACGGGACTAGACAGGCAGTGGAGCCACTGTGGAATAAATGGATTGTGCACTGCAGGCATTTTTCCAGTTCTCTGGGCGAATGGTTTCATTGCTAAATGCAAATTCTGTGTCCTTGGGATTGGTAGTGGCAGGTTTTGGAAAGTGATTGCCTTATGGCTTCAGAAGCCAAATTTTTACATGGGTTACGGGTAGTAGCAAAAATAGCAACACAACCAGTTTATATGTGCACATGCATGCTTACACATACACCACTTCTGCAATTTGCAGGGTGTTCAGTCTAATAATAATAGGCTTAAGCACCAAGCAACTCTGTAAGCTGCAATGATGCGCCATTATTTTTGTAGCCCTTGGAAGGAGAAGACTGCATGTAGATGCAGTAGTTCAAACATATGCTGACCAACCCCCTTCTCTGTCTCCAAACGGTCCCACATGTACACTTGGTAGAGTTATAAAAAGTGGGAAGTACTACAGATGAAGATTATTCCACACACATACACACGGAATCCACATTTGAGCCATTAGGACAGGGTAAAATGCCACAGAAGCATGTAGATATTTCAGTTCTCGAGAAGGGTTAGGTGGTACCACGAAAGGTTAAAACCTGATCATCTGACTTGGGAAGCAAGGAAAGCATTTCTGTTACTTATTGTACCTAAAATATCCAGCCGCTGGTCACTCCTACTCCTTCATTGATGCTATGTATTCTTCAAAGTAAGTTTGTTCAGGAAACTCTAAAGTTGCATCATGTTAACTTTGTTACTGTTGAAGGCTATAAGAGGCATTATTCATGGAACACTCCATGTACAACAGCAGTGACAGCTACTGTTGGTTAGTGACACTCATTATGGTTTATAACAGAATTTTCATATTAGCACAGACTGCTAGCCAAGCCTTCAGTATGTATGTACCTAAATTTTATTGGAATTTGTGAAATTTAATTCTAAGTAGTAGTCATATCCTGTGTATCAACACCTATGTGAGACCCAAGTTTGCAGTCTTAACCCCCCCCCCAATGGTTCAAGATTTCTTTACTGTGAGTTTAGATTGTGGTGACATACTCCTTCCGCAGAACTGCTCTGAAAAAGTGTTCAGAAAGTTAATAATACAGTGGTGCCTCGCTTTGTGATTGCCCGCATTACGACGAAACCTCAAAACGATGGTCTGAATGTGTTTTTTTCACTTTGTGATGATCGGTTCCCTGCTTCGGGAACCGATTCTTCGCAAAACAATTTTCCTCCAGCTGATCGGCGGTTTCAAAATGGTCGCAGGGTAAATAAAATGGCTCCCCGCTGTTTTCTGGGAGGGATTCCTCGCTGCACAGGCACTGAAAATAGCTGCCCTATGGAGGATCTTCGCTGGACGGTGGGTTTCCAGCCCATTGGAACGCATTAATCGGGTTTTAATGCATTTCAATGGGTTTTTTATTTTCGCATTACGACGTTTTCGTTCTACAGCGATTTCCTGGAACGAATTAGTGTCGTAATGTGAGGCACCACTGTAAATGATAATACATGGTAGTAGAACCTCTGTCTCTCACCTTATTGACCACATAGTGCTAGTTTTGAAATTGCTCCACTGGCTTCCTATTTGTTTCCAACCCAATTCAAGTTGCTGACTTTTATGTGTAGAATCCTAAATAGCTTAAAGCCAAGCTGTCTGTAAGACATTTTCCTATTGCCATATGAGTCAACTCATGGCATATGTTCATAATCCAAGTCTTATACTGGAGCAGGAATGGGCAATTTTGATAAGAGTGGGGCTTCTAGACTTGATGGCCTTGTGAGCCCCTTCCAACTTCACTTTTCTAGGATTCTATTGTGGGCTTCACTCATCTTCCATGATTTACCGTATTTTTTGCTCCATAAGACACACCTGACCTTAAGATGCACATAATTTTTAGAGGAGGAAAACAGGGAAAATATATTCTGAACCAAATAGTGTAATAAAATATTTAATAAACTATAACAGAATAACATTTGAACCATGTAAAATGAACAGCAGTCAACAGTGGTATTAAAAATGCAAAAGCAAAGCGTGCTGCTTATATACCACCCCATAGGGGCTTACAAATTAATTATGCAGGCTACACATTAAGAACCATTACCACTGTCATTAACAAATGGAGAGACTTAAAGCTTTGTATACTCTAGTTTATATACCATAAATTTGTGTACCATAAATTTAATTCAAGTACATATAGACCATTATCAGCCAGTGATAAGACCTATACCATTCTACTTACATTTTACATTTCCTTTCATCCACCTCCTCCCCATGCTTATAGAAATGTCTCAATGACAGATGAGATTATTGTGCAACTCTGCTCAGCTACAGCTCAAGCCTATATTAAGTTAGAAATGGTTTGTCTGATTTGGCACTGCATTGAGAGGTCCCTTTTAGTTGTGTGGAGGATAAATAGTGGAATTAAACTATTTACTGTAATAGCTGGTTTTCCTTATTTACTTTAGGTTACGCAAAAGAACAGCAACACAAAGCTCAACCTGATCCCATTCACCAGCAGTAGCACATGCTCAGCATAAGACCAAATCTCCATTTTCTGACATAATTGAACGTTTATAGCATGCAAGGCACAACAGGTTAGGCCACACAAAGCCATGAACAATGTTCTTGACAAGCCAAAAAAACTGAATACAAACTACAGTAGCTGAAATCAGGAAGCAGGTACTGTAATCCAGTTAGAAGTCACGAGGCACAGTTAGTTTCCTTGCTGCAACACCCTTTGGAAATACATTCTCTATTAGGTGCCCAGGACTAGTTGAAAAGTTTGCAAGTTGAATCCAAATGTCCCATAGAAATGCATTGAAAATTAATTAATGCATTTCTATGGGGGGGAAAAGGTCAGAAACTTTAAAAAACGTAAAAGAAAATCACTTACCAGGTACTGTAGACTGAGCCTGGCTCTTCACAGTGTCTTGGTAGACCCCAGATCAGCCAAAAAAGAGCCCCAAACAGCTAAAAGCCAGCAAGCAGCTGGTAGACGGCAGCCATTTTGTGCTCTTCTCCTCTCCTGCTCCTTTCCCCTGTCCTCTCCCCACCTAACAGCTGATTGGCGCTGGTCTGAACACTTCCTAGGCAGCTTTTAAAGCAAGTATGCACGTTTCTACACAAGCAGGTTTCAACTCAAACAGGGCATTTAAGACCAAGCACTAACCCCAAACAAACAGCTTTTAATCTAAATTTTACATTTTAAAACGACAATATCAGGCAGCCCCAGGTCTCTCTCCCAGCTCTCTTGACTGCTTGGACTAGCAAGGAAGCAGACAAGCAGCCTCTTCACTAACTGAAAGTTTGAATTTCCCCACTTTCCCTGCCTTCCCCGCATATTAGGTTATGCTAATATCTGTGCACTGGAGGATTGTGGGAGGAACATCCACTCCCTGATGGGGGTCCTGTGGGGCACCCCAAAATACTGAGTAACTCTCTTGGCCTCTTTCGGGGCTGGGGCTGTGCAGCCCTGTTCTGATCAGGAGGTACAGCCGAGGGGGGTCACCATGCCTTTGGGGGACAGGCCACAGAAAGGGGCAGGAGGTTCAGGGGCTATTCCAACTCATACCTGGCAGGGGAGATACCATGATCATCAAAGTGGTTTTCCCAGGGTGAGGCTCATCTATTGCACTTTGGATGTGCTGACCCCTGTGATTTCCCCAAATGTGGAAAAATCAACTGCCTAAGTGGGGGACTGTGTTTGTGGTTTCTCCTGGTCATTCTAGAATCACTCTTTCCCCTTTGGTCCGTGGCTGTTTTCACTGCCTGCTATCATAGGCCTGTTGGCCTTGCTGGTTTTCCAGGTGGGCTCCAGGAAGCAGATCCTGGAAAGCCAGCAGTACAGAATGGTGAGGTCCAAATAGCAAGCAGTCTCTGGTGCCAGTTCAGAGGCCTCCCAGCATGGCAGTGGGAGGCTTCTGGGTGGTGGTGGTGGTTGAACCCTCTTTTTTTACTGTATTCGCTCCATAAGATGCACATACTTTCTCCCCCACTATTTTGGGGGTGGGAAGTGCGTCTTATGGAGTGAAAAATACGGTAAATTCAGTGGTGCAGCTACAACCAGAAATATTTTGTATATTTTTAGTTTTTGTATATTTTTAGAAACCATGCCTTAAAGCTAAAAGAAAATGCACAGTCTGCATGAACCTTGCTTTAATAAATCCTACAATAGAATTAATGTAAATATGCTGCTGAAATTCAATTTGGGGGGGGGGGTTAGAGCTCCTCAGAAACAGAGATAGCTGAAGGGCATATACTACTCTCACCTAGAAAGGTGAGGTTGGTAGGGATCTGAGGTTAGATGCCTTCCTTATTTGCCACTTTAAATTACACATGCAGTTGTAGTTTATCTCATATGTATATAGGAACTTCCATTCTCCTCATGGGTAGGCTTGAGGATAAGACGGGGCAGGGAATGCAGACCTGAGAAGAGATGAAATTCTGTCCTGTCAGGACTGGCTGACTGACTGACTGACTGACTAACTAACCAACTAACTACAATTTGTATCTTGCTCCCATTAGTGTTGAAACACTACTTTGGGCAGTTACAACACATATAATAGGAGAAAAATAATAATGCGTACCATTGTTTCTCAATTTGGGTCTAAATTCTGAAGCATGGAGAATAAAATAAATTTGTATTTCTGTGATCCTTTTCAAACAGGTACTTAGAACTTTGTTATACTGCTTTTGGGAAATGTTATCAAACTGCTTCTGAACTTTAAAATAACACATTCTTTGGATCATTCCCAAAGAAGCACGGAGCTCAAAGTGGAAACATACAATCTGTTCTGTCATGCCCTTCTGTCTATATATCTCAGAGTTTATTCTGAGCGTTGTAGCTGAATCCTTTTCTCTTGCAATCCATGATGAAATCTTTTAATGCAGTCTGCACCCGACAGGTGGTATAGCAGCTATCCAGAATAAGATTTGAAGGCACATGATGCAGCCACCTTGCAGCAGGTGTGTAGCCCTGTATAGGTTACGTTTGGCTGTGATCCTTTTTATCTAGTCACAGTATATATAATGTCATACCACTGTAAATGTCTGGGCATTCTGCCCAGACACTGAGGATTGTACAGTTCAGTTGCACAACCAGTCTCATGGTTCCGGTATTGACTAGTTGTGCAATGCACTTGTGGAAGTGCTTCATGGAGAGCACATCTGGCTTGGCACAGTGAGCGCTTTCCCTTGCTCAACATAGTTATTCAACAGGATTTCATCCAGTGAGTTCTGTGATGAAAGAAAGGTGGAGTTTAAGTTTAGTAAGAATGCAATCCAGTGTAATCAGAGGTAAGCTCTTTTGAGCTCATTTGGAGTTATTCCTTGGTAGATATGTGTAGGAATGCAGTTGAAGTAAATAATGTACAATATGAACCTGTTACATATGAACTGCTGTTCTGTGAGGGAGTCCAAATGGGGACCAAAGTTGGGCTAGTTCCATGCCTTCAAAATGGGAGCATCCTGGGATCAATTCAGGGCTCCCTTGCCTATGGAAGACTCCGGAAGGAATGCCAGCTATGAAGACACAAACTCTTGGGTTGCTGATGGAGATAGATTACTGAAAAGCAGAAGAAAAAAAGCTCCCAGGAAACTTGGGAGCTGCAGATTTTTCTAGAAATTTCAAGACATGTGAGACTCAGGGTAGAGCTGACCCAGACACTCCAGAGGAACTTACTTGCAAGGGATAGAAGAGGAGAAGGGCGTGAGGATGCTGTAAAGCAGTGGTCCCCAACCTTGGGTCTCCAGATGTTCTTGGACTTCAACCCCCATAAATCCTGGCCAGCAGTGGTGGTGGTGAAGGCTTCTGGGAGTTGTAGTCCAAGAACATCTGGAGGCCCAAGTTTGGGGACCACTGCTGTAAAAGGAAGGAAGCAATGAGAGTGGTGTGGTAGCTGTACTAGAGTGTAACTGTGGGCAGGACATAGCGGTTGAGGGCAACTGATGGTTGAGAATGGAGGAAGAAGAAGCAGGAGAGGACACACAAAGAGAGGGTCTGTGTGCTGGTGCTGGAATGCCCACAATCAGAACTTCCCCAGGAAGCCCTTTAAGCCTCCTCCTTTAGAAAGCCTTGCAACCCCATTCATTGCCTGGAGAAGGTGCAACCAATCCCCCAGATCCTGGCCTGACAACACCAGCTCCGACACAGTTATGTCCATGAAGAAGGCCACTGCAATTTGATCAGTTTCCACCATTAGGAGGTAGGGGCATTAACTGTTTAGAGACTGGCACACCTGTCTCATAGCCCCAAATAAAGTCATTGACAGAGGTGAGACTCTGGGGAGAAGTTGCAGTGAGCAGGGCAGGGTGAAATAACTGCTCCCTATCTTTTAGGAAATAAACAGGGGGATAGGGTTATGCTAAATTACTAGTTTACTAAAGTAAGTTCTGGTGGTTCATAACTTTAAATCTTGCCTTAATATTTGGATCTGTGGGACCTTTTGATACCCCCTCTACCTATTGTGGTCATGTAAATGTTCCTACAGAAGGAGTCTTTAAAAAAAAAAAGAAGACTTTTTAATAAAATCCAAACATGGTAACTTCTTAGAAACCAATCTCCCTTAAGTAGCAGGAGAGTGTGAGGAATGTTCTAAGGTTCACAAAATGAAAATCTCTTGTTTCACTGTCTCGGGATTGGAAACAGGCACACATCACACCCTGAAAGTTTGTTAACTGTTATTCCCATCACCCTTCACCATGGGCTATACTGTCTAAGGCTAGTGTAAGTTGTGCCCCAAAATATTTGGAGGGCTGTCTTGCATTATCCGGCTCTGTATTTCATTAATCTCTATGTGGTGCCATTACTGTTTTCATATCCTTTTCGGAGTGCTCATTTGTGGTCTGCTGACGGGTCTTGTCCTCCACCCAAGCCCACTGGTGATGAGAGTGGCTGAATTTTGCTTGGCTTTCTTGCACCTTGGCCTGGGCAGTTAGCGTCAGCCCTCAGATTTCAGCCAGATGGCACTGCCCTTTGTCAGAAAGACTTTATAGGCTACCTGGCACTAGTCTCAGTCATGGTGGAAAGAGCCAGGAAGAATAGGGTTCTGGCACTTTGCCTGGAACAATAGATTCTTAATCCCTTGATCCAGAACAAGAGACAAGCTTTTCCGTGACAGTTGTGAACAATTGCAAACAAAAGCACAAGAGAGAACTGAAAGCCTTTCTTCCTTTTGATAAACAACAGCTAAACCATAGCATTATTCCCTTAACCCAAGAGGAAGAAAAGACTCCAGTATTGTTACTTTTCTTAGGAGTAACACAGTGCCTGCCTTTGTGCTTGATCCACATTTAAAAAAAAATCAGCACTCTGGGGCTGAAAGTCATTTGTCACACCTTTTGTGTGCTGGCTTTGTGCCCCCCCCCTCGCATAACAAGGATTATTACACCCCCTCCCCCATTTCACCTAGCCTTACTTGTATGAATAATCCACCAATTAAATGTTGGCCTAGAGTGATAATTTGGCAAGGGAAGCGAAATTTCCCTCCCCTCCCTCCTTCCTTCCACCCTGCTGCCATAAAACCACCAGTCGGCTCTTTGTCTGACTTTTGAGTGGTACCACATATGGAAAAATAGTCATAAACCTAGAGACTATATAAACTCCTGCTGATAGCCCAGGAAAGGAAAGGAAAAGAGATGGAGAAACATTAAGTGAGGAATTCACTGCTTTCCAAAAGGGTAAACTAACAAAGCAGCCTGCTTTTTGTATGGATATTCAGCATAGGATAGGCGGATGATGAGATGGGACAGGAGGAGGGAGTGATGCTGTGGTTCTGCTCACTAGTAGAAATGCTGTCTATGTGGCCATTAAAGGTGCAGCTGCAGTTTCAGAGGTGGCCCCTGCTTCTCTTTTGCTTTTTGAGAGCAGCTTTTCAGGGAGTGCAGCGGAGAGGGACCGAGGAAATGTGGCGATTGGTGTACAAAGGCTTTGGGGTCCCAGCCACTGACTTTGTCTTCAGTGCAGGAGTCTTTCAGATGCACCAAAATCATTATTCCAACCAGTAATGGAAGCGGAATATGTTTAGTGTCTCATATGGTGACCTCTAGATTTTAGTGGTTGGGATCTCAACCAACGTATGCTTCTGTTTTTGCAAAGCGGAGCACCCTTCGTGCAAATGGCCACCCGTTCCTCTTTCCTTCTCTGGCAGCTCTCATTCTGGAGCATCATTTGGGCCTTAGGTGCGGTTTGGCTGGTTGCTCACATGGCTGCATTATGAGAGAGACAGAGAAGCCCTATTGTGAATGGAAATCTATTTGCACTTTTACAGATCCAAGGCAAGCCAGTGTATTTATTCTTACTTTTATGCAGAGATTGAACTTGGAACTACGCAGTTACAGAAGCTCGATTGTTCTTCACTCCCCCCTTCCATGCGTGG
Source organism: Pogona vitticeps (assembly GCF_051106095.1). NCBI lineage: Eukaryota > Metazoa > Chordata > Lepidosauria > Squamata > Agamidae > Pogona > Pogona vitticeps. The sequence goes on along the minus strand of NC_135783.1, from coordinate 214,807,197 downwards.
AGTTGGAACTAGGTAGTTATGGAGACTTAATAATTTTTTACTACCACCCTCTCCCGTTTGTGGTGTTGTTCCTTACCGTAATACAGCCTTTCCACTACATGGATAAATGACTCCTTGCTTGAGTTCCACCTTGGCCTCATGCAGAGTGGAAGCTGAAAAAAGAAGACTGCTAAGTGCCTCCTTGCTTTAATTTGCAGTGTTCCTAAATGTGTCCGTTTTCAGTTTGCACAGAAATGGCTCTGTTCTAAAAAGAATGTTAAACAACCCCATTCAGCTCTCTTTTGAAAATGAAGTGACACAACCAAATAGAGCAGAAGCAAATATGTTGCACAGATCTTGGTAAATGCAGGCACAGTATTTGAATACATTTTCTATGTGACTTCTGGAGGCAGCAGTGTCTGATAACATACTATGAAGTATCTTCAGACTAATTAGATCTAGTCTCCTCCTGTCTAGTGGGAGGACAGCAACTGTCTGAAATCGCTTTCTGCAGCCTGACGACCTCCTGCATGTGTTAGCTGGGGATGATAAGAGTTGTAGTCCCTTGTGTCTGGAGGGTGCTAGGTCAGTCGTTCTCCCTGCTACTTGAAATCAGTGTAATCAGCCTCGTCATTTGCAGGTCAGTCGTTCTCCCTGCTACTTGAAATCAGTGTAATCAGCCTTGTCATTTGCAGATGTCCTGTGATTCCATGCAGAGCACATACTGGTCCTGAGCTGCTACGCTGTCTTGCTTTTACCATTGTTTTGTTCCATAGGCTGTGCCTGGGAAGCAAATGCCTTTCTTAGTGGATGTCCACAGCTGTCTTGAGAAGGTGATGTGTTTTTCCCAGGTGCCAAGGATAGAGCCCATGTGTAATTGCACAACTCTTGTAAATATCTCTGTAAATATCTCATGAGAATGAAAACGCACTGGCAAGCAGAAAGGAAAAGAAAGTCCACTCTGTTTTCTCTCCTGCATCTTTTGGGATGGGATGTTTAAAAACATTGGAGCCTACATGGCCCAGATATTGGAATCTGAAGCGCTATGAATCAAGGTTCCACCATTTTCACATGTGTGCTACAGGGACACACACACACACACACACACACACACACACACACACACACACAGGGAGAGAGAGAGAGAGAGAGAGAGAGAGAAACATCCCTTCTGATTTTTGTGTTTCTCTTGTGACCCACAGCACTGATGAGTATGATTAGTGGGTCCTCATGTCCTCCCACTGTGGCTGCCAGTGCTTCCCCTAGAACAGTGGTCCTCAACCTTGGGCCTCCAGATGTTCTTGGACTTCAACTCCCAGAAATCCTAGCCAGAAGAGGTGGTGGTGAAGGCTTCTGGGAGTTGTAGTCCAAGAACATCTGGAGGCCCAAGGTTGGGGAACACTGCCCTAGATGAGAACTGAGGAGGTTTTGGCTGTTCAGTACTTCAGGTGTCAAGCCAGGAGGAGACCAGTGATAATGGGTGGTAGGATTTGCACCCCAAAACATTCAGATGAGCAGAGCTCCCCTTCCCAGCCAACATGTCAAGGCCAGAGTCTTTTGAGACTGAATCCTAGAGCCTACTAGCAAAAATGGAAGCAGAGTTGGCCTTCCTCGGTGGGGGAATCTGTGGGGAGGAGCTGTGCATTACTAGGGACTGCCAGTGGGGTGAGGTTGGAGGGTGAGCCAATTGTGGGAGCAAGGAGGTAGGGGAAGAGGCAGCAGAATCAATGGTAAATTTGGGTATGTAGGAGTTTTGGGAGGGGAGCATGCTCCCTTTGGGTGTGAGGATTGTGTACTCCTGTGCTGAAGTAGTTCTAGAATAAGCAGAGTTGCTCTGATTTAATGTACTCTTTCTTTGTAGCTTTATATGTTCTACATCTACTTATTTCAGTAATTTAAAGCTTTTACTCCTCCTTTGGAATATATATATATTTAACTGCAGTAGTGATGAACATAATCTTGATGGTGCTGCTCTTTCCTGATGATCATATCCATGGATGCATTTTTCTCTGATATGCTGAAAGAATATAGGATCCATATGCTCTGCTCTGTGTCCCTTCCCTCTGTGCAGTAAGAGGTGACTTCTGGTTGTACAGTGCCATAATGGTTTCTATGGCTACCCGGTTTCAATACTGGTAATGGAAAAAAGATTCTTTAGACATTTTGAACTTGAAGATGACAATGTGTGAGGAGAATGGCTTTTGTTTAAAGGGGCAAAGACGCCAAGCAAAGCTTTTAAGTATGCCTCATGTCGTTTCAAATATGCCTGTACGTTTCAGCATCACAGGCTACTAATTAATAATATTTTAAAAATCAGGTGAAAAACATGACTCTGCTTTTATATATAATAGGCAACAATTGCTTTTTTCAGGCACAAGAAATTTCTTCTTCCATATAGGATATGCATAGATATTTTTTTTCCAAAACAGCATCTTGTTTCAGTGATATCTTTGTATTAGGATGGCCATGATCCAGAGGAACTAGAAACATGCCTGAAAGAAATCAAGCCCAGCTCATTAAGCTTCTTTTCCCTTTCCCCTTTCCCCTCTTCTTGCTTATTCCCTTGCATTTCAGGTCAATTCACTACTTCTGTGGCTGTTATGTTGTGTCCTAAGGAAAGGCAGATACTTTCCATCGGGAATTTAAAAAAAGGGGGATGGTGGTTTGGCTCTTGTTATAGTCAGATGACCCTGAATGTTTTCCTGTAAGTAAGTTACCTGTAATTCAGTCAACCTTGCTGCAAATAGGGATGTGTGGGATAGCAGCTTTTAATAGTATGCTGTCAGGAAACAAAGATTCCCCATACCCAGCCCTAGAAGATGCTCTGGTTTGGTCTGGTTTGTCACATTAGGAGGCCTTGTGAAATGTGGTGTTATGATTTTGTGAAATATTGAACAAAAAACAAGTCATCTCAAAATTTATTTGCTGACCCATGTCTTTTTGCAGTTTAATACTGTATATGCATGTGCTGCTTTCTGAATGTTGTCCTCTGTGTGGAATTTTTAATAATAATAACTTGGAGGCTGAAAGAGGAGAGGATTTTTCATCAGTTTTAGCAATTATGGCTATAATCTGCATGTTGAAGTCAATTGGAAGTGTCCTCCAGTCTTTTCAAGACATTAATTCAACAGAACGGGGAGCTGCGTTGAAGTTAATGGGATGCATTTATATAAAGTTGAAGTAATTCACTGATAGGTGGGTATCAATGCAATTCTATGTTTGTCAAGTTCAGTCAGGTTAATTGCCAAGTAAATGTGCCTCGAATGACTGCTCGGGTTATGGAACTAACTTTCTGCTTGGCTCCTGAGTTTTTTCTTCCGTTGAATCAGTGTAGCAGAGGAGATCACAAGACCTCCTATACATGACAGAAAGATGCTTCTGATTGACCTTTGTATGCAAATCTGCCACCAGAGTTCCAGAGCCTGAGAGGAAATAGTCTCCCCTTTCTCTCACCATCCTTTCCCCCCTCTTTATATGAAATATATCTTCCATGAGGAGTTGTTTATTTATCTGATTTCAGCAGAGAAATGGAAAGAGGTGGGGGAGGGGGAGAGTCGATGAAGGCATGGCAATGAAATAATGCTCCTCATTAGAGCAGATGCAGGGTATATTTAAGGTTAGGGGCAAATTTTATTGATTGTTTTCCAAAGACAACACAATCTGCCTGAATGTGATGTTTTTGTAAAGTCTCAATGAGCGCATGGAGGGGCAAATTGATGGGGAAAATGTTGGTGAACACCTGTGTTAGGTGCTCAACACAGATTGCATGAAATTATCTTCACAGCCTTCCTTGTAAGCTTCCAAAATACAGGTTGGAGCAGAAGACAGAAGGATGGCATTTGTTTTGATCCTAGGCCATTTCCTGTCTTGAAGACAGAGAGCAACTGTGCTATTCTGGCGTCATAGTGTTCGCGGAAACAACAATGTTAGGAAGTTGAGTGTAACAGGAAGGAGGGCAGTTGAGTGTATGTATCAGTTTGAAAAGGGAATTTAATAATGCCTATATGTCCCCAATCTGGAAACAAATATTCTCTCGGTAATACAGTAATTGATTATTGTCATGAATGATTAGTGATAACCTGTTAGCAATTGTGCTGGAATTAATAATCTCAATATAACTTCCAATGCTTGTTGGACTGTAATTCTCATCATCCCATACTGCCCCAATGCTAGAAACGCTTAACTGCAGACTTCAAATTTTTTTTTCTTGTTCACTCAGTTTTCTATTTTTAAAGCGTGCAGGTTTGTGCACAGAGCAGTCTTCGTTTCTGGGTGTATCAAGTGGAAAGAATAACATAGAGGTAGCCAACAGCAAAGAAGGTGGTGCACGGAGGATACTTCTCACCCTTCAGATGTTTCGGACCATGACTGCCCTGTCAAAGGGCTTCTGAGAGTTGACATCCAGAACATCTGGATATCCAAAGGCTCATCATTGTGGGGGCAAAGTGAAATAACCCTGTGAGCTGCCTGAATGAAAAGCAGGAGTCAAATGAATAGGAACAGAAGGCAAATGCTAGTGTTCAGTTATCAGTGTCCCATGTTTCCGCTTCATTCCCCTGTTTAAGGGGATGTTCCCACTCTGTGTTCCAGTTTCCCATGTTTGCACACCATCCTCCTACCATTTAGAAAAACGTGTAATCATATCTTGTGTGAAAAAGCAGCATACAGGTGTATGGTCCATAAACCTTAGGGTTGCGTAATATCTTTATTGGATCATGAACATGTCATTTAAAAAACAACAACAATATTTTGTGTTCTCCAGGATATTAAACCAGGCTGGGACATTGTAGGGTTTGGGGTGTGTGAAGAAACAGTTTAGTTTGTAGAGATAGAAAGAGCATGGTTTCTGAATAAATTCTTATTCTGCCTCCTCTTAGTTCCATCATGCCGAGTGCTTCATATAATCTTGGATGGGAGAAACCATAACATCTCATTAGAGATTTTAAAAGGAATATTAGTTGTGGATCAGTTAAAGATTGCTGACATTTTGGGAGGTGGGAGGGTTGGGTAATACTGCATTTAGAAAATTTGCTCTGTCCTCATGTGGCGTGCAGATACAGAGTACACACCATGCAGTATTTTGAAGTTATTGTTAAGGTCACTTCAAAAAATGTAGGTTGAGAAACTGGCTGTTTAATTCCCCCCACCCACCCCGTACTTAAAATTGCTAATTAGCTATGCAAGGATTCAAGGAGATATGGTAGCTAGAGCAGTTCTTCCTGTTTTAGAAGCAGCCTCTGCCTGTCAGTAGTATATTTTGCTATAGGTTGTAGGTGCGAATAAAACAGACCACCAAGTCACTCATTGAGTCTTGCTTTACAAACAAAATTGTGATCCACTTTGAAACCATAGTGGAGTCAGGGAATTAACCGGGGGGGGGGGGGAACATGAATAGTGAGAGATAACATTATAATATAGAAAACTGAATACGTTTGGGAGATACTACAGTTCGAGACAGTGAAGCTGATGAGACCTGGGTGGTTGCTGAATTTGTTGGAAGTGTTTTTGGACAGTCCTGCTTGAATTTAGGGACTGGGGGAGTGAATACAAAGAACTGGATAAAGACAGTAAGGCCTGAGGACTTTGACATCTGTTTCTGTGTATTTTTAAAATCACTATTTGCACACTTGGTGGTCTGACATTCCTTTGAATTATTCTTCCAGTCTCCAGCAGATATAAAAATGCAAGCCTTAAAAGTGTGTGCCTATCATTTATGCAGCCATTAGCGAAATTCCTCTCTTTTCTTTTCTTTTTTAGAAAATAAGATTTTTAAAATGTGTTCCGAAGCGTCACTTTCTAAAAAAGATTGAAATTGCAGGCATCCTGCTTTCCTGAAATCATTGTTAGTTTTGAAAACCATGTAAAAATAATTAGAGACACATGGTTGGATTGGAACAGTAGGTGGACCGTGTGTGCGCGTGTGCATGTGTGTGTGTGTGTGTGTGTGTGTGTGTGTGTGTGTATTTTTATATAATTTATATATATATAAAATACACATAATTTTCTATACATTTATGAACAAGAACTTTGGACTCATGATTCCACAGTGGAATGCTGGACTGTGAAGTATTTAGAATGAATTTCCTAAAAAAATCTGATTTGGTGTGTTGATGAAGTCTTTATTAGGTTAGATAATAAAAAAGGACTATCTGTGTATTTTGAAATATGGTGTATGTACAGAATGGGTTGTGAATCTGTTTAAAAAGTTGTGACTCTGTTTTTCCAAATGGAGTTTCCATACTTTGTCCTCAAGTACGAAACCGCTGCTCTACTAGCTGTCAGGAGTAGCTTGAGGTTTTGTGTCTTGGGCTTTTAACACCCTCCCGCTTTGAAAAGTGTAAGGCTTAGAATTTTTTACTAGTTGCCCAATTATTTGAGTAGCTGATGGTGGTTGTAGATTTTTTGGGCTGGCTAGCTGTGTTCTTAAAGTTTTTCTTCTTAATGTTTCACCAGTCTCTGTGGCCGCTATCTTCAGAGGACAGGAGTCAGAACTCTGTCTGTGCTCAATTAGCAGAACACAGACAGAGTTTTGACTCCTGTCCTGTGAAGATGCTGGCCGCAGAGACTGGCGAAACATTGGGAAGAAAAGCCTCAAGAACACAACCAGACAGCCCGAAAAACCTACAACAACCGTCGGATCCCGGTTGTGAAAGCCTTCGAGGATACATACGTATTTAAGTAGCGCTTGCTGCATGGGTTTTCTGTCAATGGCATACGTATAACGAGTGGGACACAACAGCAGTTTTTTTTTGGGGGGGCAAGGTTTTCATAACATTTACTAAAAAGTTAAACACAGTGTTTGCTCTAAACTCTTTTCTATCTACCAACAGACTGTATTATAACTCTAATAATGGAATGCCTATAAAAATACAAACATCTTTTTTCAGAGAAAAAGTGGGTCTTTTGTTTTTCTTGCAGCAAAATCAGGTTCTTCAGTAGAGTGATCAGAGGGACACAAGATACATGAGGCTAGCTCAGGATGGGCCATTTGGAATGTTTGGACTACAAATCCCACAATTCTCTCCATTCGAGGCTTCCATCTGACACCTGCAGACACCAAAAGGTGGCTTACCTGGGAGAAAGGCCTACGCTTGAAGGCTTTGTGGCCCGGCTATGCTCAGCTCTGACAAGGCTTCCTGTTCAGAAAGGAAGCGGTAGGGCATGATCTTGGCCTGGGTGAACCTCGTTTGGGTGTCAAATGTCTGTCAGGTGGAATTCCCTGAGTGGAGAATTCTGGGATTTATAATCCAAAAATTGCAAATGGCACGTCCTTAAGAACCATTGATTCAGGAGAGATGTTCCCACAGCACAGAGACTAATAGGCAGGACATCCTGAAATGCATCAGAGTCCTATATGCCTCCCTGTCCTTCTAGCACGTGGCCAGCAAGAGTGTTCAGCTAACTGGTTTTGCTTGCTGTGAGGTGACACCAGCAGAGTACAGGTACTTTGAATTTTGATCAAGCTTATTATCTTGCTAAGGATGCTCAGATTCATTCCCAGTGCTTGTCAGTAAAAACGGTGTCGCATTTCCCCCACCCATGGGTTTTCTAAGCTGTGGAGGAGTCATGTGCTGCCCATGGTAACTGAATGAGACTTAGACCCTGGTAATTTTTGTTGTTGCTATGGAGAGGTGAGTGACCCTGGAGCATCATCCTTTGAGAAAAAAAGGGCTGTGAGAGCAAGGATCTGCTGTTTCTCCAGCAGAGTGACTGGTGAGCTCTGCACTGTGGTCATTAAGATGACGAATGTAGTTGGCTTGCATCTGCTAAAGAGGTGGAAGATGCCAACATTTATATTTGCTGTATATAACTCCTCTTGGTAAACTGATGTTGGTCTGGAATGGGGAAAAGTGGAAGAAGGAAATGAAGCAGAGCCTGTACCTTACATTGCTGTGAATATAGGGTTGCTACATAAAAGGGACTCTTGATTGCACTTAGGAGTGAATAAGTGGCATGAAGGAGAGGGCTACCTGATATGGTGGGTATTTCCACTGACATTCATTTGGTTATGTCACCTGTACAAGTCAAGTGCATTGATTACCTCAGTTGCAGAGCAATTTGAGACCTTAAGATTAAAAGCCTTTTCTTCCTCTAGTCCAGTGTCAAAGTCTATAAGCACCCTTCACAGTTTTTCTCTGATGGCATGTTCTACTGTGAGTTCTCACCCACCTGCCTCCTGTCTCACTCCACAGTCATCTTATAATTCTCCTCTACATTACTTGAAAGAGTCCTTTATGATTCTAGCCTCCTTTCCTTTAACTCTTGTTTTGGAACCTCTGGCAGTTTAACTGACCTGGTGGTTAGACATTTTTGCTCTAGAAGAGGGTGAAGAGTTTAAATTGTGCTCCAGCAGTTGCTAGGCCGTGTTCTTTGGCTCAGTCATAGCCCTGGATTTCATTAAAGAGAATATAGTTCCCCTACACCCTTGTAGCACTTTAAAAGTGCTTCAGCTGGTGCAAAAGCTTGATCCCACGGAATCCTGGCCTCTACAGTTTGGTGAAGTACTTAGAATGCTCTGCCAGGAAACTCTAGTGCATTTTCCTGAATTACAGTGGAGAATTCTAAGTACCTCACTAAACTATAAATCCCAGGATTCCATAGCATGGCAGATAAAGTAGCACCAACCTGCTGTAACAAGCACAGGGCATATAACTCTCTTTGTTATGGCAATCAGTCCAAAAACAAAAGAAAAACAAAAAGGTTGTGGCACCTTAAAGACTAACTGCTGTATTGTAAATGTGAGCTTTTGTGGACAGCTCTACTTCCTCAGACTGAGGAAGACCAGTGTCTGTGGAAGTGGACTTGTCAACGAAAGCTAACATTAAAATTTGGCAGTTAAGTCTTTAAGGTGCCATAACATTTTTGTTTTCTCTATTTTTATTTTGTTTTTGGCCTAAGATGGTAGCACGGACTAATATGGCTATATTGTCTAAAGCTATGACTATGGAAGTATCTGAGATGGAAGAGATGGGTAGGAAAGCTGAGATTCTATCCCCATGTATAATTTTGATTGTTTGACTGACCATATGATCTACACTGAGCTGTCTTTGCACTGGTTCTATGGGTTTAGGATTACACACAGTTCCCTTCAGTTGGTTCATACTGGGTCTGCCAAGAGTCTCTCAGAAGACTGCTTTGCTGTCTGTGATCTGTTGCCTGAAGTCAGAAAGGGGACAGAGAAGAGGCAGTACAGTGCAGAGCATGAATTATACCTCAATAGTCATTGATTCATTGATACATTCACAGAACCAATGGTTTTAGTGCAGTTCATATGATGGGACAAGTCTGATACCCTGGTTCAGGTTTTGTGCTCCATTCTAATATTATTATCTGAGGTGAGGGGGAAAATCCTAAATTTGGAGTGGGAAAAGGCGTGGACAGCGAATATGTCACCAAATTAACACAAAGAGAGCTGAAAAAAAAAAGAACTCTTGTACTACCTGAAATATGAGAAACTGAGAATTCCAAAGTCACTTGCCATTGCAGGGAAGAAAGTATGGAGAAGAAATGAAAAGTGACAGGAAACATCTCAATTTTACAAGAAGAGCCAGCTGTAAGAGCCTTGCAGCAAACAGTATACCACCCTCTGAAGACTTGTGATAGAACCTGTTTAAAAGAAGAAACAATTGATATTTTGCCCTACTTCCGTGTCGAGAACAACATGTGGAGAATGAGGTTTCTCAGAAGTTTTGAGGTAGTTGCACTCTTGACCAATTTATATATTCTCTCATTCCCCCAACCCACCCATTTGTATGGGAAACTATATATTCATTTTACAGATTGAGTGTGCAGTAAATTTTCCTGTTTTGTGCTTGCAAAATATGGTGAAGAATAAGTTGTTGTGATAGAAAAGTTTGGTGAGGCAGAAGTCATTGTTTTATGCAGTTATGACATACTATAGCTATTGTATCTATAATTAATCGTATTTTGAATTATAGGATACATGAATTGACTTGGTTTTGCTTGGGATATGTTTGGAGACTGATGTTATTTTGTGAGTAAGCCAGCTTCCCTACTACAACTGGATGTTGGCTTGTTTTCACTAATCCTAGTTATCGTTGACCTCAGCTTGTATGAGTTCTCACAATACAGCAAGTCACGGTAAGATAAAATGGAAGCAAAATCTTTCCAACTTCTCTTAGCTAGCATGCTGGTGGAGGAAAAGTTGAGCAGAAAAGCCTGAGGTTTGTTTATAGTCATTCTCATAATGCTAAATGTGGCGATCTCCTCTGAAGCCCCTATTCCCTCTGGCCTTCACAAGGTTCTTGCCCTTCTTTCTTCGCTGCCACCAGGTATTACTGCTTTAATCCCACTTAATCATGGAGACATGTGTGCTTTTAAAACTTAAGTCATTTATTAGATCAGGGAAGTTAACATCTGATTAATATTTAATAGGTAAATCACAGGTTGCTAATCACTTGTATTGGAATCAGTCCTACTTTAACTTTAAAACTCTATCAACTCTCTGTTCCATTCAGCGTTCTCACAGATCTCTAACTCACTCTTAGTTCACTTTTAAGTTTCACACTGTCTCTCACTACCAGAATCTCTCTCAGACTCCATACACCAGCCTTTATATCCAGCCCCCTCCCTCCTTGGCTCCGCCTTCCATCCACTCATTGGCTCTTTCTTCACTGTTCTACTGTGACGGACAGGTGAGGGCAAGGCTGTTCACTACACTAAACTATGGTGAAATTTGTGTCCGGAGCAGCCCACTTACTGTAGAACCTCAGAATTATACTGTATGTTCCAAATTGTGGTTGGGGATAGCTCAGCTCGGTGGTTTAGATCAGTGGTTCTTAACGTGGGCGATAATGCCCCCCAGGGGGCGATTTCATTTTTCAGGGGGGCAGTAGAACGAAAAGGGGCGGTGTGGGGGCGCTGGAGCAGAAGGGGGGCAGTAGGGGGGCGCTGGAGCAAGCCAAACCTGTGAAGATGGCTGCAGCCTTTTTACAGTGTGCATGAATATATATTTTCCTCCAATCTTAATTTAGTTTCAGAGTTTTTGTCTTGAAATTTTTAGTTCCTGCATTGCGGTTTGTTTTTATGCCCTTTTTATATTTCTTTTTGCGTCTTAAAATTCGCTTGCAACTAAATCATTAAATGTTACTTTTTGGGGGCATTTGATTTTCTTGGAATTGAATTTTTTTTTCCAGGGGTCATTGGATTTAAGTGTCATAAATAAATAAATAAATAAATAAATAAATAAATAAATAAATAAATAAATAAATAAATAAATAAATAAATAAATAAGATATCATCACCATGGTGAGGGGGGCGATGATGACTTCCTCAATGGCTCAAGGGGGCGTTTCTTTCAAAAAGGTTAAGAACCACTGGTTTAGATATCTGGTTGTGTAGCCAGAGGTTAGGAGTTCAGTACCCACTGTGTCTCCTCTGAGTAGAGCCAGCCTGTGTAGCCTTAGGCAAGTTGCACAGTCCCAGAATGCCCCCCAAAGCAGGGAATGATAATCCACTTCTATTGATTGATTGATTGATTTGATTTGTACCCCACCTATCTGGACTACCAGACCACTCTAGGCGGCTTCTGTGTATTTATTCTCTATCCAGAAAACCCTGAAAAGAGTCCCCATAAGTTGCAACTGACTTGAAGGCATGCAGTTGTTATTATTACTAATTATGGAGCCCTGTAAAACATGTCGTGTGCCTCCTTTATGAGTAATAACTCTGCATTGTGTCACCATATCCTGCATCATATGTAGACTGAAGACCAGGGTCTTTAGGAATTAATGGGGGGGGGGGAGAAAGAGTAAATTGTACTCAGAGATCCTGGAGAAGCTATAATTCATTAGATCAGATATAATACTGAATTACAGTTTAGTCAAAACAGGGAGCTGTGCAATAAACTGTGCATGTGTAGGGAGAAGAGAGAAGCAGGGGGAGGATGGTGTACGAGTTCAGAGTTAGTTCCCAGTCCCATGTTATAAAACTGAGGGTAAACATATTCTCTTGTTTTCTCTTTTACACCCTCTTCTGATTTTAATCTATTAATGCTGTTTTCTTTTAAAATATTTCCACTAGCTTAGTAAACAAGAGCATTTTACCTCATACCAAAGGGACTAGTTACAGTTGCTGTCCCAGAAGCTTTAATTGTTATATCTCAATAAACAATGTAGCTTTTTATGGAGACATGGGGGATTGGGGGAGAACAGTCAAGAAGCATACAGTGAAAATGTAGCTCTGTTCTCACACCCTTTCATTGACCACAAGTTCAGTCCGTTGAGGAAGCCTAGAATTCAAGGTCTGCGATCCTGCCTCTTGACTTGCGCAACGGCAGTTGACTTCTCTGGGAGTTCACTGTAAGGATCTGAAGGCAGAATTTGGCTCTTATTTGTGGAAATTCCATAATAAAGCCTTGAATGAGGTCTTTAGTTTGAGGCTCTCCTACCACCAGAAAGGGGGGAGGGAAATAGTCAATTTCAGGCCAAATAAGTCTGGGTAAACCCTTTGCAACAGCCGCCATGTGTTTCTCATCAAAGTTTCTTGGCTGCCCTCAGGAATTAACCAGTCTGTTTTCACTTGCTGGTGTGATGGCTTGAAGGAAACAGCATTAATCTACATCAAATTGCTCACTAAGTTTAAAAATGTGTTTTCTGCACTGGTGTGCCTCTCAGATGAGGAGGTACTTTTATTTTCCTAGGACACCTGATACACATTTGTATCAGCATTCGGTAATGCATTTTTTACTGTGCTTGAAAAACAATTCCATTGTAGCTGTCCATTCTCTTTCTTCTTCAAAAATGCTTCAGCAAGATGGGTTTGTGCACTCTCTGTTGTGACCCATGGAGAATGGAAGTTCAGCTGTAGTTCAGAGCCAGAGAAGGAAATCGAGCAGGATGAAGAAAGGGTTGGCTCTTAAGGCATTTAAGGCTGCGGGAATTAAAAAAGAGAACCCATTTGAATCTTCTTGAGATTGGCTAGTACGCTGAGATTGTCACTGTCAGCCCATGAGTGCAGTTACAGCAATGGGATTTCAGCTCTTGTGTTAGCATAATTTCTTTGTGCATATTTTTCTGTACCTGCTTTAAATCTTGTTGTGAGTTGCCTAGAGTTGTGTCTTTGAGAGAAAGGCAGTATATAAATCCATCCACCCACCCACCCATCCATCCATCCATCCAAAAACCCCAGGCAAACCCTTCTTAACCACTATTATTTTTATTTTAATGAGGAAAGATTTTATTTATTTATGCATATTTATTTATCCATGAGGCTCCGCCTATAGACTGACATGGCACTTTTCACGTAGTAGAAGATTGCTCGATTGTGTGCTCAGAATTCTTATTTAGTCCTTACGGAGATCATTTTCTGCACTGTCTGCTTCTTCATGCAAGTGGATATATTTGTAAAACTAATTCTGGATAATCCCACCATAGGGTCACTCTTGCTGATTGAGTGACATGTGAATTCAGAAAACAGCAGAGTATGATGGTAATATAATAGCAAATGAATACCTGATATGGTTCTGGTAGTCTTTTTCTTTATTTCTTTGTAGCATGAGCTCAGTCAACCATATTCTACCTTGTTTCATGTTCATGAAGTCCCATATCTTCAAAAAATCCTTGCTTGCTGATGATCATAAGAATGGTGTTAAAACCACCCTGTCAAGGTTTCTCACTTTCTAGAGTGTTTGATAGGAAGTAGGAGTACACTGTTGTGTGACATTCAGTTGAAATGCATGACAGACTCATTTGACTGATGTGCTTATGTTCTCCTAGGCAAAGAGACATGCTAGATGGACCATATTTTAAAAATGTGGATAAAACACCCAGTTATTTCTAGCATCTCTTTTTTTGACATGAATCAGGGCAGTAACTTTTTTGAGATATATAAAGAATGACCTTGAGAAAACCTATGTTGAAATTATGTTGAGCTCATCCCCTAAAGTTGCAAATTAATAGTTTACTGCCTGCTCAAACATATCATTATCTCGTTTGCTATAATGATGTAAATGTGTATACATGGCATTTGTATTAAAGAATTCACTCACAATAGAACGACGGTAGTCTCCTTGCTTGCACAGTGGTTAAACGGCTGTACTGCAACCAAAACTCTGCTCACAACCTGGGTTCAATCCCAGGTAGCCACCTTGGGGTTCACTCAGCTTTCCATCCTTCCAAGGTTGGTAAATTCAGTACCTAACTCGCTGGGGGGAGCAACATGTAGCCTTCATAATTAAATCCTAAATGACCCAGAGAGTGCTTTAAGTGTTATGGAATGGCTTTGCTTTTAAAATCAGTTTGGAATTGCAGTCATTGGGTATATATTTGAAACTGTTTTTGAAAGATATGTAATTTACTTGTTACATTTTTTTTCACTCACTCATTTCAGCCACACAGCTAAATGCCATATGAAAAGTATAAGAGAGATTGTGGAAGATGCTGTGACTGACTTCTCAAATCACACAATACACTGATTAAACAAAACATAATTCAAAAAGAAAGCTAAAGATGGGCACTAAGTAATGCCCGTAGTGTCTCTTAGAACAGGTACTTAAAAAAAAGAGATTAATTCTCATCACTTGAATTACATGTTAAGATCTGGAATTCATTGAAGCACTGGTATGCGGGCACTAACAGCAATAACTTGCACTGTGCATGGGCCATAGTTTTTTGGTTGTCTTCACATTTTGGCTCTAACCTTAAGAGTGCTGAATTCTGACTATTTTGTTGAGTCTGATGTCTCTGTTGAGATACTGCCTTCCTCTTCTATGCCCACACTGTTCAATTGTTTGTGCTCACTCAGCCTGTCAGTGCTTGACATCATGATTCAGTCCCTTTCTGATTTTGCTGTGATTCAAGCCAGAGTGAACGCACGAAGATCCTAAGCTGCCAGTTCTAATAAGCACTAAAGAATATTCACCACCAAGTTTATTGTATTGTTCTTCGGCTGCATGATGAAAACAAAACGAAGCCAGTTTGAAGCATAGGGACTTAGTAGACCCTGGCCTTTCCTGTCGCTTCTTTTGTTTTCCAAATAACATCAACAGATGGTTGGGGAAGTGCTAAATCTGTACCTTGTGTGACCTTTGCCATTGAGGAAGGTAAATCAGTTTGGCAGGGAGCCTCCCAGAATATCTCTGAAGGATCGATTTGGTAACTACTTGTTGTAAACAAATCTAATTAAGGAAGATTCTGCAAAGTTTTAATTAGCAAACTGCACTGCTTTAGCACTTGGTGTTTAAACCTAAGCCTTGTCTCAGGAGATGGAAAATTTGCAAGTGGTAACAAAGATAGATTTTCCTCTCTGCAGAAGATTAATTAAGAGAGCTGTCACTGAGAACAAGTAGGTCAGAAATGTGCTTCCAATGTAAAGGGAATCCATAATATTTCAGGAAGTTTTTTTGCAGGTTGTTTTCTCCCCTCTGTGTGATTCACCAGTGTTTCATCTGTCAGTCCTTTAAGGAACAATTTGTGTTCTCTTTGAAACTGGTCCTACATCTGTTGTGGACATAAGAGGCAATTCATAAACTCTTCAGAGAGATAGGACAGGAATCAGATAGTTTTAAAAGGCCACTTACTGTAATTTGGGTGAGGCATTGTTAGTTGTCTCTTATTTTGGTGATTTGCAATGCCCATGCTGTTAAGGTTTCTAGGCTTCTTACTCCCAAGCTGGGTTGACTTCAGCTGCTGGTAGTCCTGGTTTACTGATAAGTTTGCTTCCTACCTGTAGCAGCGTTTCTACTTCTAATGAGAATTTTGTCCCTTAGCCACCTATTAGAGGATGTTGCAGGTATGCTCCTTTGAGCAGCAGTGTGCTCTGGGTTCTCCTCATCCTCAGGGGGATTTCCTCTGATGTGACATCTTGCAGGATCCTGTCTAGGTGGCATCTTTTCTCCTGCAATTAGTATTGCCCTCAGACTGTATTCTAGTTCATCTTCTGTCACACCTCACAAGCTTAGAACATGCACATACACTTAGTTACTGGGCTTAGTCATGGAAATCAGACAGATGTTTTGGAAATTCCCAGAGTTTTCTCTGTCATATATATACAGTATTGGGACAATGGTGTTTTTTTGACCAAAATGTATGAGCTGAAGAACAACTGAATCTGTCTGGTGTCCAGAGTACACAGATAATGATTTTCTGTTAAATTACCTGCAGTCTCAAATCTCAGGTAGGGTTTTTGATATTTGTAACAATATAACTCCACTCAGCAGGGTCTAGTGCTCAGTGTAATTCAGCAATCCATTTGATCAGTGACTTATTTAATGTAGGACCCAGTTTTGTTCTTACATAGGCACATGGAAATTGATGTGACTGGGAGAAGGTCTTTACCGTGTGCAAGAATCTGAAAACTTCAGAAATCTCTGATACAGCAGGGTATCTACGTAAATCAGACATAGCTGAAACAGTGCCACGCTACAGATATCAGAAGGCAGATTTAGGGAGCTTAAGCTCAGGCTAAAGAGCATAAAAAGTTTTCAAGCAGTATTTATTCTTGTCAGCTTGTGGTAAGATGCTGATTTCTAGATCTACTCAGATGTGCTACAGGACTGATTTGTCTCCAGATTTTATATTAGAAGCCTCTGCGCTGCAAAGTCAGAAGACCAGCAGTCGTAAGATTGAATCCACGTGACGGAGTGAGCTCCCGTCGCTTGTCCCAGCTCCTACCAACCTAGCAGTTCAAAAAGCATGTAAATGTGAGTAGATAAATAGGTACCACCACAGTGGGAAGGTAACGGCGTTCTGTGTCTAGTCGTGCTGGCCACGTGACCACAGAAACTGTCTTCGGACAAATGCTGGCTCTATGCTTGGAGATGGGGATGAGCACCGCGCCCTAGAGTCAGACACGACTGGACTGAATGTCAAGGGGAACCTTTACCTTACCTTTATATTAGGAATAGATTGCACCACAATGTGAATCTCCATGTGAATTAAGGTCAATGCCTAAGGATGATATAAGTATCTCCGTATCCTTCCTTTTGGCCATAATTTGTAGAGACACATGAAATTTATGTCAGTGTTCAGGATTCAGAGCTATCCATCTCTGTAATGCTGCTATATTTTTCTTTTCTAATTATAGCCATGCCGGACGTTCAGTCTTAAAATTGAAAAGATTCTGCCATAATATTAGCAAATGTCAATGAGAGTTGTCAAAGTTAGAAAGACCAAGTCCATCCTAAAACCTAATATCAACATGTTCAAATAGCTGTCAACATCTTCTAATGACAAAAAGTTTGACTGCCGCCCTCACCTTCGGCCCTGCTCCTTCCTTCTTTCCTATTGTCTCCCCACCTTCTAGGAGTTATAGAGTTGGGACTGAGCCCTTATTGCACGCCTCGTGCATGTGTTTGGAAGCACATCTGTGTCACGCAGGTTATAGCAGCTGGAGGCCATTTTAAGCATGATGGCCCCCTTCTGTGGAACCTTGGGATTTTCAGGGTTAAGACTTCTTTGTTCTGTGTCTTGCAGCCAGCGTGGCCTACGGTGGTGCTGGCTGGGGCATGCTGGGAGCTGTAGCTCTCCCCCACTCCCCAAAATAACTTCTGGTCTACAATTGGTGTTTTGTAGAACACCACAGTCCATTTCTTTGGAAGACATTACTTTGTTAAAGCATTTTGCTTGCTGTGTTCTTGTTGAAAGAAGAAATTCTGTCTTGAGGGGTGTGCAGGAACAAACAGGAATAACCTAATTCTTGTGCCAAAGTCTGGTTAACATTTAGCTACACCCAAGTTCTACTTCTACATGGGTGTAACAGTGCATTGTCACTTCCTCACCCCTTCTATTGCTCTGTTTCTTCAAGCGCAAGGATTAATGTTCCTTGGCTTTTTGCATGGGCCACGTAATATTTCTCTGCAGAGCAGTTTTCTTGCCAGAAGATGGTAAAAGCCAGACCTTCACTCAGTTGTGTGGAAGGCAATTTGATATCACAAGACATCAGGAAAAAGAGCAGTGGCTTTTAGACATCTTGTGCTGCTCAGCACTTTCGAAGATGGTAGTTGCCAGCAGTAAGTCTGATCTGACACTGAAAACGTTGCATTGTTAATGCTAAGGGATTTTTTCTCATATTGTCATTGGGAGATCAGTATGAAGTAGGCAGCTTCTGCCACTCCAGAGGTCTCCCGGAGTCTGGAACATGCGCATAAGGCTCTCTGCTGTTTTAACTTCTGGATTCACCGGGGCTGTACATTTAGGTACGCAGGGCTGTGCCAGTTAGTGAGAAAGAAGCCAGGCCCATTTGTGACATGGAACCAGTCCAGCTTTCTAGAGAAACCCGGAGGAAATGTCTTGACATATTCATTAACTTTTTTGTTTGTCACCATTTGCCTAATATCACCCTCTCTAACATACACACTCTGGAGTAGCGCCAAAGCCTGGACTTCATGTGCAAGTAGAAATTATTTCTGCCTCGGTCCAATTTTCTGCTAAATGAATGACGGTTGTGGTTGTTGTGCCTCACAGAATGAGGCCAAGGCAAGAGGCCCAGGGTTGGAACACTCTGCTTTCTCATCTCTTCCTCTCTGTAACTCACAAAACTGTGCTTGGTTTAAGATTAGGAGCATTTACTGCTTTACGCGGCTTTCTGTTTCTCAGTGGCAGAAAAATACCCTTGCCCTTTTACGGTGGTTTGTAATTCTCCTTTCTTGAACTTTGCAGCAATTTGTTTCTTCCTGAGTAGTGAGCGTCTCTCTCTGTGTGTGCATGGATGCGTGTTGTCATGTGTCTCACTAGAGGTGCATGCTGTATGTCGATGAGACAACATTGTTCGTTATGCACCTTGCCTGTTTTGATTATATCAACATTCGTTGATGTAACAGAGACTGTGATCCACCCCAATGATAGTCCCAGAGGTATTAACTGTTGTGTCTTAACAATTTCTTATCCACTGCGCATGCTGTAATGTGGCACTGACGTTACAGCACCATATTGTGTTAGGAAGGATAAAGATGGTTTATTAATGGTTCTTGAGGTTAAATCTTGTATTTGTTTCAGGGCTACAATCATTTTTCTTTCTAAAATTAAAACTAAATTCTGCGTTTCTGTGAAATAATTTGTGCAGGAATAATTTCTGCAAGAAGTAATCTGTGTAGTTGTAGTTAGTTTATTCAGCAGGAAATATAACTGTTTCTGTTATAACTGTGAATTACAAGCAATAATTCCACTTTTGTGTTGTAACTATAGTCTTTTGATTGCTTTTGTAGTGGAACCACAGGTCAGCAAGTTGTCACATTTAGCTGTTCTTTTATTAACTGAACCATTGACTATTGTAATGTAGACATTGAATATAATTTTAGAAAAACAAAAAGAGTTCTCTACTGTTGCTCTAATGCATGGAGCAGCTTGTTTTGGTTCTGTTCCATAAAGCTGCAGGTGTATCTCAAAGAGTGCGTACGTACATTTGTCCACAACAAAGCAACAAAGAATGCCAATAAGGCTGTTGTCAGTTCTTTATTCTGTATTATTTAGGGGTAAAAATCTAATTAAGTTTGGGGAAGACAAAATTTGTTCAGGTTTTCGTCATGCATAAGTTGCAAATGCACTTTTGTAAGACATGTTTGTGAGTGTACCTAGCTTGTTATGGATCAGAACCCCCTTGGTTCCTCCAGTGCTCTTTATTCCTATATATAGTGGTGCCTCGCTTAACGATTTTAATTGGTTCCAAAAAATTCATCGCTATGGGAAAACATCGCTAAGCGAAATGCGTTTTCCCATAGAGATGCATTGAAAACCGGATAATCCGTTCCAATGGGAACGGATTACCGTCCTTAAGCGAAAATCGCCATAGGAAACATTGCTAATGCATTTCAATGGGGGAGAAAAAAAATCATCAAAAATTCATAAAGAGTCAGAACGAAGCCAAATTTGGTTAACAAAGGGTTTATTAAGTGCACTAATGATTTCAAGCACTCTAAACCCTTTTAAACAATTTAACACCTTTTAAAAACAGCAAAAACGGAGAAGTCAAAAACATCGCTAAGCGAAACGGGGACCTAAATTGTCATCGCTAAGCAAAGCAAGGTCCCGAACATCGCTATGCGAAATTCCCCCATTGGAAACATTGCTAAACAGAGCACAAGATCGCTCCAAAAACCTCATTGCTAAGCGAATACATCTTTAAATGAGGCAATCGTTAAGCGAGGCACCACTGTAGATAGTCACCCTCTATCTCAATCGTTCATCCACCCATCCACCATCGCGAGAGCCTCATCTCTGATGGAGGTCTCTCCACATGCTCTTTTTCTTTCCTTAATGAACCAAATGATTCTCCTTTTTGCTCTGGCACCAGTAAACCTTTGTCCTCTGCTCCAAGTGACTGAAAAGAGTACTGCAGGCTACAGAGAGATTCAAATTAAGTTAATTAGTAAGGTGTTTTTTTAAAATGAAATAACTCTGAGGTAAACACCCCAGGTTTCCCTTGGTACATATACCAAGTTTTTGCTGTCTGGTTTTTAAGCTTGGAGCTACAGTGGAAATAGACTGTTAGTACAGACATTTCGGTCTGCTGGTAAGAAAAAAAAGTGTTTCAGTAAAAATATACATCTCTTCTACATGCTGTAGTTGTGAATATTCTCTTTGGGTGGTCTCATTATATTGTGTCATATACTTTTTAGGACAGGAAGGAGATGTATCCTTGCAGAGAGAAAGGTTGCAAGGGAAGAAAATAGCAGCAGCATTTGAAGTGATGGTAATGATAATAAATGCACGACTTGCTTTAAGGGCGGTCTCTGTGGTGAAACATTGACAGAGTTATCTCATGTGGTCTCCACAATGCTAATTTGAAGTTGTGGGTAAACTAAATTTAGTAGTTTATTTGAAATATACCTTAGTTAGGAAATGTTAAGTTTTGTGCTTGTACAGTATAAGGATGGGGACCAATCATCCTCTCCCCCGTGCTTTCCCTTTTATTACTGAAACTGTGGAAAAGCTGCACTTCTTTCTCCCCCACTCCCCTGCCAAACCCTTCTTTTTCTTTTACTGCAGATCATAAGAGCAAGCTTCTGTAGCTGATTCCTGCTGAGTGAAATTAGCAAAGCCACGATGCCTGTTGAGGGGGTCCCACTGGTATTATAATATTCTCTTTCTGCCTTATTTTAAAAAACAGGCAGCCCTGTAATTTGGGCGAGCATTAATTGAGGAACCAAACACGAAATGGCCCATTTTAGTACTCAGAACTGAAAACTAATGGGCAGGCAGTGGGTGTAAAAATAACAAAAGCTTGAATCTGAAAAGCTTAACTTTTGTTTCTCTTCCCTCACCCGAGGCCATAATATCCAGCACGTGGCCTAAGCAGGGTTCCTCTCCAAAAGTTATTTCTCTGTGCAAGGTCAGAGAGATCCTGGGACTTGTGGAACTGAGAGAGGGAGAGAGAGAGAGAGAGAGAGGAAGGAAGGAAGGAAGGAAGGAACAGCAACTGTGGAAGTTTAGTCTAGCATATACTGTACAGTAGTAAGCATTGCTGCTCCCTTGCACCCAGAGGATTACTCCTCATTTATCTGTCTGGGAGTTCTTCATCCAGGAAGGTGCTGGTTCTATCAATAATGCTGTTTTTTAAAAAAACAAAATGAAACACACCGGACAGGAATTGTGCCACTGTGGGGTAATATTCAAAGGATTTGTATGTTGTTCTCTCTCCTGCTGTTTCTATTTTCCGTCTTCCTATGGTTTCTGCATGACTTATTTTTTGGGTGGTGATTATGAACTTATTAACACATGGCATTATTCCAGTTAGCTGGCTTGGTGGTTTAGCTAGCTGGATGACCATGGGGACCACTGAAGTGTTTCATCCACAAGCAATACTACTACTACTACTACTACTACTACTACTACTACTACTACTACTACTACTACTAATAATAATAATAATAATAATAATAATAATAATAATAATAATAATAATAATAATAATCTGTTATACATGGATGACTTAAAACTATATGCAAAATGTTCCATGGAGATAGAATCAATGTTAAATACTGTGCAAATATTTAGTGAAGATATCCAAATGAAATTTGGATTTGATAAATGTGCAGCTCTGTCTATACACTATAGCAAGATCCAAAAACTAGATGGAATAGAGTTAAAAATTGGCAATATTATGAAATCACTTCCAAGTTATGAAAATTATAAATATCTTGGAATACTAGAAGCAGATAACGTTGTGCACACAAAAGTTAAAGAACGGACAGAAAGGGAATATATCGAAAGACTGCGGAAAATCTTAAAATCAACATTAAATGTTGGAAATACAATCAAAGCCATAAACACATGGGCAGAATGTGATAACCAGCTGGAATAATAGATTGGACCCAAAATGAATTAGAGGAACTGGATCGAAAAACACAGAAACTAATGAACATGCATCATGTACTACATCCAAAAAGTGATGTGGGCAGATTATATTTACCACTCCAAACCAACGTGATGAAAGTTAAGATCCAAGGAATTAGTTCTAACAGCAAATATCGACTCTGCCAACTGGTCATTATGCAAAAAATATAACTTGCCAGCCTCCAAAAACCCATGGGAACATCATATAGAGAAGATGTCAGAAAATGAGGAAGTCAAGATCTTGTGGGATTTCTGGATCCAAATGGACAGACACCTTGAACATAACATAACACACCAGACATAGTAGTGATAGAACAAAGAAAGGTCTGTATATTAACATTGCAATTCGGGGGGAATGCCAGAGTTGAAAATAAAGAATTGGAAAAACTAACAAAGTACAGAGACCTGGCAATTGAAACATCCTGCTGTGGATGAACCATACTTCAGTGGTCCCCATAGTCATTGGGGCTTCGGGAGCAATATCAAGAATTTTCACACAGTACCATAAGCAGTTGCAGATCTCAGAAATCACACCATCACAGCTACAAAAAATAGCAATATTAGGAACAGCATACATACTGCACCAATATTTAACAGATCCTTAGGTTTTTGTTTAAAACTTGTATCTGTTATATAATACCAGCAAATGTTTTTATAATTTTGTTTGACTGTGCCTGGTGTTTTTGAATAATAATAATTCCAGTTGTCAACAACTGTATCTGAATCAGCCACTTGTATATGACATACATTCTGGATCGGTTTGTTGCTTTCAATATAGTTAATATAATAATAAATGAATAAATTCACTAAAGTGAAAAATGGCATTGCCTGACTTGGCTGCATTGTGTGACTGAGGCAGGAACTACATGTGTTGTATTGTTACAAATTTAGGAGGTATTTTTAGTTAGCAGAGGTATTTACATTTATTTTTAAATAGCTATATGCACCTGCTTCTGTGGAATGCAGTCCCCTCAGAAAAACTTGATGTGGGCAGATTTAACCATGAAACAGTGTTTGTTTCTCTTTTGGCTCTGAGACCTTTTTTTAAAAAAAACTTCCAAAGTCATCTTCTGTCTTGTCTGTCTGGAATTATAGCATTTTATAATAGTTCCTCAGACACCGACTCCTATTGGCGTTTGTGTAAGGTATGTGTTTCTTGCCAAAGCTAGTGACGGCAAATTGTTTTGCTATCAGAGCACATCCCCGCTGCACAGTTGAGCATGTGACCAAGTTGCATCTCTCGCTTTGTCAATTGTGGCTGCAGTTAGCCACAAGTTGCACAAACCTTACAGGAACACCAGCAGAGTCCTGCCTGCTAATTAAATTTATGCTGATGAAGATAAAAAAGAACACCTGACTGTGTGTGAGCTCTGACCAAGATTGACTCATTTACCCAGTTTGTGGTCTAGTCTGGCTTCATGGTGCGTTAATCCAT
This sequence comes from Pogona vitticeps, assembly GCF_051106095.1. Taxonomy (NCBI): domain Eukaryota; kingdom Metazoa; phylum Chordata; class Lepidosauria; order Squamata; family Agamidae; genus Pogona; species Pogona vitticeps. The sequence continues at coordinate 214,783,494 of NC_135783.1, read as the reverse complement.
CCTGTTGCATAAAGGTTTTGGTTAGACTAGGCTGGAACAACTGTTATGGGTTGACCTCTGATTCAGAGAGCACTGTGTGTCGGATTCTGGCATAGGAATCTATTCGCCTCAGCTATGAAGGTGAGAAACCAAGAATTATATCCAGTTCCTTTAAAACTTCATTTGGTTCACACATATTTGAACACCTTTGGCAATTCATTTATTTATCTCAGGCTCCATAGGCTATTTTTCCTTCTATGGTAAGGCATCTTATGAGTTGGTCAGTTGTTTTCTGCGGCGGACATTTTGGCATTCCTCATTTCTCTCTGAGAGACACACTTTGTTTGACTGGTATCCTGTAACTGGGGGCACCCTTGCCATTCTAGGCAGTTCATCGGCTTTCCTTTGTATTAACTTGTTCTTTGTGGTGGATGTATTGGTTACCATTTCCTTATAATGATTTTAGAAACACTGGCTTGCCGTCCAGTCTCTGAATAAAGACAGAACGAGTTGGGTTGCTAGCTGCCATTAGTCAGGGTCACTTTATTTTATTTCATTGCGGCCCTGTCAGTTTCCAAAGGCATTGAAGCAAGAGTAACATTGATCTCACTAGAAGGGCCAGTGAAGCAAGCAGGCCCTCTGCCTCTTACCTGGGAGCAATTTGTGCACTGGGGAATTCTGCTAGTACCTGAGGAAGAGACACTCTTCTGTGTTTCTGCTTCCAGTATCTTTCAAACGGACTGTGGGAAATGTAGGGTAGGTCTCGAGTGCTCTCAGTGCAAGAGGTGATAACAGTGCATGGCAGGGGAGGTATCAGGAACGAAGCAGCAAGGGACAGAAGAGACCTCTGCCTGAAACTGACCCAGAAAAAAATATTTTTTTGGGGGGGATGATAGCTCCCAAAATTATCTACCCATAAGAGTGATTTAAACTATAATTCTAGTTCAGGTGAAGTAGCTTCCATCCAAGGTGGACCAATAGTTTGTCATGGTTTATGATACCTTTCTGTGCTCTTGTGTTTCTGAGGTATTTTCTTCCTGTTCTCTTTCTCATACGTCCCTTTACTCATTGAGTAATGCTCTATTCTTTTTTTTTTTAAAGCAAAGCAAACAAAGAAAAGAACCCCAACCCACAAAACCCTTTGGATTTGTATTTAGTTGAATTGCTTTAAAGTACAGTATTCTTGTATGTGCTACAAGGGTATTTGAGATTGATTGTGATTTTCCCCATCCTGCGTTAATGGTACTCCCTGCATGCATATAGGCTGGAGTGACTGGCAATTCTGCTGCAAAGTTGTCCACGCAGGGCTTTGTGAAGGTTCCAGGACATGCCCTGAAATAATGGAGGAAGGGACAGGCCAAAGGGAGTGGCTTTCATGAGCTTTTGCAACGTTGAGTTCCCTGATGATTATGGACTTCAGCTCCCAGAAGTACCACCACCATGACTAGTGAGGAGGGTTTCTGGAATTACAATCTAACAACATCTGGAAGCCTTCACGTAGGAGATTCCTGAGCTAGGGAAAATCAGTAAAACCATCAGTTTGTATAGGTTTCTGAAACTGGTGCATCTGGCCCAGTGGCATGTGCCTATAATCTTTTCCTTCTCTGACTTTTTGTCTGGTGGTTCAGCCACACTTCTGACATGCATTCTCTGAGGCTGCTACCTTCCCCCTCCCCCCCCAACCTCTTTTGTCTCAGCAAGAGGGCAGGTCTACTTTGGAGCTGTCTGTTGTATTTTTTTATTTTTAAAAAAGTTTTGGGTTTAAAGTCTTTAAGAATCCTGCAGTTCAGCAGTGGCGGTTGGCATTTCTCTGTGTTAGAGTGTTGTCCCTTTTTTTTTTTTTTAATGTCAGCCTTCCATTTCTTGCAACCAGAATTCTTCATGTGTGCATGAAAACATGCACTTAGAAAATCCTGAAAAGGGTGGTCGCCGGTCAGAACTGACTTGACGGAACATGTTATTATTTGATTATTGTTATGTCTTAAAACTCCAAATGGATTTGCTTGAAAGACGAACATTTACCTCCATAGAAAAAGATGTTGTGCTTTCAACTTCTGACATGTACCTCTTAGCTTATATGGGGGGAGATGACTGTCAAGAAAAGTGTTTTGTCCCTTATCACAACTCTCTCTTGAATCTTGTTATGCCAAGGTGTCTCTTGGATTGAAGGAGTGTGGGCATTTCTTTTTTTATTTAATATACTACTAGACATACAACTAAAACATCAACACAGAAAAAAAATACCCATCTACTAAACTAAGCTCTCCCCCTTTTGGAGTCAGACATTCCAGCTTCGTTGACCCTCCGTTCCCTCCGGCGAGGTTCCCAGTGTGTACTGAATACATATACAGTGGTGCCTCGCTAGACAGTTACCCCGCATGACAGTTTTTTCGCTAGACATTGACTTTTTGCGATCGCTATAGCGAATCGCAAAACAGTGATTCCTATGGGGGAATTTTGCTTGACAATGTTCAGTCCCTGCTTCGCAAACCGATTTGCACTAGGCAGCGGTTTGCTTTTCGCTAGACAATGATTTCGCTAAACAGCGATTTCAGTGGAACGGATTATCATCGTTTGGCAAGGCACCACTATATAGTGTATATAGGAGTGTGGGCATTTCTGAGGAGAAGGAGGAGGGAGAATGTATTCCTTCTCTGGCAATTCATTTTGCACACCTGCAGTGTGTATTGTTTAGTGGAAAGGCTGGTATTTTTGAAGGGATAACTGCAAAGTAATAGTATAACACATTTTCCTCTTTTGGTCTCCCCTTTCCTGCACAGACAGGAAGACATAAAAACAACAAACCGAGCACCTCTTTAAGACCCCCACTTTTTGTGACACTCCTTGTTACCAGAGACTACCAAATATGCTTAATGGCTCAGTGGGGCTGTGAATCCAGTGTCCTACATTCAGTCTCAATCCTGCAGATGTTTATTTTATGTCCAAAAGAGGATATTGTGACCACAGAATTGGATGAATCCTTATGATGATAATCTAGCCCTAGCCCATTGCACGGAGGAAGGATTTCCTGTGCCTAATAGCAGACTGCCAATTTTGTTTTCAAATTCATTTCAAAAGCTCCTCAGGAAGGAGGTTCAGCAGGCTTTCTGGAGAAGGTTACTCCGTTGCCTATAGTGCAGTAACCCAGCTGTGGCCAGATCGGTTCCAAGTAAAGAACAATGCTCTTAACTTTCTCTGTATTGATTGAAAATGGTATTTTTCATTGCTTAATGCTGTTAATCTATTTTATTATCCTAAATTGACCTGCTGTGCAACAGTATGAGACAACTTTCATTCCGGTTTCTTGTATTTCACTTTTTGAGTTTTCTCGGCCACAGACATGCAATGTCAGGACCAGCTTAAGACATATTGATTCTTGAGGCGAAGGACAAGATGGAAACTGATAGGAACAATGGGTGCTTTGTTGCAGGATTTTGCTTTTTCTCTTTATGGGGAGAGCGCAAGCCTGTTATTCCCACAACAGCAGCATCTTGTGACACCTTAAAGACTAGCTAAGTTAAACAGTGGGGTCAACTGGCAATGAAATGTAGAAAGCATCCTCTGTATCAGTTCAGTTTAAAGCTTCAGTGTATGCCAGAGAAGCACAGTTGACCATTTGCGTTCTCTGCAGACATAAATTTTATGAAGGCTGCCCTCTTAGTGCTGCTGAAATAACAGTTTAGGATGAAGAGCCTGCAAGTGCACAATGAAGGTGGCAAATGTTTTACCACATGACATGCTGAAGGTGGTTTTGTTGCCTGACTGCTTGAGAGAAACAGCACTGGTTTAAGAGATGCTTCCTGGAAACTATGGGAAGCCTTCGTTTGTTTAAGTGCAGTCTCAAGAGCCAGTGATTCAGTAGTTGCGTTTAAATCAGCTCTATGTGTTCAAGGACTAGAGCAGAGGGAGAAAGTATTCTTGAAAACAACTTGGATCAAGCAATTTCCTAGTAATACCAAAAACAAAGTAGCCATGTGGTCTAAATTGTCACAAAATGCAGAGCTGGGTAATACCAAAATATTGCAAAAGTGGCTTGAGTTTTTGCATTCTTCACAGTCCTTTGTGAGGCGAGATGGCACACATTAGGTGGTGAGGAAGACAGAAAGCCCAGAATCCTGTTCTGAAATATTGTACAACAGTGGCCCCCGACCTTTTTGTCACCGTGGACTGGTTGGGGGAGGTTGGGGTATGTGTACAGGGAAGGTGGGTCACTCTTGTGCTCGTGCGCATGCACGAAGGGGCAGAGGTGGGGGTGCTCATGTGCATGTGTGAAGGGGTGGGGTGCGCTTGCACGGGGACATTCACGTGCATGTGTGAAGGGACTGTGCAGGCAGGGAGTGCGTGCGAGAGGGTGGGAGATCTGTCTCTGCGGCCTAGTCCGGCCCAGGCCATGGACCGGCACCGGGCTGCGGACCGGGGTTTGGGGACCCTGCTGTACAGTATGTGTAAAGGGTGTCATGCAAATGTTTTTGCAATTTTCTAGGCATCTGCCTTGTGCAAAAGCTTGAGTACATGACCCAGGTATATCTGACCATGTTTGCACTGTTTATGTGATCAGTGATTTATGCTGTGTGATTCCTACAGGATACCGGCTGATGCGTTGGTTATAGTTTGTTTCGGTGGCTGCAAGCTGAAGACTGCAGGCTCAGTGAAGACAAAAGGTTTTAATATATCAATTTATGGCTTGCTAAGAAATACACTTATCCATGTTCACCACTGATCAGTGGGCTAACTGAGATTCAGGCAGCTGGCCAGTGCAAATGTGATAAAGGACCAGTAGAGCCATCGGCATTAAATCTGCTTATTGAAACAAATAAAGGTGCACATTAAGAGCATGCAGGACAGCCCTTCATCAGTTTGAACTCCTTCCTCAGCACAGTGTGTTGGTCTATTGTGGGATGACATCAAAGTTTGTTCTTCTTTCTAAAGGAAGGAGTATTCCTCTGTTTACTTGTCATGCTTGTTTTGTTTATAAACATTTTGTGATGATGTGGGGAGGGAGCACTACAAAGGACTAGAAAACAAGAGATGTGTCAGGGAAGACTCTCAACAATTGGACAAAAGGTGGCTCTGTGTCTTTTCATCAAAGAATATGTGCATTAGTTTCACTTAGGGGTTTTTCCATGCTCGCATTTGCCCTGCTGTAAGGGCCAAGTCATGCACTGGTGGGAACACTGTTTTCTCTTATGTCCCCATGATGTTATTGCTTATATTGATTACAACCTTTTTTTTCTTTTCTGGTTCTTTTTGGTTAGCTTGACATGTGTGGTTTTCAATGTGTTTGTTTTTTATTCTTTTTTTTTTCTGTCTTTACTGCAGTGAGTTTTGGGCTAGTTGGTAGGATGTGGTCAATGGTATTGGTGCCCTCCATACCTTTGATAGGCCTATATTTTGTAAATGTTCATGATGTCACCAGTAGAGTCATGGCCTGAGTGTTTAATCCCTCTTGCTTCTTGCCTTTCTTGTTTGTACATTTTGAAGGGTAGAAGAGCAGTGTTATCACTGTTTCAGACATCAGCGTTTGGCAAAAGAGGCTGTCTCTAGTCTCTCATGCTCGTGACAGAGACACTTGTGCTCCTTTTGCCATTCATCTCATTATGTGTTTCATTTTATTGCTGTCTTCAGTCTTCACACTAGATGAGCATGCAGAAAAAGCTTAAGGGTAAAACAGAAAGACCTGTTCCTTTTGTAACTCTGCCAAGTTCATATTACATAAATGGAGGGTTATCGGATGAAGTAGAAGTGGAGCCCTAGATCCAGGGAAAGAAAAGAAAAGCTGTCCACCTTCATGGCTTACCCCTAGCTTTCTCCTCCAATCACCACAAAAGATGGTCTATATCTGAAGCATGACACATACTTCACCTCTCTTTTCCGATTTACGGTAGTCCAGATTCCAACATATGCCATTTTGCCATCAGTCAGAGAATAAAAAACAACGTAGAGTGTTGCTTTGAAGAACGATATCGCATTATGCATTGGGATGTAGTAAACTGTCCACACTGTAAATTACTGGCTCTTGTTGCAAGCATGCTAAGTTTTGTGAAGGAATTTAGATGGCGGAGGGACAGTTTCTTTCACTGTCTTCAATTGTTCTAGCCAATAAATCCTTTTTCTATTTTTTAATAAGGTTCCATAGACAATCTGCTTAACCTGAGCAGTCAACCAGCTTGCGCATTTACTTATTAAGGCAGGGGTCAGGGAACTTTTTAAATCTTTTACCCCCTAAAAATGTATATGTGCTGACGTTACCCCCTTGGTTTGAAAGGAAGGATCTCGTTCACACGGAGCCAGTCGAGCGCTGCCACCAAAGCCTCGCCATCTGGGCCTCCTCCTCTTCCTCCTCCTCCGCTATCTGGTGGGACCATGATCAATCCTTGGCCCCATGGGGGCAGCTCCCTTTCTCCGCCAGCAGGCGGCTCCTGGGCGGCCATCGAAAAGCAGCAGATGGCTTGCCCTCTGGGGGCACCTGACACCACCTCCGGCAGCTGCTCGCTGGGGCAGCTGCGGGCCTTGCTGTCAAAGCGCCACAACAGCTGCCACATGGAGGGCAAGAGGCTCCTCCATGCCTGGTCAGCCAGCATGGAGGCACCACCGAAGGAAGCCGTTGCGGCCAGGCGAGTGCTGCCGCCGCCCGATGGGCTCTTCCGGGGACGGGGCAGGGGGCGGTAGCCCAGCGGCAGGAGGCTGAGCCTGGCCCAGGCTGCCATCTTGGCTGTGCCCTTCCCCCTCCGTTGCGACCTACCTCTCCAGGCACTGGAAGGAGAGGCTCCTCCTGGCTGGGGCGCTCCAGGCACTCACCCTGGCCTCTCCCTCTGCCATAGTTGGCCCCACTGCCGCCTCGGCTGCCATATGCCACCGGCTGGGGCCCATTGCCGGCCGCCGTGGTTCAGTGGCAGCCAGGCCGGAGAAGGGGGTGGGAAGGGGGGCAATCAGGCTGCTGGGGACCCCCCTCCGGGCAGAGGAGGAGGAAGGAAGGTGGTTAGAATCACGTCCCCATTACCCCCAGGATTTTCATTTTTACCCCATTTGGGGTAATTTACCCCTATTCTCTGACCACTGTATTAAGGAAAATCAGAACATAAAAGAGTTACTTGGATCTTAAGGTGCCATGTTAGACTCATAAATATCCTGTCCATAAATTCCTGCTGTAGACTCCCATCAACAGAAGGGGAAGAGGTTAATTTTTCCTGATTTCTCCTCTTTGTGTGCCAGCTTCCACTCTGGTCTTCCAGCTCTCTCAAGCAGATTCTCCAGGAGTGGGGACTGTCCACAAAAGTGACTTCTCTCCTTTTTGATAGTAGTTACCAGAAGCTACCTTTCTTTGAGCAGAATGTAGCTCACAAGATCTTAGGAAGGTCATAAAAGTAACACATCGCAAGAAATAGTGTTATTTGCATTGCATTACTTCAGAGATAATATAACAATGTTCATTTTGCAAAATTACATTACTAGCAATAAGTAATGTGCTGCTTTACTCATTACTTTTAATATAGTGTTTCTTCAGATTATTTTGAGAGATTAGGAAGGATTTTGCTTCCTCTACACACACACAAACACACACAAACACAATAACACACAAACACACACACAGACGTACTAATTTTTTGTGTGAAATCTAGTATATAATGTAATACATACAGCAAAAGCTGTTCTACATCATCCATATATTCCTCATGCAAACCAACTTTAAGGTAGTTTTTGACTGTCACAAATAAGTGCAGATGAACTGTACTGTCTGTCACATTAGTACTAAGGCCATCATAGTTGCCACTAGAGATGGGCATGAACCTCAAAAAATGATGGTTTGTGGTGGTTCATGGCTAAAACGCTTGTTGGTTCAGTTTGTTTTGGTTGTTTCAGTTTGTTTGTTTTGATGGACCTGAACCAACCCAAACCAGCAAACCAGCATTTTTTTTACGAACTTCTAGGTTCATTTTTTTGGTTTGTGTCCCTCTGTAGTTGCCACTATCTAGTTTTTTTCAGTTATAACTGTGCTCGGAAAGAATCCCTGTGGGTTCAACATTCAGAAAAGAAACAGAGTTAGATCTTACCTGTTTATTCCTGTTGGCCAATCTATTTCTCTGATGTAGGTAGTAACTGAGTATTTGTTCAGAAGGGTGAGCTGAGAAAAATGCAAAATCCAATCCCCGTGATTACGTATTATTTTTAAAGAGAGAAACCTCTCTCTCTCTCTCTCTCTCTCTCTCTCTCCCTCTCCCCTCCCTCCCTCCCTCCCTCCCTTTCTTTCTCCTCCCTCCTCTCTCTATGTAATGGATACACAGAGAAAGACATACAGTATTCTTTCATAAAAAAGAAGCAACATTGCTTCTAGCATGCTAATGTTTAAGCGTTACAACATATTGCAATGTTCTGCAGTTTAAAAAGGCTTAAAACTACTACTAGGCCATGTTTCTTAAATAAAAAGTTATATATGGTAGTAAAGCGAAGTGCCCAGCTTTGATGTTTGACCACTTGTGATATACTGTACTGTACATGTTTAGGAGTGAGAAAATAAAAATGTTCTGTACTGTTATTTATGTGTTAGTAATAGTGGGTAGATGTTTTTAAAAAAATCCCATTTGGGACCACACAGTCCTACATCTGAAGAGTGCATTGGTTATATTATTGATTGTTTTTATCTTGGTTGGTTACATGAAAACTAGTCCACATGTTTGATCCCTATGGTGCCAGGTTGGAGTCTTTATTAGTTGTCTTAATTAGATAATAACTCACTTAATTTCATGGCTAATTGTTGTGGGGAGTTGGCTTGTGGGATCCAAATACAATTGCCTTTCACTTTGTGTAGCTTTGAAATAAAAAAAAAAGAGGAAAGACTGGGGTCATAAAATGTGCCCTTGATTCAAGGTGCTGATCTCAGAACTCCTCAGGGTAAAACCTGACATTGCCTGTTGTCATACAGCACTTTAAAAAGGCTTCCCATCTTTCAGGGAAAAAAACTACATTGAAATATGGGGAGAAGGGCAGTGATGTCTGTGTCGGTGGGGTGGGTGGGTGGATTGGGGGAGAATTGGCCTGGCACTTTTGGTGCTGCAGTGCTGCTTTCAGAATCGCAATGTATTTTCACTTAATGAGAAGGAGAATATGTAAGGGAGTGAAAAAAGCGTTGGCTGTCCTCATCATGTACTTTCAACACATTATGAGATGTTGGGGTGGATGGTGAATTCACCTTATGTTTCCAAACAAGTTAGTAAATTATTAGACAAATGCCAACTTAAAGCAAAAGGGACAAAGAAGGTGGAAACACTGGGACTTTTTGTAAGGAGGAAGTTATTACAGTATTTGCTCTGTCAGGAAATCGCTAGAGTTCCTATTCTGTTATCCCAACTGATTGGTCTTATAAACTGTCGATAATTTCTGAGGAATAACACATGGGCTTTATGGCCACGGTTTGAACAGCCTGACCATTTTTAATGAATAAATCAGCCCTATGAAAAATAAGATAAGGCTGCTGTTCTGTGAACCTTCACCTCAAAGTAAGCCTCATAATCACAAGGAGGTTTACATGAATAAATGTGCATAGGATTGTGTGTGAATATATGTGACAGGACACAGGCACTGTCTGTCATATGCATTTCAGTGGTGCCTCGCTTAACGATGTTAATTGGTTCCAAAAAAAACACCGCTATGGGAAAACATCGTTAAGCGAAACACCATTTTCCCTAGGAATGCATTGAAAACCGGTTAATCCGTTCCAATGGGAACGGATTGCCGTCCTTAAGCGAAAATCCCCATAGGAAACATCGCTAAGTGAAACAATGTTTCCCCCAAGGGAAAGCCATTCAAAAGCAGTGAAGTCCGTTCAGTGGATTTAAATGAGGAAAACAAAAAATCACCAAAAATCAACGAAGACTCAGAACAAAACCAAATTAAGTTTGCACATGTTTCAGAGGGTGCACTACCGAATCCAAGCATTTAAAACAGGTTTCAAACATTTTAAGACACTTTTAAATGAGCAAAAACGGACATTGTTAAGTGAAATTCCCCCATAGAGAACATCCTTAAACGATGGGGAAATTTCCTCAAAGAAACCCATCGCAAAGCGAATACATCGTTAAACGAAGCAATCGCTAATCGAGGCACCACTGTACTAAGAAAAGTACCCAGCTTTCAATTGAGGCTTTGCCTCAAAGCTTCAAAGTTTCCAGACCTGAAATCTAGAGATGAATCCACTGGTGAGTGTTAGAAAAACAAATGTTAACACCTCCAAACCACATTCACTTTTTCTTTTTTGAAACCATAATTTTCTTCCTTCTTCTGAGACACACCACATTTTCCTCCTCCTTTTTCATAGAAACTTCTGTACCTGCTTAGAGTGCGGCTTGCTCTAGGTTATGGTTCTGCTAACTTTGCAGGAGTTAGAAATTCTTTAGCTGCTCTCTCCTAGCTTCTTCTCTTTCTAGCAGTTTTTTTCCTCCCCTACTATCCACATTCTGCCTTTCTCACTGGTCTCTCCCCCTCTTGCTTCCTCCCTCCCTCCTTTAACTGAAGGATTCAGTGGTACTGCAGAGAGAGGCAGCCCATGGAACCATCTAGACTAGAGGCCGCCTGGAGCCATGAATGCCTCTGGTTTGCCTGCGGTTTTTGTCTGGCAGTTAAAGATAGGGAGATCTGTGTTGTAGTGACTGAGGGTGATACGGAAGGCATTAGGCAGACTTTAATCAACATTAATCAATTCATGGAAACAAAAACGAACTCAGAGGATTCTGAAGACCCTTGGTATCCATGCCAGCTTTCAGATGTCTGTGTTTGATTGTCTTGGAACTGTGGCAGAAACGTAGACGTGGGGGTACATAATATCAATATAAATAAGGTCATATATTATTGTTACAGATATATATTTACAGTGGGGATTCGACTTACGAACGACCCGACTTGCGAACAATTCGAGTTACAAACCTGCCCTATAGGGAAAGTAAGGACTCCACATGCGAACTTCCCTCGAGTTACGAACAGGGAAAAAAGTCCTCCCTCCCTCCCCTTAGAGGCTTCTGGAGGGGGGGGAAGGGTCAGAAACTTAAAAATAAATACTGTACTGTTAAATAAAGGCACTTACCAGGCCTTGGTAGCCCCCAAACCACAGGAAAAAGAGCAGGAAAGAGCTAGAAGCCGACACCTAGAAAGAGCCTGGCAGCCATTTTGTGGTTTTCCCGGCTCCTCTCCCCGCCTAACAGCTGATCGGCTGGCTCTGAGCAGGCTTCCGGAGGCTTGCTCAGCACCTAAAAAGCCTGCCTGAGTGCCTTTGTGCTGAAAAAATCAGCACAACATGCTTTAAAACATTATTTAAAATTGGCTTCGTTTTTTTTAAAAAAAAGAGTTCTAAAGTGCTGCCTTTAGTGTTCCCTGCCTTCCCTGAACCTAAGGGGAAAAAAGAAAGAAAATATCCCCCTCTAGTGGCAGAAGGCAGAATAGCAGCTTCCCATTAGTTTCTACGGACAGAAAAGAGCAGATACGGATTAAATGGTTTTCACTGCATTCCTATGGGAAATGCAGATTTGACTTAAGAACTTTTCGACTTGAGAACCACCTTCCAATACGGATTAAGTTCTTAAGTCGAGACCCCACTGTATTTATTTCATAAATAATAGATAGGTAAGAAGAACTAAGCAACTCTTCAGTCAGAGTTTTTCTGGACCCATTTGAAGGATGCACTTAACCACTAAAATATGTAAAAGAGTGGCTAACAAACAGAAGCATTTAAGCAAAATGTTTTGGCTTAAATACTTCTGTTTCTCTCTCTCTCTCATCTCTCTCTCAAAAAATGGAACCAGGGAAAACCCTGCCTGAAGTGATGTTTAGTTCTTATCTATCTGTCCTCTGTTTGGGAGGAGAGAGAATGACTGATCCAAGACCATGAAGTGAACCTTTTGACTAGGTGATCATCTGGAGCTTAATCTTCTCATAGTCTAGAACTCTAACTGTTAAATCATATTGGCTTCAGGGATGGGATCTATGAATTTTTGGACTACAAATCCCATCATTCTCCATTCTGGGAATTTTACCTGAGAGACAGACACCACACAGACACCCAAGTGTGGCTTACTTGGGCCTAGCTCTGCTAGCTCCACTTAGCTTCCTGTTGAGGAAAAAAAAGCTCCCAGCTAGCAGGGGTAGGGTTGCCAGATACACGGGTACTAAAAGGAGGACAGAGAAAGACAAAAAGGAGGACATATTGAATGTTTCATTTGAATCATTCCAGATTAAACCCAAAATCAATACAATTTTATTACAATAGCTGCCAATAAATGTCTCTTAGTGAACCGACCAAGAAACAGTCATGTTAAAAATTAAAAATAAATGCAATGGAGGCTTTTTTTCAAAATACCGGGAGGGGGGCAGGTGGGGGCGGGGAAAGCCAGGGGGGAGTCCTTCCACCTCTCCGCCTCCCATCCAAAATTATAACATAAAATATACAAAAGCCTGACATTGTAAAGGTTTTTATCTTTGCCTGCCTGACGGAGGACATTAGGCTGAAAAGGAGGACATGTCCTCCTTTTGCTTGACATCTGGCAACCCTAAGCAGGGGGGCAGGAATAGGAAGCTGTGCCAGAGCTAGGCCTTAGCTAGATTTCAAAGCCTTCTAGGTCAGGCCGTATCCCCAGGTGAGCCAAGTGTAGGTGACTGTATGGTATCTGTTAGGTAGAACCACAAAGGAAAATTATGGGATGTATCTTCCAAAAAATTCAAACCTCCCATCTCTAAATTGGCTCTCATACCCCTTCCTGGCGTGTAAAATCATGACACAAAGTGGAGAGCTAGAATCAAAGGAAGCTATCATTTATTAATGACAGTATTGTCTGTGCTTAAAATATGTAACAAAATCAGTGATACCACTTCCATCTAGCAGAGAAAAGAGGCTGAGTTGGGAAGGTTTTGTTTTCATTTTTTATTTTCAACAAGTTGATCCTCCCCCCCCCCTTTAAAGCCACTTTAGTTTACTTTGGATTTAGCAGAGTGAGGCACTGTTGTTTCAGCATGGGGTTGAGGTCATAAAGATGCAAGGACTACAGAGTAGGGAGTTTTGGCTTGGAAAGTGCTCTGTGAGAGAAAACAGTACAGTATATCTGTGGCTTGGCAACCAGAGGCTAGTATTGTGTTTTGTCTGCCACCCAAAAACAAGACAAACAAAACCTTGACCCACCCCCATGCATCTCATTCCCTCTTTTCCCCTGACCCATTTGTCATTTTTTTCTGCCTTGGAAGGACTCTGCTAGTAACTGCATTACTGTAAGCACTTTATTGAGGATAAAATGGTTATTTGGAAAGCCAAGTAGAATCCATTGCTAAAGGAATTCAGCATGCACTAATGACTTCCCTTTCATTAGCAACTGGAACTAGTTTGTTGGAGGAGCTGCTAATTGCTGTCAATAAAGCTAGCTGGAGAACTTGCTGGGAGGAGATAATGGCTCTGCCAACAGCCTTGATCAGGTTTGTTTGGGTCATCCTCCCTTGATGCAGGTTTCCCTGCAGGAGGTTGCTCTGTGACACAAGAAGGCCAAGAATGGGACTCGGCCAGCACTGGCGTCTTGGGATAATTTCTGGCCCATAGTTTGCAGGCGTACACATTGTCGTTTGATATATATGAACACCAATTTAGATGGTCAGTTCCAGGAATGAACCCTTTCCATCAACGGACTCAGCCTCAGGTTGAACACAAGTGGATGAAGAAAATTCCCAGCACCAAAAAGAGGAGGGCAGGAAAGTGGCAGAGATAAAAAGATTCCATGGTTTTCCAGAGCAGTCAGTTTCCCAGGATAGCATTTTCGTGCCCTGTGCTACCTGGTATTCAGTTAATAGTCCCAAGTGTGACAGCTAGTGTCACACTTGGGGGGGTGGTGTCGGTTGATAGGGAAGCAGGGTCTCAGGAAAACAACCTGGAGCCCAGAGCAAAAGAGTTTTCTTCACACCCCCTCCTGTATCCCTTCCGCCCGCCCCCCCCCCAGTGCTGCTGGTAGTACAGGCATAAGAAATATTGACATAATGAATAGATCATGGGTGCACTTTTGCCTGATGATAAATGCATTAGTAACCAAGGATACTGGTTTCACAGGACAGACATTTTGCTCATTTACTGAGCCAGAATCCATGGTTATTAATGAATTTAGCAACTTCATCCAGCCTAATTTAATGAAATGCAAAGGAAAGTCGTCGGCAGATGAAATTAAATTGTTGAAGTATCCATAATCATTATTTAAGATTACTAAAATTAAGAACAGAATTTATTAAACATTTGCATACTTAACACATTAATTACACTTCTTCTTGCGTTGTTTAAAACTTTCTGCTGAGAGCACAATAAACAAAACTTTCTTTCCCTATGATAGAACTCGGGGAAATCTTTAGTGGTTTCTGTTTGTTAAATGTACAGTATACCCGTCTTATACAGCTGAGCATTCTTAGGGCAGTGCATAATTGTGGGAATAAATTTTCCAGACTTTTAGTATCATTTTGATTTAAGTCAGTTTACAGTGTGTGCTAGGTGGTTTCTGCCAGTTCCTCATTCAGTTTTAGATGTGCTTTATTTCAAAATAACTAACTTTATTAAAAGTATCCAATGTGGTCTGGTAGATAGAGTGATGGACTAGGACTCAGGAGATCTGGGTTCAAATCCCCAGTCAGCCACAGAAACTAATTTAAAACCAGTCCTTGAATATCTCACTTTGAAAACCCTGTTAGGATTGCTATGTTAGTTTAAACTTGTCAGCACATGGCAAAACAAAACCTTACTGTATAAGACTATACTATACTAGATAAGAATAATAGAATCATAGAATAACTGAGTTGGAAGGGACCTATAAGGCCATAGAGTCCAACCCCCTGCTCAATGAAGGATTCTAAGTCAAAGCAGATCTGACAGGTGGTTGTCCAGTTTTCTCTTGAATGCCTCCGGCATTGGAGCACTCAACACCTCCCAAGGTAATTAGTTCCAATTTCATATTGCTCTAAAAGTTATGAAGTTTTTCCTGATATTTTCTGAAATCTGGCTTCCTATAGCTTGAGCTCATTGTTATGTGTCCTGCAGTCTGAGATGATCAAGAACAAATACTTCCCCATCTTCTGAATTACTATCTTTCAAGTATTTAAAAAGTGTGATCATATCCCTTCTTAGTCTTCTTTTCTCAAGGTTAAACATGTCTAGTTCTTCCATCCATCCATCCATCCATCCATCCATCCATCCATCCATCCATCCATCCATCCATCCATCCATCCATCCAGATCGAAGTCTCCTCTGGGTGGCTAACAACAATCCATAAAATAATAACAATATAAAATTAAACAAGAATGTAATATAATTCAAGACTGCAAGAAATAGATTAGAGGATGGCGGGACATTCTTGGTGACAGGACATTCCCAGTACAAAAATTCCTGTGAACTGTGGTCCTTAATGAAGACCTGGAAGCATAAGGCCTGGTTTCCAATCCCCTGACCATCCCACATGGCCCTCCTGTTTGAGTGATCTGCATTTCTGCAGTTGCAAAGAAAATAACGGATGACAGTTTGCATTTTCCAGATTATTCCATTAACCCGCCTGCCCTTGAAGTAGCAGAATGTGCTGGAGTAGCAGAGTGATGTTCCCTTGCAGCTCTTTGATCCAGCAATCAAGGGTCTCTCATCAGCTCTTCCTTTCTCACTTCTCCAGACATGTAAATCAGTTGAGGGCTCAATATTTGTTTACTTGCTTTCATCTACAGTTCACATTTTTTTCATGGTTGTTTTCACACTCAGATGACATTCTGCTTCATTGGTCCCGGTGTTTCTCACTTCCTCCTCCTTTTTTTGTTAGTCACTGCCACAATCTTGCCAGTGAGCCCAATATCTGATATGGCGCAACTTCACTGTTTTCCAACATGAAACCTCACTCCCTGCCACCTTCTGCTTTCTCGCTGTTCTTGACACTCTTTCTTATGCCTCAGAAGTCCTCCTTGGCCAATTTATTGGCCCTGTTGCACTTTTTGCAAAGTTCACAAAATCCCTACTGACGGTCACTTGTGATCTGTGACAGAAGCAGCAGCTTCTCTAGTGAAGGGGAAGCTCTTTGAGTACTTCCCTTCCTCTGTGTCTTTTTAAGAAGAACTGAAATCTTGAAAGTCATGCATCTGGAAATGTGCTTTATGTATAGTAAGATTATGATTAGTCTGCTGTTATGACTTGCCTGGTGCCATTGAGGCTGCTGAACAGGGGAAAAAGTACATTACAGCATTAGCTGCAATTCCCAGGCGTTTGTAGCACTATTGCTGCTACACCTGGGAATTGTAGCACCTTGCTTTGCAGGATGAACTGGAAACAGCTTGTGTTAGCCATAGGTACACCAAGACTTTTACATTAGGCTAGAGAATAGTGAACCTCCTGTAGT
Organism: Pogona vitticeps; assembly: GCF_051106095.1. Classification (NCBI taxonomy): domain Eukaryota; kingdom Metazoa; phylum Chordata; class Lepidosauria; order Squamata; family Agamidae; genus Pogona; species Pogona vitticeps. Next base: position 214,767,142 of record NC_135783.1, on the reverse strand, counting down.
CATTGTGTACATTGTTTAGCCGGTGTAACCACTACAGTGTGATGTTGGCCATCAACTTGACTCTTCCCAAATGCCTCTGCAATTTGTACTTTTGTGCTTATATTCTTTCATTTGGGAAACAAAGATGCATATCTTGTATTCTTAAACAGTGCTAAACACAACTACTATATATATTACGCCAGAGAAACTTGCCTAGGATTGCACTTTAAACGTCTGAATGGTCAATAAAAGTGGAAAATTTCTGATCTCCACCTGTCAGGCATATTACGTAATCTGTTCCTCACAGGCATTTCCTCACTTTTGTTTCCGGTGTAGTTGGGGAAAATTGCTTTGTTGATTTTAAACATGCAGCTACACGCTTGAATCACTGTTGTGTTGATGGAAACATTTTGGTCATTGTTTTGAAGACCACAGCATATTGTTGTCTGTTTCTTTTTGGAAGTATCTGGTGTGTGGCTGAAAAGTCCATTCCCAAACAAAATAAGGGAAATTGTGTTGATGGCTTTCTTGCAGTAACTTTCCTCTTCCAATAACTTTTACCTGTCTTCTTCAGCAAAAGTGTTGTGGGAATTTTCCTGGCAGGTTAGGGCTCCAGGCAAACAATTACAAATCTAATGATGGAAAATTCTTGAACAGGCCTTAGTCGCAGCTGACATTTCTCTGTGAGCTGGCTCTTTCTCTGCCAGGGATTCCACCAGTCTTTCCACCAGCACATCAAAGTTGGGAACACTTGGGAGATGTGTGGGCTGAGAAAGGAGCTCTTCCCATTGGTATTTTATGTCCATGGTCTCATTTCAGTATCTTTCAGTGGTTTTCACCTCTGTGTTTGAATTCATTTTCTAATTATCCATGCTGTGGTGTGACACTGTGTCCCAGCCTTGATACCAAGGACCATTTGAACCTAAATGCAATATTAGTTTTCATCTGCAACTTGAAGTCAACTTTGAGCTGATTTGCCTGAAAAGATTTTAACTGTGACTTGAAGCAAGGTGCTTACTTATTTACTTGCTTATTTACTTGCTTATTTACTTGCTTATTTTCTTTCTTTCTTTCTTTCTTTCTTTCTTTCTTTCTTTCTTTCTTTCTTTCTTTCTTTCTTTCTTTCTTTCTTTCTTTCTTTCTTTCTTTCTTTCTTTCTTGTTGCAGATTAATTTTTATTCTGTGCCATTCTTGCTTCTGAGTGAGTCTGATGAACCTAATTACTGTCTGAGGGATTTATTTTATTCCCAGGAAAAGGAAGGCAGGGAAAGCCATAGCACGATTTAACACAGGTTACCTTCATTTTTAACAACTCTGAAGAAATCTGACTTTGGGTCTTTCCCAAGGGGTTTCCTCATTAGGAAATAGAATCTTTCTCTCTCATTCTGAATAAGACTTGTTCCTAGATCTGCCCCACAAGGTGTACCGTCATACAGATGTTACTGCAAGTGAAAATTTATTCTGAATGATATTCATACAGGTTAAAGGACATGTACTGGTACTGTTGCTATTTTTTCAAAAGGTATTTTTAAAGTGGCTCCTGTGTTTATACAGTAAGATACATGCCTGCTGCACAGTCAGGCATGTGCCTCTTGATGCAGCCAGCCCAGCTTAACATATGAGTGTACAAATTAGCAACAGAATTCCAAGAATTCCTATGTTAGTCTTTATATCTAAAAGCTGTATTGGCAGTAATTAAAGCCCATACAGTATCTTAACTTTCAATCTCTAGTTTGACTTGGAATCCAAAAGCAACCCCAGGGCATTTTGGGCATCATCGTTCATAATCATTAGGAATGTTTGAATGTAAAAGAGATAGTGACAGAGCATACGAGCCAGTTTTTCATAGTTCTGCCTCCTTAGCTATAGTGAAGATGCATTAATTTATTTTTAACCAAAGAGGAATATGAGTGCCACTGAAATAATTACAGTTAGCAGAAAGACAATGCCCAGTGTTCCTTAGTTCAATTAAACTTGAAATAATGTAATAAATAGATTTTTTTCAGACTGGTGTCTTTTTCTAAATAGATAGTGATAGCTCCACATATTCATTTAATCCCTTTTAAGAACCATGATGATTGTGTGTTCTTGGCTATCTGTAGTTTGACTTTGGGTGATGTGATAACTTCCTTTTATCTGTCGCCCGCTTCATTGGGTGACCTCATGTTTTAGTGCTACAAGAGGGAGACAACCTTTGCTCATCACTTTGTTTACATATACATGTATTTGTATACAGTACCTCTGTCATGTTCCTTCTTACCAAATTTTGTCATTTTTCTCCACAAAAAATATCAGTCCCCATAAAGGACGTTACCTCTATTCTGTACCTTAAAAAACAAACAAGCCTGAGGGCTGGCAACAAGAACTATATTTGCATCATGGATTTGTAATAAGGGTGTTATGTGCTTGCCCATTTTGCTTTCAGTTCCCTTTAAAATGAGCATTATCATGGGTTTTGTATCAAAATGCCATATTGCACTTTAATTGTTTTATATTGAGATCTGGACAGTTTGAGAGGAGAGGCCACACCAAATCAGCTTTCTGACTTTTTTTTTTTGCTTGGAAGAACACAATACATACTAAAATATGCACCTGAAGAGCTACTCGTGGCGCAGTGGTTAAAACGCTGTACTGCAGCTAAAACTGTGCTCACGACCTGGGGTTCAAATCCCAGGTAGCCGGCTCAAGGTTGACTCAGCCTTCCATCCTTCCGAGGTCGGTAAAATGAGTACCCAGCTTGCTGGGGGGGCAATGTGTAGCCTGTATAATTAAAATTGTAAACCGCCCGGAGAGTGCTTGTAGCGCTATGGGGCGGTATATAAGTCCAATAAATAAATAAATAAATAAATAAATAAATACTCTGAATGCTTGAAATTATTGCATTGCCCATGTGCAGTAGGATCCCATGTAGATTGGAAGCGGACCAATACATATGCTTTGGTTTTCTGTTTGAGGTAATGCAGACTCAGTTATTTAGTGAGAAAAAGATGTAGAGAAAATGCTGTGTGTTTGAACACAAGGTGAGTGGACAATCCAGCAATTTCTGTTCTACCAGTTAGGAGATGAATGAGCATTTTTTTGAGAAGCAGAAACCACAGCTAATTTTATAAAGGTCATGGGGAACTTTTTCCCCCACCAGAATGCCTCTGTTCCTTTTATTGACCATTTTGTGGTTGTGATGTGCAGAGAAGTGAGTGGCCATGTGTCAGCTGTATGTTGTCTTAAGACTTTGGTTAATTCTTGTTTTGTTGCAGTCAGATTTAGCAACTCCGCAAATGGGATTCTCTTGTTAATGGAGCTTAATCAGAAGAGTATTACTAGATATTATGAGGCTTTAAAGCAGCATGGGGCTTTTGTGAAATCCTCGAGAGAAACATGTACTGTAGCAGCTTGTGCTTTTTCCTCTCTTCCTCTTCTTTGACTGAACTCCTCCAAGAAGCCACTACCTCTCTGATGGGCAGTAAAGCGTATATCTGGTTAGCTGGTGGAGGTCAGCTGTAAATTGGGATGCATTTGAGGGGCAGTAGCCTTGCCAGTCCTGTGTCAGAAGCTGAGAAAGTATACTCTGAAAGCTAGAGGGAGGAGTAAAGCTAACCAGTAGGGTGGAGAACAGATAACCTGCTGTCAATTAAAATGTCAGTATTCTGTTTCAGAGGAGTGCCCTCAACTGGATGAGGCTGATCTATGTCCTGCTAACTTTGGGACTAGTGCTGTGGCAGGAAGGGGAAGATGATTGAATCTAGAGCGTTTTAAAGAAGGAGTCAATAGTATCACTTGATTTTAGTCCAGAAAAATTATTGGAGCAAGTGTGGGAAACCCACCACTTAGGGCAGCGATGGTGAACCTATAGCCCTCTCTGTGGACACACGAGCCATAAGTCACTGGATCGTTACCCCCGGCAGCCAAACCTGAGGAGGCGGCTGCAGCCGCAGTGCTAGCACCCTGACAGGCGGCGAGCCAGGATCTAGAGCAGCTGGTGCTGGCGTCGGCTCGCCGGCTGAGCTCCAGGAAGTGGCAGGGTTGGGCACAACTGGAGATGGATCTGGAGTGGGGTCTGGATGCACCTCGGTGCCCAGGATTCCCGCTTCTGCTGCCACTTCCACTTCCGCTGCTTCCACCACCTGCTGGGTTGTTTTGTTTTGTTTTTTGCAATTTGGGCACTTGGACTCAAAAAGATTTGTCATCACTTAGGGGCTTGCTGTGGTCTTCAATTGATCCCAGTGTGGTGGTAAAGCTAGAATGAGCCTCAGCTATTTTCTCGCATAGGGAAAAAAACCCTCTCTTCTCGGCCTCTTAATCATACCAATACAACAGTCTTGCTGGAGATTGCCATGGAATAGAAGTGAAAGGCACCCTCCACAAACATGTACAAAGCAGTTGTTTTCAGAAGTACATTAGATGATGTCAGGGTGCACAAGAAGTGCTCCATTTCTTCACCACTGGTGATGTTTGGGTCCAGGCTATCCGAAGGACCGTATGTGCCCATACGAGCCTTGCCAGCCCTTAAGATCTTGATAAGAGGCCCTTTTCTCAGTCTTGTTGCCATCACAGGGACATTTGACAGACACATGGAGGAGAGCCTTCTCTGTGGCTGCTCCCAGGTCATGGAATGTTTTCTCTCGGGAAGTTAGAATGGCCCTTTCTCCTTTGGCTTTTTAGTTAAAGATCTGTCTCTTTAGGCAGGGTGTTTAATCACTAAGTCCCCTGAATGGTGTGTCTTCAAAGCTTTAAATGCTTTTAAATTATTGTTGGATAATTGATTGATTAATTGATTTTTAATTACTATTGTATGTTTAATTGTATTTTAACTTTGTAATTTATTGTGGTTTTTATGTGACATCTTTTAACGTTTTGAACTGCCTTGGGTCCCTTCACTGGGAGAAAGGCAGCAAAACGCGACAAACAAATAAAATAAATGTTAAAATGCATTCTCTACCAAACAGCAACCTCTGACCCCATATGGACACCAAGTGTACGGAGTAATAATTGTGTTGGGGTCAAGGAAAGAAAAGTTAAGATTGCTCCAGTAACAGAGTACTGGCGATCAGTTTCATATCCTTCAACAGATGTATTTCAGGAAAGAGATAAAATATGAATGAGTTACAAATGTACATTTACTGCACAAAGAGCGTGTGAAAAGTCCCCAAATTTTAGTTCCCCCTTAAAAATTAAAACTAGTCCTAATGTACAGATGAAAAATAGTTCACTTTTCATCTTCTAAAATTAGGGGTTGACTGCCTCAGCCCAGGCATCTCAATCTGATTTTGAGTCCCAATCCGTGGTTTGCCAGTTTTTGTGTATTTTCAGTTTCTAGAAGTCTGAAATGCCTCTCCTGAAGCTTAGTTACTGACAGGAAGATCTCGAAGCTAAGTTATGCAGATTTTGTTGGCCACACCCTTTTGCTTTTCTTCATAGTGCCTGTGCTTGGAATGCACCCTACCCTTGGAACTTCCTGGAATATGGGGGTGGGTATTGGTGTTTAAAAAGAAATCAGAAGCAAAAGTGAACTTATTTGTCTCATATTTCTTTTAGAAAAGCTTTTCCAAACTGCAAGTTAATTAGCAATTTAAATTTTGGCTTTTTTGTGATTTGGTGGAGATGTGTTTCCTCTCTCTCTCTCTCTCTCTCTCTCTCTCTCTCTCTCTGTGTGTGTGTGTGTGTGTGTGTGTGTGTGTAAGTCACCAGGCAGAGCAATTTATACAGGTTTATTTGAGCTTGGGTTGGGATGGATCTTTTTTCTCATCACTGAGACAGTTTTACTCTGCTTAGGGCTTTAGAATCTCCCAGCATTGTACAGTATATCATTGTATATGCTCGCTTTCACTCACTTTCTCTTCCATCTTCGATATCTGTGCAGTGCACCACTGTAGCTGGTCATATTGGTCCTCACCTTTGGGGCTCCTTGGCCCCTCTGACTAGCTTTTCCAGTCTTTTCTGCTCATTCCCCTAACATTTCAGAGTTGATAGGATACCACCCATGACACTTCCTTTTCTGTCCCTAATCACATAGCTTTGTGGCCCAATGGTTGAAGCAAACAACAAGGTAGGGCTGGAGGAGGTAGCTCTTGCACAGAAAAAGACACCAGCAGAAGCATTCGAGGTTGTTTGAAACTTTGTGGCCCATTGGCCTTGCGACAGAGGGTGCTAAGCTGTAGTAAGAACTTAAACAGTTGGTCCCTACTAGAATAGACCAATTGAATTGATGGGAACATGGTAAATCAATACAGTAATTGCATTGATTCAGTGAATCTGATCTGTTTAGGCCAATGAATACTTCTTGCACATTTTTCAGTACAGTTCATCCCCTCTTCTAAGCCATTGCTCTGCATTTCATGTTCAGGTTGTATTTATCAGTGATGAGATACCTGCCTGAGGAAAATCTGTACAGTACAGTGAAGCATAGTGTCTAGTTATCAAATTCTTAATCTATCCCAACATAATTGTTTCAGTCAAACACAACAGAAACTGAAAGAATGCAATACTGTACATAGTTTTTCATAGCATGGGGGGTCTGAACACTGTGCTCATCAGCTGGCCTAGTCTTTCTACAACTGCCCTCTCAACAGAAGGACAGATTTTAAAATCTGTTTTAATTGCCTTTGATCAAAATGCAGGCTTAAGACCTGTCTCTCTGTCAAGCTCAAAGTGGCTAATGAATTAAAGAGGAGAAGAGGTTCTGTTGGCCAAGTGACAGTCCATCTATGCTATTGTATAATTAAAAAACATGGATCAGTACATTGTTTGCTGTGATATGAATTGGATACCAGACTCCATTAAAAGTCACAGTTCTATTTGCAAGTGTCTTAACTAGCTAAGAGCCCTTCAGTTTGATCAGGGATAGATGTTTTACTTAGAAGGATTTTCATTCTTTAGTCTTGCTGAGCACAACCAAGATGCAAACTGGTGTTACATGTGGCTGCCGTAGACTTTAGAAAGTTATTTTTAAGGTGAAGGAATATAATAACATGCTGAAACCAATCACACTGACACTGTGGATTCTTTTCTGAAGCTATCTATATTGGATCAGGTTACCGATGGATCACCAGGCACCCATGTATCATTCTATTATTCAGTTATACAGAGATGATTTCAGTGTGCCATTTTATTAATTCTTCTTATAAGTATACAGTGGTGCTGCGCATTATGATTGCCCCGCATTACGATTGCCCCGCATTACGATGACATTTTTGCAATAGCTTTTGCGATCGCAAAACGATGATCTAAATGGGCTTGTTTCGCTTTACGATGACTGGTTCCCTGCTTTGGGAACCGATTCTTCGCAAAATGATGATTTTTCTACAGCTGATCGGCGGTTTCAAATTGGCCACCGGGTAAATAAAATGGCTCCCCGCTGTTTTCTGGGACGGATTCCTCGCAAGACAGCCACCGAAAATGGCCACCCTAAGGAGGATCTTTGCTGGACGGTGGGTTTCCAGTCCATTGGAATGCACTGAAGGGGTTTCAGTACATTTCAGTGGGCTTTTATTTTTGCATTACGATGTTTTCGTTTTACAGTGATTTCGCTGGAATGAATTAACATAGTAATGCGAGGCACCACTGTACGTATTTCCAAGTTCAGCCTGTTGGAAATGATACAGATTTCTCAGAAGGTATGGGCATACCACAGTGGATGCACTGTTCTGTTCTGTTGCCATAATGTTTTAGCATGTAAAGGAGAATGTTTTTCAGAGGACACCATGCTAAACATTTATTTCCATGGTTGTTGTGGGTTTTTCGGGCTTCCTGGCCGTGTTCTGAAAGTGGTTCTTCCTAACGTTTCACCAGTCTCTGTGGCCGGCATCTTCAGAGGACAGCAAACTGCTGTCCTCTGAACATGCCGGCCACAAAGACTGGCGAAACGTTAGGAAGAACCACTTTCAGAACACGGCCAAGAAGCCCGAAAAACCCACAACAACCATTAGATCCCGGCCGTGAAAGCCTTCGCGAATACATTTATTTCCATGCTTATACTTTTTATACGTGTGAATGGTATCTTTATACCCCCCCATCTTGATAAGCAGTTTTTAGTTTTGTAGAAGTGTAATATAATTTGACATCTGTTTTGGACAAGAAGATGAAACCAACGTAGCTGAGTATGTGAAGTCCTGTTCTGTGAGCAACAGGAATATACAGCTGATAGAAAAAGCTGGTAATTAAACAATTCGCAATGGAAACAGCATTCTGTACGGCTGTTGGACAGTGTGGTTTGGAGGATGACAAAACACCTACAAGGTGCCATATTAGATTAAGCACTCTGGATAATTACTTTACCATTTGCAAACTAGCACATGCCAGATTTAATTAATTGAAAGCTAGCCAGCAATAGTCGTCTGATGGAAAACAGGAACAGTCTATTTGAAGATGATATAATAGATAGCTAGATCTGTGGTACTGAACATATGGTATGAAGCATTTCTTTGTTAATGTTTAGAACATTTAAAAATGGGTTTATGAGTGCTGTGCTTTTCAAGATACTAAGAGTTATGACTCCCAGAAGACTTACCTTTGGTTGAATTGTGTTCGGTAGCACAAACATTGGAAGTTGCTCGGGAGAGTAAAAGAAAGAGACAGTAGTTCTCCCGGCCCTGATATTTGTGGAGACTTTAATACAGTATTACCTGTTATCAGTTCTATATGCACTTTAGGGATATGTCCATTAGAAGTGTGCCTTCAGCAGCCCTTAGCTTTTAATTGGCTCAGATCTCTGGCAAGACTGATGGCTCCTTTTCTGGGCAGCCTGTTATTGGACCAGGACGGAGGGAGAGAAGGCCAATTGTGGCTTTGGCCCTGCCCACCAGTGCAGAGTTTGGAACCCAGAGCATCATGCTACCACTATAGATTTAAGAATGGTCTCAATTTGCCATTATATTCACCCTACTACTACTATTATTAATACTAATACTAGCAAAATAAATAGTAATAATAAAGTATAAATAATAAATCTCTGTTTTGGTATGAATTGTTTCAGCATGTCATTATTTCTCATTTATCTTAGAAACAATCTTGCAGTCTTTGCCTTAAAGACAGAGATTACCCCTGGGGAGAAGTGGTCCTCAAAAGAAAAAAAAGGTGTCTTTTCTTTGGTAAGAAACGTTGTGCATCAAGGAGTAGAGTAATGTGATGTCATGGGGTGAGGACGAATTTGAACGCTATACCAAAGGATAAATAGGCCATGGGTTGCGGAAGAGAATAGACAAGAAGGGATGCTTAAGAGACTTGGAAATGTGCTTACATTGATTATCATTGATTATTGTTATTCAACAATAATCAGTGATCAGAATCAGTATTACCTAGTGCCAGAGTTGCCGACAGTCCTTGAAAGTGAGACTGATTTGTTTTCATACATCCTGGTTTGCACATTCTTGGGTTGGAATCCAAAGATGCTCCATAAATCAATGAGTGGAAGCCCCCATCATTCTGGTAGAGCATCAAAGAATAAAGAAATGATGCTTTTATTAAGAGTACATATCTTTTAGGTGGAAAAGAGCACATTTTGGAGGATTTATTGTTGAGTGACAACATTGTCACAAAAAAAATGTAGTGAAAGCTAGCTTTGTTTGGAAAATTTAGCTGCCTGGTGATGTTGTGCTGTGGTTTGATGTGTTGGAGCCTCAAATCCATCCTGGGGATTATCATTCATGTTTCTGAGGTGTCAGCAGTAAAAGTGGGTCATGGAAGATTTATATGTGCTTATTTAAGTTCATGCTGAGCTCTCTCCATTTAGAGATTGTGAAAAGTGGATGCTGAGCTTGATCTCTAAAACAGAACAAGAGAACTTTAAAAATTTCACTTCATTATGCATTTTCACCTTTAGGGCACTGGTTGAAATGTCTTTCCTAATGAAGGCTGAGGTTTCACGGTGGAAATGTGAGGGCCGTGATTTGGAACGAGCGGCTGTTTCTGCTACAGTGAACGTCAGAGATACTATAACTAGGTCTGGTTATTGGCACCTGACATGGTGGGGCAAATGGCTGGGAGGATCCCTGAAGCTCATTTTAAACAGTTTTCTTCATCACTTTACCAGGCACTCAGAAGAGAAGCTACAAGCTAAGCAACTACAGTTTTTGTAAAAAAATTTTTTTTTACCTCAGAATGCTTTTGGGTCACAGGTTCAGATACCTTAGTGCTACAACAGTGGTACCCAACCTTGGGTCTTCAGATGTTCTTGGACTAAAACTCCTGGAAAACATCTCCACTAGCTGTGGTGGCTAAGATTTCTGGGAGATGTAGTCCCAAGGACTGCTGTACTAGAGGCATTCTGAGATGGCAGATGTGGCCTTGCACGCTAGGGCTGTGCTCTGCTGAGTCCTACTGCCCACCCCCATCGCTGCCTGTTTCCATCTGGCACTTTTATGAATTGGACACAGAGAGGGGGAGCTGCTGGCAGTAGACAACGGCAAGGACAGGAACAAGCGCTGGTCACCACAAGTGGTGCTGTGGAGGAGGGAAAGCTGGGGCCCTCCAGAGGCTGTCAGACCACAGCTCCTGTCAGCCCTTGCCAGCATAGTCGAAGGTGAAGAATGCTACGACTTGCAGTCTAACAGTATCTGGTGTGTGTGTGTGTGTGTGTTCCTGCTTTGCTGTTTCCCCCCATAGCCCATAGGAAAGGACAGAAAGAGTTCACACACATCTTAATTATTAACTTCTTTCTTTAAAAAGAGGAATATTATAGGTCGGCAAGCTGAGACCTGCTTGTTCTTGTATAATAGCAGGCTTAGGGCAGGCAGTATTATTTCCTAATGGAAAGCTGTTAATGGGAAACTTGCTCTCTCTGTATATACTGTACATCCTGTATTGCTTTGACTAATGATAGTTTGAAGAGTTGCTGTGTGGCACCACAGAGGCAGTGCCCTGAAGTGCGCTGTGTGGTGTTTTCACCCTCTGTAGTCTCTATGCCTGAGTGCTTAGATTTTGTTGAAGGCAGCATTTTGTGCGCCATCATTGAAAAGAGGTGTGTGTGTAGCAAACTCAGCACTTCAGCAGACCTGTGAAGTGCTCCTGAGACTGTTCCTGGGCATAAAGTAGTTCTTCATTTATGTTTAATGCCACTGTTTCTATCAGTCGTATTTCTTGCAGAGTGAGCGTAAAAGGGAATGCACCGTTGACCTTGGCATCTGTCGGGAACGTTTCCTCCTTTGATAGCAAACAGATGACAACACTAAGCAGGATATTAAAAAGGACCTCTCAAGTGCCAGAGCATGGAAATGTTTTGGACTACAGCTTTCAGAACCCTTAAACCTCTTTTTAAAAAGCACAAACAAGCAAAAGCAAACAAGGCTAGAAAGAGAAAGAGAGAGAGATCTGGGAGCTGTATTCAAACCAGCAACATTTCCATTCTGTTCTGGGTTAGGTACACCAAGAGTTGGGAAGTCATAGCCCAAGTCAGAAATCAACTGTGCCAAGAGTGGGGAGCAAGTGCCAGCAGTTTTCTGGAAATGAAAGTCGATAGGAAGGGTTATTTCCATACCAAAGACTGAACTACTGTAGATGTGAAGCCAACTAGATGGAGGGAACTTTCTCTCCCCTTCCTGCATCTCTCCCCCAAAACTCTTTAAGTAGCTGCTGTAGTAGCAACAACTATAGAAAAGAGTGATTTAACCCCTTACTTCCCTGACGGAACGCAGTGCCATTTTTGTACTGATGCCAGATCTCCAGACTTTTCCTAAGCAAACGTTTCCCAGGAAGGTTGCTGGTTATATATTTACTGGAGCACATGGAATAAGAAATTCAGCTTGCAAGTACTTCTGTTCTGTTTTTTTAAAAATGCTCTCTCTCTCTCAACTTTTGACTACTTAGTATTCAGACAAAAGATGTAATTAGCTTAATTTCACCCATAATTTGCAGGGTGGTGGTGGAACCACACACTCTCACATCTTTTTTGTATACGGTACAAAATTAAACATTCTTTTTCCACCCTGAAAGATGCCATGGAGGTTAATCAAATTGTGGGAGTAGACAAAGCGGGTGATCTGGGGGACTCTAATATGGTGAAATCCTGTCAATTCTCACATTTTATAGGCAATTCAAGGGGATTTGTTAACTTGTTTGCACATCAAATCATGCCTGGGTAAAGAAATGTAAAGCTATGAAGTACCAGCACATTATTCAACCTGTCATCTAATTGGAATGGTGGCATTCAAAGAGAACATGTAGGTTTCTTTTTCTTTCTTTCCCTCCTCCCCCTTTGTTTCCTTCTTCTTTTAGAAGAGGTTTGGGAATAAAGCAAGTGCGCCAAAGTCTAAATGAACCACACATTTATACTGCAGCTCTACACAGTAGGCATTTTCATGTTCATTCCCTGCGCAGAAGCCATATGTGTGCCATTAAAACTTATCACCCAGCTAGCACGCAGTGCTCATTTTCCAGGGAGACTACTGTATCAAGTATGAATAGGCGTTTTGTGTCCAGAGCTTAGCTCTGTTCCTGGTGACTCATTCTTTAGCTGGTTGTACTGGAAAGGGGATCTGGATCTTTATTAGAAAATGTCAGGAGCAAAATGGATAGTTGTCAGATTCTGTTTTTACCCCAAAAACTACCCTTTTGGCAAAGTGGAACCTTTCATTAAAGAAGCAAGCGGAGTGTCCAGAAATGTCTAGTGATTTTTAAAGTGGAGCAGTTCCCCAGTTCTTGTACTTTTTCTTCTTTATCGGCATCTTAGAACTGGCGAGGTAGAAGAGATCCTAGACCATTTACAGTTGTGTTCAAAATTATTCAACCCCCACTGAAATTGAATGTTTTGGCCATTTTGACATTGATTTTGATCATTCAGTCATCTTGCTTACATTTACATGAAAGAGGCACTTGTAGGTCAGAGAAATATAACCTTAAGTTTATAATGAAATAACCACAAATGTCTTTTCTGTGCTCACATCATTATTAGTTTTTATTCAACCCCCAAGTGACATTCAATCTTAGTACTTAGTACAACATCCTTTTACAGTTATAACAGCTTTTAAACGTGAAGCATAGCTTGACACAAGTGTCTTGCAGCGATCTACGGGTATCTTCGCCCATTCTTCATGGGCAAAAGCCTCCAGTTCAGTCAAATTCTTAGGCTTGCGCACTGCAACTGCTTTCTTTAAGTCCCACCAGAGGTTCTCAATCGGATTTAAGTCTGGTGACTGCGATGGCCACTCCAAAATGTTCCAGCCTTTCCTCTGCAACCATGCTCTAGCGGACTTGGAGGTATGCTTGGGATCATTGTCCTGTTGAAAGGTCCAACGTCTCCCAAGCCTCAGGTGTGTGATGGACTGCATCACATTTTCATCCAATATCTCCTGGTACTGAAGAGAATTCATGGTACCTTGTACACGCTGAAGCTTCCCTGTACCTGCAGAAGCAAAACAGCCCCAAAGCATTATTGACCCTCCGCCATGCTTCACAGTAGGCAAGGTGTTCTTTTCGTCATATGCCTTGTTCTTCCTCCTCCAAACATAGCGTTGATCCATGAGCCCAAACAGTTCTAATTTTGTTTCATCAGTCCACAGAACACTATCCCACAACTTTTGTGGTTTGCCCACATGACTTTTGGCATACTGCAGTCGACTCTTCTTATTCTTGGGAGACAGCAAGGGGGTGCGCCTGGGGGTTCTGGCATGGAGACCTTCATTACGCAGTGTGCGCCTTATTGTCTGAGCTGAAACTTCTATACCCACATCTGACAAATCTTTTTTCAGTTCCTCAGCAGTCACACGGGGACTTTTCACCACTCTACGCTTTAGGTAGCGCACAGCAGTCGAAGTCAGCATCTTCTTTCTTCCACGACCAGGTAGCATTTCAACAGTGCCCTTTGCCTTGAATTTGTGAATGATGCTTCCTGTGGTGTCTCTTGGTATGTTTAACTTCTTTGCAATCTTCTTATAGCCATTGCCCTTCCTGTGAAGAGAAATCACCTCTTCTCTTGTCTTCCTGGACCATTCTCTTGACTTCACCATGTTTGTAACCACACCAGTAAATGTCTAGAAGGAGCTGAGTATCACAGTCATTTTAAAGCTGCCTAATTGGTGCTTATTATGCTTGATTGGTGCTCGGTGACATCCACAGGTGTTTTCAATACCTGTTCAAAAACACCTGAATGAACCTCTCTTCTTCAGAGTGGTAGTCTTTAAGGGGTTGAATAATTGTGGCAATGAAGAAACCACAAAAGAAACATTTACTACTGTATTACATAAACAGTTGATGTTATTTTAGTTGCATTTGGTTCTTTAAAACGTCCTTGTAGGATTTCATTCTGAATACAATTCCAAATGTACACTATAGTCCCTAAACCCCTTTACAGCATTGGGGGTTGAATAATTTTGAACACAACTGTAATCCAGCCCCTGTCGAGGAGGCACAGTGGGGAATCGAACTCTTGACCTCTGGCTCTGCAGCCTGAAGCTATAAAGTTCCTCATGGATCCTTGAAGAATTAGGAAGCTCTACATCCTATGTGGAAAGAGTTGTAGGCAGATCAGTTCCCCAATGAGCATCAGTTCAGAAAGAAATCCACTTTTAGGTTGCTCAAGATCTATGTAGACATTTATTACAATGATGTTTGTGATGTTATGTGCTGTTAAGATGCTCACTATTAAATTTGCAGTAGCTTGCAAAGCTGGTGGAGAATTATTGAGACAACACTTTTTTCAATGATCAGGATAATACAAAAAGGGGTAAGTTAAAAATAAAGCTCTTGGCCATTGAAATCCATAGGACTTCCTTCCAAAAGTATGTGTAAAATGGGATGGTAGGTTTACAACATGTTACTACACACACAGCTTACAAATTTCAAGATCATTTGGGCTTTATGGTTGTTACGTTTACTAGCACATCTGATTAGTTGGTAGCAGAGGGATTGGGAGATGCTGTGATGTCCATATGTGAGGATTTCTTTCATTTGAGTGGCCAACCAGTCCATCATCCAGTCATATTCCAGGTAACAAATGCTGCTGGCTGTCTTTTCTGGTTTTGTAGACTGGAAAGCTGCACCTATATCGCTCTTGGATTCTGGTGGTAATTATGCCATTTCTACTGGCCTTCGACAGGTTGATATTTCCTTTGTGACCCATCACATTATAAGCTTCTGTTGGTAAAAATGCTCCTGTCTTGACATGGGGGGGGGGCTTGCAATTCTTTATAATAATCATCTTAGAACTACAGAGCTGGAAGGAAGACTGTGGATGAGACAACTTTTTTCTCTTTCTCCACAGTACACGCTAAAGCTTGGAGAAGCTTCTCTCTCTCTCTCTCTCTCTCTCTCTCTCTCTCTCTCTCTCTCTCTCTCTTTTGGAATGATAGCTCCCAGTATTCCTCCCCTCCTCCAACATGTCCGATGGTCATGTTGCCTGAGAGATTCTTGAGAGCTGGACTCTTAACAAAGTTGGATAATGCAGAGGGAACAGGAAAGGCAATTCACTTACATTTCATGGCACATGTTTCTCCCTTTCCCAGCACATCAGTTCTGAAGCCATGAGCCAGACTGAACTAGAGCATGAAATGTTCATTCTCAGGTATAGTGTCTCCCCAGCAAACCTTATTCTCCATCTAGCAGTATTTCAGCACAGAGATGAACTGCTGATGCCCTTCCAGAGCAGCAAGGAAAGTAGTAACGCCTGTGTCAGATTTAAAGTGGGGAGGAAGTTGATCACATATGGAGTGTTCATGTTTTGTCCAATCCCCAGTGATTTAGATCATCTTTTCTGAAGTGTGAATGGCTAGAAAGAGAACATCCATCACTTTGGTGAATCCATCCCACAGAGTTTGAAAATTAATAAGATTCATTTCCAGACTTCCCATGTCTCTGAGTTGAAGGCGTCTTTAGGAGGTTGAGTCTGAGATACATCACTGTCTGAGAAAAGGATTAAAACAATACACTCCATTAAAGAAAGAGTGTCAGAGACTAGAGTTATCACTTCATGCTAACCACATTGTGGCAGCATTATGTTTCCTATTGGGCCTAATGATTTGTGCAGTATTGAAAATATTTCCAACATAAGCCTTATACATCGCACATTTCTCTGTCTTTTCTTTGGAACGGAGGTTGAAACATATTCAGAAGCTCTGGACCTCGTAGTCATGAAGGTATTTTACGTATAAATGGATTTTTTAAAAAGTATGTCACGGAATTTTTGTTCTGCTCATTAATTTGCTAAGAACTGTACAGACCATATGAGCTGCTCTCTCTTTTGTTCAATAGAGCATGAAGATATGATTAAACTTTCTCCTCCCACCCTTTTTCTTTCTTATTTGTTTGTTGATAAGGTAGTAGTTTTGTTGTCCTCTGAGTTCCACGTTGTAATTACAGGGAAAATGCGTCACTATGAAAGGAACTAGCTTAGCAATTCTGTCTCTTGCACTATAGAGCTGTGCTGTCTTCGTGTGTGATTTGGAATTGAATTAATTTTTTTGTTCTTGGGAGTTTGATTATGTAGAACTCCTATGTGGTCCCAAGGTTATGGTTAATTTAAATGCATATAAATCGAGCACTGATCAAATGAATGCTACTGTCAGCTGTATATCAGTTATTTTAAAGGGCAATCAGACAAGATTGCTGATTTATATATCTTTTATAGCTTTCCTGTGTTTTTGGTTTTCTTGAGCTCCTTCATGTGGTTGTGTTTTGCATAATGAAATGTACATAGATTTGATTTACATTATAGTTCATTCCACGGTCAAGGATTTGCGCGTCTGCTTTGTTCAGTACAGTTTTCATTTTATTAATATATTTAATTGTAACACATTTAGATATAAATCATCTCTTTGTGTATACGAAAGGCAAGATATAAATTACGTCAGTAAATACATAAAGTTAGCTGACTTGATCTGGCTGTATAGTGAACCGTTTTCTCAGCAATTGTGCCCCAAACTTGGTTGCTCTGTGGTCTGGACTGAATCTACTGTGTTCGGCGTGGATGGAATCAATGAGAAACTCTTTGACCAAGAGTTTCCTGTCTGTTTTTTTTCTGGGACAGTCTTTTTGTTGTTGTTTTTAGTCATTACGTTGTGACCAGAGCACGCCAGGCCCTCCTGTCTTCCACTGCCTCCCGGAGTTGGGTCAAATTCATGTTGGTAGCTTCAATGACATGGTCCAACCATCTCGTCCTTTGTCGTCCCCTTCTCCTCTGGCCTTCACTCTTTCTCAACATTAGGGTCTTTTCCAGGGAGTCTTCTCTTCTCATGAGATGGCCAAAGTATTGGAATCTCAGCTTCAGGATCTGTCCGTCCAATGAGCACTCAGGGTTAATTTCCTTTAGAATGGATAGGTTTATTCTCTTTGCAGTCCAGGGGACTCTCAAGAGTCTCCTCCAGAACCACAATTCAAAAGCATCAATTCTTCAGCAGTTAGCTTTCTTTATGGTCCAGCTCTCTCTTCCATACATCGCTACTGGAAAAACCATAGCTTTGACTATGCAGGCCTTTGTCGGCAAGCTGATGTTTCTGTTTTTTAAGATGCTGTCGAGGTTTGTCATTGCTTTCCTCCCAAGAAGCAGGGGTATTGTAATTTCGTGGCTGCTGTCTCCATCTGCAGAGATCATGGAGCCCAAGAAAGTAAAATCTGTCACTGCCTCCATATCTTTCCCTTCTATTTCCCAGGAGGTGATGGGACCAGTGGCCATGATCTTAGGTTTTTTGATGTTGAGCTTCAGACCATTTTTTGCGCTCTCCTCTTTCACCCTCGTTAAGAGGTTCTTTAATTCCTCCTCAGTTTCTGCCATCAGAGTGGTATCACCTGCATATCTGAGGTTGTTGATATTTCTTCCAGCAATCTTAATTCTGACTTGGGATTCCTCCAGTCCAGCCTTTTGCATGATGTATTCTGCATATAAATTAAATAAGCTGGGGGGCAATATACAGCCTTGTCGTACTCCTTTCCCAATTTTGAACCAATCAGTTGTTCCAGATCCAGTTCTAACTGTTGCTTCCTGTCCCACATACAGTGGTACCTCGCTAGACGATGACCCCGCTGTACGACAAAACTGCATTACGACAACTTTTTGCAATCGTTATAATGATTCGCAAAACAGTCATTCCTATGGGGGAATTCCGCTTGACGATTATTAGGTCTGTGCTTCGCAGACTGTTTATTCGCAAGATGACGATTTTTTCCAACGATCGTCGGCTTCCTAAAAAGGCTGCCCTGTCTTTTTCGGACCCATGCTTCGGCGCTCAAAAAATGGCTTCCCTATGGGCGATCTTCGCTGGACGACGAGGTAATTTCTCCATTGGAATACATTAAACCGAGTTTCAATGCATTCCAATGGGGAAAGGCTTTTCGTATGATGACGATTTCACTTAACAGCGATTTTCCCGGAATGGATTGTCGTCTTGCGGGGCACCACTGTATAGAATTCTCAGGAGATAGATAAGGTGGTCAGGCACTCCCATTTCTTTAAGGACTTGCCATAGTTTGCAGTGGTCCACACAGTCAAAGGCTTTTCCGTAGTTAATGAAGCAGAAGTAGTTGTTTTTCTGGAACTCTCTGGCTTTCTCCATAATCCAGTGCATGTTAGCAATTTGGTCTCTGGTTCCTATGTCCCTTCAAAATCCAGCTTGTACTTCTAGGAGTTTTCGGTCCACATTCTGCTGATGCCTACCTTGGAGGATTTTGAGCATAATCTTGCTAGTGTGTGAAATGAATGCAATTGTACGGTAGTTGGAGCACTCTTTGGCACTGCCGTTGTTTGGGATTGGGATGTAGACTGATCTTTTCCAGTCCTCTGGCCACTGCTGAGTATTCTAAACTTGCTACCATATGGAGTGTAGCACCTTAACAGCATCATATTTTAAGATTTTAAACAGTTCAACTGGAATGCCATCATCTCCACTGGCCTTGTTGTTAGCCTTCACTCTCCAGGATGTCTGGCTCAAGGTCAGCAACTACATTGTCTGGGTTGTCCAGGACATCCAGATCTTTCTGGTATAATTTCTCTGTGTATTCTTGCCACCTCTTCTTGATGCCTTCTGCTTCTGTGAGGTCCCTGCCATTTTTGTCCTTTATCATGTTTATCTTTGCACAAAAGGTTCCTTTAATATTTCCAGTTTTCTTGAACAGATATCTAGTTTTTCCCTTTCTATTCTTTTCCTCTATTTCTTTGCACTGTTCATTTAAGAAGGCCCTCTTGTCTCTCCTTGCAATTCTTTGGAAGTCTGCGTTCAGTTTTCTGTAACTTTCCCTGTCTCCCTTGCATTTTGTTTCCCTTCTCTTCTCTGCTATTTGTAAGGCCTTGTTGGTCAGGAACTTTGCTTTCTTGCATTTCCTTTTCTTTGGGATGGTTTTTGTTGCTGCCTCCTGTACAATGTTACGGGCCTCCAACCAGAGTTCTTCAGACACTTTGTCCACCAAAGCTAGTTCCTTAAGTCTGTTCTTGTTACGTTCCCGGGGGTTACAACAACAGAGCCCGATAAGCCAGTCAGAAATTCAGAGAATACAGAGCCAATATTCAAATATCAAAGCCAACTCACACAACGTAGTCCAGGGTCAGAGTCCAAAGCCAAGGGTCCAGAGAACAAGGTTCAAGGTTGTCAGGAGCGTCAATGCAAGCCAGAGGTTTGACTTGTTGCTTCCACAGACTTTCAGCCGTCTGAGAGCTGTTTATATAGTAAAAACAGTCCTTGAACTGCTGGAAGCCTTTTCTTCCTGTCAGAACTCAGGGCTAGTTGATTGGATGTTTTTGCGGGCAGCCTTCAAGCGAACCTCTGACCTTTTCGTCATATGTCTTCCCCTCAGCCTGGCCCTCAGCCTGTCTACTGGGGGAGGAGAATCTGGAGGCGATTCAGGTATTTGTATTTCTAATCACTCAGCATTCTCCTCAGGTACAGTTAACCCTTCAGGTTCCAGATCTTCGGCTACACTCATGACAGTTCTTCACTTCCACTATGTATTCATAAGGGATTTGGTTTAGATTATACCTGAGTAGCCAGTGATTTTTCCTACTTTCTTCAGTTTGAGTTTTGCTATGAGAAGCTGATGAGCAGAGCCACAATCAGCTCCAGGTCTTGTTTTTGCTGACTTCCATCTTTAGCTGCAGAGAATATAGTCAATCTGATTTCGGTATTGCCCATCTGGTTATTTCCATGTGTAAAGTCGCCTCTTGTGTTGTTGGAAAAGAGTGTTTCTGATGAGCAGCTTGTTCTCTTGACAAAACTCTATTAGCCTTTGCCCTGCTTCGTTTTGAACTCCAAGGCCAAACGTATCTGTTGTTCCTTTTATCTCTTGACTCCCTGCTTTAGCATTTCAATCCCCTCTAATGAGAAGAACATCTTTCTTTGGCGTCAGTTCTAGAAGGTGTTGTAAATCTTCATAAAATTGTTCAATTTCAGTCTCCTCAGCAATGGTGGTTGGTGCATAAACTTGGATTATTGGGATGTTGAAAGGTCTGCCTTGGATTCGTATTGAAATCATTCTATTATTTTTGAGATTGTATCCCGTTACAGCTTTTCCCACTCTTTTGTTGACTATGAGGGCTACTCCATTCCTTCTACGGGATTCTTTCCCACAATAGTAGATACGATAATCATCTGAGCTGAATTTGCCCATTCCTGTCCATTTTAGTTCACTGATGCCCAGGATGTCGATGTTTATTCTTGCCATCTCCTGTTTGACCACCTCCAGCTTCCCAAGGTTCATAGATCTTACATTCCAGGTTCCAATGCAGTATTTTTCTTTGCAGCATCAGACTTTCCTTTCACTTCCAGGCGCGTCCGCAGCTGAGCGCCCTTTCAGCTTTGGCCTAACCACTTCATTAGCTCTGGAGCTACTTGTCCTTGTCCTCCACTCTTCCTCAGTTGCATGTTGGATGCCTTTTGACCTGAGAGGCTCATCTTCCAGCGTCATATCTTTTAGCCTTTTGTTTCTGTTCATGGAGTATTCTTGACAAAGATACTGGAGTGGCTTACCAGTTCCTGCTTCAGGTGGATCATGTTTAGTCAGAAACATGACCTTTCTGTCTTGGGAGTCCCTGCACGGCATAGCCCATAGCTTCTCTGAATTACTCAAGCCCCTTCGCCATGACAAGGCAGCAATCCGTGAAGGGGGACAGCTTTTTGTCAGGTAGCAAATATAGGGATGCAATCTATAGAAGGCCAGTGGCTTCTGATTTCTGTTTATCCTTTCATACTAAGGACTGCAGATATGAACTTGACAATTTTATTTTTATTACTTTGATTTTTGAAATACAAGTGCTGTACATTAGAGAATAACTTTCTGTATATGATCAGGTCAGAGTAGCTTATTCGTGCATGCAAGAACCTCCATGCCTTAAGCTAGCTTACTGTGCTTTGTTTGGTCATGCTTGCTGCAGATTCAGCTATTTTAAAACATAAAGCACTGCATGTTTCAAACCTTTTAATCTATTGATGTTTTGCGATCTTGAGCCACACTGTATTTTACTAGATGGGTAACAATTCAAGACATTTCTCTTAAATTATTGTGATTAAAAAGCCATTTTCAGATTCTACTTCTCTCTGTAGACTATGGTTTGGCAGCTGCGTTGGATGAAAACTATTCTGTCTTTTACCTGATTATTATTTTTTCCTACATAATTCCTAATAGAAATGAAGGAAGGGCAGAGATGAAGGGATGTTGGTGTAGCTAACGATCCTTGTCAGATTCTTCACCAAAATATCTGTCATGAAAGACCATCAGAAACACAATGACCTAAATCCAGTTTCTGGCTCCAACTAGAATAGACCTTTGACTCTGTTCCTGAATGACCAGTTAACACTTAATGTAAATCACATTGTGAATGGACCTGCTCTTGTTGGGACTAGCAAATAGTGTAGATTTAAGTCTAGATTTAGTCTCTGCTAACCACAGTTTAGTGCGCATGTAGCCTGCCTCAGGAAGGTGCGTTCCCTCGCTGGTGCATATTTCTCTGTCTGCTGTTGATAGTGTTTCACAATTTTGCAACATGAGATTTATGTGGGTTTCTGATTGACCAGAATGTGAAGCAGTGGTTTGGAAAAAAGTCTTGTATTTTAAGCAAAAGGGAACGCTGTTGACCTTATTTGGAGGGGAACGAGCAGCCAGAATATAGAGAGGAAGCAAGTGGTTTCTGATTTGTTACTCATAGTGAACAGGTCACTAGCATTCTGTCTGCTCTGAATGTGGAAAACTGTTTTTAATGTGCTGATACAATAGTGTCCTACTAACAAATGCTTTTACTTCTCAACAACAGAATTTTTGCCATGTGAATTTTTGCCATTTGGACTGTTCTTTGGATGTAGACTGAAGGTAAATCTTGACTGAGGTGTGTTATGTTGATCAGTCAACACCGAATCATTTGGCATGCAGATGATTGCAACAACTGCTTTTGCCTGCAGTTCCTTTAAAAACAACAAAAAATATTTGCTGATGCGTGAAGGGAACAGCTCTTGGCACAATATCAATATCAGCCATGGACAGGTTAAAGGCTTTTCCTTTTGTGGAGAGTGTTATAGAATATTGGCATGCAGTTGGGAGAAGGGTCTATACTTTTGTCACTTGAGTGTTTCTTTTCAAGTGAAACGGTCAGAACTGTCAAAAACAGTCAGCGAAAGGCAATTACAGTAACAATCCAGCATCTACTTTGTACCAATATGTGTCAGCACCGTAGTGATGTGAAAAGATTTACACATGCTGAATCAGACAGTCAAGCAGTACAGTGAACAGTCCATCAAATAATACAGAACTGTATCAAATGTGGAATGACAAAGAGTCTCAAATGGACCAGTGTGGCTGTTTTTCACTTTACTGCGGCTTACACTGAACAATGCCTCCTTCTTCTGCATCTGCCCACAATGTGCATTCCAAAAACCTTTTTTATCATAGTGATTTTTTATATAGTGATCTTTATCTTTTCGTATTTTTCCCTGATTATATTTTGAGCCTTCTCCTCTTCTAAAACAAATTGACCCATTTTCTTAGAACTAGGAATGGAAGCGGGTGTAATTCTGAAAAAAGGTGTATGTGTTTGTTGAGGAAATTCTGCCTGGGACATGTCCCTTCCCCTCCAACATAGAAAAGAGATGTCTTGTTCAAAAAACAGTGAGTGGCATCACAAATATGTTTGTGGACATTTGTGTGTTTCTCAGAGAGCATTTGCCTGGATCAGCTCTCTGATTTGGAGACTGGGCATCATTTTGGGATAATTAATGTGCAGGGCATCGGGTAGTGTGGGCGGCATATAAGTTAAACAAACAAACAAACAAACAAACAAACAAACAAACATTTTTGCCTTGGTTTGCAAATACTGACAGCCACATATGGCATCTTTAAATGTGAATCTCCCACACAGCACTTTGGCAGAGAGCTGTGTAATTTGCCCTTTGACACTCTCATGTACTGCAGTCAGGTGCACACAAACATACATACACACACACACACACACACACACACACACACACACACCCCTTTATTGGCGTTAAAAGTACAGAGTGCTTTAGACAAGTGAAGAAAGTGGAATAATAAAACCATGACGGATTTAAAATTAGGAAGGGAGGAGCAACCGTGGGCTATACCTGGGAGATAGCCTCTCTGATTTGAATCGCAGTTTGTAGAAAACAAGCAACGTAGGTAGTGACATGATTAGTTGTCCCCTGGACTAAAAAGCAGACCTTGGCATTATCAGAGCGACCTTGATAACCGGAGAGCAATGGATCTAAAAATCTTGCTCGGAGGCTATTATAAAAGGGGCAATCCAAAAGAACATGGGAAACTGTTTCAATGGCATCTTGGCTGCAGGGGCATCGTCTCAGATTATAAGGGACTCTGCGGTATCTGCCAAATAAAATAGCCGAGGGTAGTACATTAAATCTTGCCAGCATAAATACTCTTCTTCGGTAAGGGTCGGTTAAAAGGGAGAAATAGAGAGCTAAAAGCCCTGAATTCAGAGATAGTCCCAAGTAACTAGGGGAACAAGTTTTTCGAGCTGCCTCTGACAGATACAGTGGTGCCTCACTTTACAATTGCCCCGCATTATGATGAAACCACATTACGACAATCTTTTTGCGATCGCAAAAAAAAAGGTTGTAAACCTTCGGTGCTATGATCGAAGGCTTTGATTCATGTAGGAACAACATATAAGAGTTGGGAGCGGGATTTCGCATTGAAAGCTCTTAAGACCATAGGGACGTATCGGTTCCCTTTCAGATAAAAGAAACGGTCGATAGCCAAGGCACTAGTTCTTGCCACTGATAAGGCGCACTTGCAGTGGATTACCCAGCTCCCATTGTAGGAAAAGTTAATCCCCAGGTGTTTGACTGATTTGACCTGCTCAATAGCATTTCCCTGTATTGACCATGAGAATTGTTTCCAGGACTTAGAAAAAACTAGAATCTTTGTTTTCCCATAATTCAAAGTTAGCTCATTAATCATAACTTGACGTAATAAGCGCTTCAGTCCAGTTTGGGAACATGACAGTACAACAGCATCATCCACGTATAGAAGGATGGGAACATGGCGGTGAGCAATCAGGTACAGTGGGGCAGTAGTACATGAGAGAGTCAGAGGCAAATGAATGGAGGTCGTATCGATGGAGCCTATATCACAGCCAAAATATCTTCTACCTCAGTGGTTCCCAACTTAGGGTAATGTAGGTGTTTGTGGACTGCAACTCCCAGAAACCCCGTCCAGCGCAGCTGGTGGTGAAGGCTTCTGGGATTTGCAGTCCAAGAACATCTGGGTTACCCATGGTAATTTTTTCTCTCTATTATGGATTCTGTTAAGGAACAGTGCCTCTCAAAAGCTACAGAGGATCCCCAAGTTTTGTAGAATCATAATTTGAATATCAGTACTCCAGGTACATACTGCATTTTTCCGTGTATAAAATGACACTTTCCCCTAAAATAATTAGAGGAAAAATTGAGCATTGTTTTATACATGGAAAGAAGCAGTCGCGCGCTGTCTCGGGCGCCTCTTGCTGCTGCCGCCGCCGCCCAATTACCTCTTCCAGAGCTCACAGCTTGTCCCCTCTGGTGGCCCCGAGGCAGCAGCAGGAGGAGTCAGAGTTGAAGGAGCATTCACACGTGCTCAGGCACCTCTTGCTGCTGCCTTCCCCACCTGCCCAATCACCACCTCCACTGGGATTGACGGGCTCAGCTCACCTTGCTGCCTTGTCCCCTCCAGTGGTAGAGGCAGGAGGAGGCAGAGGTGAAGGCAAACAAGCACTCGCGCCCACTTCGGCACCTCTTCTTGCTGCCGCCACCAGATCACTTCCTCCCACTATCTCCTTAGGGCAGGGGACAACGTGAGCTGGAGGTGAACCCCAGCAGTCGCACTGGAGGAGGTGATCAGGCAGGCAGCAGCAGGAGGAGGGGATGGAAGTGGAGGAGCAGTTGCCCGTTAACTACGCGTCCACCTCCATCAAGAGTCAAAATTGGGGGGGCGTTTTATACATTGGGGGATTGTATACACTGTAAAATATGGTAGTTCATTGACTTCCATTGTTCTTCTCTAGTGGAATCTAAAATGACATACATAACAGTTCCAAGTAATCTCCCATCCAGGTGCTGGCCAGTTCTGAACCTACTTAGCTTCACCAGGATGGCTGCATCCTGTTTTCAGGTTGTATTTTGGGATTGTGTTGTTATTTAAGCTACTTTCGTACTGCTCTTCCCCTTGCAATATCAGAGCAGTATAAAAACATTTTTTTAAAAATCCTGATAGGATATACAGTTAAACATTGAAACAATGGAAGCAATAAACAACTTCATCAAGTATGACAATAAAGGGCAGGAAATATATATAAAGGACAGCACACAACACCCAGTTTAAAGCATCAGCTTGAGCAGATCTGGAGCTGAGAAGAGTATAAGATAGCTGCATTGGAAAGACATTCACAGTTGAAGCATCTCTACAAAGCTGGGTCTTTCCTGTGTTGTTCTGTGTTGGACCATTGACATTTGGGAAAAGACCATTCCCTTGTCATGAAGGCTGGTAGAGGGAGATTTGAGCCTTCAGATATTTGGATCCAAAGCCATGTAGGCCTAAGAAGGTAATCACCAGTTCCTTGAATTGGGATTGGAAGGGGATAAACAGTCAGTTCAAGCTCATTTAAAGTCAGTGGTAATAGAGTTCCGTATGGCTGTATTGGATAAAATCTTGTGGCTGAGACTTTTGAGACGTTTTCAAGGGAGCCCTATCTATAATGCGTTCTGGTTAATCCAAGCAGATATCCACCAGACCGTGGGCTTCTGCAACAATACTTTTTGTGTCTGGAACAATTGTAGCTTGCAAAAATTAGTTGGAACTGGTAAAAGTTCCTCGCCACCAAGGCTACCTGGGTGTTAAGTGAAAAGTATGCATCAATGGGTAACCTGTTGTGCGGCTGCTTTTTCAAGGGGACTGCACACCTGTTTACAACAGACTGAGCACTCAAATCCCATAACTGAGATGGATGGGATTCAGCCTCACTTTCTTTGACATAAATTAGCTTAGTGGCCCCAACCTTGAGTAACCCAGGTGTTCTTGGACTGCAATTCCCAGAAGCCTTCACTACCAGCTGTGCTGCCCAGGGTTCCTAGCATTTGCAGTACATGAACACCTGGGCTACCCAAAGTTGGGAACCACTGAATTAGCCCATTGCCAAATTCAGACATGGGTTTGGCACCCACACAAGTGCAGCAAATTTAGATGGCTAAGGGAGTTGTGCCATTATCAGCATACCGCTGCACCGCATTCTGTATCTTCTTAAAAGAGCCTTTCCGTAGAAGTGTGGAGATCTGAAGGCTAGGATGATCTTGTGGGACCCCACTGGAAATCGTTGTGTGATCAAACAGAAATCTTCCAGAACTGCCTTATGGACATGCACAGTCCAGCCCTAGAGATTAAAGGGGGGTGAAAAGGAGGTCACCCTTTCCATTATAACAGTGGAATTAGCAGTAGTCCTTTTCAGTACGGTACTATCATGTTTGCATGGATTGATGCACGTGAATCGCTACTTAAAAGCAATTACAAGATGAGAAGAATTAATCAGAAATTCTGAGTGATAGTTCATCGATAATTATTGTGATAACTCAGCCATAATATTGTAACAGGTTTGATTTTCCTGAGATTGTTTATCTCACTCTGTCTGATCCTCCTAAAAATAGTTCTACTTTTTAGTTTTTGTGGCTTTCCTTTAGCAGGATGAAAGAGTGTTTGCTTGAAGTTACCTTCCAGCGGGAGAGATGCAACAGCGAAATATACAAAAAATATGCTGCCTGGTTTAGCTTTGAAGCTTTTAGAGCATGAATTTCTTTTATAAGCTGTGAATTTAATGAGGCTTCAGCATTTCCAAAATCTGAAGCCTCTTAGGTTGAATGTTAACTTTCAAACGAATTAAGCAGCTGTGGGGTAAAAATAATTGGCATCTGCCACAAAGAATGTTCAGGACATTTTAATGCATAAAACTTGGGTGAGGAGCTTGACACAAGTTCCACACTATCCAGAAGGAAGCAATGAATAATCTGCTTCATGCATAATATTAAAGTGGTATCTTTGCTGTGATGCTGCCAGTGGAATCATAAATGGTGGTTGCTTGAAAAGAAATTACATGTATGGCATTAACTTTGTCTCCAACACTGAGTATGTGCAGATGGCTGTAGAGTGAGTGTCTTGTGTATGCGGAGTACGCAGAACCAGTTAGTCAGCCCTAGTACAAGGTAGGGTTATATAGCCACCTCCAGACATTATTGTAAAAGATTGGCCGGTGATTAATGCCTCCAAAAATAATTGTGCAACTTTGAGTTTCATCCACTGGGGCTGTAAAGAAGAATGCCCATTTCAAGGTGGACATGTCTGCATGGCTTACATTAGTGTAGTAGATGATGGAGAAGAAGTATGTATACCCCTAGTCTTCTCCAGTGCAGTTATCTGGTGTGTGTGTTTGTGTGTGTTTGTGTGTGTTTGTGTGTTTGTGTGTGTGTGTGTGTGTGTGTGTGTGTGTGTGTGTGAGAGAGAGAGAGAGAGAGAGAGAGAGAGAGAGAGAGAGAGAGAGAATGGACATGGGAGATACTAGAAAGCATTGACGTAGTTCCATAAAGCACAGGTTGTGAGAAAAGTGATCCCAGTGCATGGCTTTCTGTCCACCTAGAGCAGTCTTTTGTTGTACCCTATACTTTGATCTTTGGTGTTTAGGACTTCCCAGGTCTAGTCCTCCCACCAACCCATCTGGATGTCCCCAAGTTGCAGATATAGTTAAACACCAGTTTTAAGGTAGGTGGGGAGACTATATGGAAACAATTGTTTCATTCAGGTCTATACCTGAACTACTTTGAAACAAGCACAGGCAAACATACGACAAAATAAATAATAAAAATCAATAAAATATTATTAACAAATTAGTAATTCTAATACATCTGTAAAGATTTTTCCTTTCAAGGCTGTTATGTTTGTTCACATGCAGGTGGCTCCATGTTTTCAGTAGGCGTTCTTTCTAAAAAATCATTTTGAGTCAGCTGCATCACAAAATACTTGGCAATTACCGGCCCAAATCCCATAAATCATGCCTTCTGTGTAACATAGTCTATGTAAACCTTTTTGGTGAATTGCCATAATTAAAGAAGTCAGCGTAAGGATTTGTGGTTGCTGGCCAAGTAGCATGGCTTGGTTTGCAACAGCAAGTGCCTATCCTGGCTTTCTAACTTGTGTCAGTTCACTCAAGAGATTTATGGCAGTATTTTTCAGCCTTATTTGATATGCTATCCTTTGACATGCTTTGGGGAAGAGATGATGGTTTCTTCTGCCCTTGAGATTCTGTTTGTGTAAAAATGAGAATGCAGAGTCTTTGTTTTTCTGGAGCTGCACTGGAACTCTGCTGCAAAGAGTGGTTCCATTCTTGGCCACTTCAGTAAGTAGATCAGCCCAACTCTGTCTTAGATGTCGTCTGTCAGGGTAAAGGTCCATCACTATCATTAGCTGTGTCCAAATTTTTGTCATTGGCAATGAGAAGAGGAAGGCAACTAACTTTCTCATGTGGAAAGGATATTCCTGGGAGACTACCTTGGGGTGCCTGATTTTGTATAGTGAGATGCTTGAGTTGATGTTACTAGTGATGTTACTAGAAGCCAGCATGGATTTGTCAAGAACAAATCCTGCCAAACTAATTTGATCTCGTTTTTTGATCAGGCAACCTCCCTGATAGAGAGAGAGAGAGAGAATGCTGTAGATATAGTATAGCTTGACTTCAGCAAAGCTTTTGACAAAGTGTCCCATGATCTCCTCATTAGCAAGCTAACTAGGTGTGGACTGGATAGATCAAGTGTCAGGTGGATACACAATTGGCTACAGAATCATACTCAGAGGGTCATTCTCTAACAAGTGGGGTACCCCAAGGCTCAGTCCTGGGCCTGGTGCTCTTCAATATTTTTATAAATGACTTGGATGAGGGAGTGTAGGGAATGCTTGTCAGATTCGCAGATGATACCAAATTGGGCGGAATAGCTAATACCCTAGAAGACAGAAACAAATTTCAAAGTGACCTTGATAGGATGGAGCACTGGGCCGAAAACAACAGAATGAAATTCGACAGGGATAAGTGCAAAGTACTGCACCTCGGAAAAACAAACCAGTTGCACAGTTACAAGATGGGGGATACCTGGCTCAGCATTACTAAGAGCGAGAAGGATCTTGTTATTGTTGTAGATCATAAGCTAAATATCAGCCAACAGTGTGATGTGGCTACAAAAAAGGCAAATGCTATTTTAGGCTGCATTGATAGAAGCATAGTTTCCAAATCTCGCAAGGTGTTAGTCCCCCTCTAGGACTCACCTTGATTATTGTGTCCAGTTCTGGACACCACACTCCAAGGAGAATCCTAACAAATTGGAACAAGTTCAGAGGAGGGTGACAAGGATGATTGAGGGCCTGGAAACCAAGTGTTATGAGGAAAGGCTGAAAGATTTGGGCATGTTTAGCCTTGAGAAAAGAAGACTGAGGGGGGGGGGATATGATAGCAATTTTCAAAGGCTATCATACAGGGGAGGGGCAGGATCTGTTCTCGATCATCCCAGAGTGCAGGACACGCAACAATGGGCTCAAGTTAAAGGAAGCCAGATTTTGGTTGAATATCAGGAAAAACTTCCTAACTGTTAGAGCAGTACAACAGTGGAACCAGTTACCTTGGGAGTCAGTGAGTGCTCCAATACTGGAGGCATTCAAGAAAAACTTAGATAATCACCTGGCAGATATGCTTTGATTGTATTCCTGCACTGAGCAGGGGGTTGGACTTGATGGCCTTGTAGGCCCCTTTCAACTTCACTTCTCTATGATTTCTATGACATCGCATTTGGCTAAGTAAATATGTGTCTGATTGTTTCTAATTCTGGTTTGTTGATCACAACAAAATGAGCCAACACAGTTGCAAAAGACTAGGAACCCTGGTTCGTCATTCATTTGTCTGGTGTAGAAGCCAGGAATAGAGCAGTGGGGAGTCGAGCATTACACATGGTCCTCATACACATGCTTGACACCGCACTGGCCTTGTGGATGCCCACAAACTGAGCAGATGTCTGCTATCTGAAAATGTAAGCAACTACCCATGCTTAGGCTTTCCCAGGGTCAGACTCTTGCACCAGTGTAGTGACATTTAGTGGTCCTGCTCCTGTGGTCTCCCTGCACCTCACCTTAGCAGTGGCCCATGAAGAGCAGCAGCTCTATAGAACTGAGGGGAGCTTCCTAACATTGTCATATGAACAGTGTGGGCCTTTTTAGGGAGTGGTTCTGCTGTTGCCGTGAACTTTTTCACAAGCTCTCATATGGCGTTCACCTTTTTTGTTGATAAGTAAAAGGGGAAATGAAAGAAAACAATTCAGATTAATTGCAGACTCGCATGCAAGTGCTGCTGGCCTCCAAAGTGGGAATGGTCATGTTACAGAACAAGAAAAGAAACCAGAAAATTAAAACTGTAAAAAATGACAGTGC
The DNA here is from genome assembly GCF_051106095.1 of Pogona vitticeps. Classification (NCBI taxonomy): domain Eukaryota; kingdom Metazoa; phylum Chordata; class Lepidosauria; order Squamata; family Agamidae; genus Pogona; species Pogona vitticeps. The sequence continues at coordinate 214,736,308 of NC_135783.1, read as the reverse complement.
CTACTTAAATAATGACCTGTGCTACAGATAGACTTTCTAACAAACATCTCTGGAATCTAGGCTGCAGAAAATGTAAGAAGACATTTCTATTTCCTTTTGTTCAAAAAGTTTACAATCTACTCCTTGAAAATCTAATTTACCTTGACTTGTCTAAACCCAGCTGTCGTTCCTAGGTTTTGTTATATATTCTTTTTTAAGCAACTTTATATTCCTTACATTATCTGAACATGTGCCGTGTGTCTTGTATTAGGGAGATTGGATGTAAATGTTTGGAGTTGGCTGTTTAGATATTGTGTTACTAAGGAGGGTATCAAGAAGTTATGAATACATCCATATGCGTCTTCCTGTTAAAGTTAGCTAACATGAAACATCTCAAGACTGAAGTTTTTCCTTTACCTTCATATCCACCTACTCATCTTTAGATTTCTGACTGTTTTGCTCTTGATTTTTTGCAAAAATAAACCTCAGCTTCAGTTTGTTACCCAGCTTATAACAGGGACAAGAAAGAACGCTGGGCTTCTGTTGACTGAAAGGCAGCTGAGAGTTTTGGAGCCATTTAAAGTACAATTCCATTATTGTATTCCCGAAGGCTTTCATGGCCACGATCTGATGGTTGTTGTGGGTTTTTCAGGCTCTTTGGTTGTGTTCTGAAGGTTGTTCTTCCTAACGTTTGGCCAGTCTCTGTGGCCAGCATCTTCAGAGGACAGAGGATTCAGAAGTCTGTGCACAACAACCCACAACAACGGTCAATTCCATTATTGTTAATTAGCCCTGGGCAGGTGCCTAAAACAAAAGGAGAATAATCCCTTAAGAAGAACTGTCCACATGGTCTCTTTTCAAGGAACATTACATTACATAAGAGGAGAGACAGACCAGATAAAAACTATTTATAAGAGGATTGACCAGCTCAAGGAACAGGTAATGGGATATAAGAGCCTTTGACCACCAGGTCGCTGGTTCAAGTGCAGACCTTGTCGGGAGTGGCTTTATAGTTGTTACTGGTTAATGACCATTCACGTAGCCAAGGGAATGTGTACTATTTTTTCCAAGATGCAGTAGTTTGTTTTTTCAAAGGCATTTCTCTTCAAGCCATTGGGTGGGGAGAAGTAAAGATCATCATTTGTTTTTCAGGAGCTTTTATTTGCCAAGTCTTTTACCCTCCTCTGTGCTGACAAGTTCACACATTTAGTTGTGTTTATAATATGAAAAGCTGCAAGATTTGCCCAGAGTTTGGTAATAACTAGCTAAGTTTAAGTAGTCATACGCTAAATCATTTCCCCTCCTTGGTGCCCCATGGAATTCAACAATTAAGTTTCTTGGTTAGGAGTGCTCATTGTTCCTGTGATGCAAGGAAGACATTATTTATTCTAGTATACCAGATAGTATAGGGACTGAATTTGGGACTCTTCATCTGCTTGTACTTCTTATGCCATGTAAAACTTGTTAGTCTTTGGAGGTGCTACAGGACTCCTAATTTTTCCACCAGAGAAACAAGTCAGCTCTGATTGTTTATTTTATTTATTTATTTAATTAAATTGTGGCAGTAGGTTGTCCATAGGTAGGTAGATTTTGGTCCCAATATTGGAAAGGGTCCATTGGGAAAGTAAAGCAAGAACAGTTAAACACAAGCCAAACCATGCCCATCCATGCAGTCCAGACACCAACGTGCTGGCTCAGTGGCTGACCTATTAACCTTGTGAGACCATGGTCTTTCCATAGAAATAAATGAGAATGCAGTTACAGTGGTGCCTCGCAAGACGATTGCCTCCCAAAACAAACCGATTATTCCTATGGGCAATTTTCGCTGGACGATGTTTAGGTCCTTGCTTCGCAAGACAGTTCCCCCCCCCAAAAAAACCCTGTTTCGCAAGACAGTTTCCCCCCAAATTGGACCACATTAATTACATAAGACCTACTTTTTTATCCCAAAAAAGTATATGCTGCTGGGACGAAAGTGTAAGTTGCTGGCTTTTCAGGGTCTGCCGCCTGGAAAAATACCAGCATACACTTTCTCCCCCACTTTTTTTGGGATAAAAAAGTAGGTCTTACGTAACTAATGTGTTCCAATTGGGGGTAAAACCATCTTGCAAAGCATTGCCAATGAGGCTATAGTTGCAAATTTAAATTATAGAGAATGGTAAAAATAGCCAGAAACCAAAGGATAAAGAGATTGTTTAAAAAAAAATCATAAATGTAATCCCCTCATTAACATAAATTATGCCGCTGAGTTCCTCACACTTAGGGAAATCACAGGGATCAGCAGCACACCCAAAGTGCAATGGATGAGCTTCCCTCTGGGAAAACCATTTTAATGGCATGGCATTTCCCCTGCAAGGTATAAATTAGAATGGCCCTTTCATCTCCTACCCCATTCTGTCCCCTGACCCCCCCCAAGGCGTGGTGACCCCCCTGGCTGCACCTCCCACTCAGTACAGGGCTGCACAGCCCCAGTCCTGCCAGAGGCCAAGAGAGCTCCTCAGTGCTAACACCTGTGCACTAGAGGATTGTGGGAAGAACAATTTCAGTGCATTCCAATGGGGAACTGGGTTTCACAAGATGTTGTTTTCGTAAGACAGCCGTTTTCATGGAACAAATTAAAATCTCCATGGAACGAATTAAAATCGTCTTGCGAGGCACCACTGTACTCAAGTCTACTCTTCTTCCTTCTCCTTCCCTTTTTGCTCTTCCTCTTCTTCCCTCTGCTTATGGTTATGGTGTAGTAAAGCCAGCCAAAGCTGTGGGGCCGTTTGAGGATCAGAGATCTTTATTATTTATTTATTTAACATATGCCGCCCACACTACCCAAGGTCTCTTTGATCTTGAGAGCATCTAACGCCTATCTCAGTAGTTTTCAAAGAAGTAGTTGTTTGTCTGTGCACATGTGTGTGTTTTTTTGTGTGTGCAAGCATATTGTTTTTGCTTTGCTATTTTGTCTTCTATGCCTCTCTCTGTGGCTTCCCTATTTTCTTTGGATTAACGGCAGTCTCCAAAATAGTTAGGAGTCAAATAGTGTTTTTCTGAGAATATTGTAGTAGGTTGTTGCAAGCCATCTCTGCTGTGATGCAAAATATTTTAGGATTGTTTGGCCTCTGGTGTCGGCAATAAGAATCAGTAATCTTTCAAATTATCAGCTTCTCATTTTTATTCTTATGGACTGGTCCAGCAGCCTGCATTTTCAAACTCTTGTTTATTGTAGGGTAGTTGGCTGTGAGGACTGTTAGTGATGAGCACTTGAATGTCAAGATAAAACCGTAGGCCACTGGTGAAGACAACTCTAATCATGAAGTTCCTCCTGTATCTCTAAGGGGGAAATCCTGTGTGCCTGTTTACCTTTACAGAGAGTCACATCTGTACTCAGTAGCACTACTGAGATACTTACTGAGGAAGAGAATGGTAGTCAACACCACTCCCTGGATTCCTGGAGAAGCAGGCAGGAAAGGCTGTCTGGGGAGCTGCCCAAGCCGGGTGGAAAGGGGGTTCATTCACCCTAAGAGGCTAAACTCTGCTGTTTTGGTCTCTTTTACATTATGGGGACAAGGTTGACCTTGTAGCCCTACTTAGGCGTTGGAATTTGGATAGATTGACCACACAAGGAAAGCTAGCCTGGTCCCCTCCCTGCTGCCTTTCTGCCAGAGGGCAAAGTCATTTTTGTTCAGAAGAGCCTTTGACCCACTAAATGGCTCCAAAGGAAAGCTCTTCTGTATTTTTAGCATTGCATTTTTATTCTTGTTGTGCCTTAAATGGCCTTTAAATTGTTTTGATTTGATGCTTGTTTTTAATATGATACCTTAGTTGATTACAACATTGTGTTATTAGGTGAGAGATTGATGAATAGGATATTGTAGGATAAACTTTAGGCAATTTCTCTCTCTCTTTTCAGGGCAGGATAATTGTATGTGTCTTTCACCAGGCTATCAGCTTGACCTACTCATTGGCTGGACATGCCTCTGAATTCCATATCTGGCAATTATGCAAGTTGCCTGTTATATCATATGAACTGTCTTTTTCTTGGAATTATTTTATCTCTGGAGCTTCCTAAAGACATTTCAGTCAGACAAGAGCTGTGGAAGTTGGGTCCCTGATTCTGTCTAGAATGAACTTAGTGATCTGTGCCTCCTTGCAGAAAAGGAGCTCAGTCACATTGTGATATGTGTGGGTCTGAGACACAAGAGGAAGCTCCTAGGCTCTCAGCAATAAGGAAATCTTCTTGTCAGTTTCTTTCCTCTGTTGCAGTGGTGAAGTGACATGGAGCTGTGAAAACTTGCAGGCCTTCAGCTATACCAATTCATCTCAGTACAAAGTGTGAAACAGTAAATTAGCCTCTGTTTTTTGCACATTTGCTTTGTGAAACACCACATCTGCAGCTGTTAAAAGGCACTTGGATGTGTGTGTGTGTATCTATGCGTTATGTCTCTGAAGTGCTCAGTGGAAGACATCATACTTTCCTGAGATAAAAAGGAGGAGGGGAAGAGTTCAAAAAAACAAAGAAACATTACTGAAAATCAGGATGTTGTGACATACTCTTATCTTGAGTGGGAGGGATAGTTGATTTCTGGGAAAGACATTGTGCGGTGGAGACAGGAATGCAATGACAGACTATCCCAGAGTTTTTAAAGTTGTTTTTCAGATTAAGAGTTTCTGGTTGTTGTAGTCCTCAAAAATAACTTTGCCAAGATCTGCAAATCATGCACCCTTCATCTGTGCGCTACAATTACAATGAGCAAGTCTCAAGAGGGTTTATAAAGCTGCCTCCAGCCAAAGTTATTCCACCTGCAATCTGTTTCCCTATCAGGGACTACATCCAGTCCAGATTTCCATGGGGAGACATGGGCACACCATTGCTCCGTTATCTCTTGTGTCACATTTATAGTTTCTGCATTAGTCACGCATGCTCCTCGTCATTCCTACCTAGGCACACCGGTACTCACATTGTAACATGTGAAGCATCTAAATAAGAGTAGTTAAATTAGCTGTGGCACACCCTAACTAAGTTTGGTGCATCTGGGAGGAACATTAAAAGAGAAATTGAGAGAAGCAACTGAGAGTGGAGCTAACTGAATATTCATTACTGTATATCATTTGAATTAAAGGAGTCCAGCAAAGCACATAGTAATGACTTTTGGTAAGGGTTTTGTCCGTTCTGAGAAGGAGGACTCCAAAATTCTCAGTTTAGATGGATATGCTCATGGTCTGGCCTGCATCGAGATCCCTTGCAGCCTTTCCCCAGCTGCTAGATGGCAGAACCTTGCTTTATAGGAAACAGAAAGTGTTTACATCCCAAAATCACTGAATGCATTTATGAATTCAGCCAGTGTGGGTCATGAGTTCAGTCGATGTGGGTCATGTCCCTCTGGCCTACGCTAGTTCTGTTGTGGTGAAAATGGCATGGGATGGATGGGAATCAGAGCCACGTGTTCTGCATGTGATGATTTTGAAGGACGTTTGCCTCGTGGGTTGTTTTCTCTAAATTTGTGTGGATCATTTAAGTGCTTATTATCCTGGGAGTGTAGCTTCTAAAAAAATATTTATCTTCACAGTTAATTTCTGCTTCTCTTTCTTGGCTAGTGCTGTGTTAATAGTTAAGATAGTTTAAAGGCGATTCTTAGTTTTTGAACCCATTCTCCAGTCTGCAAAAGATTTCGTCTGAGATATCCTATCCGCTTTGGGCCTCAGGCCCACCCCAGCTTTTCTCTCTTGGGAGTGAAATAGACTCTTTACTATCTGGCAGACTGAACTCAGCCCTGGCTTTGCGCACCCCCAGAGGGCCAAAACCATCTAGTGCTGGTGGAAGTACCAGACACAGAAATGTACTCCGGTAGGGATGGTCTGGCATGAATCCATGGACTCCATCCAACATGGACAAATCCATGTGAAGAAAGGGCATGCTCCTCAGCTTTTTCCATGACTTCATATGAGTGTCTTACAGAGGATGCCTCTGTAAATTGTTGGTAGGGTAGAGGGCTGAGTAAGGCTTCAGTGCATCTAGATTTGAAGCTGGAGTCATTTATAATGTCATGGTGACCTTTTGCTCTTTTTATTGTTCCTTATTTTATTACTGACAGCTTTTCGGTATGAATGCTGCTCGAAGTGAGAATTACGACAAGCGTAGTTGTGCGCATGATCTATAACTTTCAGTAGGGTAATGTGGCGTCATTTGGGATGTATGTCCATGTGGTAGCCTGGGGTTTAGTACAGCTCCTTTGGTTTGCTGTTGTTATAAATTAAAAACCTTTGGGTACTTCAGTTGGTTTTCTAAAGTTCCCTTCACATTTGCCATCTGTAATCGCAATTCAGCTTAAGTTCTGGCCTTTGTCAATTTGTGCTGAGGATAAATGAAGTGAAATCTAAACATGTATCATTTGGCACTCAGGAAAAAAAGAGGCATGAATAAATTGGGGAGTTGGAAGGGGGGGAGAAGCATTGTGCCAGCTGAGCTAGAATGCAATTGGCAATCTACAGTATAGACAATAGTGTGCATTATGAGATTGATTGGCAACAGTTTTAGAACTCTGATGCCAAAAAACAGAAGTCGTAATATTGCTGACATACAAGAAGTCGGTTGTGGTCTTCCCGAGCTTATGCTACTGCAGCCCTTCAGCTTCTCTGCAGATTCTAAGTGTAGAACATCACTGAAAGGGGGAGGTAATGAAAAGAAAAGAATTCCAGCTCATGTAAACTAATTCCTGTCTACTATCCTGTGGAAAGGTGTTTCAGATTTTATAATCCATACATTGTCTGCTAGGTATGTCTGGGAGAGATAGGCTGATCATCTTGCAGAACTGCTTCTCTGCCTGCTTACTGCCCTCACTTATTTATTGGTCACACCAAGGTCGTGGGGTGGGCATGGTAGACGGACGTTCCCATTTTCATCTTTGGAATATGAACAGTGGGTGGGTGTAGGTGTCCAGTCTGCTCTGAATATGTCTGTGACTGTTATTGTGTCTTTTCCGAGTATTTTAGGGCTTAATTGTTGGAGACCCAGGCAGCATCTGTTGCCGCAGGTCTAGCATTTTCTTCTCAGAGCTTTGCATGCATGCTTACAGGCTTTGGACAATTGCTGTTCTCCGTTTTCCAGAATGTGAAGGAAGTGAGCTTGTTGTTATATAAAGTCTGTCCATGGTGTTTAGTGCTCTAGAAAGAAGAATGTGTAAATTAAATGACATTTTGGTTTGTTAAGGAGTGTGATAAGCTTTACAGAAATTTGATCAGATTTATTCACTTCCTTATTAAGAAACCCAGTTTCCTTGTTTGAATGTGAGATCAGGTATAGCAAAGTGAAAGTGCACAGGTGCAGTCTGGTGAGCGATTATGATGGCTACGTTCCAGAGTGAAAACAAACGTCATGACTTAGATCCTGGTCACGTCCTGCCCTGCTAAGCTTCCGGGCAAATGTTTTATTGTCATATGTCACTGTGTAAATGCAACACATCATCATGTGTAATGGAAAGGTGAAAGGAAAAAAGCACCAGTAGACAGTGAGGCTTAGTACAGTACTCTTAATTCTTTGCACTTTGCATAGCTAAATATTTCACCTCCTTTGTCTTGGGAAGAGGAATTGTGATTAAAATAACCAGATCACAAAAATATAGGCTAAATCTTTTGAGGGTCCTCAACCAGGACAGCATTCAGCAAGAATGTTTTCCTGTATCATGATGGGAAGTATACCTGCTGAATGTATGTCTTCTTCAGAGTTTAGAAGGGGCTACAAAACAAGCTATTTGGAATTTAATACTTTTCCCTATAAGCCATCATACTTGTCAAAATTCAAACTCAAGTCTTAACTGTGGAACAATTAGAGTGAATGCATATATTGGATTAATGGACATTTTTAATATAGCTACACTATAAGCTTGGCAGAAACTCCTACAAACATTAGATATTTGAAATATATTTGGTAGGGCAAAGTGGCTTCTTAGTACTAATGACACTATATGGAAAGGCAGCCTAATGCCAATGAACAACTCAGAGATTGGAGTCCTGGGGTATAGTTTAGTAGTGGATAGTAGGGATGTGGAATGTGTGAGCCTTTGGATGCTGTTGGATTATAATTTCCATCATCCCACATCACTGGGTCTGCTGGTTATAGGTGGTGAGAGGTAGAATCCTAGACTATCTAGAGGTCCCCATGTTTCCCACTACTGGTAGCTAGCCTTCTGGTGAGATTTGAGCTCCGTCATACCTAGTCATGTGAGAGGGGTCTACATGTTAGAAGGGGACATAGGGATCTGCTCCAGGAATGTGCACCTTTCTTCACTCCTTCAACCCCAACCTCTCACACTTTAGTGAGGACATCCGAGAAAGATAGGCCTTTGCATATAAGCTTCCACGGAAGCTGGAAACCTGAAACTGCCAGGATTTCCATGGAAATTGATGTGCATGGAAGTTCTCTGTTCACATCTCTGCACTTGATGAGCAAAGATACTACCTGATGTGGAGGTGAGGCCAGTGCTTCTCCATGCAGGGCGCTACTTCACTATATTTCAGCACAAAAGGGGCTCAGATTTAGAGAGGGTATCAGATAAATGAAAAACCAGAATAACTGGTTCAGTGTTTACAAACTTTATTTAATAGGATGAAGTGGGTTTTTATTACCAGTATTAAATGGCAGCCTTACAGCAATGAACGATTCAGGGATTGGAGTTCTGGGGGTATAGTTTAGTAGACAGGAATTCACATGTTACTCTGATGAAGACATTTCTTCATGTGTGTAGACATGTTAAGGGCATTGTCTTCAGGGTGCACTTGGGGGAAATAAAACTGAATGGACTTCCTGAATCCATGGTTTGCTTTCAGAGATGCAGACAAACAACTGGCCATTCAGTCATGTTTATTAGATGCGTACAGATAGTTAGTGAGTATTGTCCATCTCTTGAAGTTTCTTCCTGCCTTCCCAGGAAATGGGCTATGCTGAATTCACATTGCCAGAATCAGTCCCTCTCTCTTTCGTCCTTCTAGTTTATCTCTGGGTAAGACCAAAGCTGTCTTTCCAAGATGTCATTGGGAATGGATTGCTCACAATTCCATTAGGCATCAGTTGATACTCCTTTATAAGCTCTGTTCTCCTTCTCCTTCCTACTTGTTTTTTTTTCTGTAGTTAAACCCTCACTCTGATTGCTTCATCTCTCTCTTAGCTTGTTGCCTTATCTAACCAGTGGCCTGTATAGGTTCATGTGTCTTATAGACTTTGTGTAGTCCCTTCCTTTATAGTTCTCATTTTGTTTTCCCCTAAGTTGATGCATATTTGTCTCAGTTGGCTGTCTCCCAACTCCGTATTGCTAACCTCTGCTGTGTGGTTTGGGTCTGTCCAGATTGGCTGATCTCACAAAATGTATTCGGGAGAGCCAATGCTTTTCATAAATTATATATAAACATCAGTTTGCATGCATTTATTTTCTTGAAAATGTTTCTGTTGCTGCATTTCCAGGCAAATCGCCTCCTCAAAGCAGCTTGGGATGTAACAGAATGAGTTCATCTTTTAAAATGAACCTAAACTTTTGTGCGGTGTATACAAATACATTTTTAATTTCATGTAAGAACATTATATGTGTGATGATTTTATTAGCTCCTGCACAGATGTGCCTTCAAAGTGAAAATTACCATCCAGAAAAGCTAAACTTACTGTATTTGTGGGGTACCTAGTTCTGTTCTGGGATGCATAGAATTTGGAGGTAAATTAATCTAGAGAACTACTGTTAATTACAAGTGGCTCATATACTCTTGCCAACCTAGCAGTTTGAAAGCATGTAAAAATGCAGGTAGATAGATGAATAGGTACCATCTCGGTGGGAAGGTAGCGGTGTTTCTGTGTCTAGTCGCGCTGGCCATGTGACCATGGAAACTGTCTTCGGAAACTGGCTCTATGGCTTGGAAACGGGGATGAGCACTGACCCCTAGAGTCGGACATGACTGAACTAAATGTCAAGGGGAACTTTTACCTTTAATACTCATATAGGATCTGCAAATGACCTTGCATATACCTCATCTTCAGTCAAAATGTTTGAAGGGCAAATAGCTAGTATATTTTCTTAGAACTTCGGAGCTGGAAGGGACCCTAATGATCACTGAGTCTCTTTCAAAGGAGATACAGTGGGGAATTGAACTCCCAACCTCTGCAGCCCGATCCTAAACCACGGGACTCCAATAGTCTAAACTTCTTAAAATTCTTGTGTAAAGCAGAGAAACAAATGCAGTAAAAATTTTGAAGTCATCTAAAAATAAATAAATAATGAGAATTTAACATTTTCTCTCTCTCTCTCTCTCTCTCTCTCTCTCTCTCTCTCTCTCTCTCTCTCTCTGTGTGTGTGTGTGTGTGTGTGTGTGTGTGTGTGTGTGTGTGAGAGAGAGAGAGAGAGAGAGAGAGAGAGAGAGAGAGAGAGAGAGAGAGAGAATGTTATCTTGTGGCCTGGACCTCACACATAGAAACACTTATGTCAACAAAAATGATATGAGTGGTATATGAATGACTCTGAATTGCCCTGAACTTCACAGCGCCTCTGTAAGCTGTGGATTTGACTGAGCTTTGACTTTGAAAGGAGAGTCTCTTATTAGCCTTGTGCTGCTCCTAAGATCACAGTTCAAGGTGATTTAGTATTTCAGTTGCCAATAGTGATGCTTTACATAACCCTGGAGCTTTGCAAAGTCCTGGAATGCAATTTAGATCCTCAGCTTCTAGGCAGGATTAAAAGAAGGCCCCTCAGCAAAAACATACATATCAAAGAACCTTGGATTTAAATAAAAACAAGCCAAAAATAAAACACCAAGTGCAACTGAACAAGATGGAAAGGAAAGGTTGTGTGTGGGGGGGGGAATGGGACGCAGGAGAGAGACCAAGGAGACGTGCTTTGCTATTGTTCGAGTTTGGGATCTACGGTGTAGGCTAGCCTTTGGAATGAAGAAAGAGAAATATTTTTGATTTCAAAACAAGGTTGAACAAGAACACTGGCCTGAAGGGAAAACGTTTGCAAGAGAAAAAGCCAAGGAATAAGCTCATACAGGAGGGTGGAAAGCACCAGAGGAGAAGTAAATGAGTCACTTGCTGGAGTGATACTAGAGTGAGCAATTCTGTAAAACAAACAAACAAAAAAATAAAAAAACCCACCAAAACTGTTTAAGATAAGGAATGGACCTGTTTCCTGTCTAAAATATAATGGTGTCATGGGGGTGGGGTGGGGGTCAGAGGTGTGACAAATAGATAGGCTTTTGATAAGCTTCTAGTTGTATTTTAGAACTATGTGGCGCTGTAGGAAAAAAGCAAATGAGTCACATTGTTGAGGACATTTTCCACATTTCAGATACTTGAATTACTGTATAGGTTTGCTTCCCACCTCAAGTGATACTGTGGGGTTCTCACCTTGAGTGTGTAGCTGTCGCCTCATGAAAAATACTGCAGGATCAAGAAAGGTTGATTGTTGAATACAGCAGTTGGGATAAATACACAGGATACCAGTAAATAAAAATCAGTTAATACTGTTATAGGTGTTTGTGAGAGAGTGATTAAAACTGGCAGTAAAAGATAAAATATTTAAAGGCAGTTGACAATTCCAGTGTAAGTATAGAAGTTCACCAAGAAAGACAAGTGTGTGGTGTAGGATAGTAAATTGTAACACTGAAAATGAGGAGCAGGTTTTACATGATTGAGATGAGACATATTTCAGCAAAATGCCTTCCTTGGAAGACATAAGAATATCAGCGTTCAAAAGCATGCTTTTCAAACATGCCTGCAATGTTTTTTTAAAAAAGTGAATTACATGTTCATCGAGACTGATCTTTAGCGTACCTAGTCAGAGGGAAATCTGTTGAACTCGATGAGGCTTCCTTCCTGGTTTGTTTATGCTTAGAGTAGCGACTAGAGTAGGGCTATTTCACTTATTTTACAGAGGCAAATCAAGTTTATTGTTAAATACACTCAGGTGGCTGTTGTTACACCTGATCCACAACACACATGAATTACATACAGCCTCATGTTTCCAAGAGTAAACTAAATGTCTATGTGTTTTTAAAAACCGAACACATGAAATAGTTTTTATTTGGTTGACTCTTATGCTACCATTTGGATTCAAAGTCTGTGGGTTACCGATCTGAAGAATAAACGTTTTCTGAGCCTGAGAAAGTAACAGGTAACAAAGTTTAAAAGAAGCTTGTCTCTCCATCCACTTGTATCAGCTCAGCTTGTGCAGAAACATGGTTTCTATAGTGTGTGTCCAGGTTATGTTTCAGATGAGGAGGTGATTAGAGTGCAGTACACTGTGAGACTATTGTTGTTACACAATTCCTGTACACTTAATCAGGCCTTGTAATTACAGGAAGAAGGACGAGTCATGCCATAGACATCTTCAGGCTAAAATATGAATCATTTCTGATGATACAGAAGGATACATGAAGCTTTCTTGGTAGGGTTTGTGTTAGCATTTGATAGAGAGGCAAAAAAAAAATGAGTGTGATAGCATTAAAAAGCAGACAGAGCAAGTCTGGATGTGCTTTGAAAAACATCCAAGTACATGGAATCAGTTCTTCTGCCGTAATTGGTCTCATTTTCCTCATCATCTGAGAGTTAAAGCAATGCTGTATTTTGGCCACTCCCTGCTCTCTGAAGAAATAGCAATTGCTCTCGGCTATGTAGACGTGACAGAACCTCCCTCTAGCCTAGAAAGAGTTTTCAGTTGACCATCCACCTTTCCTTTTTCTCTTGGGAGAAGCGATCAATACATTTTGTAGAGGATGTTGTGCAAAGTTCCATTAATGGCTTACAGGTGGCTGGAAGTGTGAAGTGTACACAGTTTGTCTTGTTCCATTTTAATCTTTTGGAGGGGAGTCATAGTCCAGCACATCTGAAGGGCATCCACTTGGGGAAGACTATTGCAGGAAGAAATGGAAGTGACTGAAGTGATTAACAGGGAAGTATATCTGATGTTACCTTGTATTATTGTCGCTGATGTTTGTAAGCAAGCCAAATGGTGGTCCAAAGCTAGAGTACAAATGAAAATACACATATTTTGGTAGAAAATTGGCCAGTTTTATTGGTTACAGCTGACTGTTCTGCTTGGAATGGCAGGCATGCAACAGTCTCCATGCTGGGTGTGCATATGATGTGACATGATGCCCCCGCTTCCTGCCTTGTAAATTCAGGAAGTTTCAACATAGTAGAACATAAGTATTTGCTGCCTCAGTATGAGGGTTGTGGCTATCGTGGCTATCTGATTTGAACTGGCCAATAGAATCAGCCACTGGATGGTTCTCCAGGTGGACTGTAAAGGGGAGACCACCAGGGATGACAGCCTGCACCCGTGAGGCTCCTTCCCATTACCACCTGTGGCCATCCTTAGATTTCAAAAATGTTCCTAGCAAAATTGTGACAGGAACCTTATTTGCAGGACCCAAACGTTTTTATTGACTAAACCACATTTAACACATTTTATTGAAAAGCATTCAAAATTAAAGGGTAGGTGGAGATAAACTCCAAAGCTGAAGAGAGGTCCACTGTGGCCAAGCAGTGGTTTTATATTAGCCAGGCAGACCAGTTTCTAAACCCCAAACTTCCAGTCCACCTGGAGAACCATCCAGTGGCTGATTCTATTGGCGAGTTCAAATCAGATTGCCACGATAGCCACAACTCTCATACCGAGGCAGCAAATACTTATGCTCTATTATGTTGAAACTTCCTGAATTCTTGTCAGCTGTAGATTTCAGGCATGCCTCCACTTCCAAAAAAACAGTGAGCAGGTTCTAGTGAGTACAGAGCAGATGAGATTCAAAGTCTTGATCTCTAAGGGAGAACAGAACTCTAGCCATCTGTCAGAAGTGAGGTGGAGAGATATAACTGAGAGGTTCACAAGAACATACCATGCTGCAATGAGACAGCAGGAGGAGGATGGAGCTCAGTCCCCTGGGCTGAATTCCAACCTGTTTGGGACCCCCCAGGGGGTTAAAACCATCCCAAAGAGGTGGTGAAATGGGAGAGAAGCCTGTTGATCACAGGGGACAGACGGCAGTTACTCACGTTTGATCCAGGAAACTCCCCAATCAACCAGCAGAAACAAGCAGCTGAATTAGATTGCTTGCAAGTCGTTGGCAGCTGGCAAAAGAAGCGATAAATCAGCCAATTAAACATTGTCATTACCACTGGGTGAGATACAAAATCGTAACTATACCGCTCTATGACTATCCCTGGACAGAATAATCCCTTTAACAGAAAAAAGTGTCTCTTAGCCCCACCACTAGATTGAGCAGTAGTGGATCTGGAGAAGGGGAAAGAGACGCAAAGAGACTCAAAGAAAATAAATTGGACATTAATTAAACACTTAATTATACTTTGAGGAAGGAAGTTTGGTATTACTTTGGTGTTAAACTGAAGAAATTTCCCTCTTAAAATTATTTTAACCAAACAATTCTGGGAGTTAAACTGTTATAGCTATCCACAGAGTTGGCAAAAAGCCCAGAACATGACCTTGAATACTCAGACTTGGAAGTCTGTTTTGACTTTCCATTTTTTTCCTGAGAACTGACTAAAACAGAGACAATTAACTTTGGAAAGTGAATGGGGCTATCAACTTACACCAGAGACTGGAATTAAATTAACCCTAAAGGTGATCAATTTACTAAAGTGGACTTATTGAAGCAATTATCGATGGAATTGGGCTAACTGCTCTAAGCTACTGGACATCTTTTACCTGCAATACAAGTACTTGGCATCTTGGGACATAATGCTACAACAAGGGAAATTTTGGGATAAAACAAAATCTATCCTTCAAACAATCTTAGAAATAGTGAGATCCCATAATGAAGAGGTGAAATCATTCAAGGAGCAACTAAAGAAGGACTATATTCAACAGGAGACAGGGAATAATGAACAAGGAAATGTGAGGGTGGAGAATGATGTATGCCAACCAAAAAGAAAGGCTGGAGGAAACCAGAAGGAAAAATTTAGAAGATTTAATTCTAACCCTAGAGCCGAGGAGAATTTTAGCTGTGTTAAGGAAAGATAAGGGGAGAAAATTAGCAGAATTAATTAAAAATAGCCTGGAAGATCTACTGGAGATAGATCAAGTGAATAAAGATCTATTGGAGATAGATCAAGTGTATAAAATGTTTTCAGATGACACAAGGGACAGCAGAATGTTTAGGGAGATAGAAACAAGAATTGGGAAAGGACAAATAAGAGAAGGAGTTACTTAGAAAGATGAAAAAGGGAAAATATTAAGTTGGCCCTTAACGTTGAAAGCATGTATATACTTAACTTCTGGAACTGTAAAGGGGCATATCTTATATATCAAAAAAGGGAATTAAACTGAAACAAGGGATCAGTAATCAGGGTAAAGGCATAACACGGTTTTTAAGGTAAATTGAAGCTAGATATAAAGATGGGGCAAAGCAAATAGTACAGTGGGGTCTCTACTTAAGAACTTAATCCGTATTGGAAGGCGGTTCTCAAGTCGAAAAGTTCTTATGTCGAATCTGCATTTCCCATAGGAATGCATTGAAAACCATTTAATCCGTATCTGCTCTTTTCCGTCCATAGAAACTACACATTAGATATGATATTGATATAGGCATGATAGAAAATGTGGAGATAGAAATGTCAATAAAGAAAATCTGTATAAAATGCCTTAGATAACATTTATTATAAGTTAGTAACCTACTCAGTGATTATTGGTATAAAGTACAAAGTTTGTCGGTTAAATCACCTCAAAATTATAGAAATTTGGAACCGGAATTACCGTATTTTCGCACCATAAGACACACTTTTCCCCCCACAAAACAGGTGGGTGGAAAGTCTGTGCGTCTTATGGAGTGAAGAAAACAGATTATATTTTCCTGTTTTCTTCTCCTAAAAATTGGTGTGTCTTATGGAAAGGTGCGTCTTATGGAGCGAAAAATACAGTACTTTTATTAGGTATGTTTCTAGAGGATTTTGAGAACATTGTGTGCTCTGAGAGCAATATTATGATACTATCCAATATTGTATACTAAAATACACACATGAATGGTTTAAATGTTTAAAAATGTATAGATTTTGAAGAGACAACTAAGAAGACACCAAGACGCAAAAAACAGAATTATAAGCAACCCATGTAACACAATGTTTAACAAGCATGAATTGAATGTAGATAGATAGAAAAATTAGTAAAATGCTTTTAAAAAAGAAAATAACATACCAGAGCTAAGAAGACCTTATTCCTTACACAAAGGTCCTGGCTCAAACAGGAAACCATTTATAGCCCTCCTGCCCTGGATCTTTCCTGACCAGCCTGGCTGGACAGGATTGGCTCTGACCTTTGCTGCCAGGGAAATATCCCCATCTGCAGTTCTAGTCAACTTCTCCAAATGTGGCAGATTGCTGCTTAAAGCAGTAGTTCCCACCTTAGTTTCCCAGTTGCTTTTGGACCGCAGCTCCCAGAAGCTCTAGCCAGCAGAGCCTGCAGCCTGGCAGCACCTGGGGACTCAAGATGAGGAACCACTGGCTTAAGCGTCAACAATATCTGATTTGCTGACTGTTGACATAAGCTCTGCTGGCTCATGCCACCTCCCTTGAGACCAGCCTTACAACTGAGCTTATGTTAAGTCCTAAGGAGAGAGGAAACAATGTGACTAGTCCAGGGTGGATGAAAACCAATAATATTTTAAAAATAAAATTGATTTAAATCATAACTTACATTTTTTAAAAATTGGTATTTTAATTGAAACATCAACGAATCTGATTTTTTAAATGTTTCAATCATGATCAAATCCACCCTGGCCTAGGCTCATTTAAAACAACAACAACAACAACAACAACAACAAAAATGCAGCCATTATAATAAATGCCAGAGACTTTTTGTTGGGGATTGTGTGGTCCCTCCAGTATCAGAGTGGAGAAGAGGGAGAATCTGCATAGAAACAGCAGCTTGTGTCTTTAAAACACAATGTACAAAGTGGCCCTAAAGGTATAGACTGTGGAGGATCACCCTTTTCCCGACCTGTTTTGACGAACACCTTTTCTATCCATTCAGTTATTTTATTACTCACGATTTGTCAGCTGCTATTTCCAATTCATTGTGCTTCCTTCGTATGAGAAGGGCCATATTACAAAGGATGCAGAATCCAAGAATGCAAGTTATCTCCTTCTGTTTCAGTGGAGTGACATTTTAATATCAGAATGTTGCCCTGATGTTGTACCAAAATACTACTTCATTAGCATTTTAGTGACATTTCAAGACAGTATCTCTTTCTTAAAAAAAAAAAAGAACTGGTATAATAAAGGCTCTTAGTTGATGTCAGAATTTGTGGTTATGTTTCCACTCTTTTTTCCTGATGCGGATCCTACGCCTTTAACTATTCTATTCTGTTCTGTTCTATTCTGTTTTTATTTTTATATGATGATTATATGTTTTAGCTTGCTGTAAACCACCCAGCATAGTGCGTTACACTAATGAGGCGGTATATAAATCTAAGGAATAAATAAATAACAGCTTTATGATAGGCAGAAGTTAAGCAGATGAAAATTTTCCCTGGCATGGAGAAATAGGGGATGATCCATCTCCTCATTATGTATCTGACTGGCATCTCCTTGGAGCTTTACCTGCTGTTTTCACCCACAGTTTTCCCACAGAAATATGAATGTATTATCACTCTTTATAATATGCTGTGGATGCCTTGTGGTATATCATCATCAGTCAGTGGTAGGCAGATTTCAGAGTGTGGTGTTTTGGCTGGAACTCCAAGGCCCATGTTTTGGAACCTGGTGCAAAAAGGTATCCATTGAGTGAGACTCAAAGAACTCTGCATGCAGCAGTTTGTTTTGAGTGAATGGAGTTCATCATTCTGCCATGTTTGGACCCGTCACAAGCCTTCTCAGAAGGCAAGGCAGGATGTTGCAGCACCTTGGAGAGTTCTAAGTGAGTCCCTTGTTCCAGGAAGGTCTGGAGCTCAATGGTCGCATTTCATTCCTCTTGGGTCAGAGTACCTCCTGGAGGCTTTCCCACTACCCACAAAGTGAGATGCCTAAAAGGCACAGGTTTTTGTCCTTGAACCTAGCACTCCTTTCCCTTTCCAGGAGTTGATGTTAGATGCATAAACTGCCTTCTGGGATGGTGGAGAAAAGGATGCTCTGTCTCAGTGCTGGAGTTAGGTTTAGTGACAGTCAGTGTTATTCTGACTTAATGGCAGTCAGTGTTATTCAGTTTGCTTCTGTTCCCCTGCTCCCTAAATCTCCTCCTCTTCCGCTGATAGTAGTTCCTGTATTGTATACATTTTGTGTGGAATATCGGTAGTGGGCTGTTGGAACTGTTGTTGTGATACTTCCCTGTAAAGTCAGTGTACAGTACTGTGGTGGATAAAATGCCAGTCTAGATTGCCCTGGATTCAAATCCTTGTTCAACAATAGAAACGCGCTGGGAGGTGACATTGGTAAAACTATTCCTCAAATATCTCACATACCTTTGAAAACCCGAGTAGGATTATTATAAGCCAGAACTGACTTGAGGGCACGTAACACACAATGGCTGAAATCTTGTTGTGCATTTATGCAACCAGCATGACTTTTGGAAGTGAATTGCTGCAAGTTAAGAAATGTCTATAGAGATGATATGTTACATACTGAATTGTGTGAGTTGGTGTGCAACAGATAAAGTCTGTGGAGATTTCTTAACTAATTGATGGCAGTTCTCTAAAAGTTATGTTGGTTGTATAATTGCAAAACAAGATTTCAGCCACAGTATGTTTACAGGAATTGCTTCTTTGATCATTCTTAGTTGCAGCAAGACAATAACCAGGATTTGTTCAGCCATGTCCTGCCCAGTTCACACTCAGAATCTCTGTGGAATCATAAAAATCCATCTAAACAACACTTAACTATTCCATTTAGCCACTTAACTTTACAAGTTATCTGAAGCAAACTAATAAATCACTGTGTGCTTTCACTCTGAACCCTGACAGTTTTTAACTCTCCTAACTTTAACTAGAGTTAATATGCCTTAACTTGTATTTTAACTATAATAGCCGTTGATTTTTCATTGTGGACACTTCTTTTTCCAGGAGATAAACAATAGTGGCAGCTTAAGAGCTTGTTATTAAACAAGGTGTGTTGTTTCTGCTTTTTGACTTGCATCCTTTCCTCTTTTTTTTTTTGGTTGTCTTGCCAACCCAAGTGAAGTTGTTTTTTTTGGGGGGGGGGGGAGAATGGAGTATGCTGTCCCTATATTAATCTTTCAGATAAACTTCTGCAACCTGGTACCCTCCAGAAGTGTTCTGGTCGGTGGGGTCATTGGTGGTGCTGGTGGGGAAGGAGAGAGATTTGTAATTTGACATCAGGAGACCCAGGTGGGGAACGCTTTTTCAAAACATCACATGTTTTCATAACAAAGAATCTTGTGGTTCCTGAACACTGATCACAAAGAGACTTGTGCCATGTTTTTTGTACAGTATGCAGTGCTTCTTTATTTCCAGGCAGATTATACAGTGAATCTTCTTCCTCTTCCCCTTGTATCCTTTCCTTCATTGTACTGATATACAGATTACTACTGGGCAACTTTTAAGAAACCACTTAATTTTCCCCTCTATGTATGGTGTGGCTACACTCTGTTTGAATATACACAGCTTGAATACCTTTCTTAACATGGCAAGTGACAATTAAAATGCACATTTCTTGGCAGTTACGTATTTAGTTGTTATGTGCCATCAGGTTCCTTCCCACTTATGGCAACCTTATGCTTTAATGCTCTCCATAAGGTCCTGCCATTAACAGCCCGGCTAACAGGTCTTGCCAAGTTTTTCTTGCCTTCAGCTTTTCACAGGATTATTGTTAGTGTTAGTGTCATAGAAGGGTTATGTATGGATTGAAAGGTACCCATGAGTGAACCTTAAAAGTTTTGTGTAAGTTTCCAGATAGCTCTTGCTTCAAAAACTGGGCTAAAAGAGTTCTTGCCACACATGTGAAAAAGGTACTATCTTTAAAAACTTATGTCATGATAATACTGTTCAGTATTTAAGGTGCCACCGACCCTTTGCTGTTTTTCCTTACATGGTGCCCCCTCTGTAAACTAATTATGTTTAAACAAGCTCCCAAAGTGCCTTGTTGTCTGAATCATGAATAGTGTATTGTTTTATATGAAGTGTGTCCATGGTTGGTTTTCTAGACATCAGACCTTGAGCAGTTCTGAACTGAAGGAGAGGGGTGGAGATAAGGGGGAGAGTTACTTGTTTGCTTCTATTTCTCTTCATTTGCAGATATGTTGTTTCAAGATGCTCTTTCTGGAACCCTGTGGATTAACTCTGTTAACAGAGGATTCAGAGGGAAATGGTTGTGATAGTGTACTGACATCCAACTTCTCTCGGTGTTAAGCCTGCTGTAGTCACCCATCTTCACTTTCCATTTCTCTGCAGAATGCCATGAACTTGCCTCCTGACAAAGCAAGGCTACTCCGGCAGTACGACAATGAGAAGAAATGGGAATTGATCTGTGATCAGGTAAGAGTGACAACCAAGAGTTTGTTTTTGGTACTGATGAGCATATTTTGGTTCTACAGCACTCTCTCCCAGATATAATAGCAGCAACGCAGGAAGCTGCCTGATACTTGGCCACTGATCTCGGGCCCGGGTTTGTTTCCTCAGTCTGATGCTCTCTAGATTCTCCAGGGAGGAGAGGACTTTTCTATTGCCTGTTTGGACATGGTTTTAACTGGTTCTGTCAGGGATTGCATGCACTTGGGACCCTCTGCATACAAAGTGTGTGTCCTGCTTTCCTTCCTTTGTCTCTGAAGCTTTAGAAATATAGTGGTCACTGATGCAGAGAAGGTGATAGCTCATTTCTGCATCTAAGAAATAAGTCTTAAGAAGCGATGGGGACAAAGCGCCAAAATGAATGAAACATCACGTTTGACGACCAACCATGAATTGCCCTCCTCAGTGACCTGACAAACAACAAATCAATTCGTCATTTGTCGGGTTTTTTTATTTTTATTTTGCTTTCCCTCCTCTTGCTATGCCCCAGGGTACAGCAAGAGGCGGGAAAGCAGGGATCAAAGTGATTGTGCAGCCACTGCTGTGGGATTGCTTTGATCCCTTTCCCCCTCCTTTTGCTAAGCCCCACAGGGTTTAGCAAGAAAGGGGGAAAGCAGGGATCAAAGCGATCTGGCAGCGGCTGAGGGATCCCTTTGATCCCTGTTTGATCCCTTCCCTGCTCTTCTTATGCTGTGCAGGCATAGAAAGAGGAGGAAAGGAGAACCAAACCATCCCCCAGCCCCAGGGGTGGGATTCCTTTTGGGCAGGCTTTAGCAAGCCACCCGAAGGGGGAAAAACCCTCTCTGATTATGTCTTTGAGAAACAGCTGATCTGTGGGTGCATAAGCAGATAAGGAATGAAGGGACAAGTATAAAAGGTTTATATTAATTGCTTTGTATTTGTTGGAGCCTCAGGACCCCAAAAATATGAAGCATTGAATATCTTACGAATCGGATATTTAACGAATACCTTGATTTGTTTTTATATCCATCTCCATGTCTAGTCTTAAGGCCTATTTCTGCAGTCTTCTGGGTATCTGATAGTTATAAGGAAAATGCACATTTGTGTTGACAGTGGTGACGAACCATCTACTTATGCTTGTAGGGGCTTTCTGCATTCCTAAAAGTTGACTTCTCTTTGCTCTGGTCAGGTGTGTATGCCCAGTACCATGTGTAGGTTTGATGTGTACTACATTCTGTGATCTAGTTTGGTTAACTTTGGCTAATATCCACAGCATATATATTTGCCTTAATTACTGCTACCCTTTGATGCACTGAAACCAATGGGATTGTTCTTGGGTGCCTACCGTGATGGCCGTGTTGTCCACAGTTCTCTCCACCAGGAACGAGACTGAAGCTAATCTGTGTTTGAAAAGGCCAAGCAGTCATGATTTATTTTATCTATTAAACATCAATCAATTCCATACTGTAAAGGGGAAAATGTTTTAAAATAGGACTGTTTCAGCCCAGTTCAGCCTTTTAATTTCAGTTCTAATTTGCTTCCGATTGATTTGGACTTGATACATGAGTTGAAATGTGGAAATTGAACTCTTCACACCTTCCATAGATTTACACAAAAAAATTAAAATTGCTGTGACTTTTTAGATTTGAAAACATTCCAGACTCTTTACCGTTGTGGAAATGCAAGGGCTATGTATTTTTACTACTTGTGTTTGAAAAAGTGGACTTCAATCTATGGAAGTCCATGCTGTAAAAAAAAAAAATCTGTTGATCTCTAAAGTGCTACAATATTTTCCCTTTGTTTTTCTTGATGGCATGCTGAGACAGGCTAACAGTTACGTCTTTGGAAATTTATGAAACTCAGTGAGTGGGTTTGCCTGTAATTACATGGGGGTAACCAAAATTTAATGGCAGACCCACCCACTCCCCAGGCTGTGGGATATGTGCTCTCTTTCTCTTAGCCGTCTGTCAGCAATCTGACAGTTCTGACTTCCGTACACAAATGAGTGTGTGTGCATGTTTGTGAGAAGGGGGAGGGAGAGCAATTATCACGTTTCTTGAAATTACAGATCTAGCATCGTGTGTTCATTGAACATTCTGTGCTGAATGTTTAGAGCGCTGTATGCCATACAATTACAATTTAC
The DNA here is from genome assembly GCF_051106095.1 of Pogona vitticeps. Taxonomy (NCBI): domain Eukaryota; kingdom Metazoa; phylum Chordata; class Lepidosauria; order Squamata; family Agamidae; genus Pogona; species Pogona vitticeps. The sequence continues at coordinate 214,713,732 of NC_135783.1, read as the reverse complement.
TGAGACACTGTGGCAAATTGCTTAATCTGGTGTAAGTAACTCATTTCCTCGGGGCTGTTTGCTTACAGCATGCACAGTTAGAATGAAAAGCCTCTGCATTGTGAGCTTTGTCTTTGGTTTGTATACACTGTCAGCTGGCAGGATTCAGGAAGAATGCAGTAGCTATGTGGCTGGGGCCCAGGCACTGTCTGTTCACACCTCAGCATCAATTGTGTTCATTTGCTGTTACAGATAAGGACCAGTCCTCTTGGAATTCACACACAACACTGATAGCAGGATAGGTGAAAGGCAGGTGAAATTTTCAGTCAAGGCAGAAGAAGGTGATGGGAGAGTCTATTAAAACTTGACTATTTTCATATTGCTTTCTTAGACTCCTTGATTCAAAGAAAGAGGCCATTAAACCACACTTTGTATCAGCTCTTCCTTTTCCATGGTGGGAGAGAATTCAAGAGTGGTCTTCCTAGCTTCTTTTTTTGCCACCTCCTTCCACTTCAAGGACTTTAAACATCAAGAGCGCTCCAGTAGCCCATCTGTGGTTGACCTCTTGACTTCTCGAGGCTCATTATCAGCAAGTGTAAATTAGAGCAGCCATGAGGCAGAGATTTCATAGAGCGATTGCTGATGTAGCATATGGCGCATGAAATTTTTATATCGCTAACCATGCAATTATAGCACGTAGTTTGCACAGTTTTCCCAAAGATTGATTCTGCAGGCGTATATCTCAGATCTGAGAATAGCCTTTCTTGGCTTTGGCAGACTAATGCTTTATCAAGGGGCCCTTTGGCTCTGGCCTGCCTTCTGTTATGAAATCCAAGAAAGGAGACAAAATAGTTGTGTTTTCTTTTTGAACTTTAATCTGGGTTGTAATCACTAGCCTGGGACTATGTAAGGGAGGCTTTGGACGTCAGAAAGTAGCCGTTCTGGCTGCAAGGCAAACTTCAGCATTCATCTTGTGGAAATACCTTTATTAGACCCATCAGAATGGACACAACAATTGGTTAGAATGAGATGCAGGAAGGGAAAAAACTAAACCAGAAAGCTTGCTTGTGTTTCTAACAATAGCAAACATGGTTGCTTTAATCCAGACATGTATTATGTGAGCGAAATGATAATTTTGTTTGTGTAAGGCACCATTACTGAATTATTTTGACTTCTGCTCTCCTCATGCAGCCTGCTGTGTTACACGGTTCCTCTCTCTCTCTCTCTCTCTCTCTCTCTCTCTGTATTCATGTGTAGTTCTGTTTCTTCTTTTCTGGTTCTATGTAACAATAATTACACACTCCAAATTTTATTGGGCTGTCTCCATGAGGCAGTTGTCTTTTTTGAGGGTTTACGCAGAATCTTCTGGAAGTACGCTGCTTTAATGTTAAAAATAGAGACGCCAAATAAGTAAGTGAAATGACAACTAAATTCTGATTTTGAAAAAGGTGAGACTGACTTTGGATAGACAACTTGTGTCTTTTGTTGCCTTGGGAAATATCACTGCTAATGCTTCTCCTCTGTCCCACCCCCTTCTGCTCATCTTCTTTTTCTCTTCCTCTCCTCCTCCTTCAGAGCATCTTATGCTCCATCAGTATTTGCTGAGCAGCATAAGTATATGTAGGTGTGCAGAGATTCCCTGCATCAGTTGCTCAGTGCCGCCCCAAATACCATTTGAATGATTGCTAGAGGACTGGTGGTGGGGATGGTGGAGTTTCTGTCTCCTTGTCTTGGCAGACTGATGTATATCACACTGTAAGCATCATCGCATTAATGAGGTCTGCTCTTTGCTCCTTTTTTGTTTTTCCTCTAAGAAAGCTGACCGAAGTGCCTCAATTAGAATTGATTAGCCATTCTTTGTAGAACACAGATACAAGCACAGATAAACTTATTGGCTTGTATAACAATTGCATCCAATATATGTGTGCTTTTCTCTGTCTATTTATTTCCCTCTCCTCATGAAATATTTTAGATATTCTCAATTATTTCTCCGTTCTGATTTGAAGGGAAAACAGTAGCACCAGAGATGGAAAAAGCCAAGTCTGAGAGATAAAAAGGTATTCACCTGTCTCCTCTCCCCAGAAATCAGAGAGAGTTTCAAAATCAGGAGACCACAACCAAGGAGGCCCTACAGTCAGTCCCCACGAATGATAGTTTTCCCCAGTGTGGGCAGAGCTGTGCGTAAGGAGAAATGGAGGTGATAGCGTCTGGTCATCTCTCTCTACACCTGTCCCAGAAAGTGAGAAATGCATGTGAGGCTGGTGAGCCTGTGACTCTCCTAGGTTCATAGGAATGATTTATTTGGAATATTTATCTATCATATCAGATATCAGTATGGGCTCAGTGAGCCTGTCAAAGTAAATGGAGGAGGACCACATTCTGTGGCTGTAAGAATAGAGCAGGGACAGGCAATTTTCTAGAGGCAGGAGGGCTTCATTGCGCCTGCCCAACACATTATGGGGTGCATCCTGCCACCATTGTATTTTAATTTACTGCGTACTATAATATAAAAGAAAGTGACACTTTTTGTGGTTGTTAAAGATGGGACCATGCACCTTGTCTTTTTTTTTTTTTTTTTTTTTTTTACAGGCAGCTTTTTTGCTGCCACACTACTGAAATTCGGTAGCGTGAAGTTTGGAAGGAGACAGAAAGGAAGAGGAGGTCCCCTTGTAGCCCATGAGCCCACTTGTTGTCTATCCTTGAGCTAGCTCTAGGGTTAGAGAGCAATCACAGGAAAACTAGAGAATATGCTCATCTTGGCGGCTGATAATCAAATAACAAGGCTGATAATCAAACAGAAAGTATTAAGTGATACTAAAAAATGTAACTACCTGTGCAAAACGCAAGGGATGACCCTTCTCAGTGGCTGCTCCCAGGCTTTGTAATGTACTGCCCAGAGAAGCCAAGTTGGCCCTCTCCCTCTTGTCCTTCTTTTGTCAGACAAAGACCTTTTTAGGTAGGCTTTTAAGCAATAGGTGGGGGTCTAGGAAATGCTCTGTTTATGAATAGATATTTATAGCTCAGTGGTTTTAACATTTTTAATCTTGACTAATGTTTAATTATTTTAATATACTTTTATTTATTTATACTTTTATTTGGTTCAAAATTGGGAAAGGAGTTCGACAAGGCTCTATATTGTCCCCCGGCTTATTTAACTTATATGCAGAATACATCATGTGGAAGGCTGGACTGGAGGAATCCCAAACTGGAATTAAGATTGCCCTAAGAAATATCAACAACCTCCGATATGCAGATGATACCACTCTGATGGCAGAAAGTGAGGAGCAATTAAAGAACCTTGTAATGAGGGTGAAAGAGGAGAGTGCAAAAAACGGCCTGAAACTCAACATCAAAAAACCTAAGATCGTGGCCCCTGGTCCCATCACCTCCTGGGAAATTGAAGGGGAAGATATGGAGGCAGTGACAGATTTTACTTTCTTGGGCTCCATGATCACTGCAGATGGAGACAGCAGCCACGAAATTAAAAGACGCCTGCTTCTTGGGAGAAAAGCGATGACAAACCTCGACAGCATTTTAACAAGCAGAGACATCACCTTGCCAACAAAAGTCCGAATAGTCAAAGCTATGGTTTTTCCTGTTGTGATGTATGGAAGTGAGAGTTGGACCATAAAGAAAGCAGACCACCGAAGAATTGATGCCTTTGAATTGTGGTGCTGGAGGAGGCTCTTGAGAGTCCCCTGGACTGCAAGGAGAACAAACCTATCAATTCTAAAGGAAATCAACACTGAGTGCTCCCTGGAAGGACAGATCCTGAAGCTGAGGCTCCAGTACTTTGGCCATCTGATGAGAAGAGAAGACTCCTTGGAAAAGACCTCGATGTTAGGAAAGTGTGACGGCAAGAGGAGAAGGGGACGACAGAGGATGAGATGGTTGGACAGTGTCTGCGAAGCAACCAACATGAAATTGATACAGCTACGGGAAGCAGTGGAAGATAGGAGGGCCTGGCGTGCTCTGGTCCATGGGGTCACGAAGAGTCGGACACGACTAAATGACTAAACGAACGAACAAACTTTTATTTATTATTTTAAGTTTATTTTGCTACAGTTTTAATTGTTGTGTCTGTGGGGAGAAAGCTGGCATAAAAATGAATGAATGAATGAATGAATGGATGGATGGATGGATGGATGGATGGATGGATGGATGGATGGATGGATGGATGGATGGATGGATGGATGGATGAATGAATGAATGAATGAATGAATGAATGAATGAATCGGGTGATCAGAAAATGAAGTGTAAACATACAGTAGACCCCCTCACATTTCATAAATATTTTAGTATATCTTTTCATGTGACAACACTGAAGAAATCACACTTGGCTACAATGCAAAGCAGTAAGTACTGTATACAGCTTGTGTAATAGTGTAAATGTGCTGTCCCCTCAAAATAAGGCAACACACAGTCATTAATGTCTAAACCGCTGACAACAAAAGTGAGTACTGTACACCCCTAAGTGACAATGTCCAAATTGGGCCCAAGAAGCCATTTTCCTTCCCTGGTGTCATGAGACCCATTAGTGTCTCTATGCCCAAGAGGGTTAAGGAAGTGCTGGAAAATAATGGTGGCTACACAAAATATTGACACTTTGTGCCCAAATTTCATTTGGATATCTTCACTAAATATTTGCATATTGTTTTGCAGTGATTCTATCTCCGTGGAACTTTTTGCATATAATTTTAGGTCATCCACATATAAGAGATGATTTGTTGTGAAATATGGTAGCCCAATCCAGTTTTATTTAAAATTATTGACATGGGGATTAGTTAGATGTTAAATAGCAATGGTGACAAAGAATCCCCCTTAAATATTCCTCTTTTGACATTAACTTCCCCAATGTCTTCACCATGGGCCATTAAGACTGTTTTCCATTTTCCATGTTTTTCTTGAGGAACTCCTGAATGTTTTTACTAACCCCAAACATTTTTAGGCAGGTGTTAATCCAACTCTGTGGCAATGAGTCAAATGCCTTTTTGTAGTCTATTCAGGCCATATTAAGGTTTGTTTTTCGTCTTTTTTCATTCTTCAGGATCATTTTATCAATAAGCAGCTGATCTTTTGTGCCTCTTGACTTTTTAAAGTTCCCTTTCTGTTCAGTTGGATACAGGGAGTTTTCAGTGAAGTATTTATATATAGTTCTTGCAAGTACTCCTGTGAGGAGCTTGAACATTGTTGGATTGCATGTAATTGGTCAATAATTAGTGGGTTCATTGCCCTTTTGATAACCTTTTATTATCAGAAATGTGCAGCCTGTTGTCATCCAGTCTTCAGTTGCAGAATTTTGAAGTAAGTGATTAAATTGCACTGCTATACGTTGATGGAGACTTGTTAGATGCTTTAATCAAAATCTGTGCAGCTCATCTGGACCAGGCACACTCTAATTTTTCACAGCCTTTATTTGCCTCTTAATCATTTCAGTTGTTATTGCAATATCATCCATTTGTTTTCCTTGAGTTTCTTTACAAATGTCTTTAATCCATGAGGCTTTTTTGTTATGTCTGGTTGGGCTTTCCCACATTTATTACAGTGGTGCCTCGCTTTACAAATGTCTTTAATCCATGAGGCTTTTTTGTTATGTCTGGTTGGGCTTTCCCACATTTATTACAGTGGTGGCTCGCTTTACAAATGTGTTTAATTCATGAGGTTTTTTTGTTATGTCTGGTTGGGCTTTCCCACATTTATTACAGTGGTGCCTCGCTTAACGGGCGCCCCGTTTAACGGCGAATCCGCATAGTGATGAAGATTTTGCGATTGCTTTTGCAATTGCATTGCGATGTTCCCTATGGGGGAAAATCACTTTGCGATGATCGCGGAGAAGTGATCATTGCAAACGCCCCATTTTCGCACAGTTGATCAGCAGGGCTTCAGGATGATTGCGGGGAAGCGCTTCCTGCCAATCATCCCGAAGCCCCACCAATCAGCTGGGTGAAAATGCGGGCTTCAGGATGATGGGGGGAAGCGCTTCCCCCATCATCCCGAAGCCCTGCCGATCAGCTGGGTGAAAATGCGGGCTTCGGGATGATGGGGGGGAGTGCTTCCCCCGATCATCCCGATGCCCCGCCGATCAGCTGTGCGAAAATGGAGCGTTTGCGATGATGGCGCGGAAGCGATCATCACAAACGCCCAGTTATTGCACAGCTGATCGGTGGTTCCAAAATGGCCGCCAGACAAATAAAATGGCGACCGCTGTTTTGCCTCGCTTTAGAGGCACCGAAAATGGCCGCCCCTATGGAGAATCTTCACATAAGGTCAGTTTTTAAGCCCATAGGAACGCATTAAACATGGTTTAATGCGTTTCTATGGGCTTTTAAAAATCGCTTAGCGACGAAATCCCTTAACGACGTTTTTCCTGGAACGGATTAACGTCACTAAGCGCACCACTGTATTATTATTATTATTATTATTATTATTATTATTATTATTATTATTATTATTATTATTATTATTATTATTATTATTATTATTATTATTATTATTAAATAATAATAATAATAATAATAATATTAATATTATTATTATTATCGTCGTTGTCGTTGTTGTTGTTGTCGTCGTCATTGTCATTGTTGTTGTCGTCGTTATAATTTGGTAATAAATGCTTTTTCGCTGCTCATTGGTTTGACATTTTTATTTGGTATCATGTTAGCCCATAATATTTTTTGATCATTTAAAGTTTGGTGCTGCCAGAAAAATACAGGATTTCTTGACAATTAGACTAAACACATAAAACTGTATGTTCTTGAGGAACACTCGAGAGGTAGGTGGCCAATATACAGAAAACTTTTTTTAGCTGATTTCAGTGTTACAGTTTCAAGTATTTAGGAAAAATAAATTAATTTTATTGCTTCCTATTATAACCTTGAAAGTTTTGTTTAAACTGGTATGTAGTTGGCCTTCATCCCAGGTTCTTTGCAATCAGTTTAAATTTCCCTTTTGTTTTGTGGTTTCAGCTCCCAGTGTTGCCTTGGCCTACATATTTAGTGCTTTTCCTTTGTGTTACATACTTTTTGAACAAATAGTGGCTGATGAGTTGGTTAGGGGTTTGATTGCCTGATGTGTGTCCCAGGAGGATGGCCAACCTGTGTAGTCTTGGGTAAGTAAGTGACATAGTCCCAGGGAACCCCCAGAAGAGGGAAGGCTAAATGACTTCTGAGTATTCTCTACTTGGAAGACGCCAGAAGGTGTGGTTTATATGTCAGAATCAACTTGACTGTATATTGCTGCTGTTTTCGCTTCTGTAAGGCAGAAGGAGAAACTGTTTACCTTTTTCCTACAATAAAACATATAACCCATTGTAATAACCATGGGCTCTTTATAGTTTAAATTTTAAGGGTTAAAAGATATAGTAGAGGGAGGGAAGGGAGGAAAGTCCACAATTAACCAAATGATAGAAAAATCCTACTCGCTTAGCGTTCTTACTTTCTTTTCATTAAAAGATTTACTATCTGATTAATAGTTATGCCAGTTGCTATAATACACTAGGACCCCTATATCTGTGGAGTATTGGTTCTAAACCTCCCTCGTGGATAGTGAAAACTATAGATAATATTGAACCCTATAATCTGTTGGACCCAAACGTGTGATTTATGTCTCAGTGACAATGTAATTTTATTTACTGAGAAAAAGATGAAGAATATTTCTTCTCCTTGTCATATAGGAGCAATTAGGTTCAGGTTCACATGTTCCATACTCCCTCCCTTGTTTTCCATTATATGGAATTCACAATGAGAATGTTTCGTGTAAATGATGTTTGCTAAACCGCCAAGATCTAGACTCATGTCAGAGAGCATAGAAGTATTTTCCTTGAGTCTAGAACCTTTGTGTGCTTCATTAATTCTTCTGTTTCCTGTAATGCGGGCTACATCTCCTGCAGGTCCGTGTTGGGAAAAGGGATCTGTGTGCGTTCTTACACTGAAATGAGGCAGTGGATTCGACTCAGGAGCTGAAAAACATTTTGTTTCCTTTCAGTAGACTTCAAGTTATGAGCCATTTGTGAGATAAACTCATCTTTAATTTAAACAAACTAATTGTGTCATTAGGGTAAGAGATGATAGAGAAAGAGTAGCAAGAAGGGAAAATGTATCAGTGCATTTAGCTTATGTTTTGCTGTATTGGACAGATGGCATTCTTAGCCTTTGAGGTTAGGGAACCTGGTTGAAATTCTTAGATTTTTTTTGCTCACCTACCTCACCTCACAGGATTGTTTTGACTTCCTGTTCCTTGGCCCATTTTTTCTTTGAGAAAGGGACATGAGATGTCTATGTGGTGAACTAATAAATCAGACTTCATTATTCTATTTTCAAGGTGTCTAGGATTATCTCAGTTTACAGTGCAGATTTCCTTGTGGCAGTGGAGAATGTAGTGGTGTAATGAGTGATACTCTTTCCAGTATAAACAGAGGCGGTTAAGGTGCTTATAGAATATTCATCTTGTTCTATTCAAGCTTGAATTAGGCACAAAAAAATCCTTGAAATTAATAAATCTGGGGTCACCCTGTCCTGATAATTGCATTTACTAAGTCATTTTTCATTTCATTTAAAAACAGAGAACAAAATCTTTTGTTGCAGTAGGAAAGAACTTTTATTATATATTTAAATGCTGTTTTGGAGTATTAATACCAAGAATGGGAAATCAGTTCAAAGCACCCTAAGTTTGTTTCCAGTAATCCAAGTAAAAAATAAAACAGATTATTTCAAGTCCTCTTTTACCTTGCAGAAGCAATATTCAGGGTTCAGCTTAGCTCAGACTTGCAGCTTAGTCTGAATGTGTGTGTGTGTGTGTGTGTGTGTGTGTGTGTGTGTGTGTGTGTGTGTGTGTGTGTGTGTGTGTGTGTGTGTGTGTGCGCGCGCGCGCGCGCGCGCGCGCGTCTGTATTCATTGCAGATCTGAAGAGTGTGTTTAGCCAGCTTTCAGAAGTCTTCATTTGTAAGTAGAAAGGAGCAGAGAAGTTGAAGAGGAGTGGTAGAAATATGGAGTAAGAGTCTAGGGAATGACTTACAGATGGTTGTAAACAAGTTTGAGCAAAGTATATTCCCAGTAGAGTAATGTGGTCTCTGCAGCCATTAGTTTTGGAAGAGATATCAGACTACTCAAGAGAATTCTGCAAGAGAATGATGCTTTTTAATATAAATTTGTAAGTAGCAATTGCATTTTATAGCTCATACTTGCCAGATTTGTGATTCAATGAGCAGTTCCCTGCATATTTAGTCAAAGAAATGTATGCTTCAGGGAATGGTGCCACATGTACATGAATGGTCTTGGCCTTTCACAGGCACTGACTCATCTGGGCAAATGTATGAGTGAACTGAGAGGCTATGGGTAGGGCCAGCAGCAAATTCAGGAACCATGGCTACACTCTTATCCAACTGTGTGGTCGTAGAAGTTGCTGCAGAGAATGTATATCGGACTACCACAATATTCATATTACCTTACCCATGGTAAGATGCCAGATCTTTCAGAAATCTTCCTTTGCAAGTAGAAAGGAGAGCAGGGACCTTGAAGAGGGGTGGTGGAAATACAGAGTAAGAGTCTAGGGAATGACTTGCAGACACTGGTAAACAAGCTTAAGCAAAGTATATTCCTAGCAGAGTAATGTGATCTCCACAGTCATCAATTTTGGAAGAGATATCAGACTTTCTTGGGAGGAGGAGTCTGATATGTGGAGGAGGTGAACATTTTGTTCACTTCTAGAACATGTTGCCAAAATGGAGAGGATAACGACCAAAACAAAAACAATATTTTTGTGTATTGCTGGCCTGTTGTCCTCTGTTCCGTAAAACTGTTTACTGACCAACAATACTATTTTTTTAATTGTTTATGATTTCTTTTGAGTTGAAGACTGGAATATCAGGTGCTTTAAAATAAAAATTAACAGACCAGGTAAAATGGCTAAGAATCTTCTATTGTCTGCATTTTAAGTTAAGCTTAATACTTTGTACTTCATCCCTTAAAAGTGAAGATTTGCCCACCAGCTTTAATAGTGCCCATGTAAAGTAACATTAGTATTTAGTTTGCCTGCAGTTAATGTAACACCACTTTTTCCCTTTAATGAAGATTTAAAATGTAAAATCTTCTGAAATGCTGGTTTCAAATTTAAATAACATTCAACTTGGTTGTGTCTTCTATATGTCTTCTGTGTGGCCTGTAAAGCTAAAGACATACCACGAGTCTTTCCTCAGCATGTTGTTGTTCATGTGGACTAAAAGGAGAAATGACGTCTTTCTAGAGAGTTGGTTTGCTCCGCCACACCTGTAACATTTTGACCACAATTAGAAATTGCTTTGCGGCATGAAAAAGGGAGAACATGTGATTTCCAAAAATGTGCCTTTTGTGGAACATAGGGCATTTATTAGCCATTGCCTTTCACAATGTAAATTGCATGCTTGGATTTCCAAAGTCAATGTATTTCTCCATATTGGTAGGAAATGATCTTGGTCCATACTTTTTACGTTCTTTCCAGTTATTAGGGGTGTTTTCCTTTATGGAGACACTCAGGTAGGGATAGATATTGAATGCTGTGATAAAGAAAAAGCTGTGTGTAAGATATTATGTGCCAGTGGGTACATACATATGTGGGCGATAATCGGTGTTTAATTTGTGAGTCATTGGTTTAATGGAATAATAGAGTATTCTGTTTCAGTATTCAGATAGGAAATGGTTATCACTATTTAGCATTGCAAAGTATTAATTTTAGGTTGTATTCTTAGGTAAGAATACTAATGTCCAAGATGTTTTAATGGACATAATAAAGAGTTGTTATAACACATTATTTTGGAAGTAATGTACATTTACAGAAGAAAAGCAAACATTGAGAATACTGTTCAGGAACATTATCCGGTGGTGGAAACTTTGCCACACTGTTTAGTTATGAGATTAGCATACAAACTTAAACACAGGTTTTGGAAAGCCTTATTATATGCTTCAAGGTGTAAGAAAGCAAACGTGAGTTAGCTCACCTTTATCATCTTTTTGGAGCTTGGGGATCTTTATCCAGAAGACACTTAATTTTGAATGCTGGCTGGATAGCTCAGTGGCTTAGAGTTTGGGAGTTTGATTCCCTCCTGTGCCTCCTGAGAGAAGAGCCAGCCTATGTGGCCTTGGGCAAGCTGCACAGTCCCAGGGCTCCCCCCCCAGAAGAAGGGAAGGGTAAATACTTCTGAGTATTTTCTAGCTGGGAAACCCTGAAAAGTGTCACCATAAGTCAGAATATATGATGATGATGATGATGATGATGATGATGATGATGATGATGATGATGATGATGATGATGATGATGATGTATTTTGGTGTATTCATTCAGAGGTAGTGCTATGTGTGGATATAGGAGAACGAAGTTTGTAGCTCAATCCTGTATGCATTTATATACAGTACTGTATTTGGAATGAATTTCAGTGAGTTTTGTTCAGTGAGTTAAATAGCATGTGTGGGTGTTCTGTGCCGTCAAGTTGGAAGCAACTTATAGGTACCCTAATAGAGTTTTGAAGGTGAGATATTTAAGGTGTGATTTTACCAGTTCCCCTCCCCCAGTGAGTTTCCATGGCTGAACAGGGATTCAAACCCTGTGCTCCAGAGTCCTAGTCCATCACTGTAGCCACAACACCACACTAGGAATTGATCACATAAGACAAACTTAATGACTGTTTAGGAGAGACAGATGTGCTGCGCCTGCACAGTGTTGTGTTTGCCTTGTTGCCCCAAGAATTAACTTAGGACAGTACTCTAGTGTAGCCGCGTGGGTCAGCTGTGCCCTCCTAGGATCCACCACTGCTGCCAAAAAGTGGTGTATTATTTTTACTGTCCAAAGTTATGTCACAGAACCTGTTGGCTTCCGTCCTTAGTCCCATCTTTTTATCTTTTGAAGGACAGAGAGGTAGGTTTTCTGTCCATTATTTTCATTGCATTTTCATAGTAATTATGTAGGAAATAGAAGTGTTACCAACACTGAATATTATTTGCACATCAAAGCAGTGTTAAAATCTACAGCTGGGAAATTGAATAAATTAAAATTCCACAAAAGTGTGCAAGCTTTTTTGTTCTTCAGAATTCTTCATCAGACTAGGTAGTATAAAAAATAGAAGTGGGGGAGGAGCAGGGAACTTCAGAATTTTGGAGATATGGTGTTTTGTTTTGTTTTTTTGGCTGTGGAATCTGTAGTTAAACTTTTACTTTATGGCATTGTTTTCTATTTTTATGTTTCTTTTTAATGCTTTTTGTCTTGCTGTATCAGGTTCTCATTTACAGAAACTCTATTTATTCAATGTGTAGCGTTGTATCTCCTACATCTAGCAGTTCCTCAGCACGATGTGTAGTAAAAGCACTAAAAAGTCACATAAAATGAAGAAACAATCCAAGCAATAAAGTTTACAAGCAACTATTAAAACTATAGAGTATCAAAATCTTAAACATAAAAAGCTCAATGGAACACGGTAGTCTTTAGTCAGTAATGCAGAACAAGGAAGAACTATTTTCATCTCTCTTGAGAGGGAGCTGAATTGTCAGTGTACTACTATTAAAATGGCCCTGGCCAGAAGCTGCTGGGGATTAATGCCAGCCTAATCAATGTCACACAGGTAATTGTGCTTTCTGAGGAAATTGTAGGATTCCAAAATGGCCTGTTCTCAACAGCTTTCCTCAGCTCTTATAAACTCGAACCTGTGGTTTCTTTTTAGGGAGTCAATCCATCTCATATTTGGTCTACCTCTTTTCCTGCTGCCTTCAACTTTTCTCTGCATTATTGTCTTTTTCAGAGAATCCTGCCTTCTCATGATGGGCCCAGAGTAGTACAGACTCAGTTTTATAGGTGGAAAAAAAAAATTAGTGGACAAGAACCCTTCCTCAGACATAAAACAAAACTCTCATGTCTGATGAAGTGGACTTGTCCACAAAAGCTCATATTAAAAAAATATAAAAGTTAGTCTTTAAGGTGCCACTTTGTTTTTGTCTTTTTAAATTTTTTAGCTTTTATTTTGTTTTCACCTATAATGCTTGCACAAACTAATACAGCTACCCTCCTTCTACAGTCTCAGTCTTGTCATTTTTGCCTTCAGAGATAGTTCAGGCTTGAGTTGATCCAGGCCCCGCCTGTTTGTCTTGCAGGCAGTACAGGGTATCCACAAAGCTCTCTTCCAGCACTATAGTTCAATTAAATTGTCGTTCCCCCCCCCCCCCCCCAGCTTTCTTCATTGCCCATCCAGAGTGTGGATAATCTTGATACATCCTTACACTGGGTGATCTTTTCTTATTCCTCCATGAGTCTCACAACCATTTCTTTCAGAACAGCCCATAGCGTCTTATGATCTATACAGTCAAAAGAAAAAAAAAACCCTAAAAGTCAGTAAGTTTCAATATATTTTACTAGATCAAGGATGAAAGTCTTGCTGTGTAAAAGGGAAAAAAATATACAGATGAAGTGTAAAGTTGCAACGGCTGATTATAGCTTCCGTGGAGGTGGAAAAAGGGAGGCCACTATTGTATCAGATGCTTTCTGGTCTTCAGAATGCAAAAACTCAGAATGTGTATGATAAAAACGATAGCAGGGCATGTTTTATCCCTTCTCTTCCCAACTCTCTCTTCATTCCCCAAAACACATATTTATTATGTGAAGTTGATACAGAGCAGAACAGTTCTTTATCTGTATAACTGTGTGTGGGTTTTTTAAAATTTGCTGTTGAATTTTTTTAAGTTACTGCTCACTTTAGATGGCCCCAGTAGAATTTTGAGGTATGTGACAGGTTCTTGGGATTGTTTATCATTGCCCGCGCTTGGTGAGATGTCATGGCCAAGGAGTAATTTGAACCCAGGCCTCCTGAAGCCTAGTTCAATGCTCTGTTCAGTACACCACACTGGCTATGTTTTAATTACAGCACACTTATTTCTTCCAGAGTTTTTGGTCTCAGGAGCCTTTAGTCTAGCTTCTGGTACATTGAAAAAGAAGATAAAATATTAATTGAAGAGCCAGAAGAGGAGCAAGTGAAATGTAGCATATTTAGCTTTGGCACCAGCTGTAATGCGTGACTTGTGCCTGTTTGAATGGCTAATGATTACTTCTCTTCCCTACAGGAAAGATTTCAAGTCAAGAACCCTCCTCATACATATATACAAAAATTAAAAGGCTATCTTGATCCAGCTGTAACAAGGAAGGTAAGAGCTGCTGAGGTTTTTTTAACATTTTCAGTAGACTTTACGTTTGAGGACAGTTTGTGAAATCAGCCAAATTAAGTAGAAAAGTGTTCTTTTCTTGGATTGCACCGCTTTATGCTGGAGATGGTACCACCAGTTCATATGGTACCAATGTCCTCTACACAAAACAGAGCTGATAAAACTCAAATCTTAGGGAGCCTTTGAGGAAGAGGGGTTTTCATGTTGACATGCATACTTTTCCAGAGCTTGGAATGTCAATAGATTTTTTGCTGGGTGAAGAAAAAATATTCCTAAAAGCTTGCCTGTTTTTGTGTGCTTCTACACACTTTTCATACAATTTGGGTTGGCCTACAAAGGTATCACCTCCATATGGAGTTTGGAAATTATTAGTAAATAACTAGGTACCATTAGTGGATGTGGTGGCGCTGCGGGTTAAACAGCAGTAGACTTTCTGCTGCAAGGTCAGAAGACCAGCAGTTCTAAGATCGAATCCACGCAACTGAGTGAGCTCCCGTCGCTTGTCCCAGCTCCTGCCAACCTAGCTGTTCGAAAGCATTTAAACATGTGAGTAGATAAATAGGTACCACCACGGTGGGAAGGTAATGGCATTCTGTGTCTAGTCGTGCTGGCCACATGACCACAGAAACTTTCTAGGGACAAATGCTGGCTTTATGGCTTGGAAACGCGGATGAGCACCGTGCCGTAGAGTCGGACACGATTGGACTAAATGTCAAGGGGAACCTTTACCTTTACACCAGTAATTAATTATCCCATCAGAAATTATGGTACAGCTATTCTACAATATGATGATAACCTAATGACCAAATGTTATTAGTTAAGCCCAGCAACATAATTCAACTGATGTAATTCTGAGTGGCAAATTGTCGCAGGTGAGGAAGGCCCGGTAATCAGTGCTATAGTGTGCTAAGCAGCTCAGTGCGCAACATCAAATGTCTATGTTAACGTCTTCACCTGGGGCAATTCACTGCTGAGATTTATGTTGATTATGTTAAGAATATGAGACATGGAAAAATGTCTCTTATTTTGTAAAGTAGCTCAGTTACATTCAGTTACGTTTGTATTTTGGATAGCCTTGTTGTACAATAGATGAGAAATAGCGGATGTTTCAAGTACTGTGTGTGGGTGTTGAGATGATAGCAAATGAGCAGAAGAGTGCACTGTATATCACAGGTCAATGGGTTGTAGGATTCATTGTCTCTTCATGCAAGAGAAGAAGATAACTATTTTAGTTACTTTAGAGAAATGGGAAAGTAAAGGGTTATTTTTAAAAATGATAGCTATAGCAATAACTAATGACAGGTTCTGTTGGTAAAGGAATTTGAAGTGTAACTAATAGCATTTTCAGAGTACCTCTTCAACCTCTGCTCTTTTTGTTCAACCTCTCCTCCCAAACATAAATAAACAAACTGTAGTCAGAAGTGGTATAGTCCAAGAATAAACCTACCTATTCGTTCCAATGATGATGTATGACTGAGTGTGTGTGTGTGTGTAGACACACACACACACACACACACACACACACACACACACACACACACACACACACACACACACACACACACACACACACACACACACACACACACACACACACACAAGGCCAGCCCCATCAGGGCTCAGAAATGCATTTTCTGAAAGTGAAAATGTGTCCTGTTTTATTGCTGTATGGCTGACTGGGCATTGAAGGTTGACTTCCAGGTCAGTAGACAAAGGATGTATATACGTATATTTTAGACGTTATAGATTTGTGGCATAAGTTGAAGTTTTAGTGGTGGTTGAGTAAAGTGGTGCACCACAATTATTAATGGGTTACAGACCACAGCTTGTGTTGGCCTCAAGTTCAAAAATAGCTTAGACTACAAGTGCCTGAAAAAGTTTCTCTTAGCTAGCCTGTCACGTTGTCTTCCATGGTGTACATGGCCTGGCTTTCAGCTAATACATATTTTAGCGTGGAGAAATCCCCATAGGATTTATTTGCCTGCCTCCGGGGAATCTGCAATGAAGTTTGAAAAAGGGAAGATTTCCTTTTCTCTAATTGCTTGACTTAAACTTGTGCTGTAAAAATAAATAAAAGGCAAGCTGTCTTGGTATGAGGTTGATACCAGGAGAGCCATTTATATTGCTTGAAGCAGATCTGGCTATTATTTCTAGTGGCCAGCAGCTGATCCTGAAACAACCTAATTAGATTTAGTTACTCTAGTAGGAGGGATACCCAGTGTTGTGTAGCGAGTAGAATAATGGACTATGACTCAGGAGGCCTGGGTTTGAATATCTGCCCAGCCATGGAAACTCAATGGGAGAGGAGAACTAGTAAAACAACTTCTTAAACATCCCATTTACTTTGAAAGCCCTCTTAAGGTCACTCTAAGTTGGTTCTAGTTTGAAGGCACATAGCAACAAACTCCGGTAGGAACTGACATAAAAATGCTGGATTCTTTTCACTTCCCGTTTTATCTCAAATTGATATGAGGGATATGAGCCGTAGGATATTTCCCTAAACTTCCATGCTGTTAATCAGATGCATGGACCTGGTCAATTTGTAGAAAAGTGGAGTTTAAATATCAGGGGAATATGAATTTTTATGATGATCCACATCCTGATGCATTGCTTTCTCTAGCAAATTTTTGGAGGTCTTGGATTGCTCAGTGAGTTATTGACCTGGGTGCCAGACCAGCCAAATTTGGGTACTCAGTTTCCCACCGTGTCTCCTGGGAGAAGAGCCAGCCTGTGTCGTCTTGGACAAGCTGCACAGTCCCAGGAGGCCCCCCAGAAGGAGGGAATGGGAAACCACTTCTGTGTACTCTCTATCTCGAAAACCCTGAGAAGGGCTGTCATAAGTTGGAATCAACTTGCTCCACACAGTTTTTATTGCTATAACTATAAAGTCTTATATTTTTGGAAAAGAATTTTAAAAATTCAAAGAAGATTCACACTAAGAACTTACTATATATAAACACTGTTATATTCTTTATAGCAGGTTTGCGCTCAGAGGTAAGGAGTTGCATCAGAACATTCGATTGCCCATCATCTTCACATTAGAGTGGTGCATGGTGTGGTGAAGAAAAGGGAAAGAGTGTGACTCAGAGGCCTCCTGTTAGTCTCAGTGTGAACTATCCAGTGTCCCCAATATTTTATCCTTGGGAAAAGAGATGAATGAAAAGGAGAACTTTCCTAGAGTTGTTGTTTTTGAAAGTGTCTCTTGCTACTGTCTGATTAGTGGCCTGGTTCTTCCAAATTTCTCTTTTAAAATATATTATGTGTTTTAATAAATTAAGTTTTCTATACTTATTAATCAAACAATTGCATCCATGGATTATTATCTCCTCTTGTAAATTTCAGAAATTTAGGAGAAGAGTTCAAGAATCTACACAAGTGTTACGAGAACTAGAAATTTCTCTACGAACTAATCATATTGGGCAAGTACTGTACTCTTTTATGTTCTCTCTCCCCCCAAAAACACTTTAATAACGTTTGAACAAATGTCATTAGGTATAACCCATACAAAATTAGGTTTGGCAAAGTTCTGTCTGCTAATGAGTCCGATAAAAAACATTTGAATAGTTGTCTGTTTGAATATTTGAATAAGAGAGTGGGTCTCAGGCTTGCTAGTTTGAATTGACTCGTTTTCTAAGGAATTCCAGAATACCTGCCATGAATTTTTTTGTACTACTGAGAATTGTGAGACGTATTCTGAGGTGACCCAACAAGATTCCAGTGAAGCCTTCAGAGCCTTCTTGCTGCAGTAGATTAAATTATCATATTTAATAGATTCCCATGATAGATAAAATGGATCTTCAGCTACTGTTACAGTGGACCCTCGACTTACAGACGGCTCGACTTACAGACTTTTCGAGTTACAGACTTCTCTGGCTGCAAAATTTAGATTCGACTTGCAGCCAGTGAATCGACTTACAGATCAGAAAAAAACCAAAATGGAATAAAAATAGAATAAAAACCACTGGTTATGGGATTAATCAGTTTTCAGTGCATTGTAGGTCAATGGAGATTCGACTTACAGACTTTTCGACTTGCAGCCACCATTCCAATATGGATTAATTCCTTAAGTAGAGGGTCCACTGTACTGAACTTTTTATTGAGGACCCATTGATAAGGAAGTTTTCCTCCTTCCCTCCCTCCCTCTTCTACTTCTTCTCCTACTTGCCTTTTGCAACATCAGTTTGAAATGAAATTGACCATAAAATACCAAAAGTAGGCCAATATTTCTTATACATAGTTGGTAGAGAAGCAAATATTTGAGCATTATCTTCGATATGACATGCCAATGAAGTCTCTAAGCAGTTGAATCTGTCTTGTCATCAACTGAACTCCAAATTTGAGGAATCTTTCCAAACCAAATATTCCATTGAAGTTATTAAGATGCCATCATTTTCTCAATATTTCATCAAACAGTACTTCCCCCCCACTAAATTCCACGCAAAATTGATTCTGGCTTACCGAAATGTGATAAAGGACCAAAAGGAAATGCTGTGTCTGACAAATCTGATTCAGAAGGAGAAACTACAGTTTCAGGATGCAAGAAAACGAATCTTTATTTCAGTTTAAAGCTGTTCAACATGTTTGGCCTAAATGTATGGCCTTTTTCAGGGACAATTTTTTATCTGTGTTAGGTCTTTTTCCTTTATTTGATCTGTAAAAAAGTTCCAATAGATTAATCTTTTGAATTGAAATAAAGGATTTATTTTCTTATACCCTGAGACTACAATTTCTCCTTTTGAATCAGATTACCCAAATGTGATGCCAATGTCACCTGTGGCTGGAGATGGCCACTTTTACTAGATGGATTAAGATCCTGAAGTTTTATGTCTCTACTGCGAAAGGATTTTCCCCCCTTTTTTCTTCTTTTGGTCACTGTATGTGTTAGCTTGAGTAAATGGTTGCATGCTGTGTATGTGTACCTATACGCATGAATCATTTTAGAAACTAAATAATGTCCTTTCATTTGTAGTGAAACATCTGCCACAGCCAAGTATTCCTTGATCTCATCCATCTTCTAATTGTCCCATAAGACAAGAAAACAAACAACCCTTTTGCTTGGCCGTCCTTTTGAATTTTAAATTAATTTTTTTAGCTTCTGTTAGTCAAGAACCAGGAAATAATCTACAATTGTTAGGCAGATTGTGCTTTAATATCGTAGTGTAAGTAACTAGATATCAAGTGGGTTTTGCATCCAGATCTCTATGGAATTAACGTTTGTGTTCATGGGTTGCTCAGGCCTTACTCACATTGCCCTTATTTTTGACAGAAATGTGACAGAGTTCTGTCTCAGTTTTCATGTAATAAAATTGGCTACATTTCCACATGATAAAATCACAAGCTCCCGTGTGTTGAAAATTCTTAGAAAATACGTTTCTGGGAAATGTAATCAGTTTACTACCAGGTGGAAGTGCTGTGTGTGATCTCTTTTTAATGTTCAGGCAAATGTTGCCTCATGTTTGCCTTCTTTTTTAAAAAAATGAGTGATCACTATGTGGTAGGTGGCACTAAATTTCTGGATTTTTTTAGCTGCTTTTTATGTTCTTTTTTTGACCAGTCCCTGATTTATTGGAACTGCCTGGAGCTTTAGAACTGGGGCCGAGTTAAAAGGATGATAATTTCATTGAGCTCTGTGGCATTTACTTCAAAGTAAATAGAAGTGGAATGGGACTGAGAACTTTTTCTGGATTGTTTAGCCTTAAAAATGCTGTTTGCAGACTAGAGACTGGATGTTGTGGCGGTTCTGTGGGTGATAATGGTCTGAAAGGCCAAGTATTTTGCTGCCCTGAACTCATTCACAGACAAATAAGTGACACAGCCTACGAGTGAGACGTTGATGGAAACATTAAGTATCAGTGTGGTATAGTGGTTAGAGTCTTAGACTATGGCTTGGGAGCCCTATTGGGTCATCAGGGTGGCTTAGATCAGTGGTTCTTAACCTTGGGTTACTCAGGTGTTTTTGGACTGCAACTCCCAGAAGCCTTCACCACCAGCTGTGCTGGCTGGCCTTTCTGGGAGTTGCAGTTCAAAAACACCTGAATAACCCAAGGTTAAGAACCACTGGCTTAGATCATTAAAAGAATATTCAAAGCCAAAAACGGTGAGTATACAAATATTTAAAAAGAACAAATACCACTCTGAGAAATGGTAAACAAAATCCATACTCAGAACACATTCAAAAGAGTAATTCATAACAAACCATTTAAAAAAAAAACCCCACTCATGCAGCCAGTCACTGAGAGAAAGCTTGCCTGCTTGCAGAAGGACTGCAAAAGATGGGGCTAGTCTGGCTTCCTGTGGGAGAATGTTCCAAAGTCTGGGAGCAGCAACAGAGAAGGTCTTCTCCTATGCCCCCACCTAATACCTGAGCAGGCTCATAAAGGGAGACACAGTATTTGAAATGCTTGTACCCATGCTGTTGCGGCCTTTATAGGTTAGAACCAGCACTTTGGAATGTGCCCAGAAACGGATCGGCAGCCAGTGTAGCTGCTGTACTAGGGAGGTTATGTCATCCTTGTAACCAACCCCAGTCAGCCATCTTGACACTTTCCATTGGCAGCCCCATGTAGAGCATGTTACAGTAATCCAGCTAGCACGTAACTAAGGCAAGTGTCACTGTGTCCAGATCAGACCTCTCCAGGAATGGGTGTAGCTGGCACACTGGTTATAAATGAGCAAATGCACTTCTGGCCAGCTGCCGAAACCTGGGCATCCAGGCTCAGAGACAAATCCAGTGGCTGCCTCCAGACCTGTAGCCATGCATAGTGCTGCCCTCCTTTGTGTTGACAGTTATATCTTGCTTGCATGGTTTTGCTTCCACGTTATTGTTTGACTAACTGGGCGCCGTTCTCTTTAAGTGCATTTCCAGGCTTTCCCAAGCAATAAAGTTAATCCTTTGCAGAGGCATTATATTTATGTATTGAGATGGTAAAATAATCTGAGCGTGCCGGAGAGAAAATGCAAATGGCATCTGGATACAGACTCCCAAGTTGCAAAGTTATAACAGAACAAAACAACTTGTTATCCTAGGCTGTAATGGTGCCCTCAAATCTTACCTAGGATGTCAGGATCAGTCCTGGAGATTTGCAGTGGTCTTAGGCTTTAGGTTGCACTCTTGGATTCCTTGCTGTGCAGGGGAAAATGGTCAGTATTTCTTCCTGCTGTAATGAATGGGAGACTTTTCAGTGAAAATCCTTTCCTAGATAAAATAAAAACTGAACTCTTATACTGATTTTTTTTCTCTGACAGATGGGTCAGGGAGTTTTTGAATGAAGAAAACAAAGGCCTGGATGTGTTGGTGGAATATTTGTCCTTTGCACAATATGCAGTCACGTAAGTAAGGCACGGTTTACACAAATTCAGGAAGGGTGCTTGGAGGTTTGCGGGGCGGGGTGGTGGAGGTTGCTGAAAGCCCTGAAAACATGGATCGAGTTCCTCGATGGGCATCGTGAGACTCTTTTGATGGAAAATGTTAGGGAGTGAACATGGGGCCGTTAGGATGCAAAATATGGTCCCTAACACTGCTCTGTCACCATCTCTCCAGAATAGGCCTTTTCCTTACTCTGCCTTGAAAAAAAAAAGAGTCTTTGTATCTTTGGTGCAGAGCGGTCCCAGTCTTGCCACAGAGGAAACTTCTAGGTTCTACTTTCAAAGTTGCAGAAAACAGAAACGGATCTTCTTCATGTTTCTGCTTTCCTGGCTTTTGTCTCTCATGTTTGATTAAATCCTGAGAATGTCTGCAGTACAATGGTGGGAGGGTCCTGATTGCTGCACGAAGAATGGGAAGAGGCGTGCGAATGCTGCATGTACAGTAATAGCTTCCCATTTGCCCCCCTCCCCATCATGTGGTTCTTCTGCTTATGAGGGTAAGGAAGTGCCTCATTTCCCTCATTGCCTATGGAAGAATCATGAAGGCAATACCAGGCAGAGTAACTTCTGTTTTATTTGTGGTTTTGTCTGCACCAAGGCGGCAGATGACTGGGATTTTATTTTTAGACTGGACATGCATAACAGTTTATTTTTGTTGCTTACAAAAGACATGACTAAGATTTTATTTCAATCAGAATAAAGTTTGTAATCAAAATTTGCACATTTTTGAAGGGTATTGTTGCAGAGATAAGAGGCAGGAACATGTCCATACTTTAA
The DNA here is from genome assembly GCF_051106095.1 of Pogona vitticeps. Lineage (NCBI taxonomy): Eukaryota > Metazoa > Chordata > Lepidosauria > Squamata > Agamidae > Pogona > Pogona vitticeps. Next base: position 214,691,440 of record NC_135783.1, on the reverse strand, counting down.
AGACTTTTATGCCTGACATAGAAGCGAGAGCAAGTCCTTTTACTTGCTGCGTGGTAACTTGTAGGAGAACTTCAGAATATACCAGAAAGGGGAAGACGCCTTTCCTTTTGAAATGTGGTGTATTGGAGGGTTAGAAAATAAACAAAACAAATATCTGTTATGATTACCCCAGTGTGTTATACATGGTGAGAATTTTGTCTTGGCCACTGTATTGTGTTAGCGACTCATTTGTGTGTTGAGTGGAGACTAAATTACAGCACATCAGCTTATTGATTTATTAAAAGAAACTGAATAAAAAGAGTCTGAGATTCCATCTGTATCACAGCACAGAAGAGCTGACTTGTAACAGATGGAGAAGTCAGGAAAAGTGAAAAACTTTCCTTGACCTGCCCTTTTCCCATTTCTCAAGATCCAAATTTACTGTGAAATGTACGTGAAACCAGCACTTCGTTTCAGCTCAAGGGGAAATGTGTTACAGTGCGCTCTGTCACTTTATCGTTGACTGTAATCTGTTGGGATGTAGCGCATCTGCACAATGTTAAGCGGCAAAGAGGAGAAAACACTTTTAATTTTCCTCTTGCTCAGCCTCACTCTTCAGGGTTTTTAGCCTACCTGCACTGAAATTTCTGTTTCTTTCCAGCTTTGATTTTGAAAGCTTGGAAAACAATATGGAAAACTCGGTGGACAAATCTAAACCTTGGAGCCGGTCCATTGAAGATCTGCATCGAGGGAGCAATTTACCCTCTCCTGTTGGCAATAGTATTTCCCGCTCTAGCAGACATTCTACCCTAAGGTGAGAATATAAAGGAACTTCAAGGGGACAAGTGGCTTGGAGGGGGGGCAGAAGGGCTGTGCTCAGTAGTTTGCTCTTAATTTGACACAGAAAGTCACTCATGTACTTTGAAAACTGCCTAGCCAGACCTTTAATTTCATCCTAGTGAAATTAAAGCTATTTTGAATGGGATATATATATATTATGGTGACAAGCTAAGCAGATATTTTTCTTGTGGTATTCTTCTTTTTGCTGTTGATTGCTAGCAGTTGATTGCTTCTCCCCCCCCCTTGCTCTTTACTGTATTTATATTGTGAAACTGCAGAGCAATTAAGTTTTAGCGCACCGAAGAACTTTGGGTTACATTGCTAATGCAAACATCACTTTGGAGTGCTCTCATTACCTTGGAGTGGAAAAAATATACACACAAATACACAAAGCAGATTTGAATAAAGTGTACTAGGATTTTATGTGTTATAATTCAACATACTGTATGATGTATGTTGAACCTGTTGTTTATAGTATCTACTATAACCATATTTGAGTGCTGCGAGATTTGTTTAGGCACTGAACTGGGACAGGGAATCTTAGGTCCAAGGGCGCATCTAGAGTTCTGATCTAGTTCATTGGGTTTCCCCAGATGGCCACTCTCCCTTTCCTATTTGGTAGTTAGCCAGTTTTTATATGTTTTCCCTTACCATTACGAAAGAATTAGATGGATTTCCTAAGGTGGTAGTTCCCAACCGTGGGTCAGCAGATGTTCTTGGACTGGAATTTCCAGAATTCTTCTTCGCTAGCTGTGCTGGCCAGGATTTCTGGGAGTTGTTGTCTAAGAACATCTGGGGACCGAAGGTTGAGAACCACTGTCCTGAGACATAGTTACTGTCAGTAAAGGCTGTAAGCTAAAATAAGATGGTTGTCATTTGTCAGATTTAGGCCCTGCCCACCGGTGGAATAGAAACTCTAAGAATCCATTTGGAGTTGATTTTAGCTCCAGGGCTGAAAGAGATTCATCTCAGGGGCCTATACTTCCAACATAGGGAGGCGAGAGTGCACTGAGTAGCTCTGCCCTCGAGTTAGTGCTTACAAGTCCCTCTTCTGAACTCTGTGCATTTGTACAGACTTGAAAGCCCACAGGCGAGGAGGGTCTTCATGCATATAATTGAATGCCTGAATGTCTCCTCACTGCAGATTGCCATGCAACTTGTGTTGGTGTTGTGATGGGAGAGGGATTTCTGAGCAGGGTGATGTGAGGGGCCAAGCTACCCAGCATAGTCCTCTTGATTTGTTGCATAAGAAAAGTGTCTGAATATGTCAGTTTTCTCTGTATTACTAAGTGCTTGTTCCACAAAGTGAGGCAGGCACGCTTCCTTCCATTGCATCTCACTCTTCTTAGTACACCATCCCCAACACATTGTCCACACGGAAGCCTGCTGGTCATATATAGGCTCTCCCACAATTGGAAGCTGCGTGAAATTGGAGGAGAAGGTAGGTATGTGTGTGTCCCCTTCTACAAGCATGCACCTAGCGCACGGCCTTGTTGGATAGGGGTCAGTAGAGCGATAGGATATTAGGACTAGGACCAGCACATGCAATTTGCTCCAGTGACAACAGAGCGAATAACATTCAAATAGAGCTATGAATTTTAAACTGTATAGCAACCCTCTTCTTCCCTGATGGAAGAACTAGTCAAAGAACTCTGTAAGAAAATAAAGAGCTAAACACAATAATTTTTATTTCTTAATTCAAACTCCAGCTGCTTTGTATTGCCTCTTAAGCTTCATAGTAATTATGGTTACATGTAAGTGTATCCATTCTAAATTTTTCACTACCTCCTCATTTGACCCTTGCCTGGCCTGGCTAATCAAAGCAGCCAGGCCTACAACAACCAAATGGGCAACTGCAGTAATTAATGGGTCTCTCAAGGAGACACTCATTAGGCCCATTAGGAAGAAACCAAATCTGGCGTCGGATGATATTGGCAATTATAGGCCCATTGCCAATGTTTCTTTCCTTAGTAAAGTGGTGGAGAGGGTGGTGGCTGACCAGCTTCAGGCCCTTCTGGATGAAACCAACACCCTGGATCTGTTTCAGTCTGGCTTCAGGCTGCGCCACGGTATGGAAACGGCATTAGTCGCCCTGTTTGATGACCTGCTGAGGGAGGCCGACAGGGGCAAAGTGTTTCTGTTGGTCCTTCTTGATATCTCAGCTGCCTTCGATACCGTCGACCATGGTATCCTCCTGGGGAGGCTCTCCGAGCTGGGAATTGGTGGTCTGGCGCTAGCCTGGCTTTCATCCTCCTTGGAGGACCATCCCCAGAGAGTGCAGCTTGGGGACAGTGGATCGGCTCCATGGAATCTCAATTGTGGGGTTCCGCAGGGCTTGATTATCTCCCCAATGCTGTTTAATATCTACATGAGGCCACTGGGCCAGGTCATCTGTGGGGCTTCGTGTCATCAGTTCACTGATGACACCCAGCTCTACATCTCCTTTTTTCCTACAACAGTGGATGCCGTTCCCTCCCTTCAGTGCTGTCTGGATGCCGTACTGGGATGGATGCAGGGAAATGGTCCAAGGCTGAACCCGGACAAGACGGAGGTCCTTAGGCTGGGTGGCCCAGACAATGGTGGTTTGGGAAACTCCCTCACTTTCGGGGGTGTGTGTGTGGCTCTCACCATGAAGACTGAGGTTTGCAGCTTGGGGGTACATATTGACCTGGCACTTACCTTGGAGACCCAGGTGGCATCAGTGGTCTGTACCGCCTGTTTCCATATTTGGCGGATCACCCAGCTGTGTCCCTATCTTGGTGTCGGGGCCTCACCACTCTGGTCCATGCGCTTGTCATCTTGAGATTAGACTACTGTAATGTGCTTGATGTGGGGCTACCTTTGAGATTGATGCAGAAGCTTCAAATGGTGCAGAATGCGGTGGCCAGACTTGTTACTGGGGTGAGAAAACATCAACATATCTCCCCCACTCTGGCAGCCTTGCATTGGCTACCTCTTCATTTCTGCATTGATTTCAAAGTATTAATGATGACATATAAAGCCCTAAATGGTTTAGGACCTCAATATCTGGCAGAATGCCTTCTCGCACCTAGTATCACTTGTTCTAGCCAGGAGAGGCAGTTGAGGGGCCTAACACCAAGGGAGGCCCGAAGAGAAAGAACAAGAAAGCAGGCCTTCTCGGCCGTGGCCCCTCGGCTCTGGAATAATCCCCCCCCCTGAAATTTGTCTGGCTGCCCCGCTGGGCATTTTTAAGAGCCAACTTAAGACCTGGCTCTTCAGACAGGCTTTCCCTCCTTTTGATACCTAACTTATTTTGCCATTCTCCAGTGCAGTGATAGCGAACCTATGGCACGCAAAGCCCTTTCTTCTGGCACACGAGTGAGCGGTCAACCCACCCACCCTTGTGGAAACAAATCTTTTGAAGTGGCTGCAGCTGGGATTCTCCGTCTCTCTTCCTGTTCTGGGTCTTCTAACTTCCTTTCTGTCCCCATGATTCCCCCTTTAACTTTTTGTCCGTCCCCATGATTCCCCCTTTAACTTCCTGTCCATCCCCATGATTCCGCCTGAAACTGCCACTTCCTGTTCCAGTTCTGGTCTTCCGGGCAGCACGGCAACCACTAGTTTCTTCCCCACCCCCTCATTTTGGGCACTCGAGCCGAAAAAGGTTTGCCTCCACTGCTCTAGTGTATTAATATTATTGTTTTATTTTAATATTGTTGTTAGCCGCCCAGAGTACACTTCGGTCTAAATGGGTGGGATATAAATTAAATAAATAATAATAATAATAAAAAATATGGAGAAAACTAAGCCATGCAGCCATGTGGGTGTTTTCTTAGAAGTAAGTTCTGTAGGCTTATCTCCATGTAGGTGTGCTTCATGGGAAAAACGAACAAACCATAGTATTGTGACCTGTGAGGCTAACGTAGCTAATTCAGTGTGAGGTTTCATGGATTACAGTCCCCTTCTGCAGACATATGGAGCCACAAATATGGGCCACACATTTACATACAGTGGTGGTGGTGGGATGGGGATGGGACAAGGAAAGTATCAGGAATAAAGTGGAGTGATAGTTATATATCAAAACCCGGTAACGAGCTTCCAAAACACAAATACTTTATTGACACAGGTAGTGAGCATTCAAAAAGTTGAGAGCCGTCCCTTCACCACACAAAAAGAAGTTCATAAATTAGAGAATTTGAGTAACATTTAAATGAGACCATGTAGGATTTGTTGCACATAGGTATCCTGCATGATTTGAGGTTGATGGAGACACAAGAGAATATCTTCTCTGTCACTATTCCAACATTATGGAATGTTCTCCCTCAGGAGATCAGGCCAGTCCTCTCCCTTCTGTCCTTCCACTGACAGCTGAAGACCCACCTTTTCAGGCAGGCTTTTATCAATCATGACTGAGTCCCTGAATGCCATTTTTTAAAAAGTTAAAGTAGTTTTTAACATTGTGTCTGTTTTTAATTATTGAATTGTATGTAAATGGTTTATAGTTCAATTGTTTTTAATGTATATTTTACCGTGTTTTCTTTTTCATACTGTGAGCCACCTTGAGTCCTCTTACCAGGAGAAAGGCAGCCTATAAATCAGACAAACAAAGAAACACACATTTTGTGAATTTGGCAAAGGAGGCGAGTCTTCTGTGTGCAGAATGGTCTGTCTGGATCAGACATATAATGGCCCAGGCCACTATCTCACTTGTAGCAGTGCTTGGTCAGGCCAAGCTGGAATAGTTTGAGGTGACAGTTTGGTCAGCCATGGCCTCCCTTTTTCAAACAGCGGCTTCTAGGTCATTGGCACATTGACCCATATTTAGTGTTAAAAATACAGATCTGTACAAATAGCAGCTCAGCATAAACTGAACTCTGGGTAGGACAGCACCCTTGCTAGTCTCCAGCTGACATTAGATTCATATGTCAACAGATGTTGTTTCATTCCATGGTGGCAGACGTTAAACATCACTTCGTTGACATTTGATACCACATTGTTTGTTTTTAAGTGCACTCTCCCATTTTGAATATTGCTGCCTGGTTGACGTTCAAGTGTTAAGAAACTGTGAAATCGCTGAGGATTTAGAATGGGGAACTTGCTACATATTTCACTAATTACTTTGGCAGTTCTGTCTTCACAAGTGAAGCTGTATCTGTGGACTTAGAAAAGACTTAGCAGATGGCACTGGTTCAAGAGTCACAGGCTTGAAAGGTATCCGAGGACTGATAATTTGTAAAAGGTATTTGCACAAATGGAAGGAAGGGCACAAGAGAAGAATGATCAGACTGACAGGATTAGCTTTGATTGGAAAAAACGGGAAAGAAGAAGATGGTATTAAAAGGGTAGCCTGAAATTTCCGGTGGGCTAAATAATTTGGAGACTTTCTACACAGATAAATGTGATATGGTTTTTGATCATCTGCATGAAATCCATGCAGAATCATTTGGGTAAACTGGTTTGTAAGACAAAACCATAGCAATCATTGTGTATTAAGGGTATGTGAATTCTAGTTATGTTCTTTTCCCTGCTTCTCTTTTGGGGACCATTTGTAACAGAAATGCAAGATTCAGCTGTACATTCCACATCTTCTCTTCCTGTCTTCTCTCCTTTTGCACATAAACGTCCTCATAAATCTTTTGTTCCCTCCACATCAATGTCTCCTTTCTTGTGCTTTTCCTGTCTTCCACTGCTTCACCATTTCTTCTTCTTCTTCTTTTTCTCACTGCCTCCTTCTCTTTTTCTCCTCCATGCTCCTCCATCTCTCAAAATGCCATCAGAATGCTTTGTCTGCCTGAGCCACTTCAGTTCAAACGCCGCCAGAGCTGCTTTTCAACCAACTGCCTCTGGAGTGGCTTCAGTTTACCCTCTACTGGGGAGGCTCCAAGCCGGAAAAACTCGTAAGTTGTGGGTGCAGAGCCATACCCAGAAAAACTGAATGGTACATGGCAGCAGCACCTCTCGTGCTGTTTTCCATGTATTATAATGAAGGTAACGGCACGTCATACATGGAGTGTTCCAGCTACAGGAACTCAATGTCTGAAGTGCAGATTATCTCATTATATTGCATATGCTGAAGATTACGTATTAGATGGGGGGATACTCTTAAAAGAAACATGAAAACAGGTCTTTTTATTTAAGGAGGAGTCCTTCCCCACACTGTGAGTTGTGTTTGGTTATAAATGAACCACAGAAAGTAAAATCGTTTTGTGGTTTGTTTTTTTAATCTGGCAGTATTTCATCATATATTGATTTTCATTGGATGGTCTAATACTGCATTTTTTAAGGCTAAACCTTGTTTATCTCTTCTCAATGCTATCATCAAGGGTTGTTTTTTTAAAAAATTCATTTAGGTCTGCCTGAAAATGTAATGCCAGTTTTCTGTCCAAGTTCAATTCTTCTGCAGCATCCTAAAATCTGGCTAAAACCTGTGTGGTCAATTTTAGATTCTCACCACTGCTGAGCTCTTTCATTATCAAGTGGACATGGGTTCTACAGAACCCTTTTTCCTGTTTGTCAAAGCAGAAATCCCTCCTGGGTCTCTTTAGCTCTCTTCAGAGGAATAAATAGTAATAGAAAAGTGCTTTAGAAAGCATGTAGTATGCTACTTTGTTTGATTCACACATTTTTTAAAAAGATTGCCATGATTTTAGAAAAGAAAGTGTTTGGGTACCCAACTCCAACCCTCGCCGAATGGCACCAGGGCTCACTGGCTTCCTGTGTCTGTTGAACATGACACATAATATACAGTGGTGCCTCGCTTAGCAACATTAATCCATTCCAGGAAAAATGTTGCTAAGCAATTTCATCGCTAAACGGAATAAAAAAGCCCATAGAAACACATAAAAACGTGTTTAATGCGTTCCTGTGGGCTTCAAAACTGACCTTATGCGAAGATCCTCCATAGGGGTGGCCATTTTCGGTGCCTCTAAAGCGAGGCAAAACAGCAGGCGGCCATTTTGTTTTTCTGGCGGCCATTTTGGAACCGGCGATCAGCTGGCCGAAAATGGGGGCTTTGCGATGATCGCTTCCCCGCGATCATCGCAAAGCGATTTTTCCCCATAGGGGTCATCGCTAAGCGATCGCTCTGGCAATGGCCAGAACACCATCGCAAAGCGATTTCATCGCTCAACGGAGCGATCGCTAAGCGAGGCACCACTGTACTTGCTTAGGAGCTCAGACAGGGAACCCATAATGCGTAGCTCACTCCCTCACACATGCATGGAGAAATATTATGTTCCCAATTCCTGTGATATCACAAGGCCCCACATCATGACTTCACAAAGACCCACCCCAGGCATTGAGCCTCAGATATAATGAGGGGATGGAGAAGATAATCCCATGACAGCCCCTGACAAACAAGAAGGCAATTCAAAACCATTCCAGAAAATTCTTTTATTGGTTTTGGAAAAGAGGCTAAACGCTTATCCTCAGCAGAGACAATGGCCTGGTTCAGCTCCAGCAGGACGCCTGCCTCCTGGTCCCTCTCATCCCCCTGGGGAAGAAGATGCTTCGGGCCCTGCAAGAGAAAGAGGAAAAAACAACAACAACTAAGGGACGAATTGTTCCACTGCCATCAACCGGCTTCAACTCAGGCGTATCCACCGACCAATGTTCTGGCAACTTCATCCCAACGTTGTGCCTGCCAGCATCCACTGGCTTCCACCAGGAATATACAGCCATTCATCTCTTCCAATCTGCTTCTGAAGCCAGCCTCCGCCAGCTCCCGAATGCTTGGGTCACACTCGCCTTGCCGACATTCCCCACGGAACGCGAGCCCGCCCAATCACACACACACTCATATACACACAGGCACAAATGAGCTGCCCCCCGACACATACATACCTTCACTCCACCAGCCATTCACACACACACCTGGGCTTCCATCCACCGATATCCACCAAGCTTCCGCCAGCTGGTTTCAGGAGGCTAACGTCCACCACCGGCTTCATCTGCCAACGTCTGCCGGCCTCTGCCTTGTGGCCTCAGCCAGCTTCCATAGGGAGATTCCACCAGCTTCTGTCTGCCAACGTACACCAACTTCCCCCCGTCCATCACCGACATCAGCCAGCTTCAAGCCACGGATCTCTGCCAGCCTCGAGCTGTTAACTTGCAAGCCCACTTAACAAGTTCCTCTGTTTTGCAAGAGAACTTGCTTTGGGCAGAAGGGCTGGGTCCCCTGTAGCCGCTGCCGCTCTCTCTACTGGACTGCCCTCTGGCCACTGGCCTCCCTTCTGATCTCCTGCCCTGCCCAGCAAGCCCCTTTTATCTGCCAGCAGAGAGGTTGGGCCCCTGTGAGGTCACAAAGACCCAGGAGAAAAAGGGTTGGGTCCCCAAGGTAGCAGCAGCCGCACCCTCGGGATTGGCTGAGTCCTGAATATGATGTCAACAGTCCCTATGATCATAGGATTTACCCACAAAAGCTTGTATTTTGCATGATTTTTAAAAATAGTTTTTTATTAGTGGCCTATAAATGTATCCCCTGTCACCAATCACTCTGATTGTTAAATCTCCCCTTGTTGGCCTTCTGACAGGATTCTAGGCTGGTGCTCCCAAAAGTTATCTCCCTCATTTGCCCCAAAAGGAACTTTCCTAAGCCCTGAGCTGGGGGAAAAATGAAAGTACAGTGGTGCCTCGTTTAGCGATGTTAATCCGTGCAGCAAAAATCGCTAAGCGATATTAAAAAGCCCATAGAAACACATTAAAATGCCAATAATGCATTCCTATGGCCTCCATAGGGGCGGCCATTTTCGGTGCCTCTAAAGCGAGGCAACACAGCGGGTGGTCATTTTGTTTACCCGATGGCCATTTGAGAACCCCCGATCAGCTGGCCAAAAATGGGGGCTTTGCGATGATTGCTTCCCTGCGATCATCGCAAAGTGAATTTTCCCCATAGGGAACATCGCAAAGCGATCGCTTTTGCAATCGCAAAAACATCATCGCAAAACGATTTCTTCGTTAAATGGAGTGATCGCTGTGCGAGGCACCACTGTAATAAATTAATAAGGATGGGCACAGGCACACAATGCCACCTTTGGCCCTTTTGGGTTGTTTTTGTTGTTGTTGTTGTTGTTGTTGTTGTTGTTGCTGCTGCTGCTCTTATTGTTTGCCTCTTTTTGCCTTTTTTTCTTGCCCTTGCCATGAAAAAGGTATTATAAGGAGCCCATTAAGAAAAAAACTTAAGTATTTGAAACACATACCAATATTTTAACACCATGCCTGTGCTATCAAAGATCTAGTAAGTATTTATTTGTTAATACCGCCCATAGCAAAAAAAACAAACAAGCATTCAACCCTTGCAGTGCAGGAGCATTTGTTTTTTCTAAAGTAAAACCTCAGCATTTGGGTTTTAATTGCAGTATAGGCACTCTGAAATAAATAACTTGATTTTGTGTTGCAGTTTGGGCACTCGGTCTCAAAAAGGTTCACCATCACTGTCCTATATTTTTGTTTATTACTGCTACTCTCTCCCTTCTCCATGGATCTCAGGTTAACATCCAAAGTGTCCCTCTCTTTTAACCTCTTAAAATCCTGTGAGGTTTCACTGGGGTTTGAGCAGAGATAGAAACACTAACTTTTTGAATTACAGCTGTTAAGAGTATGCCAGCTAGTACACCTCGTTATGATAGCTGGGTTGTTCTGGGAGTTATAGTCCCGAATAGTGGTTTCCCCCACATTTGGATAGAACTTCTTCATGGATTGGTTTCTAGAGACCTTCTGCTCCCCACCCTGGTACCCGAATGACACTCCCAGTGTGCTTTCTAATGCAGCAGGCTCATCTTATCTTTCTGAAGGGTTTCTTCAGTGAATCAGAGTTATGAGGTGGAGTTGATGGCAAGGCACAGTTTTTCTGAGAAAGAAGAAAAGAACTAAATAGAGTTATGCTTAGTCATAAACATGCTTAATCCTAATTAAATGTAGACCTATTGAAATGAAGTTGTGATTACCTGAACATTTTTTGTTTCCATTAGGTCAGTTTTAAATGTGACTATGAACTATTTTGTGTTTCATCAACAAATCTCATATAAAATCTCCATTGTCAAGGACACACAAATGCCACTTCAGTAATTCAAGTGGTGTATTAGTGAAACAAATACTACTTATATGATGAAAATTGTTAGTTAGTTAGTTGATTAATTAATTAATTAATTAATTAATTAATTATATTTTTACCCTGCTTGTCTCCTTAAAAAAGGATTCAAGACAGTTTACATAATTAAAAAACAAGTATTTAAAACTAACAACAGTGAGTATAAATATACTAAAAAGAATCAAACAGATACTATACTAAAAACATAAGCAACACCAAAACACCTTCAAAGCAGTAGGTACAACAATCCATTAAAAAACCCCACTTGGACAGCCAGTTATTAAGGAAAAGCCTGCCTGAAGAGAAAGGTCTTCCCCTGCTTGAGGAAGGACAGTAAAGATTGGGCCAGTCTGGCCTCCTGTGTGAGGGAGTTCCAGAGTCTGGGAGCAGTCACAGAGAAGGCCCTCTATTACCAGGAACCCTGACCATGGTGAGACAGGAGGGGGGTTGTAGTTCAGAACATTTGGAGGGCCAAAAGTTCCCCACAAGCCCCTGCAAAAAAGAGATGTATGATATGAATTATTACAATAAACATGCTATCATATATGTCATTTCTGACCTCTGGTAGGGGTTAAAAAAGCTTTATTTGCTTTAGCCTGATATTTGTTAAGAAGAAATGGAAAGAAAACAGTTTGACCTCAGCCTCTCGAGTTTCACTGGCAATCAGCTGAAGAGCTCCATTAAGTGAGTGTTTTTGGCTGATGGTCGCTAGAAAGGAGACAGAATAGAGGTCAGCAAATTAAATTATAGGTGCAGTAAATACATAACATGTAAATAAATTTATTTATTTAACTATCTGTTAAAGCCAACACTGACATGTGGAACCATGTTAAAAGATCAACGGGGTTTTATGCAGTTAAATGCCAGGTTTGGGGGATATCTTTTTAGATCTTTCTCCAGGTTATGTCTTCTTTCCCACGAACCGGGGAAACAAGCTGCATTTGCTTCTCAGCCTGGTGGGGTAGAGGAGCATTAAAGAAGAAAACCATGCCCTTTGTAGGCATAATTTTTTTTGGGGGGGGGGAGGAGTTGCTTTTGCTGTGGCCCAAACAATTCTCATCCTTTGCTTAAAGGAATGCCCAAGCTACAAGTCAAAGAGAGAAAAAAGGGAAAGAGATGTCAGTCTTTTCTGCCATTCTCTTATGGCTTGATGCTGTAGTTGGTTATAATAAATTATTTCCACTTCAGCAGAGACATTGAAAAAATTGTATTTTCAGTTTGGTTGCCACATAGGCAAACACAGCAAATATATTCCATGCCTGAATACAAGTTGATGTTACTTTCCTTGCATCCTATTATAAGCCTGGCTTGCATATAGAGGCCTATTTTTTGAAAACAAGATACAAACTATATGCAGTAGTAGAAGGGTAGAGTGCACCTCAGGTCTGGTGTCACTAAGAGACAGGTGGCCGCAGGAGTGAAAAGGATGATGTATCCTTCCTTACCTTCAACCGCCACTAGGGAACAGGAGAGGAAGCAAGGGAGCACTGGAGACATCATTGGTCTGTGCAGTGCTTGGGGCACTGGTTAAATGGGCAAAGCGGATACACATTGTAAACCTCCACCCTAGTGAACTGCATCAGCTGTATTCAAAAAGCAACAGAGCCAGAGCTGTGCTTCTTGTTGCATTATGTGTCATTTTGTGCAAATAATAATAATAATAATAATAATAATAATAATAATAATAATAATAATAATAATAACAACAACAACAACAACAACAACAACAACAACAACAACATTGTTGTTGTTGTTATTGTTGTTATTGTTATTGTTATTGTTATTATCCCGTTTTTCTGCTAGCATGGTTTTCAAGGTGTCTCTCAGTAAAAAAGGCAAGCAAACCAACCGCCCAACAAAAAATAAAGTCAAAATCAAACATAAAAGCTAGTACATAAAATATGAGGAACCCCTACATAAACCAAAGCCTTGAGACACTTTTAACACTAACAGATTCGTTGTGTTTTGAGCTTGTGTTAGCTTACATGCCAGAGTGAATCTGTTAGTGCTGCAAAATCTTGTTTCCTGTGTTGTTGTTGTTGTTACATAAGGTCTTTTCACAAAGAGGGCCATCTTACTTTATTTATTGCATTTATATTCCACTTTTCCTCCAGAGAGTTCAAGGCAGTGTGCATGGCTCTCTCTCCACTTTGACCTCATATTAGCCCTGTGAAAAAGGTCAGGCTGAATGACCCCTCAAACCTCATGAGCTCTTAGTCCTGAGGTGCAGAAGAGTGTTAGTTATGATTTCAGGTGCTGGTCTCTTGGATTGGGAGGTGGTCCTGTCTTCTCTGATTACAGACCTAGGCTTCCTACCTCTTCAGGAAGGGATTCTGTAGCCCCTTCTTGAGGATCTCAGATTTTTATCAGCAGTTTGTGCCTTTGTGCCATCTGGTCTCAGAGGTTCTTGAACCTCATCTGATGAATATCATTTCCCCAGGTGTGTGACTGGAAAGCTTTAAGTGTGTTCATTCAGATGACAATTACAAGCACTGCCGCAGACCTTTGTACAAAGCATAGTAAGATCTATTGTACTTCTGAATGGGGCAGAGCTGACGTGCACATCCCCCCACTCAACTTAAAACCATATAAGAAAAGAAAAGTTGTTTCGTCCTGTGTCTGCTTAAAGCCTACATTTAGTGGAATAGTACAGCTAATAAAAATTGGAAGTTATTTAAATGTTTCAAACAATGTCAAGAATACGCCTGATTTTTGAAAACAGGGTTCTCAGACTCCTATGTAAATTAGCACAGATGGTTAACATTAGAGCTGAAATAGCATACATCATGTCTTGTTCTGATGAACTCTACATGCGCAGCAAGGAGTAGATTTCTGCAAGGCCTGTTGTTCAGTGCAGGTGGTTGCATCAGCTTTCATGTATCTGCGCAGGTGTTTTTCACCTCACCGTTTATCTTCTGTAGAGAGAAATCAGTCAGAGTGATTTATTTCTTGCCAAAGGGACATATCAGTTGCTTGCATTTTCCGTTCATCAATCGTAGCCTATGCAGAATATCTTGATTTATTGACGACTCCTAGAGTCAAGAGACCCATGTTTGGTGAAAAGAGTGGAACTGGTGTTAAATATCAACTGCACACTTACAATAGCAAAGCAAGTGTGCTCCCAAGTGAGTTTTTTTTCCTAAGTTTTCAGGTTCAGTGTGAAACCTGAATCTCTGGCATACTATTCTTAAATGAGCCAGCACCCGTCTTTGATGGGTTAGAATGCTTGCTTGTGGAAATATCCAGCAAGTCTAGAGGTGGTAATGTTCTTATATAAATTTCCTATGTCATGATAGGAGTTGTCCATGGGTTTAGGTAACATGGTGAGTCTAGAACAAGCAGAGACTTTTTCTGTATTAGTATTATAGTGGTCTTCGAATTTCTGTTTCTTTTCTGTATACTGTGACACTTGTTCCTTCATACAGTTTCCTTAATACCTGGACTGAGAAGTAAGAGTTTAAATGTGGGCATAATGATAATTTTATCCAGGGCAATATATTTTGCCATCATGTAACTTTATTCAAGATTTGTTCCCAGCTTAGTTAAATTGTGCTAGATGGTTTAGTGAATTGGACGTTTAAAATAACAGTTATAACAATGTTGGAATAATTAGCTTTTATTTAGCTTAGTTTAAAAGGGAAGACTGCCTTATTTGGCAGGTAGAAGTACAAGATTTTAAAAACCAGCTGATCTGTGAGTATTTATATCCAAATATTAAAATGATATGGAAGATAAAACATGCTAATAAAAATGTATTTTCTTAGTACTTTGTGGAGTAGTGAGCTACAATGCATCTCAGTTTTGTCAGACTTTTTTTTAAAAAGTACAGTATTGTTACAATCTGCCTAGTAAAACCAGTTTTCCACCAGTTTTAAATAATTAGCCAAGTGGAAATCCATGGAGAACGAGGTCTAGGTCTAAGTGGTTGTGTGGTGATAGTGGTGGTGGAGAATACTGTACATGTAACAAACATACTCTGAATAGTCTTTAGTTTAGATCTTTTGGAAGAAAGGTCAAATGCAGCCCAAGAAGCTTGATTTGGAGGAGGCAACCATGGAAAGGATGTCTACAGTTCTGGTCCAGTCTGTTAAGTAAAGAGGAATATGAGGAAGAGAAAAGAGAGATGGTTGAGACTGGAGACTGGTCATGTGATATGTGACTCCCAGTCACATGACCTGGGCACTTGATGCAAATCCACCTGTGAGTAGAGACATCACCTTCCATTGGGCATAGAATGAACCTTAGGTTTCTTTTCTTTTGTATATGAAAAATGCCTAAAGTTTCTAGCCCTTGTAGACAGACTTTTGAACAAAACTTCTGAAAATAGCAGAAACTGAAGAGGCTAATGAACAGGGTTTCGGTGTCTGTGGATGAAGATTTTTAAATATTTTATACTGAAATTTTGAAGTGTGAAATAAGAGAATTACAGATTTTTGTTAGCAAAGGGTTCAAATTTAGTGAATACATGAGTGTATACTTTATATGAATTTGCTAATTGTAATGAAACAGAAAGGGCAAGTGGGTAAAGGGATGAATCTAGGCATATTTTTTTCACTTAGCTAGTGGAGATCCTAGAAATATATGGTCTCATTCTTGCAGTTTTATGTTGTATAGTTTCAGAAGGATTGCATAATAGCATGTCACTGTACATATGTTTACCTCTCAACCTCTTTTAAGCAAATCAGTATTGTGATGGTGAATATGTTTATCTTGAAATCAATGTTATGCACACGCTGTTCCATTCTGTGGTGGATGGACTGAAATATGATATGCCAGCAAATGTATTCATGTGTTTAGTATTTTTCTTGCTAGATGTGGTTCTCATATGAGTGTCACTTAGGAAAAGACTGGAGACATAAGAGAATGTATTCTGGAGGAATGTGTGGATTTGTTAGTACCTAAGTAGAACAGCCGTGATTAAGTGATTATTCCAGGCATTGCACATTGATAGAGTGCCAAGACCTGACAGGCACCATGTTATAAGTGCAGCATAAACAGCTGTTAAGCTAACATCTCTGTTTCTTCATTTGCTTCTGCAGAGAAATCTGTGTTCTTACTGTTATGTGTTATGTTCTACCTCAGAAAAGAGCAGGTGGATACTTGGATACAGAAATACTGAGAATTCGTATATTCCAGCACTTCAATGCCTTAGCATAAAGCCCAGAGAACTCCTCATACAACAAAGGAAAATAACCCTGTTGAACTCAGATATATTGTGAAGTATAGTATCCATTCCACTAAAACGTATTAAGCAAAGTTTACTTTGCTAATATGTTTATGATCATATTAATCTAATCTTTTCCCAGCAGTTAAATTGCTAAGATAAGATTGGTGTCTGTTACTACTGCTATGTTGTTATTTGGAATCCGTAACAAGGCTGTTTGCATATATTCACAGATGCTTCTAGAAGGGGGGAAAATGATCTCTTCTGTTTTTGTTAGTTACAAATAATTGATGTATTTTTTTATTTGTAGGTATAACACCTTACCAAGCAGAAGAACACTTAAAAATTCAAGATTAGTGAGTAAAAAGGATGATGTTCATGTCTGCATCATGTGCTTGCGTGCCATCATGAACTATCAGGTATCTTAATTCTGATTATTTGTCTGGATAACTGCCTCAAGGGAAAGTTTTCTGAAACACTCTCATAACAGAGTTCTTTCAGCTGAGACGATAATTTTATATGCTTTATATTAAAATGAAGAGCAATGGGTTATGTT
The DNA here is from genome assembly GCF_051106095.1 of Pogona vitticeps. NCBI lineage: Eukaryota > Metazoa > Chordata > Lepidosauria > Squamata > Agamidae > Pogona > Pogona vitticeps. The sequence continues at coordinate 214,674,853 of NC_135783.1, read as the reverse complement.
ATTTATTAGCAAATATTATTAAAAGCACCAGAAGAAAATTGCTTGGACAGAAGCAAAATAGTGGCTTTTCCATTAATTCCCAGGACTGATATTTATTAAAGAGTTGTTCGTCATGGCTAGAGTAAACCCATTGAATCAACTGGTTTAACGTAAGTGTTAGTTTAATGGGTTTGCTCTAGTTGGATTTAGGCCACTGAAACTACCGCTGAACAACTGCAGCAGGGTAACCCCAATGAGGATGTGATCTTAAAGGCATAAGGGAGTTTTAAACAGTTCATTATAAATTCCTGTTACATTCTCTCTCTCTCTCTCTCTCAAGAAAATATCTGTTCAGGACATCATGTCGAAAATTTAAAAATGGCAATCTGTAATTTAAAGTTTAATGAAAATGCTCTTTGAGTGAGAAACATAGAAAACAAGGAATCACTTTTAGTTACATCTGGTTATAGGGATTTCATAAACTGACAGAATTTCACAGCTAGTGTAGCACTAAGGGTGGAAGACATTCTGTTTTAGAGCACTGAAGGTGTTACTTGAAGATGGGTGGAGAAGCACAGTTTGAAAAGTGGGCTTTTGAAAAATACTAGGGTTTCCTGTTGTATGGAAAGGCTTTCTGGGTAGAGGATAGTGCCTTGTTAACTATTTATTCTTCATATGTGCTGAGCAAGAAGGGGGACGGGCTGGGGCTAGCTTGCTTACTCTCTTCATATTTAGGTAAACACTACCTGAAAGTCTGTAAAGGGTCAGGATTACCTGTAATTTCAGCTTGCCTAGTAGCAGATCTAGTTTTGCTGTCCTATAAAGTGTGAAGCTGCTCAGATTCAGCCTTAAAAAAAACTGTACATGATAAAAATGCATTCCAGATGCTGAACATTATTTCCAATTTCTATTTTAGTATGGATTCAATATGGTCATGTCACACCCCCATGCTGTTAATGAAATTGCACTAAGTCTGAACAACAAGAATCCCAGGTAAAAAGGCTTTTTTTGTGTTGGACCTTTTTTGTGTTGAAATGATTATTTTTTTTCATCATCATAGTTTCTGTGGAGGCAACTCTCCATTTAAATATACTCAGTCCCTGATAATTGCCTTTTCTGCTTGATTTTCTTTCATTTAAACTGGTGATCAATTAAGTAGATGTAGGTAGGTCTAGAAATAATTTTATACAGTACTGCTTAAATTGGGTACACATCAATTAAAAAGGAAACCGTGGGGAAGCTTTCAAATGATTAGGACTTCAAGGGAGTATCAAGCATTTGCCACATTTTGCTTGAAGCTATTGTTGGGGTCAGGCTCTTGAAACAGCAGATAGACATTAAAAATATTATTTTCAGATGTCATTGCAGTCCTCGTGCAAATGCTGAGTCATCGCATTGTTCTGATTGATTTCTCTCTCCCTTTCTTTCTACAGAACAAAGGCGCTGGTCTTGGAACTGTTGGCAGCGGTTTGTCTCGTCAGAGGAGGACACGAAATCATTTTGTCTGCCTTTGATAATTTCAAAGAGGTAGGCTATTCTGTTTCAGGAGAGAGCAATTTAGGGTTATACACCTATTTTGGATCGGGTTCTACTGAAGCATGGGGACTATTCTTTATTTCATGAGCCTAAAAATCACCTAAACTGTCCAGGGGTACACTAAGACATGTTGCTGCTTGTGGTTGAAAGTTAATGGCATCTTTCATTCACCCAAGCCAAGGTGTGCAGTCCTCAAAGCTAGCAAAGTCATTTTATTTATTTATTTATTTATTTATTTATTTATTTATTTATTTATTTATTTATTTATTTATTTATTTATTTATTTATTTATTTATTTATTTATTTATTTATTTATTTATTTATTTATTTATTTATTTACAGTATTTTTTAGCCGCACCATTACCAGTGGCTTCTGGGCGGCATACAGCATTAAAACTTAAAAACATTAAAAACATTTTAAAAGACAATATAAAATGTCATATATTAAAACAATTTTTAAAACATTAAAAATTAATAAGTCCTGCTGCTCATGTGGCCAGCTAGGGAATACTGTTTAATTAAAATGCTGGCTGAACAGAAAAGTCTTTGCCTGGCGCCGAAAGGCCAAGAGTGTCGGAGCCAGGTGGATCTCTACAGGGAGGGCATTCCAAAGTTGGGGGGGCAACAGCCAAGAAGGCCCGATTTCGACATGCCATCCCCCTCACCTCTTTCAGGGATGGCACCTTCAGAAGGGCCTCCTGGCCTGGTCTTAGAGGACGCACAGGCTCATACGGAAGAAGGCGGTCCTTTTGGTGCAAGACAGAAAACTGCACACCCACCTCTCCCAATTTTTCACAGTTTTTAAAAAGAGTACAACAACAAGAACAAGAACAAGAACAAGAACAAGAACAACAACAACAACAACAACAACAACAACAAATTAACAGGTGATTTGCTCTCCTGTTATGACATCAGCATCTGCTACCTGGAGCAAAAGGACCTCTGTTGATCTCGCCAGCAAATTATTGCAAAGGCTTGATGCTTTTTTCCTAACTTGCAGTGTATTTTCATGAACCAGTCCTGCAAATAGCTTCATTATATGCAACGTTATTTACACAAGATATACACCAAGGCTAGGCAGCGGGAGATAAGGAATATCTGCAGTTCTGATTGCCAAGCTTTCTGTGTGCACATAAGAATAATGATACACCTGTTTTTAGTGATAAAAGCCCAGGGGCCATTAAAATAAGTAGGGGTGGTGAGTTGTTTTGTTGCTATTATTGTTGGTTTTGCTTGCCACATCGTACCTGATTTGCTGTCTGTATTCAACAGTTGTTTTATTTTAACTAGAATAACTTAAGAACACAGGCAGATGAACATTCCATGAACAATACATTTATTCTTCTTGTCTGTAACATACTTAAGACTATTGGTTCTTGAGGGAATGCATTGAGGTTTCCCAACTCTTCTAGATCCCATAGTCCATTGCTGCCAGAGGTGTGGAAGAGCCTATCTAAGTGATCCACAAATGTACTCTGTTTATTCTTTTATTTTGGAATCATCCCAACCGGGTCTGGGAGAACAGTTGAGAGATACTTACTCCTCCAAGCATAATGGATAGGGAGAACATTACTTGGAAGTAAAAAAAGGTGATGTGAATCTCACTGCTACTGGCAAGAAGAAGAGCAGAGTCAGCAATGTTTCTGGGTGGACTTTGATACCAGATGAAGGGGTACTTTGCCATTTTCAGGTAGGATTGAGCAAAGAAACAGTCTACCCCGGAACAGCAGTGGAGAACCTGTCCCTGTTCTGAGGCTGCTGGACTACGCCTCCCATCAGTTGGTACAGCACAGCCAGTCTGAACCCAAACAGCATTTGGAGCACCATGAGTTTTGGTCCAACAGCAATGGGAGAACCACAGGTTTCCTACCTCCTAATTGTCACAGATTTCATGCAGCAGAAGAGGAAAAATCCTTGTAAGGAAAAATACTCAGCTACAATATCTACAGCAGATTAGAAGCAAATTTGTACTTGTTGCCTTATAAAAAGTTGGCCTAGAGGAAGTCTAAAATAAGTTTGTTGTCTTCAAAAAGAACTAGTCTTATCCTGTTCTTAGGCAAGCCTATTTATCTTAACCATTCCAGCCCTAATACAATACATTCATTACAGTCCCAGTACTGCTTGGCCACTGTGTGTCAAAGAAAGGCCACTCTTCATTTTGTTAAAATGATATGTGAAGGCTTGTTAGCTTGTATTTATGAGGTACTAAATGAAGCAGGAAGTCAGGCAGATGTTGCCAGTTGGTTCCAGTAGTTTATCCTAGTTTAATCTTGCCTCTAAAATGTATTGGTTCATTTGTTTAACATGAGAAGGACCACCTCTTTCTGGCCATTTCCTTTCATTTTTCTCCATTTGTGTTTTCTGGCACCAGTCCAAAAAAGGGCTGAAGAGCCTGAAAAAAATACCCCCCCCCCAAAAAAGAGGCAAGGCAACAGAGAATTAATGTACTTCAAAAGCACGCAACAGTACAACCAGCAAGAACCACTGCCAAACAAAATAGTCCCTCAAACCTCCCACCAAAGTATATGACTTTGACAGAATAAATACATAGTAACCAAATAACATTAAAGAAAAAAATTAATCAAAAGGGTAAAGCAACTCTTACCTTCACACTTTGGGGGGAGGGATAGCAAAATAAAACATACAAAATAGCCCCTTCCCCCAAAAGTATGTGAGGAAATAAAGACAAAAAACACAATCAAAACATCTCCTAAACCAAAACAACTAGAATATGCGGATCTTTTTCAGCCCCCTACCACTTGCCCTTTTTTGTTTCCTTTGAGTTCAGCATGGCAGCAGGCATACAGCAAAAATATTCCAAAAAAGGAATGACCAAAGAGTTGAAAAGAAGTCCGTGGGGAGGAATCCAAAAAATAATCCTAAGAAAGCACACGGGTACTTTGTTTTCCAGAAATCAAGGGCAAAAAGAAAGGATTGTAGAAATGCAGGAAGGTACTAGCTAGGCAGCATAATATGGAGGGCACCAGGAGAACTTGCATATCCACAAGGAATGAGTGAAACAAAGAAAAATCATTTTCAACTAGGCTCCTACCAATCTAGGCCCTTTTATAGCTTGAAAATTCACACATACACCCAACATTTTGATTGGTTCCTGATGGTAGCCCTTTTAGTGTTGTCGAAGGTAGGGTGAATTAACAGACAAGTGATGAAAGAAAGATTAAACGAAAGTGGGAAAAATAACTAAAAATGAAATTCTTGGTCCCTCTTTTTAGTTAACACAAAGTATTTGCGTGTAAAGAGGCTGTGTCTCAGGAATCAATAGAAAAACACAGAAAGGGAAAAAGGACCCCTTTATGGGTTTTTTAAAAAAGTTGTTCATTAAAACATTTAGTTTTTAAGCACTTTTTCAGGCATATAAAGTCGGAGAGGTGGATTATGAGCAGAAACGTGGATCCTCATGCAGCTTAAGGATTCAAGGGCCTGTGAGGTGCTTTTTCTTCTAAACAAAGATGCTAGAATTAAGCATACTTTTTAAAAAACAAGCATGTTTAACATAATGTGTTGTTTTGGCCCTAGTTGAACTGATAGGTTAAAAGGGCCACTTAAAAGCATATTCTGTTGAAATTCCTAGAGGTTACCACCAAGTAAATACAGTATAGTAATATGGCATCAGAACCACGAGCCTGTGATGGAAAGTCTGTGAGGGATTTTTAAAAAATATAGTATGCTTGAGGATCAGTGATATGGCAACGGAACTCTGGCTGTTTATTATTTTTTATTATTATTATTTTTCCCTCCAATGGAGTAAGTGCTCTTTGTTTAACCCTGAATTCTTACAGAAATTAATAGAGATCCAAACTTATATAGAAGAAAATTTATTGCAAACAAGAAGCCAGCTTTATTCTTATTGGTCATTGCAACTATTTAATTTTATAAGGCACAGCAGGACAGGATGTGTTAGAAAACATAAGCCAATCATCTTTGCCTGGAGCTCTAATCTGCAAATGATGTAGCCCTCTTGTTAAAAAAAAAAGAATATTAAAAGTATTTTCAGCCTAGTAAGCATTAACAACTCTTTACTTAACCAGAATCTTGCAAGAAAATTGGTCTTTTGTTCCTTCAGTCATCTGTAAGCACGTAATGTCAGGCTGTAAGAAATACCCTCCTCAGAATAATTCTGTCCTAGAGTGAAATTGGTTGATCACACTAGACCATTGTGTTAAGAAGAAAAAGCATTCATTGTGCCCCTCAGGATAGTGGAACAAAGAGAGAAAGAAAACATTTAGTAGAGTGTCCCATTAATATTTAAACGTGCAAGCATATTTAAAATGAAAACATATTCATAGCTGTTCTCTGACTTTCTTTTGTATACTGAGAGTTTGGTTCTCCCCCACCCCCGTGAAATATATTCTCGATCATATTCAATATATTCTCCATCATATTCTTGCATTAGGACTGAACATTCTAGAACTGTGAAGTTCAGTTGCAGGCCTGGTTTGCCTGTTGCAGTTGCTACTGTACCAATTTCCACACAGGAAACGTGCCAGATGTGGGCCATAACTTGTAGAGTAGCTTGCCGTGGCAGTTGCCCTGATTACAAGGGAGAATTTCCGTGTCACCTTCAGACAATGAGTGGGACAAATGAGAGTGTTGTCCACCTGATTGTTCTTGTCCCTTTGGGTGAAAATGTGTGGTGAAAATGTGGAAGGATACCTGCCAGTTCAAGCCATGGGACTGGTGTCTCTACAGCAAAGCTGCTTGAATTGAGAGAGAAGGGTGTGAGTGTACTTGTGTACATGTCCAGATTTTTTTGGCAGCACCAAGATGATATGTATCCATGTGATTTTTGGAACACCAGCCTGCTGCCTGAACTAGCTACCCTTAATTTTATTATCTAGTCCAATATATGCGAGAAGATAAGGTGTATGTTAAGTACTTCCACTTGGAAGCCTAATGGAAGGAAGACAGTTTTATTTTCTGAGAAATTTGTCATCTGACTGAATTGTAAAGATCAGGTAGAGAGCATTTGACAAATATGTTTAAAACAGATGCACCTGTTGCTCATTTCTACCCTTTCTAAGATTCTCTTTCACTGATCTGTTTCTTTTCCCTAAACTGAACGTATATTTCTGAAGCCCATACATATGTGCCAGGGAGACTCTGTAGGGCTTAGTACAGTGCTGAAACTTTCAGGTGAAAATTGCCACTAGTTGACAAGTTGCTGCTTGCGCCTCTCTTTGTACTCATGCATTTGGTGTGCAGTAAAATATACAAATAGAGACGTGGTGCTGCTGTGGGCTAAATCGCAGAAGCCTCTGTGCTGCAGGGTCAGAAGACCAGCAGTCGTAAGATTGAATCCATGTGACGGAGTGAGCTTCCATCGCTTTGTCCCAGCTCCTCGCCAACCTAGCAGTTTGAAAGCATGCAAATGCCAGTAGATAAATAGGTACCACCTCGGTGGGAAGGTAAACAGTGTTCCGTGTATAGCCATGCTGGCCACGTGACAACGGAAACTGTCTTCGGACAAACGCTGGCTCTACGGCTTGGAAACAGGGATGAACATGACTGACTAAATGTCAAGGGGAACCTTTACCTTTTAAAATACACAAACGGCCACTTGTTGATGAGCAATTTGCCATTGTGGTTTGTTTGTTTGTTTGTTTGTTTGTTTGTTTATTTATTTATTTATTTATTTATTTATTTATTTATTTATTTATTTATTTATTTATTTATTTATTTAATATCCCGCCTATCTAGCCAACTCAGGACCACTCTAGGCGGCTAACATCAGGTAATAAAAGTATACACACAACAGCGTAAATAATAAAAACTAGAAACCAAGTGCAGCGGAAAAGAAAAAAAAAACATCAGGAATTGTCTAGAGGAAAGGCCTGCCGAAACATCCATGTCTTCAATTGCTTCTTAAAGATACCCAGTGAGGGAGCCCCGCGAATCCCAGGAGGTAGATTGTTCCAGAGGCGAGGAGCCACTGCCGAGAAGGCCCGATTTCTTGTCTTCTCCTTCCGGGCCTTATGCTATTGTATTGGTGCAGGTGTAACTAACCCTCAGCATTCTGACCATTAAATAGAACTAAAAGAAGTAGTTGTGTGAGCCATCCACAGAACCAAGTTTTAGTTGGTAATCCCTTTATTGGATCACTAAAAAAAATTACAAGCAAGGCAAGTGTTTGCATTCTCCAGAACTCTTCTTCAAGCAAAAGTGGCACAATGTTTTGGGTTTCTTCATGCAAAAGTGGCATAAAAATCTTGGGGTTAGGGTTTCAAGAGCAATGGGTAGCATGCCTGATAGAGTGTTTGGACTATATGCCTTAACCCCAAATTGTACACTATCTTTGGTTGATGAAGAGTTCAAAAGTTTGTTTTTTAAAACCTTTTTTAGTGATCCAGTAAAGGAATTAACCAACCCAGAGCATGCTTACTTCTCAACAAATGTGGACAGATTAAATTGTCATGTTGTTGTCATGTAATTTTACTAACTGCATTTCAACTTGGCTTAAGCCTATGTTGGACTAAGCAATTCTGGAGGGTCTGACAACTGTGCCCACCTTATTTTCCTCTACCACCACCCAGAGCTCCATAAACCTAGAAGTAATTGGAAGATCCCTTCCAGTTTTGTTCTATTTATTTATATTTATTTATTTATTTATTGGACTTATATACCGCCCCATAGCGCTACAAGCACTCTCCGGGCGGTTTACAATTTTAATTATAAAGGCTACACATTGCCCCCCCAGCAAGCTGGGTACTCATTTTACCGACCTCGGAAGGATGGAAGGCTGAGTCAACCTTGAGCCGGCTACCTGGGATTTGAACCCCAGGTCGTGAGCACAGTTTTAGCTGCAGTACAGCGTTTTAACCACTGCGCCACGAGGCTCTTTTTCAAAACCTGTTTTTGAATCCCCAAAAGGTGCAGGATCCCAAAATAACATTGGAATGGAGACTCACACTGTGTACAGGATTCTGGGGAGGGACTGGGATTCTCCATTTTTCTGCTGAAGAAAATAATTTTGGCTTCAGTGGGTCCGATGCTGTTCATATAAACAAGCCTGTTGCCCAAGTGGGTATTTACTTTGCTCCTCATGTTGTATATATCTCAGGAGGCAAAGCAGAAGGTCTTCCATTAAGATTTGTCTGAACTGGAAAATAATTGTTACATTTTTTGGAACAAGCCAGAATGTTAACACCATTGCAGGCCACTTGCCAAGCTGGGGTGTGATCATCTCCTCCTCCACGTGGTCACTAAGCTGAGTGGCTTTTCTACCATTATCCTCGTAAAACTTTCTAAAAGCTTGTTTTTAAAAAAGTCTGGATAATAGATTAAGAACGCTACATTCAGTTAATAGTAAAGGCTGAGAGAAGAATGTACGTGGAGACAGGTTAGTTGTGAATTTATGTTTCTTACCACTGCTTTAATTCATTTCCTCTGATTTCATTGCATGCATTGGTTTTTGTCATGGTTCTAGTTTTATGGTTCCTGACAAAATCAGTGAACCATAAATAACTTGTAATTATGACAGACATTTTCCATGATTCAGTTGGATGCATTCACAAGAAGGCCCCTTGATCTCAAGTCTTGTCGCAATTAACTTAGGTTTTAATGATCTTTCTGTGTGCATATGTGGCATAATCAGCCATCCAGTACGGATACATTTCTTAAAAACCTGGAAAGACTCTTTCTGTAGAAGATAATAGCTTTCTTAGAAGATAATGTGAAAGCTTACCAGAACCAAACTAATTCCAAATAGTTTCACTGTTCTGAAGCGTTTTACTATTTCTCTGTCATTTTTAGCACCTGCCTACTGGCCCATCTCTCTTGTGAAAGAAGCCCTAATGGATGACTTCTTTTCCTTAGGAAAAACGTGGCTTGAATACCTGTTATGTTGAATTCTAGACTGTTCTTCTGAGTTATTTTAAAATATTGACTGTAATATGTGATATATTGACACAGGCAAGTGCCAAATGAGTTTAGTTGGAACCTTAAAATAAAGCACACTTTTTTGGAATCGGAGCTGAAATCAGATTTTAGATTAATTTATTAGTCACAATTTACTTACAACCATGACACAAATTAAATAGGACATTGAACTAAAGAAGTTAAAGGAGCATGTCCTTTAGCATAAACCCAAGGAGTCTGGACTGGCATCTTTCCCCATCTCCTGCTCCAGAGTAGGAATGTAAGTCATTGCTTGTCTCATTCTTGTGTGTGAGAACAAGAAACCACAAAGTTTTGTGAGATGGCAAGATATTTTCTCTCATTATTGGCGAAAGTTCTCATGTTTGCAAGAACAATTTTCTCTCTCTCTACAAATGTGTGAATTGCATAGTAGAGTAAAAATGCAAAAGCTGGTGCCCTGTTGCAGACGTTTTGGAAAAAAAAATTAGATGCATCTTATGAGGTGTTTATGTCCTTTAAAAATCCATTGGCCCATCCTTGTATGCTCTCCGTGTTTTCCATAGGGGTGTTTTCCTTCAGAAAGAGAAAATACACTAGTTTTCCATGAAGACAGAACTTGACGAAACCTTGACTAGAAAAAAAAATCCTTGTCTTGTTCTTGTAGTGGAGGCAAGAAGGCTTGTGAGGGTCAGCGATTTCTCAACAGACTCTCTGGTCAGCTTCAGACACAGACGGTGTTTTGTCAAAAACAAGTACTGTAGTTTTAAAGATTTCTTCACATCCTTACTGTGGAGTAGGAAATGTGATCAGCAGCTGGATGTTACTGTCTGAAGGTGCCTTCAGTTAGCAGCCACTGAACCTGCATGCTTCTCCTCACTTCTATTTTTAACTAACCACAGTTACTCATTTCATCTGCACTATGGTTCATTTTAACTGTGATAGGAGAACAAGCCATGATACTTCACCACTTTTAACACTTATCTAGATAGTGTTACCTACTTTTATCCATAGATACCCACTTTTACACACTGTCCATAACAACCATTAACTTGTACAAGTTCGGCCACACAGTCAAATATGGAAAGCTAAAGCTTCTGATCTTGCAGAAGAGGGACAAGGGAGTGTGTGCCAGTCTGGAAGTTCATGCATGTAACGTTAAACCATATAGTTATGTACATCTGCGTTAATTTGCCGGCTAAAAGTTCAGTAATTTATATCTGCTTCCACACTCTTCAGTTCTGTCTTTTTTAAATGTACTCTTATGCACAAACAGCAGGAGCACAATTAAAACTCAACAACAATATACACACTCAAGAAATCTGACTCAGGTTAAATTTGCTTTAACTTAGTATTGGATAGTGGGTGACAAGTATTCAAGGGTAACACTTTAAATTTAGGATGTCTAGAATCATTGATGTATACAGGTTAATGAGTCCAGACGTATGGCTCATTTGAGGACGATAGTGAACTATCTGCTGATTGATAACAAAGAGCACTTATTCTCTGCCTTCAAACAATCTTTTCCTTGCCTCCTTTTTGCTATTTTCCCTTCCTGCCCTACCCCACCCTTTATTATTGTATGCTTCTGCTTTAATCATGCTGCTGTTAGATTTTTCTTTTTCCAACTTCTACTCCCAAATCTTATTTCAGGCAAACATTAACATTTTTCGTTCTAAAGTAAGAGGAAAGCACTTTCCCTGTGTTGGCCTAATCATGGGTGGGAATGAAATTGTAACATTGTGTGTGTCGCTTCACCATTTTCATATGGCAGCTCCTTATATGTTGGATAGTCATGTCTGCCATCCTGTTGTGTCCCTCTTTGACCTTCTGTCTGTACAAATAAATGTGCGTTTCCAGCTGGGAATATTGTTGACCTTGAAGTGCCACTGTTGACAATGAAAAGTTTTGTCTATTCTGCCAACACATAGGCTTGTTGCTGTTAGTCCAGTATGATTCACAATTACTTCACAAAATAGCTGGCTAGAAAGCTGTGCATGTATTAAAGCCTCACGTTTTCTGTATTAGCAAAACGTGCGATCTTCCATGCTGTTCATAGACTACTCAAACCAGGCTGAAACCATGTTCGGCTTGTTTCCACTAACTCTTGTTTCTTGATTTCAAGCAATAGAATAAGCCACAGTTTTAACAAATGGAAGCAGTTGCTTCTGAGCTCCTCATGACCTTAATGGGAGGGGGAAGCATATGAGCTTTGTTCTTAGAACCTTAATGTGTAAAGCAGCTTCTGTATGTCAGAATATTGATTTTTCCCCCCAGTACAAACTACCCATAAATTTTGTATGTTTGTTACAGAAAGATGTTTTTAGTACTCCCTCTAGTGTACAGATGCATAACAGAGTGTATGAATTTCCTTCCCAGGTTTGTGGGGAAAAGCAGCGGTTTGAGAAGCTGATGGAACATTTTCGAAACGAAGATAACAATATAGATTTTATGGTAAGTGATATTAGATTAGCATTTTTATGCATTACTTGTGATCATTTTTATTATTTCAAGTACTGTATATATTTCATTTCTTCTTCGTGGTCTCTGTGAATGCACACAAATGGGTTAAACTGCGACTCTTCGGAATATTCTAGAGCTTAAATAACTGACCAATAGAATGTTTTCCCGTGGTGCACATGCCCCACCTCCCCGTGGTACCTCAGTTCCTTTTTGCCACTGCTGCAGTTGGACTCCTTCGCGACACCTAGAGCTGTTTTCAATTCGTTTACATTTTCTGGTTTTGATCTCAGCCTGTTTTCTTGATTACGGTTTTTCTTATCTGGAGTACAGTGGAACCTCTACTTATGAACTTAATCCATCCCAGAAGATGTTCATTAGTTGAAACGTTCGTAAGTAGAAGCTCCATTTCCCATAGGAATGCATTGAAAACTGATTAATCCGTTCCAGCCGAAGGGGGAAAAAAATGAAACAAAAAAAAAAAAAACCACAAACAAAAAGAAAATAAACACAGCAAGTCCCACGCTGGGACTGCCAAAAAAAAAAAAAGCCCAAACCTACCCTCCAAAACCCACCAAGAACAACTTTTTTTAAAAAAGTTCCGCCCATATGCCAGGGTTTCTGCTCATCACATGCAACATATTTTAGGCCTTACGGATTCCACCACGTCTGCTCTTCCTCATGCTCCATTGAAGATGCGCTCTCTGCAGGTGTGCTACATGTCTCTATTCAATCTGTTATTAGATAACCTTGCCAAACGTCTACGTGTGATTCCAGAGTTATCACGCCAACTGACGTGGTGGACTTTCATGCTGCATCTTCTAATTGGTTGACTCTTCAGGCCCCTTCAACTGACAGTACAGATCACGACAGACGCCATCATGACAGTTTGGGGCGGGCATTGTGGCATTCACATGATCCACACCCTGTGGTCCAGCTCAGAGAAGCTGCTAGATATCAGTCTTCTAGAAATGTTGGCAGTAATTAAGGCTCTTTGCGCTTTCTATCCTCTAGTGGTCAATTGCGGAGTGCAAATGGCTACGGACAACATGACCACTCTGTATTATATAAACAAGCAGGGAGGCACTCATTCATTGTCCCTTCTGTACTTAGTGATCCACCTGTGGGAGTGGTGCTACGATCATCACATATTTCCGATCACCATCCATGTGTCAACAGAGGACAATGATGTGGCTGATTGCCTGAGCCGCCTGACCACTCAAACTCACAAATGGTTCTTGACAACTCATATTCGCCCATATCTGCAGCAGGTGGAGCACACAGGCCATCAACATCTTTGCGACTCAGATCAACGCAAAGAGCAAAAAAGTTTTGCTTTCAAGCAGGGAGAGCCAACGGTTCTTTGGGCGATCATGGTGACATGGGATGCTGTCCTTCTCTATCTTTTTCCTCCCATCCCACTTATTCAATGGACAGTTGTCAGGATCCACCAGTTGCGAGCCAGTGCCATCCTGGTAGCTCCGTGGTGGCCTCGTCACCCATGGTTTACTACCCTCAAGACTATCGTGTCCAATTTCCTGAGACTGCCTCCCCAACCATTCCTCCTAACTCAGTATGGAGACAAGATCTGTCATCCCGACATCAAGTCGCTCCATCTCATGGTGTGGAGGATTCTTCCAGTATAAAGGAGGTGGTGGACAGGGCTAGGAGGCCTTCAGCCAAGTTGCTGTATTCTTATGTTTTTACAAAGTTTGCTGCGTCCGGAGGTTTTGTGGCTGTTCCAGCTTTGTTTGGTACTCTTCTTGCCTTCCTGTGTTATTTGTTTGATCTAGGGCTAGCACATTCTACACTTAAAGTTTATATTTCAGCCATTATTTCTTATCAGCCTTTGGGTTCAGACACTTTCCGCTTATTCTCACACCCAACTGTGAAGAGATTCCTTCAAGGTTTGAATAACATTTGTCCACCATTACAGCCTCCAATCCCTCAATAGTCTCTTCAGACTATTTTGAGAGCTCTTACACACTCACCATTCGAACCTATGGCTTCTACTCCTCTAAAACCTCTTTCTCTAAAGACTTTGTTTCTGGTGGCTATTACGTCTGCATGGAGGGCAAGTAAGTTGGCTGCACTGCGGGCTGATGCACCTTATATACAATCTCACTCTGATAAGATCGTCTTATATCCTGATGTCTCATTCCTCCCTAAGGTGATTTCGAGTTTTCATGTTAATCAGCTTTTGAGCCTCCCAACGCTGTTTCCTAACCCTTCTTCCAATGTTGAGTGCATGCTCCATTCCCTTGATATTCGGCGGGCTTTGACCTTTTATGTTTCTAGAACTAAGGACTTCCGCAAATCTCCCAGACTGTTTGTTTGCTTCCACGGTCCTTGGAAAGGTCATCTGGTCTCTTCTCAGACAGTTTCCAGATGGATAGTTTCTGCCATCGCTTTAGCCTATGAGCTGGTTGGCAAGCCCCACCAGATGTATTGAAGGCACATTCCACTAGAGCTGTGGCTACCTCTACTGCCTGGCTACGTGGCATTGAAGTCTCTGATATTGGTCGATCAGCTACGTGGTCTGCACCATCGACCTTTGTTACATGTTACAGGCTGGATGTCAGAGCCAAAAAGGGAAGCAAGTTTTGGAAGGGCTGTGCTGACTTCAATTTTACTGTGACGGCCCTCCTTCCGGTAAGTGAGCTTGCTAGTCACCAATTTGTGGGCATTCACAGAGACCCCGAAGAAGAAAGAGAGGTTACTTACCTGTAACCATGGTTCTTCGAGTGGTACTCTGTGAATCCGCACATCCCGCCCAACCTCCCTGCTGTCCATCATGGGTTGTCTACAGCTTTCTAATTATCAGAGTTATGACAGCGGCAGGCATTCAGAACTGAGGTACCACGGGCAGACAGGGCATGTGCACCACGGGGAAACTTTCTATTGGTCAGTTATTTAAGCTCTAGAATATTCCGAAGAGTCCTGCGCAGGCGCAGTTTAACCCATTCGTTTGGATTCACAGAGTATCATTCGAAGAACCATGGTCAAGGGTAAGGAACCTCTCCTTATTGATAGAATAAGGGATTGTTCCCTCCATCTGCTATCTTCAATGCTATATATTTCATACTAAGGCCTCTGGTTCTCAGAAGTTACTTTTGTCAGGAGAACAGGAAGAACCATTCTAGTGTGGGCTCCAGCCAGCAGTATTAATTCGCCTCAGGGCTGTGAGAAAGAAGGTCCGAAATGAGGGGAGGTCACTTGGAAAATGTAAAAAAAACCAAATAAATGAAGAATTGGAATTCTTCAGTTGTGCCCCCTGTCACACCAAGAGAGATACTGCAGTGAAGACTCTGTTCATGACCTGAGTTCAGTCTTGGGCTCAGGAAGCTGTCTGAAGGTTGGCTTCGCATTCAATATTTCTGAGGTCAGTAAGTTGAGTATCCAGCTCGCTGAGGGGTTGGCGGGCAAGCTGTAGCCTGAGTAATTAAATTGTCAACCACCCAGAGAGAGCTTTAAGCACTTTTGGGCAGGGTATAAGCAGCACACTTTGCTTTTTGTTCTCCCTAGGCTCACATTAAATAGTCATCTTCTATTACATCTAGTTAGTGCTTTGGAAGTATTTCATGGTATAGTAGATTTCAGAATATATTCTCTGCCCTTGCACAACCTCGGTTAAACCAAGGCCTGTAGCTTTAGTATTTTTGTCCAGTCAACTCACCCATAAACAAGAGCAGTTGCTACAAGTAGGGAAGACTCCCCAGGTTGCAATTCCATACTTGCCCTCATACTCTGAGAAGGAAAGCTTTAAATCAGTAGGTTGGTCCTGCAGTCAGAGGGCGAGTAGCTTGCTTTAGGGTTGGACCTCTTTTTCCTTTTCCACCCCCTAGAAATAGCTTAGTCTCTTGAATACAGTAGAAGAGAAGAGGTCCAGCTTCAGTGGCTCCCAATATGTTCTGCAAAGTTTGTCACGCGTCCAGGATGTCGCTTTAGCTGAAATTCTTGAACCTCTGGATAACAGAAGCAACTTCATGTTATGAAAAGTGAATATCTTGCAGCCTGCATAGCAGACCTGTGAGACATTTCTTTAAAATTCCATGTCTTCTCTAAAACTCCACAATTTCTCTGCCACATAACTTTCTGCTAGATTTCCTTTAAAACACCACTCTGTCTTTTGCTATATTTCATAGTAGAAAAGCTACTCCAGCTTGTATCAGTCTGGCGGCTGCAGTTTCAAAAGCTACTTTTTTCCTAGAAAAACAGTCTCAAAAATCAATTTAAAAAAAAAGCGAGGTCTGGGGCTCCTCGGTTTCAGGCACGTTATACTGTTGACTCAAACAAAGTGGAATAGATATCTGAAATTTACAGCATGCTGATACCGCATGATTCAAAACACTGACAGGGAAGTGAGATTGTGACTGTTCCTTTTCCTCTTCTATAGACAGATGTAGCAGGTCCATATTTAGCAGTTTGCTCATGCCTAATTATTCTCTGATCCTACTTCTAGTTTGAGTAAGAAATTATACTCTGAATACAGAATAAACAGACAGCATGGATCACTATACTTAAACCTGTATGTTCCAGTATGAAATGAAGCATCGCCACTTTGAGAACAAGACAACGTACGCACAAAATCATCAGTGCCCTGTCATCAGAGTTTTTCCTCCAGTCACGTTCTCGGTTCACAAACTTATTTTCACTTCCATGTGTCCATAGCCCTGTGTTCACTTCCACTTGGCATCTCCGGCTGATGCACCTGACCAAACACCCCTTCCCAAATTGGCCCTACCACATAACTCCCATTATCCCCGATGGTTATCCCAGCTGATGGGAGCTGTAGTCCCAAATATCCCAAGCATATCAGATTGGGGGAAACCCAGATTAAACAAACCAGGAATGTCTGAATGATGGAGGATACACAGAGCGGGGCAATTTGGGAGGGCTGGTTAAATTAGCTGTGCCAGCAGGAGATGCCCATATAGGTTTGTGGTTGGAGATCCTGGCTTTCTGCTAGCAAAGAAGACAGGGTATGCCAAAAGCAACCAACCCATGCTTTATGATCCTGACTTGCAAAAGGAAAGGAAAGCCAGGATCCCTGGTTCAGAGGGCACCTCCTTTTTTTTTTCAGTCCATCACAGTAGGCTGGAGGAGCTAAGTGGGAGTGTGCATGAGCATGCAGCTCATTCACAATAACTTGGGATTCTCTAGACTCCTAGCTTCCAATTTTGTGTCAACTGCCTGGGCTGTTATCTGGAATATTGATGTGTTAAGCTAACCAGTAGATGTTTGTTTTGATTAATGTCAGCAAGTTCATCTGATGAACAAAGGACTTGATTTGACCGTTGAAAAACAGAGACAAATTGGGTACACAATGGAGATAAGCAAGGCAGAAGCTCCACAGGTTCAGTTCCAAGAATAACACGGGGTGAGGAGAAGTCATTAGAACAAGCAGCAACATATGAGTAAAATGCTTGCATACAGATGCACTCCCACCTCAACATAATTGATTCAAAAAAAGAGAGTTGGTCCGGTTGCTCTCGGTAGAACTTGGTCACGGATTTATAGGAATTTCCCCCTTGCCCTCTTTTCTAGGGATTTTTGGAAGGCTGGAAACAATGAGATCTGATTGCTTAAATTAGTCTCAGCTAGACTTCATTCTGTATGCTTTAGGATAGCATGAAGTGTTTCTCTTCTGTAAAATTGCAGAGGAGTTTTGACAAGTCTTGCTCTTTAAATCCACCGATGAGATCTGTTTTTTTTAAAAAGTCATCCGAGAGGTAACATTAGTAGGGCTCAGATTCATAAAAATTAACATCTATATTGTTTGGTAGTTTCTGCCAACTTCCCTCCCTTCCTGCTTAATGATTAAAATGTAATAATTGTGTAGAAAAGGGAGCTAAGAACTGAGGACCGATGAATGGCTCATGACACATGCTGCAGGAAGTTTGGGAGAGGAACTAGGCTCGACAAGGGAAGACAGATCTTGGAGACTTTGTGGAATGAAGTCTTGAACCTGCTTGAATTACGAAACCATTTGGGTTTCTCCAGTTAGCAGACTGTTCACTTACAGTACAGAAGCTCTATTTTGTCAGGATAGCAAGGAAAAGGTCAAGTAAGGCTCCGTGTTACTTTCTGAAATATAAGCAATTTCAGTGATCCATTAGTGAAACAGTAACTCTAGACAATTGACCTTTAACATGACAAGAGTAATTTTTTCCCCCTGACAGAATGAGGAGAAGGGAGATTTGCAAAGGAATTTCCAGACCCGGCTATCATTGTGTCATGGACTGAAGTACTATTTTAAAATAATCCCAATGTGTCATTTCAGTAAACTATAGCTCATTCTCCTTAAATATAACTATTACAGAAATGATCCTTTGTCCTGATCAAATCAACAATTCATTCAGCCAGTTTTTTTCCTTGCTACCCTGGTTTGTTTCAAGGTTTCAGATCTGTTTCTGGGATATACATAGGGAAATAAGAGAGGGGGGGCAGAATAGAAGCTTTAATGACTAAGAAAAAGGAAACATATGAAAACATTTCATGGAAAGTTTTGGAACCGTTCTGTTTACGGAACTGTACTGATCATTGAAAGATGTGAAGCCATTTCATCATTTTTAAAATCAAGAATCATCTTGTAAACTCATGGAATGGAGGCAGTTTGCTAAGTCAGTATGTTATATGAGTTTGGTTGATTCATTGGCTGAAATCCTGTTGCACAGTTCTGCATGTATAACAGGAATGGCAAAGTGTAGGCGATTAAAGGCTTCCTTTGGGGATTTCAAGGTGCACACAACTTTATTACATTATATGTAAGTCATGTGCAGCCTAGAGTCCCCAAAGAAAGCCTTTAATCAGCTGTAATTTGCCACTTTGTGCATATGGAACTGAGCAACAGGATTTCACAATTGCTTCCATTGTGCATATGGAACTGAGCAACAGGATTTCAGCCATGGAGTCCACTCTAGTTGAAGTAATAAATTGGGTTTGTCCCATTACTTATTTCAGCAAGCATAGTTTCCAAAGAGGATCACTGTGATTCTTTCATCTCACCTAATACCATTCTCAGGCACACTTTTGCCACATGGTAGGGTCTAGCCTGTATCAAAGAGTGCCGAGATTCCACATCCTTTGTAGGTGCCATTGCTTGGTGATTCCTGTTTTGTGTTATTCTTGCTTTCACAGGTGGCGTGCATGCAGTTCATCAACATAGTGGTTCATTCTGTAGAAGACATGAATTTCAGAGTTCACCTCCAGTATGAATTTACAAAACTTGGACTGGATGAATATTTGGATGTGAGTATTGCTCACCTTGACTCTTCTTTGCTGCTCAAACATAATACTGGGGATGATATGTGAGCATATTTCAGTTTTGCCTTTGCATGTAATCATGCAGAGCATGAATGTCCACCTCTGTCATTAAGACAAGCTGCAAGGAGCATTTTACATTTTTATTATTGTAATACTTTAAACATCTGCCAAAAGTTGCCTGTGCTTTTTGTAACAAAATGGTATTGCAAAAAAACAGGTCAATAAATATATACTGTCAAAAGCTAAAACCATAAACCCTACTTTGGTCTTCTGTAAGGAGAGGGAGAAAGAAAATATATTTCAGTTGTATTCACCAGCCCTGCTCTTTCAGGTGTTGGCCTTGCCCATGCCAGATTACAGATTACCAGTTGCCTCTCAAGTAGCCTTTTCTTCAAAATGTCACTGCTCAGATGGGTGCTTTCGTAACAGACAAGGTTCGCCAGCCACAAAGATCATTGTCGAGGGCTCTTTGTGCAAGAGGTGGCCCCTAGAGGTTCTGCTCCTGAGGTCCAGTCAGTGCTGCCCAGCCTGACCAATGGCGAGGGACTATGGGAATTGAAATCCTAAGCGTCTGGAGCATCAAGGGTCTTCTGTTTATCTTGCATGAAGCCATTCCTTTATTGTCCAAGTCATGTCCTTTTCAGAATGGAAACATTTCTCTTGCAGACACCTGCTAACTGTCTCTGCCCTGCTTCCCACATACATGTCCCTTGTACTCTTGTTTTTGTTTGGTG
This sequence comes from Pogona vitticeps, assembly GCF_051106095.1. Taxonomy (NCBI): domain Eukaryota; kingdom Metazoa; phylum Chordata; class Lepidosauria; order Squamata; family Agamidae; genus Pogona; species Pogona vitticeps. The sequence goes on along the minus strand of NC_135783.1, from coordinate 214,655,006 downwards.
GACGATACAAGCCCCAATTGCTAGCCAATCACAGATTTGACACAGGAGCTGAAGAGAGGGAAACATCCCATTCCTCACTTGCATCTTATATGCAACCACCACCTGATTAGTGGACCAGGAGGAATGAATGAAACCATATGCTGTCTGTGCACATGTCTAGTTCAATGACCTTTGTGCTAGTGAAACAGGTCTACTCTGTCTTCTTCCGCTATAGTGGCCTTGCTGCCGAGACAGCTGGATCCATTTCAAGAGTTCTGGCAGCTAACTCCCTCCTGCTGCCTCCTTCTGCTGATCCTTTTCAGTAAGGCAGAGTGACGCACCACTCAGGCTACAGCTGGGCAGACTTCTGAGGATTTTTATTCTTTCTGTGCCCCACTGGTTCAGTTGCAGGGATCATAATAGATGACTGGTTTCTTGGCAGCAGTTTGCTCACCACAACTGTGGAAAGAGAATGAACAAATTATGGAACAGGAATTAAGTAAAGAGTCAGACATGTAACATCAGAGGCTCACTTCCCAGTGAAACTGGAACAATGCTAACATTTTACTTCAATATGTCATCCCGTCCATGCTTGGTCGCTCTCTTCCATTGGACCATTTCAATAAGGATTATCTGCACTGATTTGACAGAAATGGTCTGGGATTTCACCTGTCCAGCCCTGGCTACTTTACTTAATGAAGGGGGAAGGTTGAACCTGTGACCTTCTTCATGCAAAGCATGTGTTTTGATACTGAGTCTGGTCCCTTCCCAAGAATTTAGTTGCTTGATTCTGTTCCTGAAAGGAATGTGGGCCGGATTTTTGCATCACTTACTTGCATATGAATGACAAAGCCCGGTCTGATAAGGGGGTATGTGGATCGTTCCACAGAACATTTGGTTTTGTAGATCTGTGCAAACCTTCCTAAGGTGGGTTATCCATAAAAATGTGGTTTGTGTGTCCAGTGATAATTAATTCCCACAAGTAGTTCATCTTTGATGGGGAGAGGAATGTCCAGCCATAATACAGAGTGGTTGTACTCACCTTTGACCCCAAGCAGAGAGGCAACTTCCTTTAATCCAGGAGGAAATGACAATGTGAGTAATTGTGTTTTATGAGAACCCCTAATAGTTGTGGGTATAGTCATGGGCTGCTACACTACTACTATTACTACCACCCCCACCCCCACTGCTGCTAAACTAGAAGCATTGTTCTTTTTTCCACAGTAGAACTAAGCATGCTGCATTATATAAACAAGCAACATTATTCTATCTGAGTTGTTCTGTGCATTATTTCATATTAATAGGTTGGATTCATGTCCTTCAACAGACAGCTGTCATTTTTTTAGTAAGCAGCACACTTTTGCTTTAGTTGTTAAGGGAAAAGTAGCTGCTCATTTTTCCGCCCATGTTCCATCTTTCCCACTTTCTTCCTGTCACTGCCAGAGCTTGTTACCTCCAGCTGTCAGGAACACCCCACAACAAGCTGAAGCCAGTGTACGTATAGACAAGGCATATAGTTGGAACATCCTTCTCACTTTGTGGTAATGCAGACACTACTTCCCTGTCCTGCCTAAATCCCCAATTTGTCTCCTTTGGTAATCTGTTTACATGTGGATTGAAATGATAATCTTGTTTGTCACTGAAATGTTATGCCCTGCTTTTCCAGCCCCGAAGGGACAGTTATACATCATGGTAAAACATTGTTTATTTTACATAATTAGAAACACACATACATCCTAACTCGGTTCTTAAATTAATTTTTGAGAAGCCAGTAAGTGACGGGAGGCATATGTTGCTACTGAGGCCTGGTGTGGTGCCTTCCGTCCTGATACTCAATAGTGGAATGCAAAGTAGGACCTCCTTCAATGACGGGCACATGTGAATGTGTTCCTATGGAATCAAGAGCTGCTTTTTAGATGCCATGATTCCAGTTGCTAAGTAAATTTTTAAAAAAAATGATTTGGGGGAGGTTGTTTCCCCACTATGTGACAGAGTCAGAAGTACTTTTCACATACCTTGATAAGAATGTTTATATTCCTCTAAATGCCTAGACAGTCCTACAAAAAGGCTGCTGTTTTTTAATAAAGAACACATGCATACAAAAAAAAAATCAGTAAACATTTTTGAATTGTATTCAGCTTTTCCCCTATGTTTAGTTCAGGAGGGGAAATATCACTCTGTTATGGAGATATTGTACGCACAAAGAGTTCTCAGCATTTATTAAGCCGACTTTTAAGTTCAGTTTAAGCTGAGGGAGGAAAACGGATGTGACTTTGATAGAAAACAATTCCACTGAAAGCAATAGAACGTATATTTGAGTAACCAACTGTTCGATGGTTCTTTTCAACAAATGGAAGGGTGGGGGGGAGAAAATACACTGTATGGTACGTATTTCTTATGTGCCCATATAATTGTTTGAAAAAACCCAATTTGAAAATCCCCCCAAATCCAAAATTGGAGCCTCTTCCTGAAACTGAGTGAGGCATATAGGAGAGATAGCCTGTATGGTACCTTATGAGACTGACTCTGAAATTAGCTCTGTAGTGTTGCCTAGGAAAGAACAATAAGGCAAACATTTCACCTCTTGGCTGTTTTAGGTTCCTTTCCAGCAGTTTATATATTCATCTATTTACCCACTGGAGACAGATAAACAAATAGTCAAAGAATACCTTACTAATTTGAACAAGTTCAGATTTCCAGGGCTGGATGAACAGCGTCCAAGAGTATTGAAGGAACTGACTGAAGAACTCTCAGAACTACTGTCTATTATTTTCTTGAAATAATGGGAAATGGGTGAGGTGCCAGATGATTGAAGGAGGGCTAATGTTGTCCCTATCTTCCAAAAGGGCAAAAAGGAAGAACCTGGGAACTACAGACCAGTCAGGGTGACATTGATCGCAGGGAAAGTTCTGGAATAGATTATAAAGTGGTCACTATGCAAGCACCTAGAAAACAATGCAGTAATAACTAGGAGTCAAGAACAAATCCAGCCAGACTGCTCTGATCTGATGGGGTAACCTCCTAGTAGACAGAGGGAGTGCTGTAAATGTAATATATCTTGACTTCAGCAAAGCTTTTGACAAAATTCCCCATGATATTCTGATTAGCAAGCTAACTAGATGTGGCTGGATACATGGTTGACTACAGAATTTTACTCAGAGGGTGATGATTAATGGCTCCTTCTCAGATTAGGAGAAGATAACAAGTGGGGTACCCCAAGGCTCAGTCCTGACTGGGCCCAGTGCATCTTCAACATTTTTATTAATGACCTGGATCAGGGGGTGCAGGGAGTGACAATCAGATTAGCAGATGACACAAAATTGGGTGGAATACCTAATATCCTGGAGGACAGAAACAAAATTCAAAATTATCTAGAAAGGCTTGAGCACTGGGCTAAAAACAGCAGAATGAAATTCAGCAGAGATAAATACAAAGTACTGCACCTAGTAAAAAAACACAGTTACAAAATGGGAGATAGCTCAGTCAGCAATACTAGATGGGTGGGGTATAAATAAATAAATAAATAAATAAATAAATAAATAAATAAATAAATAAATAAATAAATAAATAAATAAATAAATAAATAATTAATACAAACGAGAAGGTTTTCAAACACTTGGGGCCACATTAGGGAACACTTTCAGGGGCCCTTTTGCTATCCATGTTTTTCGGCACTGAAAGGCACAGGATCCTTTATTGATGGTGAATGAATGAATGAATGAATCAATCAATGAATGAATGATCTTAAAACTGCAGAGCTGGAAGAGACCCTATGGATCATCGAGTCCAGCCCCTGTCAAGGAGGTATAGGGGGGAATCAAGCTCCCAACCTCTGGCTCTGCAGCCGGATGCCTACACCACTGAGCGAGAAGGGAGCCATACTCCATAAAATACGAAGACGGTATCTTTTTTGTTTAAGACTCTGCTCAGAATTTAGAAATTCAACCTATTTTCTCTGATCAGAAAATCTGAGAATTTATATGTTCACTGTGGGATGTGAAAAGTAGCTTCCAGTGTCTATTCTTTGATATACAGTTTTATCAGTAATATTTAAATTAAGTGACATGGATGGCAAACCTGACTTCAGTTGTTCAAATTCATTTGACTCTCTCTCTCTCTTTCTCTCTCTCTGGGCTTTTCAGAAGCTGAAACACACGGAAAGTGATAAGCTGCAGGTGCAGATACAAGCTTATCTGGACAATGTGTTTGACGTGGGAGCTTTACTTGAAGATGCTGAGACCAAGAATGCTGCCTTGGAAAGAGTGGAAGAACTGGAAGAAAATATATCTCATGTGAGTATTAATATGAGTGATGTTGAATTTCTAGAGATTTGGGATGTTTGAAGGCTAGATTTATTTTTAATGCTCATTTTAGGGAAATGCTCTGTCGCTTACTAAAGCATGAGAATCAGTCAGTTAAGATATTAGACTATAATTATAAATAGTTCATCTGATTATTATCCAGTGCTGTTGTTAAAGCATTTTCTCATCTGTTTTTATATTGAATTTAACGAAAAGAGGAAATATAACTCTATTCCTTATTATCACATACAGTAACTAGAAAAGCAGTAGTCTACATGGTGTAATATATGGAAGTATAAACATGATCCTGATCCTGATTTCCTGTTGTGCTGATGTTTATACAGCTAGCAGTAGTCATACAGCTGACTATTGCTGGGCAAGTAGACAATTTAGTTGGATTGAGCAGGGCTCCTCTTGTGTTCCTAGTAAATAGTAAATAGGTTGTTAGGCTTGCTAAAAAGATTTCTTTGAGATTTTCTGCTAACTAATCATCTGATGACTATTAGAATAACTTTTCTTTATATGCATACTATTTCATTTTTATTAATCACATGTCTAGCTTAATTTCAGAGTTGGAGCACACCATTTAAAAACATAATTCAGTACAGGTGATTAGATAGTGTACTTCCAGTTGTAAAACTTTCACAACTATTTATTTTATTTGTTTAAACTTGTACCCTGCCCATTAGTTAACTAATGTTTTTCTCTGTGGTCCAGTTCTAATATTAAAATACAACCAACCATTCTGCTTAATGTATAGCCATGGCATAGTCAGAACATTTCATTCTGGGCTGGCCCATAGACAAGCGTGTGATAAGAGTGAAACTACTTATGTTTGTATAGCAATATGCATAGTCTTTTTTATTCACCGATCAGGCATTTCCTTCAAATTGCTCTGGAGTTTATTTCACAACAGCACAATCCAATCACTTTGGAGAATAACTTCATCTCTATCTCTGTTGGAGAGGAAGCTGCCAGTCTCCATATATATTGCAAATGCTCTGTGTATCTAGAACAAACAAATACTGAACAACAGATCAGAATTTTATACCATAAAAATTCATAGAAAAATCTATGTCGCTTCCAAGATATGCAGTAAGCTTTTGTTGAGCAGAGCCAGACTAAGGAAACACATCTTTGGATTTTAAAAATTGTCAGCAGCAGGGATTGTGGTAGAATGAGATGGATAGGAAGTACTGTAGAAGTTTCTGCTTAAAGGTAACTTGATCTTCTGGAGATACAAACTTGAGAGTGTTTGGGAAGATCTTGAACATAGCACTCCTTGATTACAATTGGTGCATAAATCACAGTTGGTGCATAATCTCAGTTTACATGATAACCTTGTGAAATCTTAGGTTCCTGTGCTTACCAGGCGTGATTGTGTCCTGATGCCAGGATTTCAGAAGCCAAGTTTTATCCTAGTTTCTTTGGAACACATTTGCTGTAGTTTCCTAGTTTGGATACTGGTTAACTCATGGACTGCATGAGGGTGTTTTTTTTTAAAATAGCTGTGCCTTTTTGCTTTTGAATGTGTTTTTGGTGTTGGCTTTGTCTATCATTTTTAGTGTAGTATTTGTTTGATTCTTTAAAATATTTATATACTTGTTTTTAGCTGTTTAACTATTTTTTTTACTGATGCAGACCACCTTGGGTCCTTTTTATATAGAAAGACATGGTCTACATAAATAATAAATAAATTTCTCTACTTACATGATAGGAGAAATACAGAGCCTCAGGGTACATGAACTACATGTCAATGGTCTGAACATAGTCATTTAGACTTTATGTATCTCTAGGACAAACAAAAATATCTCATATTTGGGATTGAACGGAGACCTTTTTAAGGAGTTGTGGGTAAAGTTCTTGGACCTTACTTTTGTTAGGCCTTTCCCCGTACATTTGGATGGGATTTTGGTGGAGACGACTTGATCTGGCCTAGGTGCCATTTTTATTCTGTCATGATGTGCTGCTGCAGCCTTTAATCCTGACAGAAATGTGTTTTGGATGTATCTGTATTTTTATTTTTTGCATTAGGAAGTAATTGAAAAAGACATGTTCAGTGAAGCAGGGGCACATGCTTTGCTTTAGAAAAGAATTCTGCTCGTAGAGGCTTTCAGACCACAGTTCCCATGTAGTGAGGGCCACGAGGCAGCAGTGACTGCAGTGCCCAGGGCTGCAGGATCAGACCCAAAGAACGCATGTCACTTTCCTGTCCTGTGTATAGTCTGATAAAATGCTTGGACCCTTTGTTTACATCTTTGCAGTAGACAAGTAAGCCTTGATTCAAAATCTTTGTCAAAACTGAAGACACTGTTTTGAAATCTCAAACCAATTTGACCTCTTTGCTCTTTTTTTTAAAATCTAGTTGTCAGAAAAACTCCAAGACACAGAAAATGAAGCTATGGCAAAGATTGTGGAACTGGAAAAACAGCTCATGCAGAGAAATAAAGAACTGGACGTGGTTCGAGTAAGTTTGACTCTTGGTGCAGATTCTGCTGCTCCGAGTGTTCCCTAGATGGCCAGTCATGTCACTCACATGTATATCAAAGTGTGGAAAGCGGGGCCTGCTAGATACACCTTTGCCATCTTTAGTCCAGGGTGGCTAGATGTTACGTGCAGATTACAGAATGAGTTGTGTATTTCCAGAGCATGCATGCATTGCAGTGGAAATGATCAGAAACACTTCTTTTCTGCAAGTAATTCTGCCTTTCTTTTTACAATGGTTCAACATGTCCGTGCATCCATGTTTTTGTGGCATTAAGCTTAATTCAAAGAGTCATGCAGTGTTCTGCAGTGGGGTTTCTGTGGGAATTTGCTTTTGATTGGTGCTTTTTGTGCTGGTTGAAAAGCAGGCTCCCCTTTGATCCATCAACCTTTGATGCAGCAGGAGTAGCTGCAGATGAAACAGGAAATCGTTCAGGTGTGTGTGCGCAGAAGTGTGTGGGTGTGCACATAGATCACTCATATTTTCTATGGCACATTATACCGTAAAGCCAATGCAGAAGAAGTTCCATTTGCTTGGAATGCCCGGTCTCCTGGGCATCTCAAAAGGAAGAGGAGGAGGCAAGTGACAGAAGTAGTTTCTAAAAAAGATAGAAACCTACCAGCAAAAGTCGGGCAGTGTCACCCAAAACTCTTAGAAGAGGCTGTGATAGGCTTAATTGAATTGACTTGCCATATAACTCATCTCTGTTTACTTGTGATCAACAGAGTATTCACTCCCCTATTAAGGAAAGAATTTAATGTTCCCAAATCTTAGCATAATGCCCTTTTTTCCAACCAGGCTTGGTATTTGTTATGCAACTTACTAAAGTAAAAGCATGGTTAGCATCATGACAAAGAAAGCGACCAAGGAACTATAAAATAAAACACGTTTCCAGGCCATGGTTGAAGTTGTATTCTTACAGCTGCACTATAAATGGCGGATGAAGCCATCAGCCACAGTGATTTTTTCAGTGATAAAAAAATTTCCCTCTGAAGATTCCAAGGCTCCCAGGAGATCCCCCTTGGGGCAGCCTCTGGGGACTATGGGACAATTTTGGAAAATAGTTGCCACTAATAAAGTTACCTCAGTGGCAATTTTCAGACATTAAAGACACCCTTCCCCCTCCTCACCCCCAACCTTCCAGCCCCCAATAGTTTTCTTCTGGGAGTGGGAATTCCATGGGACTCTTCGGATTTCCTTCAGGGTTAGGAGGAAAACAGAATTATTTTATTTCCTCCCCCCCCCCCCCGAAAAAAGTCAAAGTGGCTGGTTATGTCATTTGCTTTGTGCAGCATAGCTACATAAACAGGATTTCAGCCAGCGATTGAGCTGGAAATCTTGTACTGTGCTTATCGGAGCTGTGAATGCACATCTGTTCTTATGCCTCCCTCTTTTGCAGGAAATTTACAAAGATGCAAATACGCAGGTTCACACGCTGAGAAAGATGGTCAAAGAGAAAGAGGAAGCCATTCAGCGACAGTCCACGCTAGAGAAGAAAATCCATGAACTGGAAAAGCAAGGGTCCATTAAAATTCAGAAGAAAGGCGATGGCGATATCAATATTCTTCCCGTCGGGGTGGCTTCTGGGACATTGCCCTCTGGGTCAGAAGCCATCGCTGGCTCTTGCGGAGGGTCAGTTTCTGGCGCAACGCCTTCCGTTCCATTGCTGCCGCCGCCGCCTCCCCCCTTGCCACTGTCAACAGCAGAATCAGAAACAGGTGAGAAATGTTGCCCCATCAAAGACAGAGTAGAGGATGGCCCAATCCAAGGCGAGGGGGGGGGGTTTGTTTGGGTTCTTTTTCCTCACCAGTGAGGTTGTGTTTTCTGCATCTCGGTCCTGAAGCCTTAAAGCAGACCGAAACCTGGCCCATGCTGGCTGAGACCTCTGGGTATGGTATCTCAAAGCACTGGCCCAGAGGATGCTGTTTCTTCTGGTGTGACTAAAATGAAGCAGAACATGCAAGTGCATTGTGCCACCAAAGAAAATGTACTGTGCAAGTCCTGGAAACAGCAGGTGCCCACACAGTGGCGGGAGGCATCCTCTCCCTCTTAGAGAGCCGACGTGATCTCGATTCCAAATACAGTGAACCAGATCCTTGCAGTGTTTTCAGCCTGCTGCGGCTGCTTCTGCTTCATGCTCTCCTTCTCTTTTAATGACACGTGTGGACTTTTCCCTTTTCCAGAGCAGCAGGAGCTGAAAAGGTTGAGTTCCCCTCTATATGCAATGTAGAGAAAAGCTTCCTCTGTGCTCGTCTGTAGTTCAAAATGATCCCTTATGTTTATCGGGATGCAGTGCGGGCGGGGGGGGGGGACAGTCACACTTTGGCTGAATGCTTTGAAAATGCCATGTGTCTTTTTTTTTTACTTTCACAGTACAAAATGGTCCTGTGACGGCACCAATGCCTCCACCACCCCCTCCGCCGCCACCCCCTCCGCCGCCGCCACCACCTCCACCTCCTCTTCCTGGCCCTGCCACCGAAACGATGCCAGCTCCCCCAATCCCACCCCCACCCCCGCCGTCTGCGCCCCCTCTTCCAGGAACAGCCTCCCCTACAGTGGTTTTCAATTCAGGACTGGCAGGTAAGACGTAGCAGGCTGTACAAGTCTATGCAGAGTCAAAGGATGGCTATTGCCTGGATCAACAGGGGTTGGCCAGGATGGGTATGTGGTGTCTTCCTTCGTTCGTGCCCTGTAGCTCACCATCCAGTAGTGCTTCAGAGATGGGGAGGCACCTCTCGGTGCTATCACAGATCAGAAATGGCATCTTATACTGCTGCACTAGGAGAAGGAAAAATAGAGGGAGATGCTTAGCTCCCCACTCAGGAGCCTAGACCTGTTACCTACCTTGGGTCTGTTTTTACGAGAAAGATGGTGGGCATCACGCATGGAGAATTGTGACTCTCACCTTTAGATTTGAAGCTTCTCCACTTACACCAAGTGCTAACAGGTGATAACAGGCCCAGCACTTCCGCAATAGTGGGTTGGAGTCCCAATGGCTTTATGAATGTAAATCATTATGCTGCCAACGAGCAGGTAAATACTGCTTGCTATGAAGAAAAGGACATGAAAAAAATCATCCTGTTATGTGGAGACAGATGGAACTTCTTCATGCTTTTAAAACAACAGCAGATGGCTCCTTACCTTTCCAGTAGTTCTTTTCTCTCAATCTGCATGGGACTTCTTCCTTTTTAAAAATAGCAGTTGGGAGAAGCAAAATTCACAGTGGAATCTAGTGATGCATTAAAAGCAAAAAATTTAGCCCCTAAACCGCATACATGTCCTGTTCCAAATGTTCTCAACCAATGTATGCTTATTTAAAAACAAGTAACATTTGGATGTCTCTGGGCTATTTATTTCACGCTGCAGTAGCTTCACTCGGCCAGATGAGAAGTGCTTTAATAAATGCTTTCTTTCTTTTCCTTAGTGTTGTACACGGGAAGGAAAAAAGGGACACAAAGTCCAATACTGGAAATGTAAAATTTATTCACTTCTTTGAAAAACTGATGCTCGTCTCAGCATATGCCACTCTTTTGCTGAACCAGGAGCTGCTATTGAAGCTTTAGTTTATGCTATGTATTCTATAGTAACAGCTCACAAAGAAGGATATTGATTCTGAAACACATCAGCATCGTGAATAGTTAATATAGTCTGCCCTTTCAGCCAGTGATGCAAGTGTAAATTTGGAACTACAGATTTGGACATCACAACATTCCCCATAGCCACCACTCCCCATAAGGAAAGCCCAGAAATGCAGGCAGCTGATTGGTACAGACTAAGAAATGAGGTGCAGGTCTTTTGTAGAATTAATAGCTTATAACTGCCCATTCAAGAGAAATGATTCTCAAATACTTTCCATTTACCAAGATACTTTGCAGGAATGTATTGCTGCTGGGAAAATCTGTTTCTGTCCCAGCTACTGGGAGGATTGCAGCTGAGCGCCAAGTGAAGAGGGTAGTCTGAGGGGTGTATGGATGATGTCATGGTCCCATCTGCTCAGAAAGTCCTGGGACTTTGACCCTGCAAGATCTGACTCCACTACATTGGTTCCAGCGCTGGACTTCGTATCCCCACTGTGCCTTTATGTGCTGTTCTGATGTTGTGGTTTCCCTCTTCATTGTCTGAATTCAGTACAGCATTCATACTTGAGAATCCTTTGGTCAAACATGTGAATCTGATAAGAGAGGGACTCAGTCACATGCTGAGACACGACTGCCAGGATAGCTCAATTTGTCCCTCTACGTCCAAGGACCTTAGCTCGATTTTGTCATTAGTTACCATCTTCCTGGTAAACCTGATGATCAGTCATCCTGCTGATTAATTTGTCTGTTGTGTTGCTGAAATTAATACGGTTCCCTTTTAGTTGAATTTTAATTTGGAGGATTATGAATCACGATTCAGACTCCTCTTCCATTAGAATTCATTGGGTGGTTTCATTAATGTGAAAATTCCCCCAACAATTCCTTGAAGAGAATTTCCCCTTTTTTAGGTGTAGTTGGGAAGCTTTAGGTCCAAAACCTAAATCGGAATTTTTCAATACTGAATCCATTCAATCTAGTAGAGTGTTGCTCTTAAAGATAACAGCTGCTGCAAGATGGAAAGAATTTGCAATTGGTCAGTTTGAGGCCTGGATGAAGGTCATTTGACAGGGAAGGTTATGTTGGGATTTGTGGGAAAGGAGGTTCCATGTGTATAATACCAAAGTTAACAAGAAAACAAACAAAAAACAAAACCCAAAATAATAACACAAAAACCTGACACTACTCTGTAGTTTCTGAACTGGATGGAAGTGAGTAGTGATGTGATGGACTGAAGTTCCAGATTTCCTTCTTGACTTGCCTAGATTCAGTGTTCTGTCACTGAATCTACCAAGCAGGTGAAGGTGCCTTATCCTTTTACAGGTCCCCAACTCGCACATGTTACCGTCCACATGAATTGGCAGCGTTGTAAGGGGACCATTCAGGTCCTGTCCCAGCTCTTGCAAGAAATGATTATCTTGGGACATCATAGCAAAGGAGGATAAGATTCTTTCATCCCAGTTGCTACAGTTTGCTGTTCGCAAACTTTATTTACCAATAGATATTAGGGTTAAAAAAGTGTGATTCTCGAATTGCTATCTATGTTCATGGAAGAATGAATTATGGTTCCAGGCCTACCTGATCATCATACATCTTGTAGGGAAAATGTCCCAAATTAAGGGCAAGAAAATGCACCATTTCATTCAGTGCCTGCCTAGAGGAAGTCAGTAGAAGGCTCTTAGTAGTAATTCATTGGTGTTTTACTATACTTGTGGTATCTTTCTATAAGAAGATATGTTTTACCTGAATACTGATGTGGAGTACCTGTGACTATACAGATGTCGTTAGACTCCAGTTCCCATCAGTCCCAGTCAGCATGTCCAGCGCTCACAGGATTATGAGTCCTCTTCCTCAGGTTCCCTGCCTGTACCCTAGCAGCTGAAAAGAATAACACATTTTTGTGATATATAGATTTCCTAGTCCATATACCCGCTGCTTCTCAGGGCAATGCTTTGTTTTTGTAGAGCAAACCTGTAATGTGTGATGTGGCCTTCAAAAGCTCTGCTTTACGCCTGCCTAAGAGTAAGAAAAATAAGCACCGGTCTTTGAGGTGATTGAATGACCTATACTTTTGTCACCATAGGCTAACCCTTTTCTTATTTATTCCTTCTGCTTCCTTTTCAAGATGGGCCCATCAAGCTTTTCTGTAGGTTCCTTCTTGCTAAGTATTTTATATACTTTTCAATGCTTTTTTTCTGGTGTCTCTTTTTCTTTTCCTGTCCTGTTACCCATATTCGTGTGTGTGTGTGTGTGACTTTTTTAAAATTAACTTGCTGTGATTTTGCATTCCCTAGAAGCATGGATTGCTTTTGTGTTGCCTTAAAACATTGTCCTGGTACAAAACTCTTTTAAACCATCATTTTCACTCAGTCATGTGAGCAAGAAAGCATGAATGTTCAGTCTTGTGCCTTAGCTCCCGCAGTCAGCAATTAGAACTGGCCATAGCAAATCACTTCATTGTGTGGTCTGTTCCCACTGGCATCACTGAGTTTTAGAAGCCTAACGAGTGCTTTATTGACAAGTTTTGTCTTCCATTGACTGGACCAGTGCATAAATTTTAAAATGTTATTGATATAATTCTGACCTGATTTTTTTTTCAAAATGTTCAAATTGATTTTGTGTGCATGAACTCAGTCGTCCTCACTGCTTGTGCAAAGAAGCTTTGTCTCTCCACGTCTTTTGGTCTTGACCCCCAGACGTCTCAGACAGCATGACACTTATATGTTTTGTGATTTGTGGGATTATGGTCAAAAACATCAGGAGCATCTGAGGTTTTCCACACCTGCCGTGCAACAGTCTAGTAAGGTGGACTAGTCGAATGACCTTCTTAAGGCTGACAGCTGAGGGGCAAAGCCCCTTTTTTGTGTGAAGAAGGACCCAGGTTCAGTTGTTAGCATTCTGGTTCGATCAGGACTGTGTGACATTCAGGGCTCCAAAAGCTGCCCCAATCTGATTTTTCCACCCTTGTACAACCTCCAATGTATTCCTGCTTAGGCTTCAAATGGGTTACTTTAAAAATGGTTATTGTGGACCCCTAAAAGGGGAGATTCCCCTGGAATAGCTGTAAAATGTGGAATCGTGCCCCTTGGAGGGCTCTGAGCACAGTTCCTCTTTTTGTTGTTGTTGCTGATAAACTCTTGTGGCGATAGGAGCACACTGGAAGCTGTGCAGTACCAACGTGTGAGTTATGTGGGCAGGTAGACCTCTGCTGGAGAGCCGTGGCCAGCCATACCTGACAGTGCTGGGCTAGATATGCAAAGAGTCCAAGTTGGTATAAAGGAGATTCTTGTATTACACGTGGAGATGTCAGTCTCGGAAACAGTACATTTGCTGCTCAGCTGAGACTTTCATTTCATAGGATACCTATTTATCCGTTGTGCATAGCACACGTTGAAGCCTGCACTCTCCCATTTCTGCCAAGGGAAGTTTGAGGAAAAGAGTCCTCGGTTCTGCTTTGTGCTGGGTGCTTGCAAAGTTTCCCTTTCTTCTTCCCACCAGCAGCGCTCAGCTTGTTCTTACTGTTCAATAGGCATGGGATTTTTGGATTCCGAATCCCATAATACTCCATTAGCTCTGCCCAAGCTTCCTGCTGTTTCCCTGGTGCTAGCCGGGAGCTTTCCTTTAGACAAGGCAGCTAAGTGGGACCTGGCCTAGCTACTCCTGAAAGCCTCCCAGTTTGGAAGGTGAGCCCCATTTAGTTCTCTGTAAGGTTTCTGTCTCTCAGAATGGAGAACTCCCCAGGTGGAGAATTATGGAATGTGTCGTCCAAAAAATCTTAAAAACCCCATTCTATACAACATGAGACACTCCTGTCACCTAAATGCAATATTTGTTTCTGCATAAAATAGAAATCGTAGGGTATTCTAAGTTAGATCACAATATATAGCATTGAATCTTACATTGGCTATTTTCAAGTTTAAAACGTGGCCTAATCTAATGTTTTCAGTGTTGTAACTGTAAAACACATGTCATTTTTAAGCAAAAACGAAGGCAGTGAGCTTTGATTCTGAAGGCGCTTCCTACTTTTGTACTACCGGGACATCCCTGCATGACACCCGCCAGCTAGCTGTCCATCAGAGTTCACGTATATATTTTTGACAGGTCAATGGAAGCATCTTTCCAACAGGATACAAGACATGCTAGGCAGGCACTGCTCATCTGTACTGTGGTAGAAAAGTTTTATGAAATCTGGTGCCAAGTTTTCCCTAATTTGAATATTTGCACTGAAGAGTGAGCGTATCATAGGAGGTTTTGGTGAAATAAAGTTACTAATGTAACAGAAGTGTTGAGATAAATCCATCCCAAGTCTTGGCATAAGAACAGTGCTGTCCTCTGAAAATGTTATTCTGGCCACGGTAAGCCTTATTAGGGATTTCATTTCCTATTGGACAAATTCCTTCATAGCAAATGGTTTCCTTATCATCTGCATGCCTTACTTTTACTGGTTAAATGGCTTTTTTTTTTCAAAACTGGAGGAATGAGCAGTGGGTCTTTTTTGGTTGGCTGTTGAAGTCTACAAAAGATGTTCAGATGCCCTTGGCTCGTTTGGAACTAACGTTGCGACATTAAACGATACCAGTTCTGTGAAAAAGGAGCTCACTCTTTCTTTGTTTATAATTTTACTTTCTATTGCTGTAGCTGTGGGGGACAGTATCTGTAGAGGATTACTGGGCATTTTTTAATGATTATAATAACATATAGATAAAGGAGGAGTTGATTGATTAATCAAATCGTATATAAATGGTGAAGGGCATTTTAAACAAAACCTCTGCCTTAATTGATGTTTTAGATCTTAAATGCTTTCCTGAATTTTGCAAGGGGAATCCCATGAATTTTATGAAGATTAATCCTTATAACTAATGAATTACTAATTACGGAGTATTTCCAGTGATGGACATTCCATCACTTCCTTTAGTAGAAAATTAATGAAGTCAGAAAGTGTTTTCCCCTTAGTAATTAACCTACATTTTCTTCCTCAGTTTATTATACTTTGTCCATTGGCTAATGAGGAAAATGTCCTTTCAGAGAAGGTTTAATGATAAGTCAAAGTAATTAATACTCCAGGAAGTGACTCTATTGAGACTGGAGCCCATTCCTCTGCTTTTAAAAATTCCAGATTTGAGCTTGTCAGCAGTATCACTTTTCCCCCTCATGAGTTCTATGAAGTCTAACTGCCTCTTGGGTGTTTTTTGAGAATGGGGCTTCTCTTGGGTCTTCCTTCTAATTTGGTTGCTTTGGGCTGATTAACATTTTCTGCAAGATTGTGGATTTGAACATTTGTTTACAGTGGCTGAATGCCACAATAATCTAAATGTGACCTCCTCTGATTTCAATACAATCAACCTCATAATGCCTGCAAGATGCAAATCGCAGATTGGCAGTCCAAATCAGTGGAAGCATAGGTGTGTGTACTTGGTCCCTGAAAGCAGGAATATGCTGTGCATTGTCCAGCAGTTTTCAGATGATCCCTGTGAGGGCAGAGCCCAGTTTTGTGTTCATTTTCTGAATCAGGTAGTAGACCCCCTAAAGTTTCATGTGTTTGGAATTCTTTGGAACAACCCTCATTCCTTTTTCTGTTAACCTTTGTTGAATCAAGACCAGTGACTTTAAGTCATGATGTCTGTGATTGCTAAATACGCATATGATTGCTCTCCCTTAACTAGTGAGAGTTACGGAATTGTCTCTACAAAACAGATTCTTGCAGTTCTCTAAATTTTAGGGGTGGCACAGTATTAAAAGTAAAAATACTGTAGGATATAGCCAGAGTTACATGAGATAAACAGAGCAGCCAGCTTCCTGACGAAAAGGAAATCTTAGACTACTTTATAGGCTTTGTACAGTTATTAAATTTTTTTACACATTCCTGTTTAGAAGCCTATACTATTGAATTCAGTTAAATTTGCTTTTAAGTAAATGTATATAAGATTACAGCTTCAACCAATATTCAAACTGTATTCATTTACATTAGAATATATTTGTTTATATGAATGTTAGGTTAGTTTACTAACTTACAGAGAACCTTAACATTATTTCGAGTGCCACCCAATCCTTCTGGACACTTTGATATTTATTTAGTGCTTTCTAGACCTCCTCCAGTGTTGAAGTGCCATGTCCCAGAACTGCTGTTGGGTTGCTCCAGATATTTTTACTGACTTTTTTGAAATATATAACTGCATTCTTTGTTTTCTTTAAAGCTGTGAAAATCAAGAAGCCAATTAAGACCAAGTTCCGCATGCCAGTATTTAATTGGGTAGCTCTGAAGCCCAACCAGATCAATGGGACAGTTTTCAATGAAATTGATGATGAAAGGATCTTAGAGGTATGTGCTATGCAAGGATGTTGGCAAGTCTTTAGGTATGAGTTTGCGTCTTTGGTACCAGGTTCCAAGTTGAAATCCCTATTAAAAACAAACTCTTCCCCCCAGAAAAATAGGGAGGGGTGGGTGCATTCCGTGTTCTCCCTGGCTTCTTCCAATGGACATGTCTTCCACACTTTACATTCATTTCACTACACATTTAGGGTGCAATCTAATGAACTCTGGGAGGGCATCCCAGTGGATATTGGGTTTGTAGACTACTTCCCATCTGTTTATGGAGATGAGAGTCCTTCCATAGAGAAGGATGTTCACACCAGTCATTCTTTCTTAATCTTTGTGGGATTGTGCCTATTCTGCTGTTGCTATTGTAAAAAAAGAAGAAGAAGAAGGACAAAACAAAGTGCTGAGTCATATTCGGCAATGCTCCACTGGATGCAAAGTCCACTCCATCCCCAGATATTTCCTTAGAACTTGGGGTGGGGGGGAGGCTTGCAGGACTTGGAGCTGATTTCATTATTACCCTTCCAATTTGTAAAGGTAATAATGAATACAGTAAGTTAGTTACAGTAATTATAACTACAAATACTCTTCCAGTTGGTAACAATATTTGGAGGGGATTATAAAGACAACCTGGAGGAATGTAAAAGGAGTTTAAAAAATCCTGCTGTTCCCCCACTTCCCAACAGGACTTAGGAAGTCATGCTTCCTCCACCATGGATTCTCATTTCCCTAATCTTTTGGGACTGCTTTGCCCAGTTCATAGACTGCTTTTCATTTCTGTTGGGTTTCTGCCTTAGGATTTAAATGTGGATGAATTTGAAGAAATTTTCAAGACGAAAGCCCAGGGTCCAGCCATTGATCTTTCTTCAAGCAAACAAATAACCCAAAAAGGATCAAACAAAGTCACATTATTGGAAGCAAACAGAGCTAAAAATCTTGCTATCACCTTAAGGAAAGCTGGGAAGACTTCTGATGAGATCTGCAAAGCTATTCAGGCGTAAGTAAAAAGTTTTTGAAAAAAAGGATTATATATATTTTTATAGCTTTATTATTTATATGTATAGTTCGATGCACTATCCTGAGCAGTTCAGTATAAAATAAACCATAAGCACGCAAAAATAAAATTATAAAATGAAACAAATCATGTGGAAAAATTAACTCAGCTATACTGTGTATTGGCCGGAATCCAGTCATTTATGCCTGCCAGCATAACTCCCACTGGAATTTTGGAATTGCAACTTTAGTAGCTGGCATAAGCATTTGCTGTAACATGCCAGTCACATGACAGTGTGCAATAGCAAGTACCTCTGTTGACGTCTTCACTTGCAAGAATTCACAGCTGAAATTTACACTGTCAAGAGTTAATGCTGGCATGATTCTTCACTTGAATTCATGGCCTGTTCGATAGTATTTCTGCAACTAGACTAGGCCCAAAGTGCTCTTTTAATTTTGCTTAAAATGTTTTGTATATGTTTTGAACAGCTGCCAAGGCCCACAGCAGCCCCCTTGCCTTGGGATGCTTCAGTGCCTTTGTACATCCTTTGTACTTCTATAAGCATCTGTAGGCACTTTTTTGACACATAATTGTTACTGATACTTTGGTCACATTGCTACTTATGTTATGATGTAAAGGGAACTGCATAAACCTTTCCTCCCTCCAGTAGACTTTCCTTTGCATGACTGGTGACACACAGGTTGCGAAACCAGATGATCATGTGAAAGGAAGGTCACTGGACAACTGCCCTTGCATGTATGGTTTCTCTAAAATCAATTTTGGCCTCTGTGTGCTTTCCCCCTATAGTTTAAATCCTGTCTGCGAAACAAGCAGACAAAAGTGTGAAAGAATTGTAACTGTGGCATATGCATGAGGCCATGACACATCTGTGGAACTGATTTATGACTTCAGTAAGATCTGTTGATTGAGCATATCATGGAAATCAGACATCAGGATCTTGTGGTTTTGCTGACAGTAGGCTGTTCCTACTGGTAACTCACAGTCATTTCCCCATTGTGAATGTTTGTCCTTTGACATTATCCACTTGTTTTTTTTATTTTGCACTGGCTAGATTTGACCTGAAGACTTTGCCAGTAGATTTTGTTGAATGCTTGATGAGGTTCTTGCCCACGGAAAATGAAGTGAAAATGTTGCGGCTTTACGAGCGGGAAAGGAAGCCCCTCGAGAACCTGTCAGATGAGGATCGGTTCATGATGCAGTTCAGCAAGATTGAGAGGCTGATGCAGAAGATGACCATCATGGCATTCATTGGCAACTTTGCAGAAAGCATCCAGATGCTGACTCCAGTGCGTGAGATGCATATATAAGATGCATTACTTTTTGCAGAAATCTGCAGACTTTAGTTTGTGTGTTGCTTCTGCAGATGTTCATGTTCTTTCTTGTGCTTGCCTTTAGCAACTTCATGCAATAATTGCAGCATCTGTCTCCATAAAGTCATCTCAGAAACTCAAGAAGATCTTAGAGGTGAGTGTTGTTGTATTATTCCATTTTTGGTCCTTAAAGGGCAATATATTTGAGTTTAACTTTTCCATTTTCTTTCAGGGATGGACGTTAGATGAAACTTACCATTTTTCATTTTTTTTAATTTCTGCAGATAATCTTGGCTCTGGGTAACTATATGAACAGCAGTAAACGAGGAGCTGTTTATGGATTTAAACTACAAAGTTTAGATCTGGTGAGTAGAGGGAAGTCATAAGCTGGGCGACCTGCATATAGCCTTGCCCAGAAGGTTGTCTGCTGGTCCTCTTGTATTTACACAGCTGATGTAGGAATTTCTGCATCCTCCTCATGAGGTCTTGCTGAGCCAGTGAGAGACAGACTTTTTTGGCTTGTGTATGAAAAAGAGGTAAATTCCAGTCCCCAAAACGTTCTCTAGCTTGTGGCCTTTCCAGGATGAAATTCTTCCCTGTCAGCTGCAGCAGATTGGAGTCTGCTGATGTGAGAATAAGAATTGCAGAGTGATCTCTGTTTTCCGTTACTGGGAAGTATATTTAGGACTCTGCTTTTCTCTGTCAGCCTATGTTGCGTAACCGTCTGTCAACAACCCTGAGAATTAACATTTTGCCATTCATAACTTGTAAAAGTAGTACGTGATACAGACCAGACCTAGGGTGAGAGGGGAGTAAATGCAGCCAGTGGATTAGCTCCAGCATCGCAGCCTGTCATTAACAATGACAATATCCAGCTAGCAGAGTGTGTCTGTCTCTTTCTTTAAAGACATCCAGGGCAGTTTATATGAAAAAAATAAGTCAACACATTAAAAAGAATAACAATCAAGAAATGGTAAAACAGCTAAAACCTTTTGCCAAAGTAGAATAGTGGATTTGATTGTCTTTTCTAAAAGGAGCAAAGATGGGGTTCTGAAGGATGGTCTTGGAGCCACACCATTTAGCTCAGAATTCTCCTGTTTGTGGGGAAAGGGGAGTTGGTTTTTGCTTATGACTTGCCCTGTCCTGTGTTGCCACCTCCTGTGCTATTCTGGAAGGTCTTTTAAACCCTTGGTTCAGATTTCAGGGGCGGCGTGGGGCTGCCTCAGGAGCAGGGGTGGGGTTGATATAACAATTTCTTCTCCCCCATTTCTCCCGTAGGATCCTTCTGTTGGATCAGAGAGCTTCCATGGACAGAAAAGGGGTCCTTTCTTTTGTTTTTCTGGGTCTCAGTCACTGGTTGTAAAGAGCTGTAAATACATGTTTTTTTTCCAAATTGGCTCAGAAAGGGCCCCTTGTCTCCCAGGAAAGGTCGCTGCTGTGAGGAGGAGGAGATGGAAGGTTCTTCTCCCTGTGTGTATCTCGGGACTCGATCCGTTGCCTTTATTAGCTCATCTAACCCCTACCTCTTTTGGTTCTTGGTTGCAGTTACTAGACACAAAGTCAACAGACCGGAAACAAACCCTTTTGCACTATATATCGAATGTCGTGAAGGAAAAGTATCAACAAGTATCCCTTTTTTACAATGAACTTCACTATGTGGAGAAAGCTGCTGCAGGTAACGGGCCACAATTCTCATCTGTGCGTGAAGCAGGTTCTGGTAATAGCCAAGATGTATCTTCACCCAAAACTCAGCCCTGTGTCACTAGAATCTAGAGATCTGCTCTCTTTGGAAATGATGTTAGCTTGCGGTAGTCAGGCAGGCACCTCGTAACAACATAGTGAGCAGGATAAACCATGCGGAGGTTTGGTCATTTTAAAGCAAAGAAACACATGACATAAACTGACATGATCTGAGAGCATCAGTTCAGCTCTCCCAGTTTTGTCAACTCTGATTGACATCAGATCTTCGGAGTTTCAGGGAGGAAACCTTTTCCGAGGCCTACCTAGAGCTAGCTTCCTGGTATTCCTTAGTGATCTCCCATCTAAGTGTCAATCAGGGCTATCCCTGCTTAACTTATGAAATCAGACAAAATCAGCATGTTAGGGTTTGGCATGGGGTGGTATCTATTACTGGTCTCTGTGGCATAATGTTCCCTCAACTTAGAGCTGTGTTGCCAAGCTTTTCTGCATGAGATCCTTTTATGTGGGTGACCATGGGCCTCCTGATGTTTTTGGACTGCAATTCCCATAGTTCCTTACTGCTCACTATGCACTGACTGTGGCTGATGGGAGTTAAAAGGCAAACAACAACAACAACAAAAAAAACCCTCTAGGTCCACAACTGCCCAACTTGGCTTTACCTGGAGATGTCAGGAATCAAGTATGTGCTGTTTCCATGAAGATTCTGCATGTTTTCTTTTTTTCTTTCTCTCTTTAGTTTCGCTTGAAAATGTTCTGTTGGATGTAAAGGAACTCCAGAGAGGTCTGGACCTAACAAAGCGAGAATATACCATGCATGATCACAATACCATGCTGAAGGAATTCATTCAGAACAACGAAGGAAAACTAAAGAAGTTACAGGATGATGCAAAAATAGCACAGGTATTCCATGTAGGCTAGCTGTAAAAAATGATCTAGGTCAGTGGTTCCCAACCTTGGGCCCCCAAAGGTTCTTTGGCAGTAAAAATCCCAAGAATCCCAGCCAGCACAACTAGTGCTGGACACTTCTGGGAGTTTTAGTCCAAAGCCCTTTGGGGACCCAAGGGTGGGAACCACTATACTAGATGCATATATTTCACTGTACAAGGAACGTCACACACACCATTTTTTTAAAAGAAAGAACACTGCAGTAATTTTCAAAGGTATAGGACAGAAGGTGGAGTGGGGGACAGGCCATCCCAGTAATTATTTTATAATGGCAGAAGTGGAGGGATATTCCCCTCTTATGATAGATTTCAAAGAGGCAGTGAGAGTCGTAAATGTCTGTATATACCAACCAGAGGAGGTCATTGGCCAGAGGATCAGATTTACTGTCCTCCCAATAAATTATTTCAGCATCTGTGGCATCTCATTTCCCTCCATCTTTTCGCCTTTCTGTGGGAAAATTATTAAAGTTACCGTATTTTTTGCTCCATAAGACACTCTCCCCCCCCAAATGTGGGGGGGGGGGAGTCTATGCGTCTTATGGAGTGAAGGCAGCAATTTCGTCCCTGCTGGCCTCGTGTGGGGGGAGCGTCGCAAAGGTCCAGGTGAGCCTTCCAGGACCCTTGCGACGCTCCCCCCACCCCCACGGGGCCAGCGCGGGCGAAATCGCCAGCTTCCAGGTGGGAGGAACGTCGCAAGGGTCCTGGAAGGCTCACTCAGACCCTTGCGATGCTCCCCCACCCCCCCCACCCCCGCCGGGCCAGCACGGGCAAAATTGCCAGCTTCTGGGAGTCTTTTCAGGCTTGGAAAGCTTCAGAAGACTCCCAGAAGCTGGTGATTTCACCCCCCTGGCCCCGTGGGGGGAGCATCGAAAGGGTCTGAGTGAGCCTTCCAGGACCCTTGCGATACTCCACCCACCCCTGCACCGGGCCAGCGCTGGTGAAATTGCCAGCTTCTGGGAGTCTTTTGAGGCTTGGGGAGATTCAGAAGACTTCCAGAAGCTGGTGATTTTGCCCCCTCTGACTCCTGGGGGGGCAGGGTGAGTCTCTAAAGGGTCCTGGAACACACCCTAGGACCCTTTGGAGGCTCACTCTGCCCCCCTCCTCCCGCCGGGCCAGAGGGGGCGGAATCACCACCTTCTGGGACTCTTTTGAGGCTTGGGAAGCTTCAGAAGAGTCCCAGAAGCTCGCAATTTTGCCCCCTCTGACCCCTGGGGGGGCAGGGTGAGTCTCTAAAGGGTCCTGGAACACGCCCTAGGACCCTTTGGAGGCTCACCCTTCCCCCCTCCCCGCCGGGCCAGAGGGGGCAAAATTGCCACCTTCTGGGACTCTTTTGAGGCTTGGGAAGCAGAAGAGTCCCAGAAGCTGGCAATTCCCCCCCCCCGATCCCGGGGGGGGGGGCAGGGTGAGCCTCCAAAGGGTCCTAGGGTGTGTTCCATAAGATGGACCTCTCCATAAGGCTCACCAATTTTTAGGAGAAGAAAACAGATTATTTTTTCCTGTTTTCTTCTCCTAAAAATTTGGTGCATCTTATGGAGAGGTGCGTCTTATGGAGCGAAAAATACGGTAAGACTTACGTGCTTCTTTGTTGCAGAACATCCATCCTTGCTATAGCATGAACAGCATTTGTCGACTCTGTTAAAAATGCCCATTTTTTAACAAGCGTCTTTCTTATAGGATGCCTTTGATGATGCTGTGAAATATTTTGGCGAGAACCCCAAGACAACACCCCCGTCAGTCTTCTTTCCTGTCTTTGTTCGATTTGTGAAAGCTTACAAGGTAAAGAGAAACTGAGTTTCTCACTAGGAAAGTGGCTAGACTTTCTAAGGGAGCTTCATGTTGTAGTTGATCGTCTCCCTCAGGAGATTGATTAGGTGGTCCACAAAGACAGGAGCGTCTGTTGTGTTAATCAAAGCAGATACAATGAAGATTAATTCATGCCTCTGTCCTATGGGGTTAGTGGTAGTTGCTAGGCGTCAGGCATCTTCAAGGCATTTTGCTGGCTGAGACAGCTCCTGGGATCTTCTATAAATATACAAAGAGTGCTGAGATCCAGAATGAGACTTGCCTCTGTCCCAAGGGTGGGCAGGTGGTGTGACACGCCATTCCAGATGTTGTTGGACTTCACAGCTGATGGGGGCGGAAGCCCAATAAAAAAGTCACTTCAATTAATTAATATTGGAGGGCCACAAGTTGCCCTCCCTTGCCTTATTAACTTATTAAGGGAGCATTCGGTAGTAGAATTTGAGCAGTACATGAACCGTGTCTCTCCCTCTTCTCCCCATTACTTGCTTATTTCTGAAAAGTGGCAGTACCACTTTTATATTAGAGAATCGAAGTACAGTGGGGTCTCTACTTAAGAACGTCTCTACTTAAGAACAATCCAACTTAAGAACAGCTCCATTTGCTAAATTTTGCTTCTACTTGAGAACAAAAATCCAAGATAAGAACAGGAAAAAAAAAACCTTTCCTGCTCTTTTTTTAACCTTAGGTCATCTTAGGTTTTTTAAAAAAAATCTCCCCCTAGTGGTAGAGTACGTATTAACCAGCTTTGCATTAGTTCCTATGGGAACTAATGCTTCAATGTACGAACACACCTCTACATAACAAAAAAACAGCCAGAACGGATTAATTGGTTTTCAGTCCATTCCTATGGGAAATTTTGCTTCAACTTAAGAACGTTTCAACTTGAGAACCACCTTCCAATACGGATTAAGTTCTTAAGTAGAGACCCCACTGTACAGTGGCATCTACTTTTCATCTAGGGTGGATCCAGAGAAGAACATGTATAAAGAGAAGGGGACATTGTTGAGACTGCCAAGGGAGGCGGGGCTTGGAAATCAGCTCCCACCAGCGGTGTGACTTTCCTTCTCTGGATCCCATAGGAGATTGATTGACCTGCCTTGGATGCTTCACACCCATAGATTAGTGGGTTAGACCAGTGGTTCTTAACCTTGGGTTACTCAGGTGTTTTTGAACTGCAGCTCCCAGGAACCCCAGCCAGCACAGCTGGTGGTGAAGGCTTCTGGGAGTTGCAGTCCAAAAAACACCTGAGTAACGCAAGGTTAAGAACCACTGGGTTAGACCACTTTATTCATAGAGGTGCTTTGGAAAGAATGTGCCCTGTCATGTAGGAGAGGGCAGAAAATGGTGGGTTCTCCTCCTCACCCAGGTGGCACATCCCCTTTGAACTGGCATTATTTGTGGCATTTGTGTTTTGCTGAGTATGGGGTTAAAATAAACGGCTCTGTTTTCTTCCAAACCTTTGACAGCAAGCCGAAGAGGAGAATGAACTGAGAAAAAAACAAGAGTTGGCATTAATGGAAAAACTCCTGGAGCAGGAGGCGCTGATGGAGCAACAGGACCAAAAGGTAGCAACCCCTTCTTTGATGATTATAGATGAAAACTGTAAAAGCGCCAGGCACAGGCCGGGGGGGACTCTTTCCTTCTATGGGATCAACAAGAAGCAGCGATTCCAGACCACTTCCCCTGAGATATGTCATCAGGCCAGTAGCCAAGCAGTGTTTATGAATGTAGCCACAGTCTTCCAAACATGTCCTTGTCTAGTTATTCCGAACTCTCAGACAGGTATTTATTCTCCTAAAAACCACTGATAACAGTCCTTGGAATGTGCTCTGGTCTGAAGACATTTTCCAAGACGTGCCGGATATTGTCCCTCAGCCAAGCCGTTTTGCAATACGAATGGCGTTCAGATCCAGATGTCCACAGTAGGCCAGACCTGAAGGAATCCTTGGCAGCAGACCTTCCAGGGTTAGCCATTCTGCACCACCATTCTCATGAGGATGTCGTCCCTGAGTCTACGAGGCCCACTTTCTGAGGGGGTGAGCGAGGCCCACCCTGTCCTAGTTCTCAGAGCAAGGCTTTGGGGCCGGTCTCCTCACCCCCTCTGTGCTGTTTGCTGCAGTAGGAGAGCAGGGCGGAGGCCTGTCCGGTTGTGGCAGAGGGCAGGAGGGGGCGGCCCTCCCACAGGGCACCGCCTGGAGTGTCCAAGGGTTATTCTGCCCATTTTTCATCCACTTGGGAACATCAAATCCCAGAGGTCAGGCAAGGGAGAGGCCATGTCTCAGTTGGAGAGCACATGCTTGACGTGTCAAAAGAGTCCAAGTCCAGTGCCTGCCTTCAGGCAGAACTGATGAAGCATGTTTTTGTTTTGTCTGAAGCCTTACAAAGCAGGTGGTCATGTCAGCCAGGGGTGGGCAGAAATCCAGGGGCTTCACACGACGGCCCCTGAACCCTGGAGGGCTGCTCCTGTGACCCCCATACCATCATTTTTTTCCTTACAAAAATGGGGTGTTTATATTGTTTTTTTCCAACTGAAAAAAACCCCAGAAGCCTTTTCACCTCTTTTTTACATATTCTATTTCAAATGGGAGTGGGAGGCATCGGCCAGGTGCCCCCCCCTCAAAATAGGATGGATTTGTCCCTGCACACACCCTAGAGGGCAGAGTGGGGCTTTTTGGTCCCAAGCATTTTTCTCCCTAAAATCAATCTTGATGGGGATGGATGGGGGTTTGTAGGAGGGCACATGCCCCCCCCCCTTGGCCTAAACAGGTGAGCTCAGTGGACTAAGGCCTGTGAGCTGCCTCTGGCTGCCATTTCCCCGCGTTCTCCACCCGACGGAAACGTGTTTCTGCCCTTCCTGCAGAGAGCGCTCTCTCGCGGCGCACATAGCCTTTCTCCCTCCCTCACCGCCCTTCCTGTTTCTGCTCCCTTTCAGTCTCCTTCTCATAAAACCAAGCGGCAGCAGCAGGAGCTGATCGCAGAGCTCAGGCGGCGGCAAGTCAAGGACAACAGACACGTGTATGAGGGGAAGGACGGGGCTATTGAAGATATCATCACCGGTAAGGAGGAGAAAGGCACCAACGCCAGAGCCCCCCGCCCTGTTTTTATTCATAGCTTTCCCTTTGTTAGAGTTGTGCAGAGAGTGCAACTGGTTGTTTTCAGGGACAGTAATCTGATGTGCCGGTCATTTAACAAACCAGGCCCTTTTATCTCCCACTACTTTGGTGAGGGCCCCGCCAAAGCCTCAGGTCTGGCGGCAACAGAGACTTCGCTGTGTCCCTATTGGTGTTTGTTTTTCTGGAAAGTTCTTCTTCACCTCCGCATGCTGTCATGTCTCAAGCCATACAGACCATTCCGGGCCTTGTTCGATCTGTCTGTGCGCAACAGATGCATGCTGTAGCAGTCCTTGAATACGCCTTCATGTGACGCTCCTGGTGCTTAACCTTGTCTTCGGCAGTGTGTGCTGTCCTTAAAATGCTACCACCTGCGATGGCTGCTGCATTCAGTGCCTCCCCGAGGACATGATTTGATCTGGATTGCTCAGTGATTTAGAGCTTCAGAGCTGCCTTTTCTTCTGGTAATTTAAATAACACTTGCCACTTTTGGCAAACCAGAATTGAATACAATAAGATAACCATGGCTGGCCTGATTTATAGAATATTGGGAGGAATATTCCTGCTATGTCCAGGTTACCCAACTAACTTTTGACTTAGCTGGCTATGGCCATTGCGGAAACAACTGGTGTCTAATTATACGTAGACATGAAGAATCACTGACACATTTCTCCAGGATTGGGTATGCCTAGTATTAGGTTTCTGAGTATAAAAAGTCATTACCAAACACAAGGCATACTTTTTTGCTCTAGTTTGAAAAAAAAAAGCAACAACATGCACACCTGTACAAAGCCCTGTTCCATGGGGACTTCATTAGAATTGCAGGAACTTCTGATGTGTGATTTTCAGTTATAAACAATGAGTTGTTCCTGTATGAAATCTCACCTGGGGCCTCCTTGATGGACCTGTTATTGTTATAATTTCATTCTACTGAGATCCAGGAAGAACCAAACAAACCTTTAGGTGGGGTTTGTGGGGGCAGAGAGTGGAAGCTCCCATCCAAAGGAAAACTGTGTGGTCATAAAGCTGTACACATCATCTTGTTCCTCTTACGTGCCCACACACTTCTCTGATGGCCAAAAAAAGAAAAAGAAAAGAAAAAAAAAAAGATAGTGACAGCAGTCCCAGCCAATCAGATCCTATTGTGGTTAAATGACCGAGGAGCCATCTCAGGCCCTTCTTAATAATAAAGCACTAACAATGTACTAATGCAACAGATCTTTGCTTCTTACTGTATTTTGTCTTGTTTGGCTATTATTTTCCATGCAGTGCTGAAGACAGTGCCCTTTACCGCTCGAACGGCCAAGCGTGGCTCTCGGTTTTTCTGCGAACCTGTTCTCACAGAGGAATTCCATTACTAAACTATTCCTCTTTCACACCTGATGATCTTTATATATAAAAAAGGTTGCTGTAGGTTTTTGACGTTCCCTCACCCCCTCAGTTGTTGTGTCAGGCCATGTGGCTGTTGAATGGATTCATGATGGAGTTGCATTGCCATGGTCATCTCATTGCACGCTCTTCTCTGCCAGTGAACCTTTTTTTGCTCCTCCCCATCAGACCTCTGGGGTGTTTCACTCCACCACTTGCGTTTTCAGAGGCACCACCGGTCTGTGGGCTACACGCCATAGAACAGCAAGTGTTGGACGTCACACAAATGTCACTAAGACCCCATGCCAGCTGTGCTTCAAGCCAGCCTCCACGATTTGGAAGAGATGTTTGCATGCCACAATGATCTGTGTGACAGACGGTTCACTTGTTTTTTCTATGTCCTCTTCCCTGGGCCCTTGCACCCCCTTTCCTTATCAAATGGATCTCTGCTGCATGAATCCTGCTAACTCCCCGAGCTGCTTCTAATTTACATTGTGGTGTGTACGCATGGGCTAAGCTTGAACCTTCATGGGCTTTCCAAGAGAGAATCCTTTTCTTTTGTGATTTGTATGAGCTCATTTCCACACTGGTGGCCATTCTCATCATTTCTTGCACGCTTGTCTTTGCACGTGAGATCTAGAGTCAACTAAGACCCTACATTGTCCTTTTCATCTTGTCACGTACATAAGTCATGTTAGTTTCAGTTCCATGCCAATTGAATTGGAAATCTCTTCAGAGCTACATAACACTAGGCTTTTTGATCAGTTGGTTCCTCTGGGGAAGAGACTGGGCACAAACAGGACCCAGAGAGATTGCAGTATTGGAACCAGATCTGGTTTTCTGAACCAAGCTATAAGGGGATCTATATCACGAATGGGGAAACTAGCGACGGCCTTCCAGCTGTAATGGGAGATCCCGCCAACATGGCCAATGGTAAAGGATTACGGAGGCCATAATATGGCAGAAGCTGCAGGGTCATAGATATATACACACACATGACCCACATAAATGTTAGATAGCTCTCATGATGGCTCACCTGGAGCCTGGAATGAAAGACAGGTAGCTTGGATGAAGGTCACATCCATATTGGATAGCAGAGCTCTCTCTCCAAATTGTCTCCCGATAGTAGGTGTCCCAAACTGATTGTCATGGAACTGGATTCATTTATATCTGATGATGTAAGCTGTTAAAACTGTGCATGTATCTGCATGTATCTGTTAATGCTGATGTCTTGGATGCAGGAACCAAGGATCTGAAAGAAAGCAGCATTTCATTTCTGACAGGGGCAATATTACCTTTTCATGAGGGCTTTCCAAGGAGAAGGCTGTCTCTTGGGAGGCCAGCTCCTGGTTGCACTTTCAAGTGAAATTGCTGTATAGTCATCCTGGAGCCACTGTTCAAAGCAGCTTGGAGTTTTATGAGTCCTCATGAGGCTAGGGGTGATCACCACTTCCTGTCCATTCTCTTTTTAACCCCCTTTCAGCTTTGGCTTCCCCCACTCTTGCTTGACTTGCTAACACGTGTGGGATTTTTAATTTTGATTTTGTTTCCTTTTTTTTTTTTTTTTTGCTTTTGGGCACTGAGTTGAGTTGCTCTTCATGTTCCATCCCATTTTTAACTTAACCATCATTCTGTGTTTTTTTTTCCTTCTGTTTAGCCTTAAAGAAGAATAATATCACTAAATTTCCAAATGTTCACTCGAGGGTAAGGATTTCTTCTAGCACACCGGTGGTGGAGGATACACAGAGCTGGCAAGCATCACTTTTTACCTAGCTTCCTCCTCTCTCTGTATGCCACACAGAAAAATGCCTGCTGCAGAATACAGTCAAGTCACATAAGGGAGTATTAAGCTGAAAGGACGTAGAGGGTTTGCCTTTCTTCCACACCTTTAAGTCTTTCCTGCCACACCTAGCATCTGGGACTGATCAGTTGGCCGACTTTGGTTGCACTGAATGACACCACTGTCACCTCACACACCTAGTTGTTTGCCCCCTTTCTAGATGGAAGAGTTGTTGTCTACAAAGTGCATCTTGTAGTAGCCAGAAGGGTTGAGTGGTGGACTGAAAATCACAAAGCAGGCTTATTAATTTACTCACTCATTAAAATATTTGTATCCCAACCTGTATCCAAAGATTTGGGGGCAGGGTATTTATTTATTGGTCTGTCTGTTTGTTTAACATGTGCACCGCCTGCTAGGTACTACTCTAGAAACTTTACATCACAAGAAATACAAATGTGATAATATAATATGACAAAACAGAACAGATCATCAAGATAAAAACAATCAAGTTAATTAAAAAGTACCAAGAGTTCCAACATAAAGCCAAGCTAAACTGAATTATGGCAAAACAGGTGGCCTAGGTATAACTAAGCATTAAAAGGTACTGACACAATGTGAAACAATGCTAAGCAACTCTAAACAATTAAAATGTGGGTTGCCAACTTTTTACAGCTGCTTTTGAGGACTGTTCCTGAGTCCTCAAAAGCAACACAGAAACATTTTTCTCAAATAAGCGTTTCCAGATATGAATGCTGTGAAAAAACTTCCTCTCCTCTATGTCTGGATATCAGATTGTTGTAATAGAAGAGGCAAGGCCAAGGACGGGACAAAATTCACGGTGCTAAAGGAAGGTGTGCCGTGCGCAATATCTCGGGGGGGGGGAGCTGAAGTGCAGAGGTCTCTGCATTTTCTCCCTACTGGGATCACACAAAGACCATGGCTGAAGCCGTTGCTAACGAAACAAAATCTAGGAAAACAGAAATGGGGAGTGTTCAGTTCTTCACTGCTTAAATTGGATCTTTACAATCGGCTCCCCCACCTTTATTTTGCTTACAGAAACTCCTGTGATTGCAGCAAGGTTATTTCTCTCTCTGCTAGAATGTGGTGGCTCCTCCTGAACACTTCTGTCTAAGGGAGAAGCAGACCTCAGCAACGGATGGGTGTTCAGCCCCGTTCCTCTACCCACAGGGCTGCACTGCGGCTTTGCCTTCTTGCCTCCAATCGTAGGGGCAGCTCTAGGGCAGGGATGAGCATGGGGGCTCCAGGCAATGCCTTCGGCCTTTCTTTGCCCTGCGATAAGAGGCCCTAAAGAGACCTCCTTACACAGAGATACGTCTTCAGCCCCTGAGAGCATTGGGCTGGCTTCTTGCAGTCATCACTTGGGCACTGCAGCATGAGAAAGACAGCCAGGCTCGAGTGGGTAGAGGTTAGTTATATGTGGGAGGCAACATTTCTTTAAAACAACAATTTTCTGTATTTGCTCATCTTGTACAGGAGCGAGAATATGGCATGAAAAAACCAGCCCCCCAAAACCCAAAGAGTATTCAGTTCTTGCTCATTCGTATGTGATACGAGTGTATCCTTTCATTAGGTAGAGGAAGTGTTGGGGGAGCCTCTTGATGAAACATGAAGCAAATTTGGATAGAGTCAGTGGTTTTGCCTTCAGTGCAAGATACTGGGGGCAGGACCATCCATTTGGTTCCTGTTAAGGCTCCCCTGGTTGGCCCCTCCCTGACCAGGTGATACTGCTCTGGGATGAAACCGCAAATCCATATGATCCACTTTTCTCCAGAATGATTTGGCTGTAACCACTGTTAGTAATGTATGGGCCAACATCTGCTAAGGTTGCCTTGCATCCCATGTTCTGCTTTACCTAAAGGTTTTCTTGCAATTACGTTATTCTGGAAAGGAGCTGGTCCAGCAGTCGCTCATGGTCAGAGTCCTCTAGAGCAGTGGTCCCCAACCTTGGGCCTCCAGATGTTCTTGGACTACAGCTCCCACAATCTCTGCTGGCCAGGATTTCTGGGAGTTGAAGTCCAAGAACATCTGGAGGCCCAAGGTTGGGGACCACTGTTCTAGAGAGCCCGCTGCCCTGCTTTCCTTTTTTCTCAAGGCAACAGATATATGCAAATAGTAGCAAAACTTTTCCGAGTGCTGTTTTAAGTCTTGTTTGGTGTGTTTGAGGCTCCATTCTTGTTTGGAACCCCAGGACATTGTGGGAGAATGGAAAAGGCAAGTAGCAGCATTTCCCAGCTACTAGGCTGATTTTTGCTGCTGTTAGCACCTGCCTGCTGCTTCAACAGGAGGAGGAGTAGAGGGCACACAAACCCCTGCTAAATCCACAAGAAGGTCAAAGGGCAAAGGCTCAGGATCTTTAAAAGATGGGAATAGTCATGTAAATGCTTACTGCCTGGAAACTGTGCCACTTAGCTAGGGTATTAAAAAAGGCTGAAGGTTCTTCAGCAGAGAGGGGAAGACAGACAGGAAGAGACTAGTGCCTATGGTGGTAGATTTTAAAAGAAGGAAACACAGCAAAAATTGCAAACTTGTTACAGTGCACATGCTGTAAAGCTTTCCTCTGTTTTGCTTTTTGAGCAAACCCAATAGATTCTTCTCCCATAGGAAGAAGAAAATGGTAACACGCTGAAATGAAGGAGTCACATTCATAGTTGGTAGAAGATGGGGGAAAGGCCATGCCCATAGCATTAGTGCCAAACCCTTCTGTGATCCCCTGTGTGGTTTTGTAAAAAGATCCATCTTTCCCTTTTTGTTCTTTCAAACCAGAAACATGCATTGGAAGCTGATCCATGGTGGTGCTAGTCCTCCCAGTGGCAGAACTTAGGGTGAATGCAAGCTGTATCCAAATCTCCCTACACTTTGTGGTTGTGTACGCCAGGGAGAAATGGAATGAAAACTTCTAATGTGCAGGGAGACTCTGAGATGGGTGGTGGTGGGGGCGGCCCAAACAAGCAGTTGCTCCCAAAGCTGATGCCTTTTCCTCCAGTTACCTATCCCACCTGTCCCTATGGCTACCACTCAAAGATAATATAATTGTCAGCCCACTCTGCCCTGCATTAAAGCCTGATAGGTAGAAATTCCACATACTGCATCTCTTAGTAATTAGCGAAGACCTATCTCTGTAATTTGCTCAGTTCTCCATAGGTTTAAACAGTCCCTTTCCTCTTTCGCTTCAAGCTGCTTTGATTGGCTACCAGCAGGACTCTTTTCCTTGTCTAGATCCAAAGACACAGGCTGGCAACTTTCTGACGCTTGAATGTTTCCTCCCTACAGATCTTAGGAACCAGCCCTACAGACGAGCCGATGCGGTGAGAAGAAGCGTGAGGCGGCGTTTCGATGATCAAAATTTGCGTGCTCTCAATGGTGCTGAAATAACCATGTGAGCTAGACTGGGGAAATTTGCATGTGTAAAGTAGAAAGTGAGCGTGACCACTTCTTTCCCATGTGACCTATATTTGCGCCACCATTTTAATTATGGCCTTGATCACAGTACATTAGTTTATCTACTGAAGGGCTCAACAATAACAGAAAATGCATAGGAATGCACAAAATAAATGTTTTTTTTTTAAAGAGGAAAATAATGGATTCTCCATGTAACTGTAGCTACCAAGTGCCTAAATTTCAAGAACCTGCTCAAATTAATCAAAGCAATAGGACTTTGTTTGATTATCTTTTTACTCCAATAAATTTGTTCAGTGTTTTTAACCAAAATGTAAAATACATATTGTATTTTTCGTTGTTGCATACAATTTAGTAAATGGCCTTCAAGTCAGCTTTCTTGATTTCATAACTGGTTGTAAATAGGTAATACTTAGAATGAGATGCTGTGGATTATTTTTTTGTTCTTATGATTTCAGTACATTCCTGGACAATTTGAGAAGTTAACTTTGAACTTCAGCTGCACTTAATTAATTTTCTATATGCATATATAGATATATGCATACCTAAGGACTTACCATATATAAAGGGAGGGAAACCCATTAAATTGTACACTTAAAGAAAGTTCACTTGTTTTAAGGTTGGAGAGACATCCTTAAAACAGGAGTTGGGGTAAATGTGAGTATAGTTTATAAGGTAGGAGTTAATTGGGATACAGAAGGCTTGGATGGTGGGATTTCTTCTGTAAATAAGATGAGGTAATCTATGGCTTTTATTATAAATTCTTGCCTGCTTTCAGATTCTAGTATATGCCAGTGGGTTAACAATGTGAACAGAGATGATGGATGAAACTCTGATGACTGTGATCTGCAGGTAGAGGCAGCTTTTGAGTAACATTGTTATTTATTAATTAGTACTAAGGTATTAACTTCTCAATAAGCAGTATTAAGAATTCCTGAGGACCACAACTGTTCATTTGTCAGAACAGTGAAAATTTGGTGCCCTGCTAAGAAAACCTTGGATACCCTCCGAGAATGACTTTGCATCTCCATTCAGCATAAATGGAAATTTATTAACCAGCTGTTTTGGCACTTTGCAGCAGTCCAGGTCAGATTATGTTCAAGCTCTCTTCATTGAAGTGCAGCTAACTATGGAATTTAGTATGTTCTCATTGCTGCGTGTGCTCTCAGGGCTAAAACAGAACAGCTTTGCCCTCACCCACCAAAAAGCAGGAACCAAGGCAGCAAGTCAGACATGAAGTCAGGCATTTTAAAACCACTTGACATTAGGGTGTGAAAGGGGACTCACAAGCCAGTGCACATAATGCAGTGATGAAAAACTCATTTGGAAGATACATTGAATTTATCTTTGTGGAGATCCTCCTTTAGATCCTTATCACTTGCATTTCAGGCTTAGAGCACATTAAGTATCTCAAAGTTAACTTTTAATTGCCAACAGTGGCTGTTGCAGATCCATATACACTGCTACAAATCAGGGCACTTGATTTGTTCCAATGTCAAAAACTGGAAGTTAAGGGATATCTTGGTTGCAGCATACCGTACCTGGTAGCACTGCATCACTATCTTAATTGTAAAATTTATTGTATAGTATTTAACCACTTAATTCTTTTCTATTTTGTTGTGCTTATGTGAACCACTGGTAAAGGTCCCATATTCCTTTGATAATGTGTAGCTATATGATGTTTTTAAATGTACAGATATTTTGCTACAAAATTGGTGCTTTTTTATGGTTTTTACACTTCTCTTTAATTCCCACTCTAGCCTTGGGGTAATATTGTAAATATTGTTTAAAATGCATCAGCCTGTGCTATACTGATCTGAATGTTATTTTAACTTATAGTTTTGTTTTGTTTTATATTTAACTAAATGGACTGTTTGGGGTTCAAAAATTATTACATTGACATTTGCTTACCTATTTACAGAAAAATTATTTTAAAACAACTGCCAATAGCACTCTCCATTTACGGTAATTTGTACTTGACATGCTAAGAGAACATGCCACAATTACACATTTTTCCTTCAGTGAAAGATTAGGATTCTAATTTTGGCATCCATATACAAACACCCTTAATCTGACAATATAAGGGCAGTGAAACAGCTGCAGCAATGCAAAATGTATTACAATATTTAAATATGAACAAGTAGGTTGTAATATTGGCATGTTCTCTTAAGATATTTTATCTAGTAATAGACCTGCTTCTTAGCAATATTATAGGTGTTTTATAAAAGCAGTTCATGTTACTTTTCTGATCTGTTCATGGCATACGATTGAATAAACTATTTACACTACTACCAGTGATTCAGAGCATTTTTAGATTTGTATTCAACAAATTGAAAAGCATGTATCCTGATACCTCATCAATTAGCTGTGCAAGGTTATGCCAACTTTGCATGAGGACTCCCAGGATTCTCACCATTAATGACCTGTTTAACACTTTACGGAAACTGTCTTGTGTATTCAGCAGTGCTGAACCAGATGCTGCTGCATGACATTGTTTGTTTAGCAAGTGAAATAGTGAAAACAGGAAGAACAGTAAGAGCACTATTAGAAAAATTAAAGAACTGATGGGATAAAAAGAGGAGGAAAACCACTTC
The DNA here is from genome assembly GCF_051106095.1 of Pogona vitticeps. Lineage (NCBI taxonomy): Eukaryota > Metazoa > Chordata > Lepidosauria > Squamata > Agamidae > Pogona > Pogona vitticeps. The sequence continues at coordinate 214,619,308 of NC_135783.1, read as the reverse complement.
TCATGATACAGACTGTTTTAGTAAAGATTAGTATCCACCTAAAAACCTGGAGTGCTCCACATTTGTTTTGGCACTCTGGCTTGCAATTACACAAGCTGGAGAGTGTCCCGTTGCTTTAAACAGGAATTGCCATATATGTAGTCAGCTGCTGAATACCTCCTTGCATGACCAGTAGGGAAGAAGCACACACAAAACACACACACAGCATTCTGTAGTGTTTGCCCCAACCAAATACTAGCTTGAAAATCTCAACAATTCTATGGAGCGGAGCAAGTCAATCCCACCAGCCCAATTCTTTGAGAAATGCCCAAGTGCAGATTTGACTGAATGCACTATGTTGGATCCAAAGTTGTACTTTTTCAAAATGCCAGTTCCATTTCTCTCTCATTTACACACACATACTTCCCCTCTATTCTGTTCAGCAGTCCTCTTCTTCTCCAGAGAGACTTTAAAGAGTCATAGGAACATCATAAATGAACAAGAAGCTACTTTACACACGTGTTCTTCATCATATGTGACTTTTCGATCTCCCTCTTTAATAGATTCTTCCTATTTTAGCCCACATTCTGTTCCAAAGTGCCTTCTAAACAAGTAATTTGCTCCCGATGACCCACATCCAGTGAAATGTTCTTGTACAGCAAGGGGCGAAGGGTTTTGCCTCTTCCCTTTTTAAAGTTAATTAACACACCCAATCTTGTCCTTTGATTCTAGTACGGTGTCCAAACAAACAGTGTGATTACATGCCATTTTGTGAATGCATGAGGAACACCAGTGTTTTTATTGAATTTATGACCATGTATGAGTAAGAGAAATGGCAAATGAAGTTAAAGCTGCAAAGTGTTCCTCAAAGAACAGTAGGAAACTGGCAGTACACGACATTCTGGAGAACTATAAACAGTGACTTAATTTTATATTTATTTTAATGGAAAAATAAAGACAAAGCTTTAAAAAGTAATATTTACGTAGAAACATGTTTCTGCATGTAAATTATGCAAGGCAATATGAAAATATCTTACATAAATACTCCTGCATCGGAGAGAGAAAAGAGGGCTAATCATTAAAAAATCCCATGTGGTTTAGCACTTTGATACTCTCTCACATCTATTTCACTATATAATTAAATGTTAAGCATAATAGCTATGTGTTGTACTTAGGTGTGGGTACGGGTATGTAATTTGACAAGCTCTTGCACTTTCTCAAAACAAGCCAACAGTTATTTTTTACAGGATTGAGAGTACTGTACATACTGAAGTCACTTATATTCTGAACCTAGATTCCAGAAATTGTGTGAAGCCATGTTTCAACTTTGCAAACACTGTAACCGCTGTCACAAAATCTTGAAACAAAACACCGTCAGTAATCTCCTAGTCTTTTTACTGTGCTTTTAACCTGTTTTTCATTAACCAATGACCAGTTTGCATAAGGACTAATTTGTTTCGTTATACATGATCTGAATATTCTTACTTGCAGAAGAACTGCAATCCTGCAGAGAAACATCTATTATAAAAAGATTTTTTTTATAAAACCGCATTTCCCCATTACCTCTCACACGGTTCTAGAGCGTGCTGCAAGGACAATGACCCCTCCTCCTCTTTTACTCTGGTAAGAAAGTCCCATAAGCAAAGTTCCCCTCATAAAATATCTGGACGCAAGCAACTATCTTGCCAAATCAAGTCTTTTGCCTGCACTTTGTGCAAACTGTTATATGTAAAGGTTGCAGTTAAATTAGTAAGATCTAAAGATGTGTACAGACTTGCTGTGAAATAGCAGTTATTTGCATAGCCAATTCATAATTACTGTAACAAAAAAGTGTCCTCCAAATTAATACAACCATAGAAGTATTTATTCCACAACATCACTATGACTGAACTTGAACATGGCTTTTGTTTGCTATGACTAAATATGCATTTGAACTGCATTAGAGTCGAACTCCTATATGCAGTCTTCAAAGCAACAAGTGAAAGTATGTGAAATCCTTATGTGTCAAGCTGTACAGTATTTTTAAAAAGCCAAAACCCAAAAATACTAGTACACGCTAAAAGACAAGGTTTAATAAGTGATAAAAATGTACAAAAATATTCAAATCAGAAAGATTTTAGAGTCTGTACCACAGTAGTCAATACTCTAGAATGTATAGGGCAGAAAGTATTCATCTGATCAAGGCTAGTAATAAGCCATTTAGTACAAAGGAAAAAGAACACAACAAAATGAGACAAAGTTTTTAAACATCAGGTCAACATGTCTCAAAAGTAAAAAGTATTAATCTCGACACTGATTTCCTAGACAAGAGAGTATTGCAGCTGCTTTTCGGAATTTGGTGGTACATTCTTCAGGAAGTCCTTAAGGCAACAGATTGCAATTAATTTACACTCTGGTTTTCTGTAACACTGGATTGATACTAAAATAATGCCCACTGCCAATTTTATTTTTATTTCTTTTTTCCACATATATCAGATTTTTATCCTCTAATAAAAAAGGGTAGCTATGTTATCACATCAGCCAATTTTAATGCCTGTATAATTAAGGGCCTATTAAGATTTTAATTAATCGCCTATTTTTCACAGTTTTAAAATATGACACTAAAAATGCACCTCAGAATGAAACTTGTACATTTCAAACTAAAGTTAAATCAACAGAAATCACTAGCATTAGTTTGGCCAGCAAGGTAATGCACAAAAACCCAACCCTGGTTTGTGTACTACCGTAAATCAAGAAAAATATTTTTTTCCTTTTCCTCCATTTGCAAAGAAAAAAAAAGAATCATTAAAAAAACAGCAGTGGAGCAACAAGAAAATCACATCATCTTTCCAAAGAAACCACCTCTTCCCACCTCTTAGAAGACCTTATGTGACACAGAAACAAAGATTTAAGCTTTTCTAACATTGCTGTTCCATACAGGATGTAGAGACCTGAAAAGCTCAAGTACTTTTCCAAGCCGCTCTTGAAACGGCTCAAAAAATAAAAATTATCTGCTCATCTGAATGTGCTCTCAGGAGAATGTCAAGGTGTATGGGGTATATACAGACTGCCTAGCTTTTCAGAACAGAAAATTCTGCCAATTTGCTGCCAGGCATGTAATGGTAATTGAGCTATTTAATTACACAGTTGAACTGGAAAGCCATTGCTGTGCCAGTGGAACTCAGAATATGGGAATCCATTCCCTGAAATCAGTCATTTATATTTTTTTTTATTAAATCACATTGTAAACATATTTGGTATAAATATTTTCTTATTGATCTTCGTCCAGTTGCTCCAAGAGGGTCCTTCTTTGTTTTTCTAATTCACCTTCACTTAATTCGCTACCAGAGGTATCCCAATTGCCCTGCAAAAGGTTAATGAAAATCATTGGTACACTCCTCTGCATAGTAAACAATTCAGCTATTTGTTATTTCACATGTATTAAAAACTGATTTGGACACTACTAGGAATAAAGATCTCACACTTCTACCATTCAAAATAGTCAGCCTCGAAAATTTAAAGAAGTGCAACTGCTCAGCACATTCACCCCACCCACCCCATATATATCTGGCCTTATCCCAGTCTGCTCTACTTTGAGCACTGTTGCAGCTGCCTGATAATGCTATAGGGCAGTGTTCCCCAACATTTTTACTAGTGCGGACTGGGGGAGTCTCTGAGGGAGGTGGGGCGGCCCTTCGTGCTTGCCCTCGTTGATGCACGTGCGTAGTGGTTGGGGAGTGTGCGTGCCATAGCCGCGCGTGTTCCCTCATTGCTTCACGCATGCACAGGAGTGCCTGCACACCCGCACGCCCACCCCACTCCTGCACGCGGGCGCATGCTTGAAGGGGTGAGGGAGTGTGTGCCGAGTCTTTTTTTATTTTTATTTTATTTTACCTGGCTTTTGTCAACCCCCCACCCCCGTCGCCGCCGTTGCTGCCGGGAGGAGAGCACCCGGGCCGTGCTCTCCCTCCCGGTTCTTGCCAAGACCCCCACCCCCGTTGCCTCTGCCGCCGGCGCCACCCGGGCCTTGCTCTCCCTCCTGGCTCTTGCCAACCCCGGTCGCCGCCGCTGGGCTGGGCCGCCAAGACAGACCTCTCCCCGCCCCCCATGCACAACCTCCCCTCCCCACAGCTGCTTTGCGCCTGCAGGGGCTCGCGGGAAGGGGTGAGGGAGGACTCACGCCAGCACCGGCACACACGCGCGCAAAGCAGCTGTGGGAAGGGGAGTGCATGCGGGGGGGGGTCTGTCTTGGCGGCCCGGTCGGGCTCAAGCCAGGGACCGGCAATGGGCCGCGGACCGGTTGTTGACGACCTCCGCTTTAGGGAACAGGACTACCCTGGTAAAAAACAGGTCTTCCCAAAGAAGCAGCTGCTCTGATCATTCAAGTGATGCTCTTTACCCAGTGCTTCAAACTAGCAGGAACACTTTCTGTGCTGGGACAAGGATGACCTTCACCACAACAACACCCTGTCCTCTCCATCAAACATGGGTGGTCTGGGCAAATGTGACAGCCTCATTCTTGCATGCCACCTCCCCAGCACAAGCAGCCATCTGCATACATCCTGAAGACGGCGCACAAGAAGATTCAAAACAAGCAACAATAACAAACAAGTTTAGCTGAATGGGATTTCCCCCATAAAAGCAAAGCTGTAGCAAAGCACAAGAAAACCAAGCAAACTTACAGAATCTTTCCCAGGTCGCTTCTTAGGAGGTGATTTATGCTTAGACTCAGATCTTTGTCTACTTCTTTCCTTTTCATTTTCTCTCTCTTTTTTGTCTCTTTCTCTATCAGCATCTGATTCAGGGGAATCCTGTACAAAATAAATCAGTATAAACCAAGGGTGCAGAGGAAAGGCTGCACTTGTGAACCAATGGCCAGGGGGACCATTTATCTCCCATGAATTCCAGAGATTCACGCCAAAAATGCTGGCTCATTGTTTGAGCAAGCCAAGCGTCCTTTAGAGCCTAAATCAATGTTCAATAATCCATAAAGCAGTCTTCCTAATCCATTTAATATACCAGTTGGTAGTAACTTGAGGGTCTTGCCCAACCCTGAGAACATTTCTAAGAGAAAATATCAGTCTACTCCCATAGAAAGCATATTTTTCCTTCTGTAGCCTCATTCTCTTAATGGTTATGACAAATACACTAAAGCAGCACCAAGATTCTTGTTCTGAAAGATTGTGGTGGTGGTGGGGAATTATCTGTTTAAAACACAGCTAATCCTTGTGTCAATACCATTTCACTATATTCTGGTCAGTATATACAACCAGAAATAAGTGACATCTAACCTAAAAGCAATGACTGAAATCCTGTTGCTTAACGTAAGCCAAATAGCGCAAGTTTACCAGGGATGTTCCTCCCTGGTAAACAAACCTTCCCTGCCATGATTCCTTGAAGTGTACATGTGCACTGGGACTTGCTGAATGCATGCAGGTGTTCCCCCCTCCCCCCAAGAACTGCAGCAGAGATGCTTTGTTTACCAGGAAGTAATGGACTGAAAATTACAAATCAGCTTATGCTAAACAACAGAATTTTGGCCAGTTATTCAACACAACTTCCACAATCCAAAAACTCTACAACTGCAAGACATGTTCTTTCAAACCAGATTGACCTATGGGCTTACTTGGAGTTCCTTTTCCTTATTCTATGATACAGTAAAAATTCTTCCTCCTGTTTCAGTCTGGTGCAGCCTATGCTGTGATACAGACCTTTACAATATTACAACGTTGTTCAATTCAGGCCTTCCAAATGCAATTCAATTCCTTAGTGTTAAAACCAGTGGGTGGCTTTGTAAGAACATTTAACAACAACAAACAGAAGCCATGCCTTCTAGCTCAAAAGAGATACCAGTCTGGCCTTCTGTGACAGCAGGCTGCAAGCTTTCAGGACAGTACTCATTACTATCAAGAAAATAAGCTAAAATGATTCATTTAAAAAGAAAGACAGGGTTCTAAAATAATTTTATGAAAATAAAAGGTAGAATATATATAACCACAACATTTCACATATGCATTAATTACTACACTGCTCTCCAATTATTACTATTTCTTTACAGTTAAAAACCATTATCGTGCAACATGGCATGAAAAAAAGAATTGGTCTCAAAATTACTGTGCCTGAAATATGTCTTAGTTTTTGGTTCACAAAACAGGTCAAAAAATGAAAGATTCGCATATTACGATATCCAGAAAAGAGGGATACTCACAGACTTGTGTCTCCTTTTTTTGCTCTTCTTTTTATGTTTTTTTGACTTCTTGTAACTTCTCTCTGTGTAATGGATTATAAAATGGAACAGAGATTTAGAACCATGGAAACTCATCATCACTACAGCTTTTATTTCTTTTGGCAAGAGATAGCTATTTTACCAGACTCCGCACTGGAGGAGTGTTCAGAAACCGATCGGGAGTCTGAGCGTTGCCTCTTTTTCTTTGAGTGGCTGTCATCATCCTCAGATTCTGAACCCTTTAAAACAAATATATTTTATCTTTCATTCCTCCCTATTGATAGTTTGGTGCCAAGAATGAATTCAATGAATCAGTCTATAATTAAAAGTCTTACCGAGCGAGAACGAGACCTCTTTCTGTGATGCTTCTTTGATTTTTTAGAATGTTTCTTGTTCTTTGAATGATGATGCTGACATTCATGCTGTAGTATTAAAAGAATTGAAATTACTCCATTGAAATGGCAAGTATACATTGATAAAACTATTGAGAGTTAATATACTTGGTACATATTGATAAGACATTTATAGACATTTTTTACTCTGAGGAGACATCCTCTACAACTTTTGCATTATAAAACAATATTGCATCCTTTTAGCAGGTTTGAAAATGGCTTTGCAACCTCAATAGCATCTCATATTCTGCAAACACTGAACAACTCTCTTGAGGAAAAATGCTTCAGAGATAGGAACCAACTATAGTTAAAAGCACTTCCAGTAAGAAGAGCACTGAGACCTCTACATCATTCTTCCAAATAGATGGATGATAAACTGTGAAGTAAAGTTAGTGGCTCAGATGATGATTTCAAAATTAAATCAAATGTAAGTTTGTGATAGAGGAACAAATATCAGAAAAAAGTTGCCTCCTTTGACACCCCTCCCTAAATTCCGTAGTCTTCCTGATCCATGGAGCCTGTTCCATTGACAGCCCCTCTGCAGAGTAGGTGTTGAGAGAGAGAGAGAGAGAGAGAGAGAGAGAGAGAAGCAGCAGCTTAAACTACCACACTGTATCCTGCCTGTTCATTCAGTGCCATGTCATGGATTTCTCTCCTATTCATAAGTCTCATTATGCTGGTGGGCACATGGATCCAAGCAGCAGCAGTGCTCCAAGCTCCTGGGGCCATAAAAAGCTGTTTAGACCTCCTACTGGCATGTATCAAATTGACTTGGGAGGACATGTATTTTCCTAAGGCCAATTTCCTTCCTTCATTTTGGTCCCAGCTGAAGGGAACAAGCATCAGGCAATGTCAGCTTATCGGTTGTAGACCCAGACCTGCGGTGTGATAGATGGCAACAGGCATGTATGCCCCTTGATGTCCACCACATGGATACATTTGTGTTTTTCATAATTGCAGACAATATCCCTGCATATCTTGGAAATTCTTCTAGTACAAAAAAATAAAAATTGTGGCCTCATCCTTCTGCCTGGCTTATATACACATTCAATGCCTACTTAGTCAATAGGACAAATACTAGCATGGGGGAAAAAGGCATGACCATAGTATTATTCACATAGCACAGTCTATGGCTGATTGGTTTATGAAGCTTTCAGTTAGATGTGTGTGGGGCGGCTGGTTATATATAAATATAACAGATTATTCCTCAGTACAACAGTATATGACCATAGTGTTACCTCTAGTAAATAAATGAAATCTTTAAATATTCTTTTTCTTTCTGATTCTAATGTGATATCTTCAAATGCTGGTTCTTTCACAAATCTTTCCCGAATCTATATATGAGAAATGAATTGTGTATACAGTTAGCTTCTCAAATGTATTAAAAGTAACATTATGTAAATAAATACATTTTTCATTTCAGAAAAAAACTGTATCTTGAAAGAATACAGTAAACAGTTGTATCAGTGGAATTTTTAATACTCATTAATATCACCTGCATATAAACCAGACTCTGCATTTTCTCCTATAGCAAAAACTCTACTACAGAAAAAAACCTTTCTGATATGTACCTGTACCAACATCCTGCTACAGTTCTAAGCACAGCTGAGCCTTAATCAAAACACATTGTAAAGATGAATGCTTGAAATGCTCATGATTCATCTTCATCCAGTCCCATCCCAATTTTCTTCAGAATTGCTTTCAAGTATTTCCAAAACAACCTGCATGTTTTTCCTCCAGCCGCAAAATTATCACACTATGCTTAGGAAGTCAGAGTAAATCATGCTCTGTGATGAACATCTAGAGAAGAGCTTCCTTGCCAGTGTCTTCATTCTTTACTATCGCCATCTGATTTCATAAAAGTCACTTTGTTTGAGCTGAGAAATTAAACTATTTTAAAATATTTTTTTCTGATAGTCAGTACTTTATGTATGTGGACCATCTTTCCAGATTGTTTCGACTAAGTTTGAAACAAAAATGACAAATTCATGTTTCTCACTGAGGATTTTTTAAAAAATAACACCTTGCAAAATGGAATGGAATCTACTTACATCTTCCCAAACTGCATCCATTTCGATAGGAGGTGTTGCTTGTTTTAACATGCTCTTAAAAGCAGACTCTTTTCGTTTCATTTTGCGAGCTTCTTCTTTCTCTCTCTCACGTTCACGGGCTTCTGCTTTTTCCAGCAGCTAATTAAAATAAGGCCAAGTAACCATTCATTAAAAGAGGCAACACAACAAACAAAAAGATCAACGCAGTCCCGTTTTGCAATACAGGGCACTTTTTTGACATCATCTGGTTTGCATCACTGAGATGATTCAGAGATGCCTCAAAACCATGATCTGGCATTACAAACATGAGCCTTGGATCAGATTCTGTTTGGCGAAACAAAGGAAACCCCTCATTAGCTGTTCAGATAAAATGACAGGAAACTAAACCAGGTTCCTTACATGCAACTCCTCATTATACAATCAAATTAAAACCTGGTGTTACTACCAAACACTGATCCACAATTTATATTCTTCCATTTGACAATATTGGTATTCCAGTTTAGTTCGCATTTTTATTTTTTCCACATTTTAAAACTAAGAACAGTGTTACCAAAATCATGAAAATATTTTTACACTTACACTATTGAAAGCCAGTTTGATATTTCCAGCATCTAATGTGGTAGCTCTTTTAGTGGAACTGATAACTGTGACAAACTCTTCAAAAGAAGTATTCACTTCAACTACAAATCCTTTGTCCTGCAAAACAACAAAATGCATGACACCAGGAAGCATAAGGGTCCCAGAGCATCACAAACATCTTGCCACCCGACATGAATCCCGATTCCACACAACAAAACAATCAAAATAATTTTAACCATTTAATAGATAAAGATCCTGGGTTTCCCTGACAACTGATAACTAATTTTGCCTTACCTTTAAAATATCTTTTATTATCTTTTTTTCATCATGATAGCGTGCTTTTAGATCCTCAACATAAAATTTGAAGAGATCAAGTGCTGTTGAGCCTAAAGAAACAAACTAGATTGGTGAACAGCTTCCTTCAACCAAAGACGTATGTACTTCTGAGTGGACTAACAAACCACCTACTAGAAATGTAAATATACATTACCTGCATATATTTTACAAGCAAAGAAACAATACTTACCAGGTTGACCAAGCATGTTAGTAAACCTAATATCAGAACTTATAGTTGGATATAACTCCATCCATGAGGACATTGAATGCAACTGGCCATGTTCATGTAGCTCATCCAAAAATATCTGCAGAAACAGTACATGGGGCAGTTCTTAATATTGCATTCAAAAACCTGTTAACTGAAAAGCAACACGCCAGCTCTGTCTTGTCTACTGCCTCACAAGATCATAAAGACAAGTTTCTAGCTCTTAAACAATATATTGGATTTACACAAGTAGAGTGGTGGAGAGCCTCTGAACCCATACATTGCTACACCTACAGAACTTGCCCAATTAGTACCTGGATCTCCATCTCCCTCCCAACAATCAGCCTTTTGAAAATTCTCTCATTCACACTAATTGTTGTCCAGAGGCAATTTGGATGTGTGTATGTGCCATGGTAAGGACAGAAAGCTTACACATATATTATTAGACCTGCAGCCAAAAGAAAAGGGATCACAGATCCAGAGGGAAAAGTTAAGCTTCCACAAGTTTCCCACAAGCTTCAACACCACAGCCTCAACAGAAGGTTCCACCAAACTTTGCTGCCTTGGAACAGGGAGGAAGAGGAAACTGACTGAGATCAGTTTGGTTTGATCTCTCTCTCTCAGTGAGCGAGCGAGTGAGTGAGTAACTTCCTGTTATTCACTCCTGGAAATCAGGGAAAAGGACTGCCCCTAAACCCCACATCAATGAATTACTTTCCATTAAAAAACCCCAACTAATATGCAACATACTTTTGTGTAACAGAGGGCTAGGGCAACCTTACAACCTTAGCCTAATTCAGTGGTTCTTAACCTTGGGTTATTGAAGTGTTTTTGGACTGCAGCTCCCAGAAGCCTTCAGCACCAGCTGTGCTGGCTGGGGTTTCTGGGAGTTGCAGTTCAAAAACACCTGAGTAACCCAAGGTTAAGAACCACTGGCTAATTCATGGACAAAGGGAAACTTGAAAAATCTGAAGTTAGCATTTCTTCTCTAACCTGGAAAGATTCTCGGTTTTTACGTTGCCGCCGCCTTTCCCTGAGTAAGCTCTTTTGTTTCTCTTCCTCTTCTTCCTTTTCCAAAGCCCTTATATGTTCTTCAAAACAGATCAATGCATCCTCTTTATCCATGTCTAGAAAAAACAGTACACAGGATTTTCAGAAACTTTATTTGCTATCAAACCTGTATGACAGCAAATCCATTCTTAAAGGACAGAAAGTTTTGTAAAGTTTATAAGCAAACCTACGGTTCAGAAGTGACATAAAACCTGTTTACCACCACAAGAGCAAGCTGCGGCAAATTCTGCACACATGCACTCCCCTCTCCTCCTCTTCTATGCCTGCAAACTTTTAATTTAACCTAACCATAGTTTCAAACACCATTTGAGTCTAGCTTGCTCTCCATACTTGGGAAACAATGGTTACAATTTAATATAAAAAGTAGAAGCTTTAATCCCTATTTCACGTGCCCAAAAAAGGTGAGAGGCACATGGACCAGAAACCTACTGCAGCTCTTTTTCACCAGTGCCCACAATGGCCACTTCAAATGGGATTTCTGCTTACAACAAGCTGCCATTTTGCAAATTGTTCAACTATAGCTTCATGGAATCAAAATTCACATTATAAGTAATTTTATTTGAAAAGCATGGCATAAAAAATAGACCTAGCTTAAGGCATCATGTTATTGAGACTAGATCTCATTGACTCAACATGTGTCAGAACTAGGATTTGGTCTCCAACAGATACCTTGGAGATGTGAAAGCACCCATTCCCTTTTAGCCAGAACTAAAATAAGAGAGGCAAGAGGGGAACCCACACTGGTATAAAATCAGTATCTAGTCTAATAATCTGCTGCTGGTCTCAAGCTTGATGCTTTCTTTAGATGGCATCTCAAAAATGTATTTCAAACTACCCTGGTGACAGATAACAAAAACCATCATTTTAGTACATTAACAATTGAGTCTCATTTTTGCTCAGCCATAAGTGTGAGTTCATCCAGATGGTCCTTCCATGAAGGGGAAGGGATTGAAATATAGAATGGTGCTTGATGGAGGAAACAAGAAAGAGGACTTCTGCTAATTCTGCATTTTCCCTTCAGCTCCTCCTACACAGTTCCAAAGGCTTCCCCAAACCTTCAGAGCAAGTTTTCAGGGGACAGAGTGATCTGTAAGAGAAAGGAGGAACAGACAAAAATTCCCTTCCCCCTAGTTGGCTCATCCCATTAAGAACAAAGAACATCTCTGGATTCAATCCTTTTTGTTGCATGGGCCGTACTTGCCGATAAGTGTGCGAAGAAAGGGGTGTTGCTTAATCTATTCAGCAACAATACAGAACACACACATAGAAAACAACTGTCACTTTTTGTTATCATTCTTTTAAAAATGTTTCAACAGTTAGAATACCTACTGTAGGCCTGCCTCCACTGCTTAACATAACATCACCTCATACTATGACTATACAGATCAGAAAACATCAGCTTCTGTCGATATATACCCCTGGTCCTTTCCCCAGAAGGCACATACAATGGGTGTGGGATGCAGTACTTTGTATTTTCTTGAAATTATAGCAATTATTCATTTATTTAAAATATTTTATCCTGCCTTTCTCTTTAAAAATGACCCAATTAAAACACAGTATATACGCTAACAACACTGTATACGGTACATAAATACTAAAAAGGATCAAACGACTACAATACTAAAAAACATAAGCAACACCAAAACACATTCAATGCAGTAAAATAACAACCAAAATAATTTTTTTCTTAAATGTTTATGCTATACAATTTTATGTTTCTTATCTGTATTAAACCTGTTGGTAAAAAGGCAGACTATAAATTTTCCTAATCAACTCCCAATTTAAGTCCACCTTATTTGATATTGATAGAGGTTTGTTTTTTAATATAGTTTCTATGACAATATAAAACTGTCATTTTATAGATTTAATTGTTGTGAGCTGCCTTGGTTCACCTACGAGAAGAAATTCCAAAGTACATTATAAATCAGAAGACATTTCAAAATAATTACAATCCACAATAATTAAAACTTCAGTACAAGACTAACAATGATTTTGAATAGTAATCCATAATGAAGCATCTCAAAGACTTTACAATGGGGACGTTTGAAACTCTGTAACAGCTAATGAAAATGTCTACACAATTTTTAGTACATGAACAGATACACTTATGGTACATTTAGGAAAGTACCGCACACTCTTCCAAAATGCAACAGGGCACAAACAATGTATCTTTTCATTTGAACAATTTTCCTAAATATTTACTTCAAATCACAGTTTAAGGATGTGGTTATTCTTAAAATCTCACTGCCTGCATTTATGACAGTTCAATAAAAAATCACTGTACCACCAAAATATAGTAACTACCGTATTTTTCGCTCCATAAGACACACCTTTCCACAAGACGCACCAAATTTTTAGGAGAAGAAAACAGGAAAAAATTAATTTGTTTTCTTCTAAAAATTGGTGAGCCTTATGGAGAGGTCCATCTTATGGAACACATCCTAGCACCCTTTGGAGGCTCACCCTGCCTTCCCCGGGGGTCAGAGGGGGCGAAATCGCCAGCTTCTGGGACTTGAGGCTTGGGAAGCTTCAGAAGAGTCCCAGAAGCTGGCGATTTCCCCCCCCCCTCTGGCCCAGTGGGGGGGGGGGGTAGGGTGAGCCTGCAAAGGGTCCTAGGGTGTGTTCCAGGACACTTTAGAGACTCACCCTGCCCCCCTTGGGGGTCAGAGGGGGCAAAATCGCCACCTTCCGGGACTCTTCAGAGGCTTCCCAAGCCTCAAAAGACTCCGAGAACCTGGCGATTTTGCTGGTGATGGCCCTGTGGGGGGGGGCAAGGGTCCTGGGAGGCTCCCTCAGACCCTTGCCACGCTCCCCCCCACGAGGCCAGGGGGGGTAGAATTGCCAGCTTCTGAGAGTGTTTAGAGGCTTATCAAGCTTCCAAACACTCCCAGAACCTGGCGATTTCCCCAGGGCTGGCCCTGTGGGGGGGTTGCCAGGCTCCCCCCACCCCACCCCCACGGGGCCAGGGGGGTTAGAATCGCCAGCTTCTGAGAGTGTTTGGAAGCTTATCAAGCTTCCAAACACTCCCAGAACCTGGTGATTTCGCCAGGGCTGGCCCCGTGGGGGGAGTGGGGGGGAGCCTGGCAAGGGTCCTGGGAGGCTCCCTTGGACCCTTGCCACCCTCCCCCCACCCACCCACCCCCACGGGGCCAGGGGGGTAAAATCGCCAGCTTCTGGGAGTGTTTTGAGGCTTGGGAAGCCTCAAAACACTCCCAGAAACCGGCGATTTTGCTGGTGCTGGCCCGTGCGGGGGTGGGAGGAGTGTCGCAAGGGTCTGAGTGAGCTTCCAGGACCCTTGCAAAGTTCCCCCCACCTGGAAGCTGGTGATTTCGCTGGCGCTGGCCCTGTGGGGGGGGTGGGGGAGCCTCGCAAGGGTCCTGGAAGGCTCACCCGGACCCTTGCGATGCTCCCCCCCCAACGGGGCCAGCGGCAACAAAATTGCTGCCTTCGGTCCATAAGACGCACGGACATTCCTCCCCACATTTTGGAGGGGGAAAAGTGCGTCTTATGGAGCAAAAAATATGCTAAATACATGATTTGGTTTCTTTGAGTTTACAACCATAATGAAAACTTCATGAAATTTCTACAGAAAGGTAACTCAGATATCTTATCCTTACTCTGAAGTTCCTCATCCTCTGCAAATGTGGGATTGTCCATCAGATACTGTTGAGCTTCTGACCAAGTAGTGCAATACGTAACATTAGCCATGTTGTCCAGAATATTCTTCAGTGCCTCCCAGTTCCTCTTCTTTAACTGTTTGGCCTGTTCCTGGAAAAAGTCACAGGAAGTTTAATGGTGTTAGTTTCTTCTTGATTATTAACAAGTTGAAGCCACACAGATTTGTCTCCTCCACTCATCAGATGAATTGTGGTCATTTCTCACATGAAGGAGGCATTATACAACTCTTCATTCCCAGTGTGTTAACAATGAAAGGCTACTTTCCAAAACTACTTAGAGCATAACACTACCACATCATGTTGCTCCCCATGTTTTAAACTTTTAAAAACATAATGCAACATGTGAGACATTGTAGAAATGCGTAAAACTAATCTTACTAAGTGAGTATTTGGTTCATGGAAGTGATGCATTTTAGACAGCTTTTTTCCAATTCCCCTGAAGAAAAGTGCTTTCAAAACCAAAAATATTTTGTTAATTCTACTGAAAGTATAAAGTAAGCCCATCCAGAGAAAATGAGAGAGAAGTAGAACAGAGTAGATGGAAAATCCCAGCACTAATTAGAGAACGGAGAAAAAAACTAATTACTTTTTCTTTTTTTGATAGGAAGAACAGGACATCTTCATAGATTTCAAGGCGATCACGTTCTGATATTGCATTCCAGACTTCCATTTCTCCAAACATCTGTTCAGCTTTTCTATTTGCAGGGGGAAAAAGACAAAAAGATATTAGTAACATAAATGCATGGCTAAATATCTTCACTTTTTATTCCATATTTTCCATTTGTTATAGGAGTATAAATTTGACAATAAAAAAAAATTCTAATAAAAACATACTTTATTCTGAACTTCCAACTCTACATAAATCATGCTTAGCATGGCAAGATTATTCTTTATTTACTTCACTTTCCACTCAGAAACAGCACTCAAATGACAAAAGAATAAAAAGAAAACGAGGTTAAACTATACAAATATGAAATTTAAAAAACCACAACCCCACACCATTAAAATCAACAAAATGCTTTTGAAACATTAAAATCAACCAAGAGTATAGTTCAAAACAACATAGTAGGCAAGGCTAAAACTCATATGCCCATGTAAAAAGCTGTACAGTGGTGCCCCGCATAGCGACGTTAATCCTTTCCAGGAAAAACGTCGCTATCCGGAAACATCGCTAAACGGAACTGAAAACCCCACAGTTCCTACGGGGGATAAGCTGACCATTAAGCTAAGATTCCCCATACGGCCGCCATTTTTGCCACCTTGGTAAGCGAGGGCAGGGCGCGAAAACACTGCGGGCGGCCATTTTCTTCTTCCGGCGGCCATTTTGGAACTGCCGACCAGCTGTTTCCCAAACATCGCAATGCGAAGATCGGTAAGCGAAACGCTTACTGATCATCGCAATGTGATGTTTGCCCATAGAAAACATTGCAATGAGATCGTAAAAATGATCGCAAAAAACGCATCGCTATGCGGATTCGTCGTTAAACAGTGCGCTCGTTAAGCGAAGCACCACTGTATTTTTACTTTTTTAAAAACTTCACAGTGTTAGAAAAAGAGCAGCCAAAATGCAATGAATTAAAATGTTGTGAGATAAATATGCTGAATTTGATCTGGTTTTGAGAAACAAAGAGGGAATGGATAGGAGGAGCTAAACTCTATGGGAGCTGCAAAGGATTAAGGGACTGGCAGCCCCTCTTCCTAATGTCAAGATTGCAAGCTTGGACTATGGAACAACAGAGAAAACCTACAAGCAAGACTTCTCCACACTTATCTAATTGGGAGGGAAATGTCAAGCTTTGAAATTTTGTATAAATAAAGTATTAACGGATAAAGGCAATATAAGTCACTGCAAAGAGTTACAAACCTCGCATACAATCCCATGCATTTTGCTAAGGTAACAAGTCTATTGGTTTTACTACTGTAGCAACTCCCTTAGAGAATGCATGGAGTTCACTAACTGGTACTTTCAGTTTTGCTTATAATTATAAGAATTATATTTAGAAGTCACATATTTATGACTCCTCCAAAAGTTTCAATGTTTTCAATAACCTCTGGATTTTTTGCATATAAGAAATGCATAAAGCTTGTAGAATTAGACAAGCTACTGTTGCCTGAATCATTTTTCTCTGTTTACTTCACCATGAGTGAAAAAAATGATTCATTCCCACCCTCTGAAGAGAAGGTAGAGCACATTCAGAAGCTACAACCCTGGTGAGCAAAGCAGGAGCAAATAAATGACTTATACCTTGATACCAAGAGGAACTTTAATATGTCATGATTATCAGGTTCACTTTGAAATTAACCCTTTCAGGGATAAATGTTAAGCTGTGATGGACTGCCACAGAATCAAACTACTAAAGGATGTTATAAAATGTGCTGAGACAAGGTTCCCTCTAAGCTGAGGCATACACACTCGCAACTCTCCCTCCCTTTGAGTAGCTTTCTTTCTCCTCTGTGCAGCAATTGTGTTCAACCCCTTTGGTTTTAGTTGTGATGTAACCCTGTAGGGAGGGAGATGGAGTCACGCGCATGCATGCAGGGATGAAGTCGATTTGAGAGAGGTGGAATCTTGTCCATTATGGCTGAAAATTAGAGTCTATGTTGCCCTGAGGATTTGTTCAAGTGTCATACTTTTGACCGTGACACCATTAGACTGTCCAAGGTGCTTCTCAAAAAACAAATCCATCATCTACTACACTACACTGTTGCTGTTTTTATGTATTTATCAACTTTCCATATTAGGATGATACAAAATTGATTTTTGCACAAACTCACATTTGTCATTACCAAGCGACAGAGAACAAAACTCCACATGTAAATATAAAGAATGGCTACAGCAAACATAAATTTGTGCAAACCCCATTCTACATGTTAACACAGAACCTGAAGATGTTCCAAACGAAAGAAAGGCTTTCAAATGTTCATTGACACAATTATGTGAAATTTAAATCCTCTCACCACAGGAGTTTCAACACTGAAATGTAAAATAATGTCTGATCAGTACTACACAATCTTACTTGTATCTAGTTGTGGATGTCATCTTCTCATGATTTTCAAGGAAACGCTGAAAAGATTCTTTTGCTTCTTTGTACTTTAATCTTGCTTCTTCTTTTTCTTCTTTTCCTGTCTGGACTTTGTAAGCATTAAAAGCTTGTTTTTTCTCACTTAGCTTTGCCAAAGCGCTGTAAAATGTGACAAGAGAAAAATCAAGATGTTCAATTATTATTGGTCCTTTTGCAGATATTCCTATTAAATGTGCACGCAGGATAATCTTCAAATGTGCAGCATATTATCTCCTCCAAACAAACAAATATGCATGCTCACACACATGCACACACATACAAACACATCCGGCACGGGGAGGAGTCACCAATATTCCGAAACTAATTAAGTTAACATTATGACATTGCTTCCATCATCTGAATACTGCTTTATAGAAATAATCATTTAATATCATGTTGATTGAAAAGAAATACGAAAGAATTATACCTGTATCTTGGATCATTAATTATCATTTTCATAGCTTGCTCCCAAGAAGCACTGGATGGTACACGCTGTGAAGAAAGAAATGAATAATATAACTTCCAGAATCAATGCAATTGTGTATTGCATGTTCAATTTTAAAATGTTAATTAAAGCAACTGTGATATCTAATAGGGAAGTGCCTTTTGTGTTTACATTAACAGGGCTCTTTTTTCATTTTAGTTTTCATTTCTAAGAGGTAGCCTCTCAAGTATGAATGGTTCATATTAACAAAAGAAGAGTACATGAAAGCTTTCTCACTTTGGGGGAGAGGGGGGCTTTGTATGTGTTTTATTTCATATTTCTTTCCCAAGTGTCTGTTTGTGCACATGTGTGCACACACTTTCTTTGGCTGATTTTTTAAAAATATCTTATTTGGTTTAAAGTGTGTTTATTCTGTTAAATATGTATGCTTTGGTGGGCTTTGGGTAATGGTATTGCTTTAGTATGTGGAAGTAGGTGGGACAAGGAGAGGACTCTGTCAATACACCAGTTGGGTGGATGGATGCCTGCACAACTCTGATAACAAACTCAGTTCCTCATGCGCTCTTCTCTGCTTTTGGAATAAAATGAATCTGTTTCCTCACCTTTGCTTTTTGGAGCGGTTTTTATGGGTTCTCTCAAGCATTTTTGGAGTAATGCCAGAAAATACAAATGGGGAAAAATGATCCAAAAGAAGCATTCTCTTTCATGAAAAACAAAAGGACCCATGCAAGAAAAATATGAAAATGAAATATTTCCCCCCCCTTAAGAACCCAAAATAAAATAAATATGAAAATGTTGGCCAAGCACATCCCTGAAATCTAATATGTTAAGCAAAAATCATTACCAAATTTGCTGAAGTGTAAAGAGTATTTGTTCACAGCAAGGGAGAAATATTTTACAAAGAAAATTTACACAGAATATTTCTTCTGTTCTTTCCTCTAAAACAGGGGTCCCCAACCCCTGGTCCGCTACTGGGCCATGGCCCTGGCAGGACCGGGCCACCAAGACAGACCGCCCACCCATATCCTCTACACACCCACATGCGCCCCCACCCATCTGCACATGTGCGCGAGCATGCCCCCCACGAGCGTGCCCCACCCCCCAACTGGTCCGCGGTTTAAAAAAGGTTGGGGACCACTGCTCTTAAACATCCATAAAACAAACAACAGACAAATGTGATGCACAAAGCACTTTTGGTCAAGAAATGCTTCATTTTTTCCTATTTCCCATCCCTCTCCCTTTGTGAAAGTGTGTTAAACTCAGGAAAACATATGGCTTTCTTTTGATCCTGCAGCAATTGTTTCAGGAGTAACATTTCGAACATAAAGCTACTTAACAAACTGGCACTGACAGCACTTTATACATGCTTCTCAGTCATTCTCTAAGAATGAAAATTATGAAGAAAGTGGATTCCACATTTTTT
Organism: Pogona vitticeps; assembly: GCF_051106095.1. Lineage (NCBI taxonomy): Eukaryota > Metazoa > Chordata > Lepidosauria > Squamata > Agamidae > Pogona > Pogona vitticeps. The sequence continues at coordinate 214,599,883 of NC_135783.1, read as the reverse complement.
AAAAATAACAGTTCCACTTCTCCTTCCCATTCTCTGAGCTTCCCAGAAGACTGGAAATATATATCTGCCTTGGCCACTTGAATAAGCTTTACACATAACAATTAGTTAACCTTCTTGCTATTTTCCCCATTTCAAATACATTTAGATGACATTAGACTTGAGAGTGTAAATTAACTTTGTCGTCCAGAATATTTTCTCCATCTTTACTCTAACTAGAATGTTATTCCTTATAGTTACAGTGGTTAAAACGCTGTACTGCAAGCTAAAAAAACTGTGCTCACAACCTGGGGTTCAAATCCCAGGTAGTCGGCTCAAGGTTGACTCAGCCTTCCATCCTTCCGAGGTCGGTAAAATGAGTACCCAGCTTGCTGGGGGGGCAATGTGTAGCCTGTATAATTAAAAACTGTAAACTGCCCGGAGAGTGCTTGTAGCGCTATGGGGCGGTATATAAGTCAAATAAATAAATAAATAAATAAATAAATAAATAAATGAATAAATAAATGAATAAATAAATGAATAAATAAATGAATAAATAAATGAATAAATAAATAAATAAATAAATAAATAAATAAAAATTTTAAAAAATCATTTGTAGGCCATCTTTCTTGTGACAACGGGACACAGGGTAGTTAGAACAAATAAAACTAAAAACACAATAAATTACAGACTAAAAAGCAATTAAACTCAAAAAAATACATCTATTAAGTATTCATTCATTTCAAACTTTAAAAACAAACTTAGAAAAAATAAAATAACTAAAACCTAAAAATCCTTCAAAAATAAAAAAGCATCCAATTTTCACACATGGAATAATACATTAATGCAACTTGAATTTTTAAAAAGTAATTGTCTCAATTTAAAAACCTTTTCTTTCAACAGCTCTTTAAATGCTTGCTTAGCTTCTTCTTTCGTATTCCAAGTATAGGTTTTTTTAACCGGCTGGGCTTCCTCCTCTTCTTTTTTGGGGGCAACACTATGGATTGGAAAAAAAAATCATGATACTTTAGTAAAACGTAGTACTAATTAAATGGGTAAGAATGATAAACAAGGATGTGAATGCCCTCTTCTGTACATCCAGCAGAACCCAAACAAACATAAAGCATAACTGAATGCCAGAATATAGCAGAGCCCAGCATACTACTCAATGATTTACTGAAGTCACTGGGATTGATCAGAATAGTCTCAACAGTTCCTGTCTGGAAACTACAAGCCTCTGATGCAATGGTTCTTGCACATCCAGAAACACTGGGGCTCCATCCAGCATAGGTTTACCAAAAAGATGCCATTAATCCTCTAACACTGCTTCTGAAGGGACATAGGGCATACAGTATGTTAATTCATTCTGCCAAGAGTTCGTTCCAGGGAGCGGGGGGGGGGGGGAGGAGAAACACGACTGGATTTTTTCTCTTAGTTTTCAACTGGGAGTAGCACTAATCCTGAGATCATGCACTGCTGTTAGACTGTTTAGCATCTCATACCTGGGATCTTAACTGGCAGTTTGCAGACTGCAACATAGAGGCATCAAAGTTCCGTTTAAATAGCATTTTTACATAAAACTATAATACAGGGTTATCATTGATTCTGTCAGTACTCTGAATATTGATTGACTGACTGCACTTGTATACCATACCAATTGGTGCTGGGCACTACTCTGGCCAGTTTACATCTGAAGTAACATAAATATGAAATAAATCACAATATCCTAAGAAATAAAACACTCATACTGCATACACAAATAGAACAACAGTCATTTAACAAATCAAAAAAGAAGCCAAACAATGGCAAATAGGAATCATCAAAACTATCAATATATTGGCGAATACCCTATTGAGGATCTCCATCTGCATAACTAACACCACACAGTTGCACAACTGATCACACAACACACACCTCATCAAACAGGGCAATCACTTGCATGTGCAAGGAAAAGCCCAACAAGACAGTGGCCATTGAGACTGTGGTTGATTGTCTATTGCTGTACAGTGGTGCCTCACTTAAAGACGATAATCAGTTCCAGGAAAATCGCTGTTATGCGAAAACATCGTAAAGCGAAATTAAAAGCCCCACTGAAACGCATTGAAACCCGCATTGAAAACTCACCGTCCAGCGAAGGTCCTCCATACGGCAGCCATTTTAGCTGCTTGTATAGCAAGGAATCCGACCCTAAGCACAGCGGGGAGCCATTTTAAGCACCCGGCGGCCATTCTGAAACCCCCACGATCAGCTGGTTTTGATCATCGTAAAGCGATCATCGCTACGCGAAATTCCCCCTTTTAGACCATTGTTTTGCGATTGCAATCGCAAAAAGATTGTCATAAAGCAGATTCGTCGTAATGCAGGGCAATCGTTAAGCGAGGCACCACTGTAGTAATAAGGATCTAGGAAGATCAGACAGTGTGCAAGCCCAGAGAAAAAAACAGAATGGCAAGAAAAGAAAGGAAGAAGTTACTTTCAAATGTTTGATTGAAAGTAAACTCCTAAACTATGAATTATTCTTTCTGAAACAAAGTATCCAGTGAGAGCATTAAAAATTGTTACTTACTCTGAGGATTCTTGCTTAGAAGTGTCTTCTACAGAGTTTGTGACAATTTCTGCAGTCTGTTCTGGTGCAACAGGAGCTGTTGGCTGCACCTGCTCATCACCTGAAGCAGGGACTCGATTTTCACTCTCTACAACTGCAACAGCAGAAGGCTCCGCTTCAGGAGCTGACACAACAGGAGGAACAGCAGGAGCTGAAGGTACAGCTGCAGGTGTTTCAGGAACAGTGGCAGCAGCATTTGTAACTCCTGGTGCAATAGCAGCAGATGATGCTGGAACAGATTCTTCCGGTTTCCCACTATACAAACAACAGACATATTTTCTGTATTAACAACGTTGCCTACTGGAGTAAATTATTTATCACAATATGTATGTGTCACATTTTTCTAGCACAATGTCTAATTCATCTCCAAGTTTTGTAAAGTCTATAGTCTACAGAGGATGAACTAGGTAACTCCCACAACTCATTTCTCCCTACAGAATCAACAGGCTCTCACACCACTAAACTTCAAAGGAATTCCCTACAGAGATCTCCCAGAAGCTGGTAGCCTCCTTCAATTTTGATTTAAATTCCTCTAGGCAATTCCTCTGACTTTTATCCAGATCATAAAGACACTATCAGTGCACCTCCACCATGTAAGAGGTTTTCCCATCTTCACCTCTTTCAGAATGTTTTCTCCTAGCTTGGCTGTGAATAAATTTACATAACAAGGAGCCATGCTAATGCCCATTGCTGTATCTTGCAATTGTAAGCAGTGCTTTCTATTGAGTGTAAAATTATTGCAAGAAGGAACTAATGTTGGTAAACTAGTAACAACCTTTGTGGCAGGGTTTTCAGGACTCCTGCAGTAAAATAAACAATTTAAAGCTTGAACCCCATCACAATGTGGTATGTTGTTTATAAAGAGATGTGACACCCAATGTAGCTATCATTATCAAATCCATGTTCTGAGCAAGAAATCACTGATATCTTTGAGACAGCATGGGAGGCTTTTTTGCCCTACTCTGTAGGGACGTGGTGGCGCTGTGGGCTAAACCGCAGAAGCCTGTGCTGCAGGGTCAGAAGACCAAGCAGTCGTAAGATCGAATCCACGCGACGGAGCGCCCATCGCTTGTCCCAGCTCCCGCCAACCTAGCGGTTCGAAAGCATGCAAATGCAAGTAGATAATTAGGTACCACCTCGGTGGGAAGGTAAGCAGCGTTCTGTGTCTAAGTTGCACTGGCCATGTGACCACGGAAAGATTGTCTTCCGGCAAAAACGCTGGCTCTATGGCTTGAAGAGCGGGATGAGCGCCGCCCCCTAGAGTCGGACACGACTGGACAAAAATTGTCAAGGGGAACCTTTACCTTTACCTTTACCTGTAAATCTACAGGGAGATCCTCTCACTAGCTTATCAGCTGAAACAACAGGGAGTCCTGAGTGGTTGATTTTCTGGATTTTTAAGCAACGTGTAAAAACACCCAGTAAGAGGAGCTGTGTTTATAAGGTGACTATCTGTCATGTTGTTAAGAAATTCCTGGACTATAAGGTTTTGCATCATTTTAATACTATCACCACTGAGTTCTGTAGTAACATTTTTGTCCAAGAGTTTTTGCTTCTTTTTATCCTTCAATTGTCTTTATTTTTCTACTACACAGTCTGTAGTGTTCAGTATTAGAATGGCACTTCCTTTGTCAGCAGGTTTTATGACAATATCTGTTCATTCCTGGAGAAGTTTTAGGGCCAGGCTCTTCTCTTCTGGAAGACCGCCAGATTCCACAGTACTGTATTTGTGTGTGTGTGTGTGTGTGTGTGTGTGTGTGTGTGTGTGTGTGTGTGTGTGTGTGTGTGTGTGTGTGTGCGTGCGTGCGCGTGTTGAGAGAACAAACACGGATCATGCTCTCTGAGGATGAACTTTTTAAAAAAGAAATCTCTAAATAATTCAGATGAAATTTATGTAAAACCTCATATGCATCACACAATAAATACCAGAACATTTTGTATTCTTCTTTCCATTAAGAAAAAAATGTTTTCAGACCTACCTATTTTCTTCTGCTTTAATCATTGCTATAAAAAACAAACACACACACAAATGTTATTAATTTCAGTTTAAATGACATGGTATACAGGTAATTCACAGATACAGATTCTGAAGCATTTTAGGGGGACTTGGTTGGAAACAAAAATGAGATGGATTCTGGGTGGAAATGTTTTAGGAATTCGCTGGGCAACTCTAGGAGGTCCAGAAATGTTCTGCCCAAGAATCCTTGTAGGGGCTGCAGACGCCATTAAAAATGCCTAAAAAGAATTTAATGGCTAGGAGCTCCCTTCCAGTTCTGAAAAAGTCATTTTGGAACAGTAAATAGCTTGAAGAGACACATGAAGACTTAAATGATAAATCACCATCCTTAAGGAGTCTGGAAGCTACAGTTGTTCTTGTGGCAGAAAAAAAGAGAGGTCTGTCTGAGGGGTTCAAATATACATTGATTGTCTACATATAGTCCCTGGCTCTGCATCTTGTCCTCTCTGATGTATGGGAATTACTGGATCCCAGGAAAAAAACATTCTATTTCTTTCAATCAAAACACTGATATATTTTTAGCACAGCCCATACATAAAAAACCCTTATGTTCTGAATGCAAAAGATCCAGTTGTAACCATTTCTGGTTAAAAGAAGCTGGGGAGCAGAATCAGAAAAGACCTGTTGCTTGAGTCAACAAATTATTGCTTGTCAGATGGTACTGAGGCTACCTATTACTAAGGGAGATAACAGTTTCTCAGGTCATCCCACAATACTTAAGTGAAGTCAATTATGTTCCCTTTCCCTTGTTCATGACAGGTTAACCAAAGAGAGGTTATCTCTCTTTTACACACTCGGGTACAATATTTGTGCAGGTGCAGTAACACCTTATAATGAAATCTGAATTTCTTAGGTCCACTCCTGACTTGTTCAAACAGATTTCTCCAGTACCCATGGATTATAGAGTATGACAAGGACAGAGCTAGTCTAGACTAAGATGGTTCATCCAGCTCCCAGCACCTTGAGGCAGGACAACCGCCTCTAAAGCCTTCGCTCTCAAGAGGGAAAGCAGGTGGGAGAGTAACCAATCTACAGCCTCAAGGCTTAACCACTTCATTCCTCCATTCCCTTTCAAGTATCAGGAAAGTGAAGACAGAGTGAAGCCACTCTCAATGTAATCAGAGAAGGAGCCAGCACTTCTGCCAAGGAATCTCACCTTTACCTTTCCGTCACAGAGAAAACAAAGAGAAGCAAAGAATGGATCTGGTGAAATCTGACAAGTGGATCTCCACATAGCTTGAAGCTAGATCCCCAACTAAGGTGCCAGCTGAAAAAACTCCAGCCAGTTCTGGGACCTAAAAACATCAGGAGGTATAATCTCCTACACAGCCATGAGGTGCTCCAAAGAGAGTCTGAGGATCGGATCTGGCTCCCAACCTATCCAACATATCCCCACCACTGGTTTACACCCTTAGCAGGCACTGACTATAAATAAAAATATGAAAATGAACATACAAAAGTATCAAAAAGTTTCTGTGGAAGTTACCTTCAAGGTCTTCAAGTTCTTTTGGTTTCGCCCAGCGTGACTCTTTTGTTTGGGAGTTGTAGTAGTATGGCTTCCCAGAATCAGATTTATATTCTTTCCATGGACATTTTGACAACATTTGCTAAAACAAATTAAAAAAAAACTTTTAAAAAATTCTACATAGTAGCATAAAGTAAAAATGTTTTAAAGCAGCATGATGTTTTAAAGCAGCAACAAAGTTACAGCATTAGAAATAAAGGGCTACATATGAAATTTCATTTATGCAATAGAGCTTTGGGAACACTCCTCCCACTGCAGTCTTTAAAAAGATGAATAGCTTTCCAGGATGGGGGACCAAGTGGCATTAATGATTGCATCTAGAGGGAAAACTAGTTTTAATAGTCATTTAAGGACTTAAATAGCCTTAACTTATTTTACCTCTGCAGGTGTTTTAAGATCATCTGGCTTCTCCCATGTAGACTGCTTTGTCTCAGTATTGTAGTAGTATGTTCTTCCATCTGGTGATTTATGCTCTGACCACATAGATTTCTATAAAAACAAATTATTCTATGAAGAACATCTGCAATGTATCTAGGGGGTGCAAGACAAACTTTGCCAAAATTTTTGAAGATAAATATACCTGCTTGGAAGGTTCCTCATTAGTAGAGCTATTAATTGGTGTGGTTTGTGGCACTGAACAAACTACTGGAGGTGTGGGCTAAATAAAAAAAAGGAAGCACACTTGTGAAGAAAGATTATCAGGAGTTTGCTTTTCTGTAACAAATTTATATACACACATACAGTGGCGCCTCGCTTAACGATGTTAATTGGTTCCAAAAAAACCATCGCTATGGGAAAACATCGTTAAGCGAAATGTGTTTTCCCACAGAGATGCATTGAAAACTGGTTAATCCGTTCTAATAGGCACGGATTGACGTCCTTAAGCGAAAAAACCCATAGGAAACATTGTTAAGCGATACAATGTTTCCTCCATTGGAATGCATTGAAGCCTATTCAATGCATTTCAATGGTTTTGCGATGTCCGTTTTTGTAAATGTAAGTGTGTCTTAAAAGGTTCAAAAACTGTTTAAAATGCTTGGAATCGTTAGTGCACCTTCTAAAACAGGTGCAAACTTAATTTGGCTTTGATCTGACTTTTCGTTAATTTTTGCTGAATTTGTTCCCCTCACCAACTTTTGACAGCTGTCAAAATTTGACAGCTCCATGCTTTCCTATGGGGGAGAAAAAAATTCACAAAAAATTAACGAAGACTCAGAATGAAGGCAAACTAAGTTTGCACAGGTTTTGCAAGGTACTCTAACGAATCCAAGCATTTAAAACAGTTTCTGAGTCTTCGTTAATTTATTGTGAATTTTTTCTCCCCCATAGGAAACAATGGAGCTGTCCAAAGTTGGGCTCCATTGTTTCCTATGGGGGAGGAAAAAATTCACAAAAAATTAACGAAAAGTCAAATCAAAGCCAAATTAAGTTTGCACACATTTTAGAAGGTGCACTAACGATTCCAAGCATTTAAAACATTTTTGAACATTTTAAGACACTTTTAAAATTGAAAAACCAGACATCATTAAGCGAAACAGGGGACCTAAAAATGCATTCGCTATGTGAAGCATGGTCCCGAAATCGCTAAGCGAAAATCGCCCATAGGAAACATCGTTAAATGATGCATAGAATTCTTTTAAAAAACCATCGTTAAGCGAAAACATCGCTAAACGAGGTAACCGTTAAGCGAGGCACCACTGTATATATTTAGCGACAAATAAAACAATTATCCTCAAATTTTTAGAATAGAGTGTAAATTTGAACACATATACCTATGTATGAAATGCACAGTGCACATAATCTCAATCGTCACATTTAACAATGACTCATATTCAGGAGATGCTGGTGTCATACACATGCCATGCCATCCCCAACCAAGTTCAGGAAGATAAGACAAATTTCTGCTTTGTTTTTGATTTGCACTGTCTATTGTTATGTCTATAGCTTAAATAATTTAAAGACAAGAATGCTTTCATTTAGACCTGCCAGCATAAGTCAAATGACGTCAATTGCTGCGGCACGTTGGCTTTAGACATGAAGTTGCTCCATGTATTTTTCACTGTGTGCCACGTTAGGCACCTTGTATGCAACCAGATATACAAACCTCAATTTTTTAACTAACAGTGACTTACACTGCATGGCTTACACTTGTGGGTACAAGTAATATTAAAACATGACGGCTTCATAAAGTACAGTTTGGATTGTTTTGCTAACCAGACTAACTGCAGTTTGTCTGAATTTGGATATAGTGCTAATCAGAACCTGAAGCAGAAGCACCCACTTTCCACTATGTTGGAGAGAAACACACAAGCCCACAGTTTGCAGTTTGTCTTCATGGTTTGGTTTACATGCAAACAGTTTATTGACTTTGATGGGTTAGGTCTGTATGTGCAAGATTCAACGGACAGGTAGAGAAGAGGTAAAGCATGATCCTGATCCTCCCTAATGTGTAAAATCAACAACTGAAATTAGAAGATATATTTAGAAGCAATAACTGAGAAGGAAGAGAAATTTTACACTGAATTGCACTGAGCAAACGAAGCAGACTGAATTAGAAAAGAAAATAGTTAATTTCAGTAAATAACATGTTTCACTGCAATACATCACTTGCTCCTTTTCAGTCCCTTCTTCCTGTCATGCCACACTTACTCCACATGCTTGTTCTTTATTACAGTTTACAAAGAAAATGGTTGCTATGGCTGGCAGTGATGAGGACGGATACATTTATGTAGAATTATTTTTATTCTAAAGCATTTCACCAAGACTAAGTTTATTCAGCCTCTCCAGGTTACAAGTAAATCAAAGCTAAAATAACATTATCTAGCATAAAGAACATGTAGATGCTCAAATATAGCTTAAAAAGTATTCTAATTAATGAAATGTGCTTTCTAAAATGCTCACTACATACTGAAAACACTGATGCTCTTCAAAGTAATGCAAGTCAAGGCCAGAATTCTATTGCAGATTCATGCTAACATAAACCTTAAATGCATAAACTGCGATGCTGAACTGGACTAGGTAATGTTTGTCACTCAAATTCCTGGTGACATGACAAGTCACATGACTAGGAATGCAAAAGCAACTTATTAATTAGTGGAAATGTGCTACAATGATCTGCATAATTTCCACCTATACCAACAAAAATCCTCAATAGGATTTTTGTGATCCTTAATTTCTGACATTTTAAATAGAAAGTTTCAGCTGAATAGTTGTTTCCTGGTAATGCACAGCTTAGTAATACATATGAAACCAGGCTCCCTCTCCTCCTTCAGACAAAGCTATAAAGAGGAAGGCAAGAAACATTTCAACTAACAGCAAATAAGCTGTTAGTTGGAAACATTAGTTTTAAGTATGGTTCAACATCATCACTTTGTTTTGGCAAGAAATAACCAACCAGGTAGCTGAAAATCAGAGCAAATGCTCCAAATTTCTCTCCTCGTGGCTGTACTGAAGGAAGATAAGAAATGGGGCACTGCAATAATCCAAAATTCATTTACTGGACATTTATATCTACTCCTTATTTTGGTCCACCCTGGATACTCCCAGGGAAATGTAAGCCTACAGAGCCATTTCTAGAGGATGAAATTGGCTCACCATGTATTAGACAGAACACTCCATTGGCAATCATATTTCAGAAGACATACACAATTGCCATGCAAATTAAAATGGGCAGTATATTGCTAGATCAACTTGTTCAACAAAATGGTTAGCAATGTGAAATCACCATGTTCTAGCACTGTAATCAAGACAGTCTGTGCAATATCACCAGAAATGGCAAGATCCTGACAAGCAGTTTAAAGTCTCAGTAACTGTATGGAAATTTTTTAGACATGGTTAACTTTGAGCATCACAAGACCACTGTGATGCCCAGGTGTTTAAACTACCCTCACCAAAGGAGCAAAAAAAAATGTATTGGCTTTCAATGGGTAAAACATAGCAATATTGTAATTCTGATATTGGTTAATCTAGAAATAAAGATCTAGAAATGCTTTTACAACTGACCCACAGTCCATCTTCCTTTTAATCTACTTGCAAATTCTCAGCTTTACCTATCACTGGGTAACATTTTAAGAATAAATGGGGTGGAACCATATATGCAGCCCTGGCTTCTGAGGAAGGACTTAATAAAATCAATACACCAAAATAAACTGGTAGCTGTTATGTATTAGAAAACTACAGAACTGAAACAGACAACATGATCTGGAACCATATTTTTGGATGCTGTATGTATATATCTACAAATATTAGAACTACCTGTTAGTACATGGTGGCAATGTAAATCTAAATCCTAGATATAATAAAAATTCTAGAAGAATAAAGGATTCTTTTTTACCTGAGTTCCAGGGGGAGCTAAACCTATGAAAAAAATTAAAAATCAAATATTAATATAAATACTTTGTTTACCATGGTTTCAAAGGCTTTAGCTGCTGGAATATGTTAACACAACAATGTTAAATGTAACATACGTTTTGGAAGCCAGACATGGATTTGCATTCTGACAACCTTCACACAATAAGACATATCCAGACACTTCTGATTACGAAGGCCTTTATGCATCACTGGATATTCTTTCAAAAAAAGGGAATGTTACTGAAAAAGTTTCCTTATGCAGCTGTAGTGATCTAATTTTAAAGGTTTTTTAAAATGGGGATGTAGGAGGCAGCAGAGTTCTAAAAACATGGCAAAACTGCCCCATAGCTCCTAGACACAAGAGGATTCTTCAGCGCTTTTTTTTTCAAAAACATTTTTAAAATGTTGAGGATGTGGGAGAATCTTCCAACAAGAAGCTCTGTCTAACTAGCAAATTTAGTTTGAACTGAAAAGCCAAAATTGAAAGATCCTCAAGATTAATACTGAAGATCAGCCTAAAATATACTATTCTGTGCAGGGCTAATAAATTCAAAGCAACTACATACAGAAGGAAAACAAATACATGCTAATGAAGTGGGACATGAAGCAAAATGCTACAGCATGAAGTGTTCCTGTTCAGTATTCAGTCAACAATGGTCTAATCCACTGGTTCTTAACCTTGGGTTACTCAGGAGTTTTGGACTGCAACTCCCAGAAGCCTTCACCACCAGCTGTCCTGACTGGGGTTTCTGGGAGTTGCAGTTCAAAAGCATCCGAGTAACAAAGGTTAAGAACCACTGGTCTAATCTATGATACTCTAATTCATTCTCCATTCTCACCTGGTTTTATATTTTTCCAACAGTCAGTATCCAAAGGATGCTGTCTTCCTTCTCACCTTGGGAGTTGTTGTTTTTCTATGATGACCTTTTTTTCCTAGTTGAATTTTTCTTCAAAGACCCTACCTTCTATTGGATAGAAGTACATCCAACTGTTCGATGACAGTCAGATATCAAGTAGGAATTCTCCTCAAGTAACTAAACTAATTCTTCAAATTATAATTCATAGTATAATTACTATAACCCCACTGTCCCATTTGACTTCGCACTATCAAGTGACAAGATGTACTTACCAATTTGAGAATCCATACTGTTCACTCCTGGCTGAATAAAAACAAAGATATTTAAAATTTTATGATACCTCTTACATAGGATTCTAATCAACACTTATTCTCTGGCAGCAGTCACTACAATTTAATGCAAATCATCCATGCACAGAGTCATATTTTCTGCATACCTCTAACAGCATATTCAATTATCAATATGGAACATGGTACTACATGTCCCATCCTCTTAGGTGCAAAAAAAGAGAAGCTATCGGGAAGATGGGAGCCAATGCTAAAGGCGAGCAAAGCATTGTTTTGCTTGAGTATCTGAAGATTCTAAGAAGTTTTAAGATCTACTATTTATATTCTTTGCTTCAGCAGTTTTATTCGTTGCAAACAAGATCAGGAATAAAGCATATATGGTCCAGACATAATGCTAAACAACAGTTAATGATAATGTGTCCCTCTAGATTTATTCATGCTATTTATCATTAACTTTACTCATTCAATCTAAGACATCCAGCTGCCACCACAGTAGCAATTATGTGGAAACTGAGTTCTATTTTCAAATTATAGTTTCTAGCTACTTCTGATGACAAACTGTGACCACATTAAACCAGTTCTGAGGATCTGTGGTTCACCAAATATTGCTAAACTGCAACTTCAGGAGATCAATTATCCTGGCCAGCAGTAAGGAACAATGGGAACAGCAGTTGTTCAACATCTGTGGAGCTGAAGCTTCCCTATTCTTGGATTAAATACAGTGGTGCCTCACTAGACAGTTACCCCGCATGACAGTTTTTTCGCTAGACATTGACTTTTTGCGATTGCTATAGCGATTCGCAAAACAGTGATTCCTATGGACAACGTTTGGTCCCTGCCTCGCAAGATGGTTTTTTTAAACCCTGTTTCGCAAGACAGTTCCCCCCCATTAAAACACATTAATTACATAAGACCTACTTTTTTATCCCAAAAAAGTGGGGGAGAAAGTGGGTGCTGCTGGCTTTCCAGGGTCTGCCTCTTGGAAAACTAACAGCATACACTTTCTCCCCCACTTTTTTGGGATAAAAAAAGTAGGTCTTATTTCAATGGGGGAAAAAACCATCTTGCAAAGCATTCTGAATGGGGCTATGGCTGCAAATTAAACAGTAGAGAATGGTGAAAACAGTCAGGAGCCAAAGGGTAAATAGATTGTAAAAAAACCAGGGAAATCACAAATGTAATCCCCATTAACACAAATTTTGCAGTTGAGTTCCCCACATTAGCATTACCTAGGTGTTCCTCCCACAATCCTCTAGTGCACAGGTATTAGCATATGCAGTAGAAGATAGGAGGGCCTGGCGTGCTCTGGTCCATGGGGTCACGAAGAGTCGGACACGACTAAACGACTAAACGAAACGAAATACCTTATGCTAATACCTGTGCACTAGAGGATTGTGGGAGGAACACCTAGCCCCTGATGGGGGTCCCGCAGGGCACCCCAAAACACTGAGGAGCTCTCTTGGCTTCTGGCAGGATTGGGGTTGTGCAGCCCTGTACTGAGGTGCAGCCAGGGGGTCACCATGCCTTGTCAGGGGACAGAAGGGGGTATGAGGTGCAAGGACCATTCCAACTCATACCTTGCAGGGAAAATACCATGTCGTAAAAGTGGTTTTCCCAGGGGGAGGCTCATCCATTGCACATTGGGTGTGCTGCTGATCCCTGTGATTTCCCCAAATGTGGGGAACTCAACTGCATAATTTGTGCTAATGGGAGATTGCACTTGTGATTTCCCTGGTTTTTCTAGATTCCTTTTCATCTCTCTTTCTCCTCATCAGGACCTATTACAAAGGCAGCAAGTCCTGGTGATGTCTTGCATTGCATTCTTCCTCTTTTTCTCCCCAGTGGTAAAGGAACAGGGCAAAAGGAGTCACTATTATCAGGAGCCGGGGGGGGGGGCTGCTTTGATTCTTTTCATCCTCTTTCTTTGTTGCAGGAGAGAAAGAGGGGGAAGGCCATCTGAGACCCATTGAATTTCCAAAGGCAGTGCAGGTGAGGGGATTGTTTTTTCCCAATATGGTATGGGGAACTGTGTTTTGCAAGATGATGTCTTCTATGGACAATTTTTGCAAGACAGTGATTTTTCCCCACTGGAACACATTAAATAGATTTTAATGCATTCCAGTGGGGAACTGGGTTTCGCAAGATGATGTTTTCGCAAAACAGCGATTTCCACGGAATGAATTAAAATCGTCTTGCGAGGCACCACTCTAAGTTGGGTTCTTCACAATGGTTCTCAATATTTTGGAGTTCCTACAGCATAGCATCTGTTTCTGTGATATGCAACATATTTTGTGACTTCCGTTCATAAGACTTTTATAAAATCCATTTCTAGAATCAAGGGAATTGCAGATTTCTACTCTAAGTAATCATATAAGTGGAGAATGGAGGAACAGGCCCTTTGTGTGTGAAGAGAGCAATTGCCCAAGATTACAGATCTGTGAATATACACTCTTCCTTAGAAAGTATAAACATCTGATTAACTGTGACTGGAAAAGACTTTTCTGGGCTAGGGTGGCTGTCTATCTAGCACTAACTAATAATTCCTTCCAGTCTTTGAACTCAAGGAGAACCCTACCCCTCTGCTGAGTGCTTCTTTCCCTCTTTTCTCAGTTAGTGGCAGCTGTTTCCTGTTGATCTGTTCAGCTGGTTACTAAGTATGTGTGTAGTAAAGAGAACAACATACACAAGTCTGTAATTTCAAACAACTAAGTAAAGGTTGTTGTCGGTTTTTCAGGCTCTTTGGCCGTGTTCTGAAGGTTGTTCTTCCTAACGTTTCGCCAGTCTCTGTGGCCGGCATCTTTTGAGGACAGCACTCTCTGTGATGCCGGCCACAGAGACTGGCGAAACGTTAGAACAACCTTCAGAACACAGCCAAAGAGCCCGAAAAACCCACAACAACTATTAGATCCCGGCCGTGAAAGCCTTCGTGAATAAACTAAGTAAAGATTTTTTAAAACTTTTTTTAATGAGACTTTAACACCAATTAATGAGAAGGGATAAACTCTAGGGAACATTTAGCTATTCTCTTCTGTGGATCTCCATACTTCTACTATGTGAGAAGAGAAATTTATCAGAAATTCAACACTCTGCAACAATTGCTACAGCCAGATATTTCCAGTCTCACTATAATTGGCTTCAGTCAATAATCTGGTCATGCCATTTTGGACACTGAAAGGAATCTGCCGGGCAATGGAGTGGGCAGTACACCAACATAATTTTGTACACAGCACACACTTTCAGATGCACACACTGTTTACAGTGAAACCTGCAGAGTGCAGGATGGGGCACTTGGTAAGGGGATAAAATCACAACAGCCTAGAAAAGTACCTCCAGATATCATCTGGTGCTACAGAGAAAACTCATGGGAACAAAGCTGAGAGAGTTTAAGCTTATATCCGCTGCTACTTGTAAAATTTCAAACCAATGAGTGCTATTTTTTTCTCTTAAAAATATGACCCATGAACCATTTTCTTCCCTCATTAATCCTTAGTATTTAAACACATACGTTTCAGGCAACAAAATCACAAAGAAATATGCTATATATTACAAAAAACCCTAAACTATGTAAATGAGAACAGCAAAAGATTTAACAGTTACCGGTCCTGGAGGCTGCATGGGAGCATGAGACATATGAGGAGCCATCATTCCAGGCATCACTGACTGCATCATTCCAGGCATCTACAAACAAAACATGATTATAGTACGTGATTACTACCTAATCAAATTTGTTTCATATGTAACTTCTTTTCTTTTGACTGGTGGGAAGACAGTGTTTAATCCTGTTCTACCAGAAATAATTGGGGGCAGATAAAGAAGTATAAAGAAGTATATTGAAACCTGTACAAGGCTAATTAGGGAATGAGGTAATAGTGTGGCGACTTTCAAAGTACATAAAGTTACACCCCCATGTGGCTGGAGGTACCATGAAGAACAAAATCTTAAAGGGCCAACAAATAAGAAAATTACATTTCAGTCACAAATGGTGATCTGTCAAAAGGAAATCTATAGTGACGACGTGGGAAATTTGGGGTGGAGGAATATCCCCCCCTCCAATCAAGAACAGGCCCCCAAGGCCAGTATGTTAATATTAAAACAATATTAAACATTAGCTCTATTCAGTCACTGCAGGAACGGGGCCCAAATCTTTTATATTCCCAGACCAAATCCCTGTGAAATATGTAAACTCTATTAATCTTGAGGGATCATTTACTTCATCTATGAACAGTGAATAATACCTGAAAGACTTGTCTCACAGGACTGGAGTAAGATTTATGCTTGCAAAGATGTTCCAAGATGAAGAGTACTATAAAGTTTAAGAATTATGACTGCAGGGTTCAAAAACATGAACTGTTAAAAAAAGCTGAGAAAAGCATGCAACAAGGATGCAAACTACCTTGGCTAATTAAAACCATACCTGCCCATAGTCATAAATATGGTGAAGGGAACAATTTTCCACACGCCAATGATATTGTAAAGGAATGCAAGCCATCTATGGCAGGAGCCCATGGTAGTTACTATGAAGAACTAATATTTTTATAGGTTATACATTATACATTAACTGGAAATACATTTCTGAAAGGGAACTATAGGCTTTGTTGGTGGCATTTTTTATCAGCTCTCACTAGGAATTAAGAAGATGGCAATAGGAGAAACAAATTGTACAAATAATACTAATTGATCATTCAATTTCACTGGCAAGCCCCACAAACAATTCATGGGAAATCACCCCCCAATATGTGGACATAATCCCTGGAAGGTTGGCCAAGTGTTCCCATTCCCATGTATCTTCAGGGAGCATCAGGTTACTGCTCCCTCTTACCTTCCATCTTGTGTGGAGGGAGAGGTATTTGGTAGGGCTACTGCTCCACCCTCAATCCACAAGGTTTTCTTGGAAGCGTGAGGAAGAGAAGAAAGAATGGGAGTGGCCCTCCCATTCCCCACCATCCTGTAGAAGCAGGAGAAGAAAGGAGTCTTGCCCCACTGCTGCTTCCAAATAATTGTGTTCCACGCAAGAGATGGTCCCTAAAAACCTCTACCCATGTAGCTTCAGAAACAAAGGATTCCTTAATTCAGATGCCAAACTCATAGCCTACATGGCTACATAATACAAAACAATGGTGCTTGACAAATCCAGTTTGCACTGACCCAAGCAAGCCACAGACCCCAAGATTTATCAAATACCCGGTGGCCCACAACACGTTATACAGCTCATTGTTAATTTGTTTGGCAGTTTTAATTTCCCGGATGCTGTTTTAATTTTCTGGGATATACACACACCTCTCAAACACAGAGTCTACACAGCTCCAAGATGTGTGAAGGGAAGCTATCAATAGGAACAGTAATTACTTAAATAAGGGCAGAACTACATTGGAGTATGGTGAGACATAGTGGGTAATCTTCCGTGGAACATGATGGCCCCCAAAAGCAAGCAAAAGAGAGGGAGAGAGATTCTGAACATTCACAATCTGTTCCCTAATAAGCACGTAAAATTCCCTAGAGCTCAGAGTCTCGGCAGGATAACAGACTATAGATATGAGACCAAGACGTAAAGCTTTTACATTCTGAATTTCAGACAATTACATTCTGGATTTCCCCCCCCCCTACAAATTAAGTTCCATAATATTAAACCATCTCAAGTTGTTTGTTTGCATCATAACTTTTTTGCTATGTGATAATAACAGGAAAGAAGAGGGATAACTGTAACATGAAAATAATGGAAGTTTAGTGGAAACTAATAGTCAAAGCAAAGTTAAGAATGTAAAGTTTTTGTATTCAGAATCACCTCTGAAAACAGGTCATTAGATAAAGAACTTCCACAACTCAAATTGTTTTTAGTCTTTGTCTAAATTGTGCTATACTCATCTTCACTAACATACTGCTACACTATTCATAATCTGGAAGGATACCAGGCATCCAACTGACCTGCTACCTACATAGCAGGACACAGTGCCCTTCATTCACTTTGATCTAATACATCATGAAAAAGAGACTGAAGCTGCTATTGCTAGTGGCAAAATGTGAAGGATGTCTGACACAGCCAGAAAGAAAGGCAGCTTTCCACAATCCAAGCTGACTAGATTGTTTAAGGGTTGTTCTAACTGCTGACTGAAATGGAATTGCTCATCAGTGTAAGGGTCTATAAGAAGAGAAATAATGACAGAGAATACTTTTTCAGATTCCTCTGCATAGAAAACACAAAGTACAAACTTTCAAAATGCAAATGAGGGATGCTGAAAGGGGAGAACTGCTCCCTGCCCATGTCTCTTAAGATTTTTAACCAGCATGAGAAATATGCTCTTGATTTTGCATATGTAAGACGGACACAAAATTCCAGAAAATATACAGCTAAATTCCTCCACAGATTTAATTGGTATGCTGGAACTTTAATTTAGTAAAGTCAGCAGTAAGGAAGGAAGGATGGATGGATGGATTTCAGCAACGACATGAATCTTAGAGTACGTACCTATCTTAGTGAGCTACTGTTATTCCTAAAATAGATTTAAATTAGTTTCAAAATATGGCTCATGTCTTGAAAAGCTATTTATACAACAAAAAGCGCAGATGCCAACTTACCTGTCCCATCTGTGGTCCTCCCATTGGAGGCATCATTTGAGGCATCATTCCATGAGATACTGGAGGCATATTAGGTGGTCTTTGGCCCATAGGATGCATTCCCATGGGTGGGTAATGAGGCATGCCAGGATGTCCCATCTGAAAAACAAAATGGCAGCTGAAAATTCCAATTCAATAATGTTCACATTGGCATTATTGGGGGGGGGGGGGAGGACTTTGCCCTATGTTTCCAAACTAAATCTCATTAGTTAAGTCTCATTAAGAATATGAACTTTTTCCCATTTAGTTGACATTATATAACTCATCAACAGAGCTTTTACATACTTGTAAAATATATCCTTAAAATGACAGTTCTTAAAATGCTTACTCATGCAAAGCATGAACTATATCGTAAATAAATATTACTATAATCTTGCAGATTTTCAAACTACTGCACTGTAATGTTTTCATTTCAAAAGTTCTCTGATTCCCATGACTGTCTTATGTTCTTAATGCATTCAGTTTAAATACAGATATTACTAAAACTTAAAAGAACCTAGTATTGATAAATTTTAAAAATTTCATAATAGCAAACAACACAGAAGAAAGCCTTAATAATACAAAAAGAAGCCCAAGATGCCATGTTCATAAGTTGTTGGGAAAACAAACCCAGGTATCCACTTTTCTTTTGTGTGTTTATATATTTCACACAAAACTATTTTTCAGAAGCATTTTAGAAATGTAAGCTTCCCAAAAGAAAAAAAAATTATGAAAACAATAACCGGATCACCTTATAAGAATATACAGTACGTGGTAATAGATTCAGCACAGAGATGTTTGCAAAAATCAGGACACTAAGCTTCAAATTCTCATAGTATTCTGAATGCCTAAATTTAATAAAAGGAAATGCATTTGCACCCCGCAAAAAGCACACAAGTCCAAATGCTCATTGCCTTGTGCATCCACTCACATACACTGATCAGCAACAAAATTAAAACCACTGGCAGGCAAAGTGAATAGTATTATTATATCATTACAATGACACTTATCAAGAATATATTAGGCAACAAGAGAACAGTCAGTTCTTGAATATAATGTATCAGAAGCAGGACATATGGGCAAGTGGAAAGATCTGAGTGACTTTGACAAGGATCAAATAGTGATGGCTAGACAACTGAGAGCACCTCCAAAATAGTAAGCCTTGTGGGCTGTTCCCAGTATGCGCTGGTTAGTACCTACCAAAAGTGGTGCAAGGAAAGACAACTGGTGAACCGGCATCAGGGTCACAGATGCTCAACGTTCACTGATACATGTGCAGAGGAAAGGCTAGCCTGTCTGGTCCGATCACACAGAAGAGCTACTATAATTCAAATTGGTGAAAAACGTAATGCTGGCCATGATAGAGAAACACCAGAAAACAAAATGCATCACAGTTTGCTATTTATGGGGCTGTGTTGCTGCAGACCAGTCAGAGTGCCCAGAATGACCCCTGCCCATCACTGAAAGCAACTACAATGGGGACATGAGTGTCACAAATTAATCATAGAGCAATGGGAGAAAGTTGCCTGGTGTGATGAATCATTTTTCTTTTAGATCAAGTGGATGGCCAGGTTTGTGTGTGTAATTAAGAGATGGCAGCAGGATGCACTATGGGAAGAAGGTTGGCTGGTGGAAGCAGTGTTATTCTTTGGGCAAAGTTCTACTGGGAAACCTTGGGTCCTGGCATTCGTGTGGATATTCCTTTGACACATACCACCTACCTAGAAACTGCTGAAGACCACATACACCCTTTCATGGCAATGGTGTTCTCTGATGGCAGTTTCCTCTTTTAGCAGGATAATGCACCTTACCACACTGCAAAGACTGTTCAGGAATTATTTGAGGAACACAACAAAGAGTTCAACATGCTGGCTTCCAAACTCCCCAGATCTCAATTCAACTGAGCATCTATGGCATGTGCTGGAACACCAAATCCAATCCATGGACCTCCCCATCTCGCAACTTGTGGGATTTAAAGGATCTACTGCTAATGTCTTGATGCCAGATACCACAGGACAAATTCAAAGATCTTGGGGAGTCCATGCATTGCTGCACCAGTGATGTTTTGGCATCATGAAGGCAATCTACACGATATTAGGCAGTTGGTTTTAATGTTCTGGCTGGTCAGTGTATGTTCCCCATGTAATGAAGATGTGAACCACAGTTTCTTATATTATAAGTGAATTCAAAAATTAGTATTTAACAAGCAAAATAGAACTGCTTGGTGAAGACCATCAAGAGCCAAGCCACAATATAAAACAGAGACAGAAAAAGCAAACTAATAATTTTAAGCCTGTATTTTCAAATTGTAGGTGAAGTAAAGAAAGTCTTAGGATTTGTTAGCATTACTAAGTCTTTCCAAAGGAGTAGATATCTGTTAGCTTTCGAGATCAACAAAAGTCTTTGCTGAAATGGATTATCTATGCTATGTGCCAAAATAAAACCATGGAAAATGCCTCTCACTCAGTCCATACTGACTTCCTTACATCATTGACTGGGGGGGGGGGGGGGCGGAAAAATCTGGCTGAAATCTTATTTCCCAACTTCTTCACATGGATATAGATATTAATATTTAATGTAAACTTATCTATTCCTTTCACTTCTTAAGAGTTCCCTGGGAATCCATTTCAACCTAGGGAAGCTTTTGAGAGCTTCAGAATGGAGGGAGGGCCCTTTAATATCTTAAAATCCATGTTGGGACAGAGATTATCAACAATGATTTTCAGAAATTAAAGGCTCCCTCTCCATCATGATACAGTACTCCCAAAGGCTTTCCCAGATCAAAAAGGAGGAAGTATCCGAACACTCGTTTGTGTGTTTGCAGAAAAATAGGAAAATTTAAATTGAAAACCAACATTTGTGGCTGGACATCACTTAAAACCACACAGCTCTTGCCAACTGGATTCTAGCTAGAGATGGGGGTATTTGTATACAAATGTCTCCACACAGGTGGTGTTAATGAGGGTCCAGCCCCATGGGGCCGGACGGTCCACTCACCGATCTGCCGTGGATGCAGACGGCACAATTTTCCCAAGGGCTTCTCAGTGTGCGATCCACTCGCCACTCTGGGCAGGAGGCGGGAGGACAAGCCTTGCTGCAAGGTCAAGGAGCGGCGAGCGGATCACGTGCTGTGGAGCCATTTGTAGAATCGCGCTGTCTGCATCAGATTGGTGAGTGGACCGTCCAGCCCCATGGGGCTGGACCCTCTTTATCACCAACTGTGTGGGGATATTCATATTTGCATACAAAGGCCCCCATCTCTAATTCTAGTTACTGAGGCTACTCTGATTACATAGCAGGCCTTCAGACAATTAATTGCATGTATATACCAGAAAGATTTAGACACAAATGCCTCCCTATAATACAGAAGTCCCCAACCTCCAGTCTGCAGCCCAGTGCCAGTCCATTGTCTGAACTGGACTGGGCTGCGGAGGGAGACCTCCCCATCATCACCGCACGTACTTCCCCCCACACAGCCCTTTGCGCCTGCAAGTGCCCACACCCACACAAGCGCTGCACTGCCCTTTGTGCAGGCGCACAAGCACACCCTCACGAGCACTGTGCCACCCTTTGTGAATGCGCACAATAGCACCCACACGAGCGCTGTGCTGCCCTTTGTACATGGACATGAGTGTGCCCACACGAGCACAGCACCACCCTTTGCACATGAGCACGTGCGTGAGAGCACACATGCTCCTTCACATGAGCACAAGAGGGGTGTCCCGCCTTCCCCAACCGGTTCACGGGGCTAAAAAGTTTGGGGACCACTGCCGTAATAGATCCTGAGCATTCCTGGGAATGTCAACAGTTTTGTCATTTGTTACGTTTTAACCAGTACTTCTCTTTTAATGAGGCAAAGTAACAAAACTATGATATCTGGTTACTTATGGTAATGATACATTTTTAAAAGTATAGAAAGGTGGTACAGTACTTGTTATCTTCCAGCCACAATATTTAGAGTTAGAAACACTAAGAAGTAACCACAAACTTTCTTTGGATTACCTATTTTAATATCCAGAGTGTGATTGCATGATACAAGAAGCCTGGAATATGGATGAGTCTGTCTTACTGTGTCATTTAAACACCTGTAATGTCTTCTTAGTGTTGCATTGCAGAGGGGAGACTGGCAGTTACATTGGTCAAAGTAAATTAACTGAACACACATGGAATGTTAAGTCAGAATTCTGGAAAATATTGGTTTATCTGAATCAGTGTGGATTTGATTTAAGTTAAATTGATTTAAATTACTTCTCAAAAATACTAGAGTTAATCACATCATTTTAATAGAAAAACATGCATTCTTGTTTGCTATAGACTTTGTAAATATTCTTCAGGATAGGCATCTTCAAGTAGTCTCCACTTCCAGGCCTGAAAGTGTAGCCATTTAGAAAGGGGTCTCTTAACTTTCTCTACACAAAGCTGCTGAGTGATAATAGCTAAGGTTCCTCTATAAAAATAATATTATCACTCTAGGAAACTACTGGAGATTCTGACAGAGTTTAGAAGAGTTTTCAAAATTATATCATCCCGAGAAGTCCCAGGAATAATATTAGATACAATAGAAAATAGGGCTGAACAGGTTTGTCATTTCTCATCCCCATAAAATGCTGTCACCTCTAAAGACCCAATCCCTGTTTCAAAGTGATCAATAGAAGAAAAAGATTAACATAGATAACCCATACAAAGCGCTATTGAGTTTCATCAAATAGATATGCCAAACCAAGAATTGTTGGATGCTATTTATAAAAATATTATATGAAAAACAGTTTTATAACACAGAGACATAACTGACAATCCTTATTCCATAAGGAGAACTCTGACCTAGAAAAGCCAAACTTGTATTACTTATGTGTACTAGTGCAACTCCACTGGTGTGAACCTCAATATGGAACTGCTATTAATTAAAGATGTCAGTAGGGTTTCCAGTGGGTTGTAGTGGATAGAGTGATGGACTCAGACTCAGGAGACCTGGGTTTGATTCAGGGTAGGAAAAAAATCAATGATTTTTAAAAAATCAAATTGATTTAATTCAGAATTTAAATAAAAATGCTATTTTTAATTTAAATTGTAAAAAAAATCCATTTTCGATTCTGCAAACATGGGTTTGTTTCAGAAGAACAAGCTAAGAACTCTGGCTGAAATGTCATACTAAACAACATTGGTCTGCTTAGCAGCTGCTATAAAGAGATAAAGAAAATAGGAACAAATATCGTGTCTGCCTCCAAACAATACTAGTTTACAATAAAGAACAATCCTTTGTACTCTGGCTTATTGTTTTAACTGAACAAAGCCATTATATTCTGCCACAAAGCTGCTTTCAACTACAACAAATAAAAATGAACAACTGCTGGGCTTCCTGCTAAACTTGAAAATTCAACTAAAATATTACTCAACAAAAAAGAAACCAATTTAACAGAATACATTTTAAAAAATAAAATAACTACTTTCTTATGTAACAGCTTTTGTTATTGATTAAGCCAATTTAAATCACAAAGCAACAATAGTGTTATTCTTGAGATTTCCCACTTGTTTGTGTAGAAAACATTTCAAAATGCATAGTCCCTCAAACGAAACTGCGTGTCAATACATGCCAAAAAATTACTTTTTTTGGTTACACATGCTTTGTGGCACTCAAACACAAGGTCAAGTGTTAACTTATATTAAGGTTAATTCATTACCTTTCAAGAGCATACCAGCTGCTAAAAAAAGCCTGAAAGGAACCTGAGCATGTTCCCTGGACAAGTATTGCAAAACAAAATCAGAATATGGGAAGACAACATAACTGAAAGTATGAAAGTAAGTGTTTATAATCAGAGACCAGATATGCTGTAGCACAAGGGATTCCTAGCATCTAAGACATTCATGTTGAATGGCTAACATGAAGGTATTAAAGAGCAGATAAAAATGATTCCAGGGCATTGAGTGTTTGGAGTAAATAAATCCCCCTCCCTTTGGCCACACTTCTCAGGCACGGATAAGGATGAAGCCTAGAGAATCGCTCGGTTTGCCTATGAAACGCGAGAATCCATCGCAAAGAGCCCCTGCGGGTGAGACCCCCTCGGCGAGGGTTTCCTCCCCCCAACTCACCATAAGGGAGTCTCGGCCCATACCGCCGCCACCGCCTCCTCCTCCTCCTCCGGCGGGTGCTCCGGGTCCGACGGGTCGCATCGAAGGACTGAGGAGGTTCCCGCCGCCGCCACCGCCGCCGCCTCCACCACCACCGCCGCCGGGGCCGGCGCCACCGCCCCCCCGGCCCAGCATTCTCCCCCTCATCGGCTGACGAGAAGCCGGTCCGAAGGGCAGGAGGGGTTCGGGCTCCCCTCGAGGCGGGAGGAGGGGAGCCAAGAGGCTGACGGGCTTCCCGGGCGGCCAATCCGGGCGGCCTCCCATGCGGGCGCTCTTGGGCGACTGGTCCGGGCCGGCGGCCACCACAGGGCGCACGCCTTCGCCCGGGTTGAGCTGCATGAGGGGAGGCGGCTTGGGCAAAGAGAAGGGGAGCGGCTGCGGGGAGGCCGCGGCGGCTGCCGAGTCCCCGCCAGACATCGCCTCTCCCCCCGCTTTAGCCGGGCCCGGCTCCCACGAGCCTGCCCTCTCGTCTCGGGCCCGACCTGAACGAGACCGTTATCTTGGGGGGGGGGGGTAGGGAGCCGGGGGGGCAGGGACGGAAGTAAGGCCGCAGGGGCTGCGCTACCGGCCGAGGAGCGAGGCGGCTTCGTCAAGAGGCACAACCGTGAGGCGGCAGGCGGCGGGGGGAAGGAAGGAACCACTCCGCGAGCGAGCGAGAACGCGCGCGCGGCCGAGCGAAAAGAGAACGGAGGGAGGGGGGGCGGACGGGCGGGGAGAAGAAACAGAACCTCACACGACTCGGGAGGGGGGGGAAGCTCCTCCTCTCAGCGGGAAGCAAAAGGCGCGCGCGGGGAATCAGGCCGACTCTAACAGAAAGGCCTAACTAAGGAGGAATGGAAAGTACAGAAGGAAATGGAAGGGGGGGGAGGAAGGAAGGAAGGAGGGTGGCGCGCAAAGGACACTGGGAAAGCGGCTCCCGCAGGCGGAAAGCGCGGGGCGGGGCTACGGAAGCCCCAAAGGCACTACAGTACGTCTAAAAAAAAAAGGGAAGGGCGACAGAGAAACGCGGCGGGAGGGGTGGAAGGCGCGGGTGGAGGGAAAAGGGGTCCCGAGCTTTCGTACCATTTCTTTACGGGAACGCAGCAGCATCGGAGACCCTAGTTTTGGGACAGGCGCTTCAGAGAGGAAGAGGCGGGGCTTTTGCGTTCTCCAGCCGCCGCTTCCGGCTCGGGTGCCCTAGTTTCTTCCAGCTGCTGAGGTAGACTTCCGGTTGAACTGCAGGCTCGGGTGGGCTTGCTTTCAAAACGTTTTTGCTTCCGGTTTTTTTTTTAAATTTCCGTGCGCGGGAAAGCAAAGGCGTCGGGCCTTGGTCACCATGGCTGTGTACTACAGGCGCTCCGAGGTCCCTGCCAGCCGCAGGGGCCCAGTGGGGCCTAGGCTGTCCGAGAGAGGAGGAGGAGGAGGGACTCGCGGCCCCGAGGCTGACATCGGGGAGGGAGGCGGCGAAAGTGGAAGCGGTGAGGGACCTCCCGCCCCTCGAGCTGCCTTCACGCCGTTGCCGCACGGAGCCGACGCGGCGGGGCGCCGGTGGCCGAGCCGGGCTTGCTCCGTCCTGTGCTGCCTCGTGGCCGTGGCCGTGCTGGCCTTGCTGCTGGCGGTCGCCTGCCTGGTGCTCCGAGGTGAGTCGGGGCTTCAAAGGCAGGGGAGGAGGCTCCGCTCTCCTTTTATGTGACCAGAGGACCTTCGCGTTTAGTAGCGCAAGAACGAAGCTCCTCGGGACACGACGTGTGATTCTCTAGGCCCAGCGGGCTTCAGAGAAAAGCTTCGCCAGAGACCCAGCAGTGCGCGTTGCATACAAGGCGTTGTATTTTCCCTCTTCCTGAGGAGGATGAATGGCGTTTTCTGCGTTAGATAAATTGAGCTACTTGTTTTGTTTGCTGGCAGCTGCTCTCTGGGGCACTAGTTTCCCCCTCGCTCCCGAGGCTCCCCTCTTGTTAGGAGGTGCCCCGTTTCGACGGTGGATAAGTGAATTTATTATATACTGGGATTTTTAGGAGATTGGGTGCCTAGAGCTGGCTGGATAAGGCATTGAGATATGCGGATTATATCCTGAGTTGGTTGTTATCTGGGATAAATGTAGCCATCATATTATTTATACCTAGTATTGTTTAAAAAAACGGCAACGGACAAAGAGATGTTTTGAAAGCAAAACAGATGTGTTTAAAGTTGGTCCCTGAAGCCACTACAGAAATACTGTACTTGGGTTAATGCATATAGTATTTATATTAAAATTTTGTCCCAAGAGCAGGTAACTGCCCATTCCTATGCTATTTATAGTACTTACAGTACTTGGCAAGCCACAAATAGTGATGGTTGTTTCCTGTCTTGTGATTCTATATTTTATGTGAAATAGTTGTGATACAAAGAAAAACTGTAGCAGCTACTCTCTTACTTATCGTGGATTTAAGGTGTACAAAGAATTCTTGGGACAGGAAGAGCTGGTTTCACTTTTGATGCTTAAAAACCCTCCCCTTCCCATTAAATACACAGACTAATTTCTGCCAAGTCTCAAGATCCTTCATATGTGTTTACAATGAAGTATCGTCATATGCTTAAAAGAAGTACTACAATATTTCCTGTCCCAGGTGAAGGCTAGATATGGCAACATGTGTCCATTTGAACTGAGAGTAGAGATATTGTACACATGCCTAGTCAGCTGCTTGTCTATTTTGACATCGCTCAAAGTTGCCCCTAAAACTATTTTATTTCCTGATCTGCATGTGTATAATGAAGAAATATTACTGGCTTTGCCAAAAATTGTTAAAAACAAGTCAGGTAAACCTACATATACTGAGACCTATTTGTATCTTCTCTGTCATGTGAAGCAATTTTTTTGTCATCTTTAAACATTATGTAGACATGGATAACAAGTCTTTGTAGATTACCTACTAGAAGCAAGAAGGTGTTGTTTTGTTCACCATAATCCACAAAACTTAAAGCAGATCAGTCTAGTTTGAGCTGATTAAACCCTGTTAAAGTTAATTGTTTGGTACTTTGTGACATAGTGTGGCCTTCTGATGCTAATTAAAAGCCATGGTGATACTTTTGAATGCAAACTGCCTGTCACTTTTCATGTAATTCAATTCTTTATTTTACAGTCGTATAAATAAGAAATTATTAAAGCCACCACAAGTTGTGTGATACGATCTCAGCTGATTTTTTTTAAGTAGCTAAATTGTCCAAAATGATGAGCAAGCAGGATGCAGATCAGGACGCTCTACAGGAGGTCATGGTATGGTTTTATGACATCTGGTGGATAAATACTGTATGCATTTAAGGCCAAAGGAGCACTATATACAGCCTTTATTGATTTCAGGTCCGCATTTGATATGTTCCCACAAGACAGGCTTTGGCAGAAGTTGGAGACAACCAACATTGATAGGCGGCTGCTGCTCCTGATTCGTTGCCTCTATGCAAAAACCAGATTGAAGGAGATAATTATGATAAATCAAAAGTCTTAGTGTTTATCAGAAAACAGACCACACATAAATGGCAAATAAATGACCATCCAATTTAGCAAGTCAAATCTTATAAATATCTGGGCGTGATCTTTCAGTCCTTAGGATCCTGGAAGGCTCAATTATCAAATGCTCAGAGAAGAATTAAGTCACTCATACATTTTTTTTCTTTGCAAAAGGAGGTCAGCATATACCATCAGCCATACAGGTCTTCAATGCCAAGGTGTTTACACAGATGTTATATGGTTCATAGTGGTGTAGATACAGAAATTTTACTGCAATGGAGTCCACTCAAATGAAATTTCTGAGAACTATTCTTGGACTCCCGAGTTGTGTGCCAAATATACTTTTACGATTAGAAACAGACCAGATGCTGATAGAGTCTCGGGCATGGATACAAGTTACACTTTTGGTTAAAAATGTTCTTCACCCCTGTGGGATTGGCTCCCTTAGTGCTAACTGATACGTTTCATTCCAGATGGGAAAGATCTATGCATGTGAAATTAATAATTTGGGCCTCTCGAGAAGTTCTATTTTGTTAATGGGCTATACAAAAGCAAAACTGGAACTACACCAGCACATCACAGACAATGAGTTGCAACACCATGTCAGCATAGCTACGGCCCATCCTGGCTTTAGAGATTATGGTCAGGCCTTTTTACCTGCAAGCTATTTGAATATTCTGACCCTTCCAAAATATAGAAAAGCTTTTACATTAGCAAAATTTAATGTACTGCTGAAAGGCAGATACAAGAACATTCCTTATGAAGAGTGCTTATGTCCTTGTGAGGCTGGTGTGGTGGAGACGGTTGGCCATGTTCCGTTGCTCTTTCTACACTGATTTCCATGACACTTTTATTCATCCAGTTTTGCAAAGCATCCCTGGAAGAGATGATGAGTACTATACATGTTACCTGCTGGCAGACCAGTGTCCATCAGTAATGATTAAAGTGGCCAGCTTCTGTGCAGCAGCACTAGTCTGCAGGCGAGAAGTGATGCCTTAATCCTCTAGATATATACATATACGCATGCATATATCAATATGTATGCATTTGAGGTGGGGTTATGCTCCTAACAATTATTTATGGAATTTGTCTCCCTAAGAGTCTGCCGCACATAATGTATATTATAGTTGTATTGATTCTGTTTATTCTTATGCTGTTGTTCTGTCTTGTTCACATCTGATCTGTTGATCATACAGTGGTGTCTCGCATTATGATGTTAATTCATTCCAGCGAAATCGCTGTAGAACGAAAACATTGTAAAGCTAAATTAAAAAGCCCATAGAAACGCATTAAAACCCGATTAATGCGTTCCTATGGGCTTGAAACTCACCGTCCAGCGAAGATCCTCATAGTGCGGCCATTTTCGCTGCCCGTACAGCGAGGAATCTGTCCCAGAAAACAGAGGGTGGCCAATTTTTTTTTACCCAGTGGCCATTTTGAAACCGCCAATCAGCTGTGCGAAAACCGTCGTTTTGCGATGATCAGTTAGCGAAGCAGGGAACCGATCATCGCAAAGCGAAAAAATAGGAAACATCGTTTTGTGATCGCAAAAACTTCTTCGTTATGCGATTTCGTCGTTAAACGAAGCGCTCGTCTTGCAAGGCACCACTGTACAATTTTTTTTGAAAAAGGCCAGTGTGCAGAACATTTAACTGTGCTGGTACCTTAAAGAAAATTGCTGTCATGATTGCTGTTTGTCCCTGTAGTTGTATTGAGTTCTGAAATTTTGTTCTTGGCTATTTCTACCTACAGATTTGCGTTATGAAAAAGAGAAGACTAATGACAGTGTAGAAACAAGCATTTTAGGTAAAAGTACTCTAATCTTGTTTCTAAACTGATTGTTTAGATTTGGTTTATTAGATCTTGTAGTCTGAGATGGAACATTCTTCAAATCATTATTAATATAAAGTGGGCTATATTGCAAATGATTTTCAATATAAAGGGCTGTTTACTTATCCAGTATTTTTGCCAAATTCAGAGGGTATTTGTAATGTTTCATGAATGCTAATCTAGGTTGCAGTCTTGATGTACAAATTACTTCACCAGGATACAGGCTTTAAATGTGTGATTACAGCATATTTTACATAGTAATATATGTTGAAGTGCTGTTGCTGATCTTTGTTCATGTACTCTGTTTAAGATGATTTGTTTCTGTATATAAAATAACCTAAAATTATCTTGTAATGCTAATTGTAACCAACACAACAATCTGTGTGCTTGTACCTTGTTTCCCCGAAAATAAGACCTAACCTGAAAATAAGCCCTAGTTAAGTGAAACCCCGCCCTCCATCATTGTGCAGCAACCAGAAGATGGCATGACTATAAAATAAAACATCCCCTGAAAATAAGCCCTAATGCGTTTTTTGGATCAAAAATTAATATAAGACCTTGTCTTATTTTCGGGGAAACATGGTATATGGGATCAACTCCAACTTAGCTCAGTGGGCTTACATCTGAGTAAATATACATAGGATAGAACTGTGTTCAGCTGGTTGTAGACTTGTTGTATGTTTAATTTACTGTATTTGCTGGGATGGCATGTTTTTGGCGCCAAAAACATGCCACCAAGTGGGGGGTCATACACCGGGTGCGTGACGCGGGGCCGTGCCGGCAGGGAGGAGGAAGGCAGGCAGGCAGTCCGGACAGAGGGAAGGAAGCAGAGCCAGCCATGCCTGAGCGGCCAGAGCCCGCCGCTGGGCTGCCCGCCGCCCTGCGCTGCTGAGCCAGCTGCCTGCTCGCCTGCCGGATAGCTGCTTCCCCTTTTCCTCCTCCTCCGCTGCCGCCTGCCTGGCCGCTTCTCCTGCTTCACACCCTCCTCGCAGCTGAGCCAGCTGCCTGCTCGCCCGCACGCCACCAGATAGCCACTTCCCCTCTTCCTCCTCTTCCGCTGCCGCCCGGCCGGCCGCTTCCCCTGCTTCTCGCCCTCCTCGCAGCTGAGTCAGCTGCCTGCTCGCCTGCCAGATAGCCGCTTCCTCCTCCGCCACCGCCGCTGCGGCCCGCCCGGCTGCTTCCCCTCCTTCTTGTCCTCCTTGGAGCTGAGCCAGCTGCCCGCTCACCTGCACGCCACCGGAGAGCTGCTTCCCCTCTTCCTCCTCCGCTGCCGCCCGCCCAGCCGCTTCCTCTCCTTCTCGCAGCTGGGCCAGCTGCCTGCTCGCCTGCCGGATAGCCGCTTCCTCCTCCGCCACCGCTGCTGCAGCCTGCCCGGCCGGTTCTCCTCCTTCTTGCCCTCCTTGGAGCTGAGCCAGCTGCCCACTCGCCTGCACGCCACTGGAGAGCTGCTTCCCCTCTTCCTCCTCCTCGCACTCTATATTTTGAGTGGAGATATTGGGGGGGTCATCTTATACCCCCAGTCGTCTTGTACGCCGGCAAATATGGTATTCTGGGCTAAGCAAGACCTTCTGGCAATGAAACGGGCTTATCCTGTGTTCTCTATTTAAACCTTTATTTTGACGTTTCATTGTTTACAACTGTGTTTTCCTTCCATAAGGATTTTGGAGTCTTCTTGTTCTAGCCTTAATAAGCGGGCTATCATGTTGCAGCTTTTCATGGACAGTGACATATTTTGATTCCTTTGAACCGGGAATGTTTCCTCCTACTCCACTGTCACCTACACGATTCAAGTAAGTATTAGTTTATTCAAATTGCAGTTACACTAAATATTGAGCCTAGCAAGCCACAGGAGGAAACTGATACTACATAACATAAGTCTGCTGAATAAATATTTAAGAAACAATTATTTGTTTCCTCTTGGAACTTAAGAAGGTAAATTTATGCTTGCTAGTGTTGATTTCCTGCCTACTATGGTGAGATCTAAAGTGACTCAAATTGAGTGTTGGGAAAGTGAGAACAGACAGACAAAACATTTCTTTACCCAGCATGTTAGTCTGTGGAACTCCTTGCCACAGGATGTGGTGATGGCGTCTGGCTTGGATGACTTTAAAAGGAGATTGGGCAGATTTCTGGAGGAAAAGCCCATTGCAGGTTACAAGCTATGGTGGGGGTGTATAATCTCCAGGGTTAAAAGGTGGATACAGTGGTGCCCCGCATAGCGACGTTAATCCGTTCTGGATTAATCGTCGCTATGTGAAAACATCGCTAAACTTAATGGAAAAACCCATAGGAACGCATTAAACTTTGTTTAGTGCGTTCCTGCGGGGCCCAAACTCACCGTTCAGCGAAGATCCTCCATAGCGCTGCCATTTTCACGCCCTTGGTAAGCGAGGAAACTGCGCAAAAATGGTTGCGGTGGCCATTTTGGAACCGCCGATCAGCTGTTTTAGAAACATCGCAATGCTAAGATCAAGTGAAACGCTTACCGATCATCGCAATGCGATGTTTTGCCCATTAAAACATTGCAATGCGATCGCATTAGCAATCTAAAAAAAATAGATGGATTCGTCATTAAACTGTGCGCTCGTTGTGCGAGGCACCACTGTACTTCAAAATTCCAGATTCACCAAATCCCTATTGATTCAGTGGCCCTACTCTATTGCAATTTTCTACTCTAAGCAACAGGATTTTGGTGACAGGATTTAGCCTTATGGTTTAGTCAGGGATTTTTTGTGTGTGTACATAAATTTCTATGTATGATGTCCCCTGTTCAATCCTTGGAATCTTCATGTAGGGCTGGGAAGCATTCCCAGTGTTAAGCTCATTCAGCTACATGGGCCAGTGGGCTAACTCACTATAAGAGAATTTCCTATTTTGCAATATTTTATTTTCCTGTGATTTGCTTGTTCTGTTAAGATCCTTTTCTTATGTGTCATTCATAAATTGTATATATTTAACTTCTAAAATAGTTCTACAAGCTGGCCAGCAGAGTGTGTGCTAGTATAAGTTTTTTTTTAAATCTGCAGTAAATATTGCTGTGCCTTTACTTTAGGGCATGAAGCAATTTGGATGCAATATGAAAAAGGGTTAAACAGTGGGGTGTTCAGTAGGGTAATTCATATTTCTTTATTATCAGTTTACTAAACAATTTCATTTTAAATATTCAGATTTTTAAAGAAACTGAGGCACAAAAATTTATTATAAAATAACATTGAAAGCATAACAGTTGAGGATTCATGATTCAAGCTTAGAAACAAACAGAATCAGTTAATGGTTGGGGAAAACCAGGATAAGCAAGTACCCTCTAGATCTACCCACTGCATTTTCTTGCCCTTAATTGTCACTGTTGCTTTTATGATTGTTTTTAGTTGGCAAAACACATTTGCACCTTTAAAGGAAAAAAGAGATATTGTGAACATGTCACTAATATGGGTAACTACAGAGAAAGGCAAACTACTGTGTGCCTTTTTGAAAAGAGGCTTTGGCCTTTCAAATTAGTTGGATGAGCCTCTTGTTCCCAAGAGAGCTTTGTGTTCTCTTCAGT
Source organism: Pogona vitticeps (assembly GCF_051106095.1). Taxonomy (NCBI): domain Eukaryota; kingdom Metazoa; phylum Chordata; class Lepidosauria; order Squamata; family Agamidae; genus Pogona; species Pogona vitticeps. Next base: position 214,566,712 of record NC_135783.1, on the reverse strand, counting down.
CCCTGAATCAGTGACAGAAAATATGTGGCTCCTTTGGATTGTACTTTGTTCTTAGCCTCTCTGAGCTTGGGCTATGCCAGCTGGTATTTAGGGGGTTTGAAGTCCTCTGTATCCAGTGGACCTAAGTTCTGCAACCGTGTTCTGAATGTCTTACCTGTACTGATAAATGCCAGACCATCATTCTCACATTTTCTGTATATTACGCATCTAATTAATATAACTGTTGTTTGCAGCTATACTTTTAGCATTGGTATGGCAATATAATTCACTTGTCTTAAATTTCATGGTTGTATCTTCTTCATCTATGATAAATAGTATGCAGAGTAGATAAAGCACGGGTGTAAAATATTTGTGTAGGAATAAATGTGTTTGCAAAAATCAGACTCTCCAAGTTTGTTTGTAGTGTGAGAAAAAAATTAACACATGGGACAGTTTTGCTTCTTGGTATGTAATAGTAACAAATTAGAAGTAATCAACATGCAGTTAGAATTAGCCGTTCATTCTGTAGCATTTGCCATTTCTGACTACTAAAGGGTTTTTGTTTTGAAAACATTGTCTTAAAATACAATATGGAATGTTATTAATTACTTTATTGCTGTTCATGTAATCTCCTAATTGGTTTTCTTGGGATTCCCCCCCCCCAGGCGAATGACGGGACACTCGTTCCACATGGGCTATAGTATGGCCATACTGAATGGAATAGTTGCAGCTCTTACTATAATATGGTGCCTCTTCTAGTTAGTGGACTGGAGTCTGTTGTAATGTGTCAATTATGTAGACGGCAATTGGACTGTGAGCTGTTTCCGTGTACCACATTTCCACAAGAATATCATTACTATGTACATTCTCCACATTGATGCCAAATGTTCTGAGAAGCAGCTGTAAATGTTGATGACATATTGGCAAGGAAAGCCAGATGCCTCTCTGCAGAGACGTGTTGCCACAGCGAAGTTGTTTTAAATTGATTCTACTGTATTCTGTTAGGGCTGTTAGAATGTTTATGATGTGCACTGCATTACTCCTAGTGAACTGTACACTGCCTTTTAATTCTACTGCCAAACAAACTTTCAGATCTTATTTTTAACTGCAGGTTCAGTGAGTTATATGTTGCCCCAATGAGAAAAGAATGAGTTGGAAACTTACATTTTATGAGATAATTTGGGGGTGAGAAAGATTTTAACTTGTGAAATATTAGTTAGTGGATATGTTTACTTTTTAGATACTGTAGGGGATCAGAGACTGTATATTCAGATAAACATATTTCAGGTATTTTGTATTATACAGTGGATGGAAATTAGACTTCCTTTGCAAATGTAGGAAAAAGCACTCTTGCTACAACCTCTCCCAAATAAGTGTCTTCCAGATACTTTGTAGTAAAATTCTCATCAGCCCGTCCACCATGGCCAGTGGGCAAGAACTGCAAAACATATGGAAGACTGGAACAATGCTGATTGGTGGGTGCAAGCTTTTGAGTTTTAAAATTCTTCAGGCAAAATGAAAAGGCTCAGTGTGATTCAAACTTTGGATTTAGTACTATCTGAACGTTGTATCCTCAGAGTGGAGTGGAGAGTAGTTTGGTGTATAAGTGGACTTCTGCCAGACAGAAGTAGATGTGGCGCGATGATATTTTCCTCTCTCCAAGCAGCCGTTTGTGCCTTACATAAGTTTTCCAGAGTGTTCCCCAACATACTGGAAGATACCAAGAAGCAGAGGTATAAATCAGCAATGACGTTCCTCTTTCTCCAGAGAGAAGCTGAAACAAATATCTCATGAGCAGAATTCTGTAAAAGTAGAACTCGTGATGTTCTCACCAGGAGATGCAAGATTTGACCTAAAAGCTTATTTTTAATTACAGAGTTATAAGAGTTATCTTGTGTTATGGCTGCATCAAATATATGTAGCTTCTTATAGTTAAACATGTGTACAAATAAAATTTGACATCCAGTAGCTGTTCATTTTTGAAAGCATTTCCTTTTGGTATGGCAGTTCTTTTTCATGTGCACATCTTCCATCCTAATTGTAATTTGATGTGTACTTAATCTTAGTGTGATTGTTATTATATTCTGAGTGACACTGAATGTAATGTATTTGAGTGTAATGTTAAACTGGTTTGCATTGCACGTACAAACCAAGGCCTAATGAGGTTCTCCTTCTTTGTCTGGCATTATATAAGAAGATTAGAAGTGATGACTTCTGTTTTGAACTGAACATACTTGTTTATTGTGTTCCAAGTTGGACCAACTTGGTTGTATTAGTCTAGATGGGCGGGATATAAATAAAATTAAAAAATGGTTTAGGGAAAGGAGCTGATTTCAAATAGGTTTGTAATTTTGGCTTATTTTTCTAAACCATGGTTAAACTTAATCACAGTTCTAGATTTTGAAATGATGTGTAATGATGCTGATAAGTAAGGAAGTCATGTTTCTTTAAAAAGGGGAGTGAATGCTTCTGATCTCTTCCTTGCAGCCATACCAAAAGAAAGGTAGGGAGTGAGCAAAGATGTATCTGTATATTTTGATCTGTACATTTTGCTGATTGCGTATATTACATGAACAGAACTATATTTAGAAGCCATTAACTATGTGATATGTATATTTTGTGTAGTATCAACATGATTGTTAGGACAACCAATTTAGGCAATGTAATTATTTTAAAAATGTGTGTATCATGCATGTGAACGCAACAGCTAAATAATAAATGGAGATATGAATAGTTGTTTGTTCTATGAATATATATTTGTATTTTTACTTCATTTTGTCCCTACAGTACTTTTGCGAATTCATAAATGAAATAAAGTGCATGTAGCTTTTTTAATAGTAATGAAGTACTTTGGCTATAAAAAGTGTTACTTGATCATTTCTTTTGCATGCTTGCTTTCAAGTTGCTTCACAAATAATTGTAAGTTTCTAGCCGTGACTTAATTTGCTAAGCAGCACAGAGTTTTTTTCCATTTGGATTACGTCATAGAGCAGGAGCAGCTGAAGGCCAGGGGCCATGCACCCCATCCCTGGACCTTGGAGGTCCCTCCTGTCATCACCTGATTATTTTTCCCATCTTGAACTATATTATTAATGTTGACTTCAGTCTAGATGGGTGAGGTATAAATTTAATAAATGTCTATTCTCACAACCGCCCTGCCAATCATTCTCATACAAAATTGTGTTTTTTTCAATCAAAACCCCTCTTTTATGAGTGGAAAGACCAAAGTTGTTGAGGACCCCTCAAAATGGAAATTGGCCTCCAGATAAATAGAGTTTTATATATAATAACAGCTGGTTGGATAGCTCTGTGGAGCCAGAGGTTGGGAGTCTGATTCCCCACTGTGCTTCCAGGGAGAAGAGCCAGCCTGTGTGGCCTTAGGCCCGCTGCACAGGATGCCCCCAGAAGAAGGGAGTGGAAAACTATATATATATATTTGAGACCTGTAGGTGCTGGAGAGACTCTCTGAAGTGGATGTGGTGAGTCTGCATGTTGGCTTTCCATCAGAGGTGGTTTAATTTATGACAGCGAAACTTATGAAAGTCCCATAGTTGAACACACTTGTCCGTGACCCTAGGACTACTCCCATATCCCCTATCTCCAAAATCCTTTTTTTAAAACACTGAAACATTCCCCCTTCTGTGAACTCTGATTTTGTGTTGTCCACAAATTTGATAACCATTCTCTGCGCTCCTCTCATCCAAGTCATTAATAAAAATACTGAAAAGCACCAGATCTGAATGATCTTGCGGTACCCAACTTGTTAGCTTCTAGTTTGAGAAGGAATCATTGATAAGTACTTTCTGAGTATGATTCTGTAACCAATTGTATCACTGATTGTTGTTCTATCCAGCCCACACCCAGTTAGCTTGCTAATGAGAATATATCATGGGTCATTTTTTAACAGTTTAGGTGAGGTCCACATATAATGTATCCTGGTTTGTTTACTGCCGCAACGGATGTTCAGCACCTTACCCCCCCCCTTCTGCATACACCCCCTCAGAAGCAGGGCAGGGAAGCTTGGATGTTGCTTTCAAGTGGTGCCGTCCAGAGGGGGAAGGGCATTGAACTGCCAAGTACCTGTTGTGGTGGTAAACTGGGACAAACAACTGAAGTGGTTCAAGCCCATCTCCGATTACATCTGTAGCATTCCCTCCATCTACCAGGGAGGTTACATATTACAAAAATCAGGTAAGAGTATTCTGGCAGGATTTGTTCTTGACAAATCCATGTTAGTTTCTAGTTATACTTCATTGTTTCCAAATTGCTTGCGAAGTGACCACTTTATAATCTGCTCTAGAATTATCTTATTTAACTATGGATATCAGCCTCTCTGATGGAGGAGGGCACACTATGAGTGACATAATGTCTCTGGTCCTCAAGAGAACAGGACTGCTTGATATGGTAGTTGGAACTTCTTGTTTACGTACTTTTCCTATTTTTCACTGTTTCCTAATAAGATGTCGTGTGCTTCTAAGTACAGACAACATGGTCACAAAGACACATACTGTATCAGTGTTTTTCAGAGACATCCAGAACTTGCTAGTTGGTGGTCCTTCACTTTTAAATAGCTTGTCTTTTCAGATTCAAGATCTTCCTTTAATTTTTCTCAGCTTTGGCTACTTCAGAACTGGGTAGAACATGGGGTCCAGAGTATGTTATTTATCCTGAATATGTGAACCCAGTTTCAGCCAGGCAGTATTAATCATTCCTGGATGACTCAGACAAGAATGAATTTTCATTGTAAGTTGTCTAGCATGCTAACATCAATGAAAATGGCCCGATATTGATCAGTCAACAGTTGAACAACATGTGCAAGATGTAGTTGGCTATGTTTTCACGTTGTTACTTGTTTTTTTTTAAAGATTATATTTCTACCTTTTTTTGGCCAGAATCCTCTTGATGTTTTTGTAACTTACTGCAGCTAAGTTGCACAATCCTTATATGAACATCAGTAGGAGTCTGGCCATGAAGAGATGTACCGTATATATACACTGCTTTGACTGCTGCTGTTTGATAGCAAAGAATAGGGTAAAGGCTTTACATTTTTAAAGCTTTAGAGAAACTCTTCCTGTTTATTTTCTAAGTCATTTTCAGGATAGTCTATGGCTAAGTGGCTGGTATTTCAATAAAACAATGTGTGCTCACCACCCAAGCATTCCAGTTCAAGCAAAGCAATCATCAGAAGAGCTGTATAGTTTTATTATCCATGCTAGAACTCTTGAAGCATTTCATCTCAAGCCTACAAGTAGTTGCCTGAGTAAAAGCTTTCATTTTAAAGTGTTTCTAATTTAAAGAATGTACACTCAGAGTGCATTTATATGAGTTTTCTTGATGTCTTTCATAGCTACCCTGTTTCCCCAAAAATAAGACCTAACCTGAAAAATAAGCCCTAATATGATTTTCAGGATGCTCATAATATAAGCCCCAATTAAGTGAAACCCTGCCCTCCACCATTGTGCAGCAACCAGAAGAAGATGACATGGCTGTATTTGAATAAATATACTGTGTGATATTTGCACACAAGTATGTAGCATCACAGATATTCCCTACTTCCACTGTTGGCTGGGAAGTCAATAAAAAGTTTCACTTATTTCTTTGCGAAAAGTAATTGAACAGGTTTGTTTATTATTCATTTTATTTAAAACATTCATTTCATGTGCTGTTTCACAAGATCTTAGGGGCTGTTACTGAGCTGTATATTATAAAATGAAAATATAATATCTTTAAAACAGTTTAAAATTAAAACATTAAAACCACTGCATTAAAACCCTCACTGGCCAAGATTCTCAACACCCCAAAGGTTCTAATAAACATATTTTGACTTAATTCTAAAATGATACCAATGTCAGTGTCAGCTGAGGCTCCAAGAGGAGGGCATTCTATAGTTGGGGTGCTGCAGCCAAGGAAGCCCTCCACATAATGTACATTTCTCAGTGGTGGAATGCAGAGGAGGGTCTGTCCGACAGCTCATAGTAATTGGGCAGGTTTACATAGGAAATTTAGTGATTCACAATTAAGATCATGGAATTCTATTAATGAGTCTTTTGTATATCCGATAGCCTCTGTGTCTTTGCTGGATTTCCAGCTGAAAGACGTGCCTCGTACATGTAATAGGAATGCAAAGCGCTGACCAGATTGCACACAAGATTGAACTTGATGGCTATTTCACAAAGGCCTCTGAAAAGCTACCAGGATTCCAAGCTCTGTTTAAACTAGGTAGCCATGCTCCTTTGGAATGTGGTAAGACCCCATCAACTGCCAGTGCATCTGGGAGGCTAGGACAGAGGACATTGAGACTGCCCGACATTTTTCTGGTTCTCCTTCAGAAACAGATCAGGACACCAACTGAGTCTGACAAGCCGATTTCTGCACTGCCCTCATTTTTAAAAAAAAGGCTAGATGGGTTTTTGGGAGGTATCCATAGGGCTAGAGAGGCGAGAGAGAGGTCATTGCATTTACCCCCATGCCAGCCTGTATCAGACAGAAGTGCCCTGAAAAACTCAAAAATGGTAGTAATTCACTTATCTCAAACCTCTGCAACCTAGGTTTTTAGATGATTATTTCTTGATTAGGTTCCTTTCAGGACAACTTCATTGTAGGTGAGCAAAGAGTATCAGTGCATTAAAGTTTTACACCTGGCTCTGGCATACCAGGACCACTTCGTGCAATTGGAGTATCTCAGCTGGCCATTAGCAGTGTTTAATCGTTCTAAAATAATTCTCATCAGGGTTGAATTTGAACTGCCGGAGCTCTTAGAAAACAAAGGAGATGGGAAGCAGTATTCTTACAAATAAGGTTGGTAAACTCTGTGGCCAGTTGTCAGTATCTTCAGAGGGAAAGACCTGACTTCCTTTCTTATCCCTTTCCTGGGTCCTCTGCTAGAAACAGTCCTACTGTCAGGAAAACCACCTCCACTGGATCTGAGCCATTATTTTTTACTTTCTATTCAAAAGCTTCCACATATTTCAGCATAAGTATATTTTACAAGCATTGCTTACATTGAGTAATGATCCTGATGTTTCTTTGGGTCTTGAGTGGGTGATCTTGAAAGACTTGAGGGTTCTTTTTTTTTTCTTTTTTCTTTTTTTTTGCCCCTGCCATGAGACATACCAGGCCCAGAAAATGCTAGGTTTAACATTAATGATCTGACAAAAGGGTATTTTTTTTCTTTTCATTTCTCTCCTACCAAAGTCTAAACAACATCCTAGCCTATTTTAATTTTGGTTCTAATTAAAGACAATTGCAACATATTTTTCACCATGCAGCACAATTTACTGAAGCTATTTACATATGTGATAGAAATTAAATCTATCTCTGATTTAGGGTATGACCAGAGATGAGCATGAAGTGCTTTGTCACACTTCATAGGAAGCATGCCACGTGGCACCATAGGTGCCATGCAGGCCCATTTCCCTCCCACCCCGGCCAGCTGGCCCACTCAACCTTCTTCGTGCACCATCTGGGACCTTCTCTAGTGGTGCGCCAGTCCAGGCAGGAGCTCAGGCTGCCCCTCCCCACCTCTTCAGGCAGCTGATCACTCAAATGAGGAGGTGGGATGGGCATTCTCCCCACACTGTGAATTCACAAACAGGAAGCTGGATTTCCATGGGTTAATGTGCTTCAGCTGACCATGCAAGACTCAGCAGAAAGAGGGGAGGAAATCACCCTTGTTTGTAGTTTGTTAGCTCTTCAAATCCTCTTCTCCGTACACTTGAGTCTGCTTGTTCCCTCTCCAATTCACCTCCCTCCCTCCCTCCCTCCCTTCCTTCCTATGGTTTAATGCAGTGGTCCTCAACGTTGGGCCTCCAGATGTTGTTGAACTACAACTCCCAGAAGCCTTCACCACCACCTCTGCTGGCCTGGATTTTTGGAAGTTGAAGTCCAAGAACATCTGGAGGCTCAAGGTTGGGGACCACTGGCTTAATGTCCTAGTTGTGCAGTGCCAGCTAGATGACCAAAAAAACGGGGGGGGAGGAGATGAGGAATCAGCAGAGAGACAGAAGGAAGTTTTCATTTTAGCTTTGTTTACAGATTCTTAAGGTGGGTCTGCTCTGTTCTAGCCATCCAGATTTGCAGTAGCCATCCTTAGATCAGAGCTACTTTAAAACTTTCTCCGCCTTCTCTTTGTTGATTCCTCACTCTTAAGCTCATAGAATTGTTGTGACGATAAGAAGGATGTTCAGAGAAGGACAAAACATTTAAATGTGCCACCAAAACCCATTCGAGAAAGACTGAGCTATCAATATATATATACAAAATAAAAGGTGTCTGGATATTACACTATGCATACCTCCATTGTTGTTGTTGTTTAGTTGTTAAGTCGTGTCCGACTTTTCATGACCCCATGGACAAGAGCACGCCAGGCCCTCCTGTCTTCCACTGCCTCCCGGAGTTGGGTCAAATTCATGTTGGTTGCTTCGATGATACTGTCCAATCATCTCATCCTCTGTTGTCCCGTTCTTCTCCTGCCTTCACACTTTCCTAACATCAGCATCTTTTCCAGGGAGTCTTCTCTTCTCATGAAACGGCCAAAGTACTGGAGCCTCAGCTTCAGGATCTGTCCTTCCAGTGAGCATTCAAGGTTGATTTCCTTTAGAATTGATAGGTTTGTTCTCCTTGCAGTCCAGGGGACTCTCAAGAGCCTCCTCCAGCACCACAATTCAAAAACATCAATTCTTCGGCAGTCAGCCTTCTTTACGGTCCAGCTCTCAATTCCATACATCGCTACTGGAAAAACCATAGCTTGAACTATGCGGACCTTTGTCAGCAAAGTGATGTCTCTGTTTTCTAAAATGCTCTCTAGGTTTGTAACCGCTTTACTTCCAAGAAGCAGGTGTCTTTTAATTTCATGGCTGCTGTCACCATCTGCAGTGGTCATGGAGCCCAAGAAAGTGAAATCTGTCACTGCCTCCATATCGTCCACTTCTATTTGCCAGGAGGTGATGGGACCAGTGGCCATGATCTTAGTTGTTTTTTTTATTTTTATTTTTATTTTTTTTTGATGTTGAGCTTCAGACCATTTTTGGCACTCTCCTCTTTCACCATCATTACGAGGTTCTTTAATTCCTCCTCACGTTCTGCCATCTGTTTGTATTTCTTCCAGCAGTCTTAATTCCGGCTTCGGATTCCTCCAGTCCAGCCTTCCGCATGATGTATTCTGCATATAAGCTAAATAAGCAGGGAGACAATATACAGCCTTGTCGTACTCCTTTCCCAATTTTGAACCAATCAGTTGTTTCATATCCAGTTCTAACTGTTGCTTCCTATCCAACATATATTTCTCAGGAGAAAGATAAGGTGGTCAGGCACTCCCACTTCTTTAAGGACTTGCCATAGTTTGTTGTGGTCCGCACAGTCAAAGGCTTTTGTGTAGTCAATGAAGCAGAACTAGATGTTTTTCTGGAACTCTCTGGCTTTCTCCATAATCCAGCGCATGTTAGCAATTTGGTCTCGAGTTCCTCTGCCCCTTTGAAATCCAGCTTGTACTTCTGGGAGTTCTCGGTTCACATACTGCTGCAGCCTACCTTGTAGGATTTTGAGCATAACCTTGACAGCGTGTGAAATGAGTGCAATTGCATGGTAGTTGGAGCATTATTTGGCACTACCCTTCTTTGGGATTGGGATGTAGACTGATCTTTTCTAATCCTCTGACCACTGCTGGCATACTGAGTTTAGCACCTTAATAATGTCATCTTTTAAGATTTTAAATAGTTCGACTGGAATGCCATCACCTCCACTGGCCTTGTTGTTAGCCATGCTTTCTAAGGCCCACTTGACTTCACCCTCCACAATGTCTAGCTGAAGGTTAGCAACCACACTATCTGGGTTGTCTGGGACATCTAGATCTTTCTGGTATAATTCCCCTGTGTATTTTTGCCACCTCTTCTTGATGTCTTCTGCTTCTGTTAGGTCCCTACCATTTTTGTCCTTTATCATGTCCATCTTTGCACAAAGGTTCTTTTAATAACTCCAATGTTCTTGATCTCTGGTTTTTCTTTTCTATTCTTTTCCTCTATTTCTTTGCACTGTTCGTTTAAGAGGGCCCTCTTGTCTCTCCTTGCTATTCTTTGGAAGTCTGCATTCCATTTTCTGTAACTTTCCCTATCTCCCTTGCATTTTGTTTCACTTTTCTTCTCTGCTATTTGTAAGGCCTCGTTGGATAGCCACTTTGCTTTCTTGCATTTCCTTTTCTTTGGGATGGTTTTTGTTGCTGCCTCCTGTACAATGTTACGAACTTCCATCCATAGTTCTTCAGTCACTCTGTCCACCAAATGTTGTTCCTTAAATCTGTTCTTCACTTCAACTGTGTATTCATAAGGGATTTGGTTTAGATTATACCTGACTAGCCCAGTGATTTTTCCTACTTTTTTCAGTTTAAGCTTGAGTTTTGCTATAAGAAGCTGATGTTCAGAGCCACAATTAGCTCCAGGTCTTGTTTTTGCTGACTATATAGAGCTTCTCCATCTTTGGCTGCAAAGAATATAATCAATCTGATTTCGGTACTGCCCGTCTGGTGATGTCCATGTGTAGAGTCGCCTCTTGTGTTGTTGGAAAAGAGTGTTTGTGATGATCAGCTTGTTCTCTTGACAAAACTCTATTAGCCTTTGCCCTGCTTTATCTTGAACTCCAAGGCCAAACTTACCTGTTATTCCTTTTATCTCTTGACTCCCTACTTTAGCATTCCAGTCCCCTATAATGACAAGAACATCTTTCTTTGGTGTCAGTTCTAGAAGGTGTTGTAAGTCTCCATAGAATTGGTCAATTTCAGCCAATTCAGGTCAATTTCATACCTCCATAGCCCAGTGAATTACCAACACTGGACCTGAATTTAGATTCCAGCTCACTGCATTTTTTGAAAACAAAAACATACTGTATTTGCCGGCATACAAGACGACTGGGCCTGTAAGACGACCCCCCAACATTTCCACTCAAAATATAGAGTGGATGGCTCTGCTGCGGTGCCGGCGGCGGCTGCCCGGGGCTCTGCCCGGGCCCGCCCTGGACATTCATGGCCAGCGAGGAGGAGGGCGAGGAGGGGAAGCGGCCGGGCAGGCAGCAGCAGAGGAGGAGGGGAAGGGGAAGCAGCTCTCTGGCAATGCACAGGCGAGCAGGCAGCTAGCTCAGCTGTGAGGAGGGCGAGGAGGGGAAGCGGCCAGACGGGTGGCAGCGGCAGTGGAGGAGGAGGGGAAGCGGCTATCCGATGGGGCGCAGGGAGCAGGCAGCTCGCTCAGCGGTGCAGGGCTCCGGGCAGTCCAGCGGTGGGCTCTGGCCTCTCAGGCATGGCCGGCTCTGCTTCCCTCCCTCCAACCGGACCGCCCGCCCGCCTGCCTGCCCGCCTTCCTTCCTCCCATGCCAGAGCGCCCCGCGTCACTCACTTGGTGGCGGCGGTGGCTCCTTTCTGGCCCAACTGAAGTGCACCCGGCATACAAGACGACCCCCCCACTTGGAGGCATGTTTTTGGGGCTAAAAAGTCGTCTTGTACGCTGACAAATACAGTACCTTTTCCAAATGTTATGTATTCCTCTCCTCCTACATTTTTCACATGTAGATGTAAATGAGCCATTATCTCTAAATGTTTGAAATACATTATGCTAGTTGTAAGGGTATATAGATTCTATATCTGCCTGCCAATTGCTTTTCCCCCCTTTTAAAAATTAGGTCCAACTACAGTCATGACGGAATGCAAGGATGTTCCATTCTGCCTCAAACGACAGCCATTAAAGTGTGACAGATTAAACTCAAGCAGCAGTGGGGATGAGTTTTAAAGTTGGACAATCACAAGTTGATTCAAGCTTTAAAAGCTATCAAATGCTTGGGTGCAATCAGTATATCTTCTGGGAGCAGATAAGCTGTGAAAATCCAATGCAAATCGTTTCAGTGGAGTGGGAAATGATAAGTGACAAACCAAAGCTTTTTCTAGCAAGTGAAGGATTGGGTCAATGGGACAAATATTTTCTATTTGCCAATGGAACAATGGGTTAGCAGGAGAAAACCTACTGAATACCTTTTTTTGGAGCTTGTTTAGGGTTATGAGAAGGTTTGAGACTTATCTGGTACTTCCTACCACCTGTAGCTTATCTTTCTGAGGCCAATGATGCAATTGTTGACACAAAAGCAGAGCTTGGAAAATTAATTTTGAACAGGAACTTGTTGCCAAGGATGGGTTTCTAAAGATTTTCTGGACTACAAAGACTACAATTCTCCATTCTGGGAGCTCTGCCTACTTTGCAGACACTTTACAAATACCTCAATGTAATGCAACTGGGAGAAAAGCCTAAATTAGACGTCTTGGAGGCTGAGTTAGGCCTAGCTGTGCTGGAGCTTCCTAGTCATAGTTCTAATGCTAGCTGAGAGCTTTCTTTCTGGGACGGGAGTTTGGGCAGAGCTTCTAGTTTAGGCCTTCCTACCAAAATGGAGAATTGTGGTCTTTGCAGTCCAGAAAATCCAAAAATCCTATCCCATCTTGTTACATTACTTATTACTTTAGGGGAATCAGATGTTTATTCTTGTTAAGGTTGCTCCTTCCAAGGTAGAATGTTCTTTGTGTGTTGCCTTGAAAATGTAACCATAAAGAAAATGGGGGGGGGGAACAACCACCCAAGAACAACACCTTTCCCTACCACTTAGGATTGATAAGAAAGAAGATAAAACTTGCAGGGGAGGGGGGACCTGTCCAAATGCCTCTGCGAAAGCTTTGAAATATTTTTTACAAGAAGAGTTTGAAAATAACTGGAGTACATTTTTATTCTTGTATTTCTTATCATTTAAACATTTATTTGTTACTCCCAAAACAGGCTTTTGTAGTACTCATTATGTTACTTTTGAAATGTAACTTAATTTTATTCTTATTACCAAAAAAGTAAAACAAAGTGTGCACCTTATATACTGCCCCATAGTGCTTAAAGCACTCTCAGTTTACAATTTCATTATGGAAGTGACATATTTTCCCCTTTTCCCCTGCAAGCTGGGTACACAGTTTACTGACCTCAGAAGGGGAGTACTTGAGCCCATCAGGATTGAATTCAGATAGTGAGCAGAGTCTTGACTGCAGTACTGTATAACCACATTGTTAGCGACAGTTGTAATAACCAAGTCCCTCCAAGCTCAGCTCAGAAGTTCTTTGTCTTTGGATGCAGGCAAGGCCACTGATATTAAAAAGTATGGCAATTGAAAGATTGGCCAGGCTGGCTAGGAACAATGTGAGTGGAAATCTAACACAACTGTACAGCACTGAGTTGTAAGAGATTTTTTTAAAATAACAAAAATAAAAAAATTTGATCACTGCACACAAAAGACTAGCTAATGACACCCATCAGTCACAGTGACAGATCATCTCTCCCCCTTATCACAACAATACACCCATAACAAAAAACATCCTGATTACATAATCACTCAATCTCCTGAAAAGGACAGAAGGCTGATCCCACACCTATAAATACTCAACTATCCCACACTACACCAAAACACAGACAGAGTTCTAACTCGTGTCCTCTGAAGATGCCAGCCACAGAGACTGGCAAAATGTTAGGAAGCAAAAGCTTCAGAACATGACCAAACAGCCCGAAAAACTTGATCCTGGCCATGAAAGGCTTTGGGAATACAGAATAAAAATTCCCATGGAGTACCACTTACTGAACTTATTTCAGTATGTGATGGGAATCAGATTTTCTAACACTAATGATTTCAGGCTTCCCTTTAATTCTGTGTACACAGAACAACATTTAGGCTTAGAGTGCCATTTATTTCTTCATAATGACATGGAACTGCTGTATAAGGAGTCATAGAGAATAATGTTTTCTGGCATCATGTGAAAGCCTCCAGTTTATGTACGTGAATTGTAGTCCTGCAGTCCTATGCCTGGGAATAAGTCTCCACTGAACTCAATGGGACTAAATAGTGCTATAGCCCTGTTCTGTTCATATGTACATTGACTGTGTTGGGTTCATATCTGAGATGCCCAGGCTTAGATTCTTGTTCAGTTGTTATGCACATTAGTAGAAAGCCTGGGTAAATAACTCTGCTAGCCTATCCTACCCTTCAGGGTTGTTTTTTTTAAATGAACCAAAATACTTTACTGTGGTATGAGCTCCTACTGCACGAAGCAAACTCTTGCCATGTAATACTTACAACTCATGTTGATCCTAAGTTGCCAAAGAAATATGGCTTGGTTTGATTTTGTCTGTTTTTCAAATATTTCCAGGGTCTTCTTTATTTATTTGTATCAGAGCATTGCAGAATTCACAATCATGGAGACAAATGAAAATAAAGGTGTCAGTTATTGGTCTCATAAATGAGATCAAAAACCACGAAACAGGAAAATCCAGGCTTCCTTCACTCCCGATTGAAGTTAACTGCTTGAGTCAACACAGTTTCCGGGACATGAACTCTTGGCAAACCTGCATTTAAGGCTGTTTCGATTTTAACTAAAAAGAAAACACTTAATACCGTATCTTTACTGTTCAATGACTCAATTTTGGTAACGTAAGGCCAAATTTGTTATCTATAGGGAAACTGTTCTGTTCAAAGGACTAGAAAGGCCAATTATTAAACAACATGAGTTTATTTAAGTGAACAAAGAAAACATTTCTCTACAGTTTCATTTCTAAGCAATAGCATAACGTTTCAGCACCTTCTATAAAAATTAACTATTAAACAAAACAAAATCTAAACTATAAACTAAGGTACACAAACGATATTCTTACGCAGTCCATATTGTTAAATCAGGTTCCTTCGCCATGTTTTCAGATACCCAAAACTCTCTTCATGGTTAAGACATGACTACATAACCCATCTCTAATTAGAAAAATACACTTCATCACAAAAGGCAAATTCAAAAACTAATTCAAGACAGTAAAAAAAAATGATGGGAAGTGGCCTGAGCTTGAGATGTGTGCAAAAACTATTCCTCACCTTCAGCTGTCATCTGGGGCAGGGTGGTGGCATCCATGAAGCCGAGGTCCTAGAAGGAGCCTCCTCAAAGAAGGGAAATCATTGTGAATATACTCAGGCATCTCCTGGGCAATGCTGTGCAGCTGGCAAACCCTTCACTTCCAGAAGTGTTGCAGTGGAGTTCCAAGGTACAATATCAAGACTGACAACTAGAGAGCACCAGAGACTATTTCCCATATTTTTTCTGGCATACTGATAACATTAATACTGCACATTAATAATGGGCATTATTAATAAAATCATTTATTAATTAGAATAAAAATCATTAGAATAAAATCATTTTTCAGACAGAGTAAGAGATACAGATACTAGCAAGCCAGCTGCCTGAAAATAATAACACAGGTTGTAATAATAATAATAATAATAATAATAATAATAATAATAATAATGATGATGATGATGATGATGATGATGATGATGATGATGCAATCAGAGCTACAAATAATGGCAGTATTAAGAACACCATACATACTGCACCAATATTTACCAGATACTTAGGTTTTTGGTTAAAATGTATGTGTTATATAATACCAATCAATGCCTTCAAATTTTTGATTTACTGTGGCTGGTGTTTTTGAACAACAACAATGGACTTTCAGGTAGCTAATAGCCACATTCAGAGGTTGCTATTTATATCACCTAAACGCATAAAACTGAGAGCCAAGTGGTACAGTGGGTAGAGCGATGGACTATAAAGCCTAGCTTTGGCCTAGAAACTCACTGAAGGTGGTGGCAGCGACAGTGATTAATAAATAAATGGAATAAATTTAGAATAAATTCTTAAAATACATTGGTGCCCCATTAGACGACAACCTCGCAAAATGACAAATCCGCATGACGATGAGGTTTTGCGATCGCTATAGCGATTTGCAAAATAGTGTTTCCAATGGGCGATTTTCGCTGGATGATGTTTGGGTCCATGCCTCACAAACCGTTTCTCGCAAGATGATGATTTTGGCACTGATCAGCGCTTCGCAAAATGGGTGTTTTCGGGACTGATGCTTTGCAGGACAGCCATTTTAACAGCTGATTGGCGCGTTGCAAAATGGCTTCACTATGGGCGATCTTCGCAAAACGACGACGATTTTTCCCCATTGGAACGCATTAAACGGGTTTCAATGCATTCCAATGGGGAAACGGTTTTTGCAAGACAATGTTTTCACAAGACAGTGATTTCTATGGAACGGATTGTCATCGTCATGCGGAGCACCACTGTATTTCACATACCTTGAAAAATGTTATCAGGGCTGCTTCAAGTCGCATGCAACTTGATACACTTAACAAGCAGAGATAGGTTGAAAGCAGTTTATATGCTGTTTGTTTCCAAAGACGCAGCCACATTAGTATGTTTCAATCTGTAAAACAAGTGCAAAACCGCATTTAAATTTCATGGCACTTCATTTGATCTGCTCCAGCCATGCCGGGATGTCTGTGGAATGTATGTACGGTTCTTAACATTCATTGCTATAGTCACTAGTGCTGCACAGTCTGCATCCATCTTCACTGGGGCACCAGTCCCCTCCTAATGTATACTTGGGCACAAACCAGTTGCTAGAACTCGATGGATATAGGGAAGCAGGTTGTAATCTATGAAACTGACTCTGAAATAAAGCTGTTAGCCTTTAAAAAGCCAAGTGTACTGCTTATATACCGCTCTCCAGCCAGTTTACAACTAATTCTACAGACTACACATTGCCCGCTCCCAGAAAGCTGGGCTCTCAGTTTTACAATGCTAAATAGGAGGGAAGACTGAGTCAACCTCAAACTGGCTTCCTGAGATTGAACTCAGATTGTGAGTAGTCTTGGCTGCAGTCCTGCAGTTTAACCACTGTGCCATGGGGCTCCTCTTTAAGGTGCCAGAATACTTTCATTTTCATTTCATTTTCATTTCATTTTATTCTTCTTTCATTCTTTCATTCTCATTTTATTCATTTTTTCAGTTTTATGTGGTTGTTTTCTGTACCAGGATTATTATGGACCCAAAGTACTGGATTCAGACTATGATACCGAGGAAAGCTGAAACTATATTTTAAGATTGATCAATGAATTAGTAACTGACAGTACATTCGGAGGAAAACCAGGCCTCGGGAGAATTTGACCCTGAAACATTTACACATCGCTCAGGTAACTAGAGAAACATTCACAGATAACCCTTAGCAGAGAAAAACACAGGCCTCAGAGAAACTAGGCCCAGGAAGACAATACATAGACATAGCAATAGATAAAGGGAAATACAGTGGTGCCCCGTATAGCGAGGTTAATCCGTTCCGGATTAACCCTCGCTATACGGAATCATCGCTAAACGGGTAGGGGATTTAATGCGTTCCAATATCTTCGTTACTTACCCGTTCAGCGAGGATTCCAGGTGCTGGCAGCCATTTTCGTGCCTTCGCTAAGCGAGGGCAGGGCGCGAAAATGGCTGCCGGCAGCCATTTCCGGGCTTCCGGCGGCCATTTTGGAACCGCCGATCAGCTGTTCGGCGGCTCCAAAATGGCCGCCGCAATACCCGATCTTCGCAATGCGGGGTTTCCCCATTGCGAAGATCGGGTATGTTTCCGTATAGCGATCCCGAAAAAGGGATCGCTATACGGAAACATCGCTATACGGTGCACTCGTTAAGCGAGGCACCACTGTAGATACTTGATGCCCCAGACTTTTAGGCACATCCCTGTTGCATCATGGACATAGGTCAAGGAAAGATGGGGCATAGCATATTTTCTTACATTAAACCAACAGGTTAGCATAGTTGCCATTAATTACCTAATGAGGGACTGGATCCAAACTTGGAGTACAAATGACCGATAATAGAATTGTAGTACTTTTATGACTCTTTGTTTGTATCATTATAAGACATATATACACTGTATTTTTGGGCTCTTTCTCTGCTTTTAAGAGAAGTCCCAGCTGACCTATTCTTTGCTCCTATTCAAATAAAATTGGGCCTTTGGTTCAGCTGTTTGCGTCTGTACCTGATTCCTTGCCAGAGAATTTTAGAACCCAGATTTGGCCGGTAACAACTACGTGAAAGGACATAATGCCTGAACATTAAGAAGAGCTTCTTGACAGTAAGAACAATTACATAAAGGGTGGTGGACTCTCCTTTATTGGAGACTTTTAAACAGAGGCTAGAGATTAACCTGTCAGGGATACTTTAGAGATGGATTTCCTACTTTGGCAGGGGTTGGACTCCATATATCCACAATGATCCAAAGATCACTTTGCTTTTCAAGTATTAAAGATTCAGACTCCATTAGTGTATGTAACATTATTATTATGTGTCCTATTATGTATCACTTTACAGCAGCCATTCCCAGCCTGGTGTCTTCTAGACACAGGCTACAGAACCCATCATTTCTGACTATTAGACATGCAAGCTGGAGCTAATTGGAATTAGAGTTGAAAACATTTGGGGCATAGAAGGTTGTGGGAGGCTAGCTTACATTGATATACACTGAGGGCTTGGTTAGATGCTCAGCTGGCTGGATGATCTTAATGTCATAATGGAAAGATTTAATTGGCAGCTGTACCTTCAGTACCATGGAAAATATGATTACATTTTTGCATATTGCAAGACATATCTATAAACACTCTTCAGATTGCCTAGTCAAAGACAACAGCCAGAATTCTGTCAGGTTTCCACTCCAGAACAAATGAAATTGGTGAAATTGTGGCAGCAAATTGTGGCTTATCAACAAGGATCCACACTGTTTATTAATAAGCTTCAGTTTGGGTAATAGTCCCATTCACCAAGATGACTACATAACTGGAATGCAACCAGACACATCACTGGCACCTTGTTAACTCATCACAGTTGGCTACTATAACATATGTGATTTCAGTTGCTCTGGAATTAAATCCCAATAAGATTCTGGTTAGTTTTTCTAGAAAGAATGGCCCCACTGTTTTCAGCTGTCACATCAATTTGGATTGAGTACTATTAAATCCCTGTGATTCCCCTAATGACATCACCAGCTTATTCGTAGGGATTGACTATCTTTTTTTCTCATTTTGAGGCAATGTTGTGATTTGGTACAATGGATCACAAATGAGTGATACTGCAGCCAGAAGACTTTGATTATTTATTCAGGACTTTACAATGGGAAAGGCAAAGAGGGTTCATTTCTAAATTAAGGAGCATATTTTCCTTCATCTTCCTCAGTTTTTCTCCCTCTTTCCTCACTTCTAATGATGATGTGTCGATGTTGCATTGAACATGTGCCACTTTGCCTCTGTGAAGGAGCAGTAGATCCAAAGGAGAAAGAGCAGAGTGAGCCGTCCCCTCAGCTAGAGGTGTTGGAACAGGAGAAAGTTATAGAAGTAAGGAAGACAAAAGAAAATAAGGAGTTGAAAATAATGGAAGGAAAGAAAGAGGGATCAAGGGAGAAAGAGGAGAAGATTGAAATATGTCGAGTGGAAGAGAGAGAGGGAGAAAAGGGGAGGAGGAGATGGGGGAAAAGTGGGAGGAGACAGTTCAATATAGGAGAGAGAGAGAAGAAGAACAAAGAGGAGAAAGAAAAATATGAGAGAATGCACGGGTTGTTGGAGGACTTTCTGAATTTGAAGGTAGGAGGGTTGCTATCTGATCCGGAAAAATCTAAAGAAGACCTTGGTCAAAGCCCTAGAATGGACGGTCGTGGTTTTCCCGCAAGGACAGGGTCACTCGAGGAAGGTGATTCGACCAGACCCTTCGTTCAGCCATCCACCTCCGGAGGGAGATTGGGCCAGACACCCATGTTGTGGGACAATATGTGCGGTCCGGAGTGCTCCATTGAGGAAGACCACCTATCGGGAATGTTTTGGGCCAGCCCCTCAATGAATCTTGTTAATTTACAGACAGAGCTATTGTCTTCCCAAATCGAACAGTTACCAGATCTCAGTTGTTTCGAACCATTAGAAGTTGTAGTAGATTCACAAAATGGCAAACTGAATTTGACATTTTGTGAATCTACTTTTTGAACATTAACTGTGTTAATGTTCAAAAAGAGACTCCCTCGCCATTTCCTGCCAAAAAAGAGGAACTGTGCCTGATTTTTAATGAACCCAATCACAGCCCCATTAAAGCTTTGGGGATTTTTGCTCTGCTCCATGGTTGCCTTAGAAATACACCCTACTCACCCACATGACTCAGTTTGTTTTTGCACATTTATCCAAAGAGAGTACACATCCCTATTTAGTCCCTCTGTATCCTAGCTCTCTGTTTTGACTGGGTTGATGTGCTAATGGTGACCAGAAGACCCACACTGTAGCATAGCCCACATTGTTCAGTAAAATCCTCTGTCTCTTGGATGCCCAAGAGGTACCGATTTGTCTTCAGAGTCAGAAAAGGAAACAGGGAAGTCAAGTTCTGCCAGCCACATTCTGTGCACGTTTCATCCAATTATATCAAACATAATAACAGCCAAGGATAATGTTTACCACCTACTGGAAATTTTACACAGTTCCGGCTGAAGAAACTTACAGAAGTATAGAAAATACATAGCTAATATACTTAATAGCCTGAATGAAGGTCATTTAAAATGATTTGCTATACAGTTTAAGTGAGAAATCTCAGTAAATGCTGGTTGTTATGTTAAAAGGGTTGTGTTGCCTGCAATAAAAATAAGTTATTCAATTTAATTCTTTTATACTTTTAAGGTGAGTATAATGTAATTTAGTTCAGCTGCTAAAGAGAATTTATTTTTACACAGTGATTTGTAAACATTCTGGGATCATAAGTGCAGTTGCAAACCCACTAATGGTTATAGCTCCAGAGGGCACAAGCATGTTAATGTTGACAGTAAGTGCTGAATGCCTAAACATGCCATAGCAGTTTGTATGAACTGCTACAGTGGTGAACCTGTGGCACAATCCTGTATGGTTTGCTCAAAAATAACCCTACTGTCAGAACTTACTCCCAGCTCAGTCAGTAAAAGTAGAGAGTCTTAATTATGCATTGTTGATAAAGAAAATCAACAACTTATACTGTTAATTTGATTTGGAGTGGGAAATAAACCATCAAAGACTTAAATTATTATAGACAATTTGGGAAGCAATGTAATATGCTAATTAAATATTTAAAAGATTGACTAAGTCATGCTTGTACAAATGTGAACACAAACTAATTGACGGGTAAAATAAATGATGCTACTGTTTGGACTGGTTCAACTGCTATATCCTTTACAAATTAAGTGAGAATATTTTTTTTTTGTTTCATTCCAGCTGCCAGGTATGTTTTGAAGCAACCATCCAGTATTCTTTTGACCCAAAAGAAATATAGGTTTAACTCTTTCTCTAATACAGGACTACAGAAGATAATTTACCCACTAGTAAGGGAAAAAGTTTCACGCCTCCCCTAATTGATCAGAAAAATATGCACAAGAGTTCTGCCTATTGCAAGCATGGATGATGGGAGATTTCCATGTTATCTCTATCACAGAAAAAAATTCACTGGCTAAAATCCATGTAAACAGTCTGTTCATCTTCCTGCCAAATTTTAATGGAGTTATTTTGTGGATATGAAATGGACTGGCAGTATCATTGGTCTATTTAAGTCATAACTTCCTATAAAAAGCATGCAAAAATAAAAGTGGGGAGGTGAAATTGTAGTGTATTTGTTTAGAGGACAGTTTAAGTGAGAGATTTTTTTTGTTTCCCCCTCAATATTCTTATTTAAAATAAAATGACCAGCGTCGTAATGAGCTGAAGTCAAGAGCAGCTGGTGAAAGCTGTTTCTGGACAAGTATGAGGTTTCAAAATTATTGTCCTGCTTGGGATACTTGGCAAAAGACTGTCATATTAGGCTGGACATCAATCTGAACAGCATTGGTTTATGCTATCTTATAGCTAAGACAGTAGGAAAATAGGAGATAATTCCCCAAGAGTGGTGGATTTTTTAAAAAAATTCTGCTTCTGTCTTGAAAAAAGCAGGCCATAGATATGATTCGCTCCATGTTGTGAAACTCTGTCACTGTTAAATTATTCCAGGCAGGAGATTCTCATATTATTTATTATTTTGGTCATCTCTCTCTCTCTCTCTCTCTCTCTCTCTCTCTCTCTCTCTCTCTCTCTCTCTCTCACACACACACACACACACACACACACACACACACACACACACACACACACACACACACACACACACACACACACACACACACACACACACACACACACACACACACTTCTCAGGGTAATAATCTCTCCACCTGTGCAGATTGGACTCATCCTGACAATGTCTGCTTTTATTTAAGAAGAAGCTTAATATTATACACAAACATTTTCCTGATAAACTACATGTTCAAAATAATTTTTCACAGGATAACCTAAGGACCTTCACTGGGAAAATGAAAAAAAATGATATAGAAATAATTCTGTTTGTGTGGCCGCCAACCCACCTTTGGCTGCAGCTCCCCGGGCATATGTATACTCCAGCCTTAGCCTCCTTTAAATCACTGTTCACTACCTGGGGCCCTAGAAGCCATAATTCTGTGTGGGACTTTAGGGACCTTTCACAGAAAAATGTAAATTTATTTTAGGGTGGGTTTTTGTTACCATTAAGATGCACTACTTTATATCATACGACGATGCAACAAGCTGCATACTAAGAAGACAGCATTGCTTTGTCCATTCTCTGAATTAAAAATTATATTTAATGCTCCCCTCCAAAAAAAAACAGACAGCACCCCTGAAATCCTAATACACACCCTGGCAGGAGGGCATAGTCCACAGACTGAGAACCATTGTCCTACATTAATAAACACTCTCTTGTTTATGTTCTGCACAGCATTTGGAACTTTCAAGGGCTAGATTCAAATATTGGCCTCCGGTTCAAGGAGAATTGGAAAGTAGGTATACCTCAGTGGGTTGGAAGGTCTGACTGCAGAGCCAAGGGCTGAGAAGCAGAATCCCCATTATGCCTCACAGGGGAGGAACCAGCCAGGATCCCCTGGAGCAGGAGCTATGGGCCCTGCCACTTGTGCGGACTTTGACAAACTGCATGATCCCAGAGTGCCACCAGAGGGAGGAATTGGTCAACTACTTCTCAGTACTTTATAACTCAAATAAACCCTATGGGGGCGGTCCTAAGTCACAAATGACTTGAAGCAGATATCTAATTAGAATTGAACGATTGCATCAATGGCGCTTATGTAAGTGCTCCCTTAACAAGTCCCATTCATTCAGTGTGTATACCCTACATGGGACTAAAATCTGAATTTATCCTTAAGAGATTGTTAAATCATGTTATGAAGGGGAAAAAAGAAAGAAGATTGCAAAGATGTGCCTGACCTTTTTTTATGCAGAAGATTTATCTTGGAATAAACTTTTGGAATAAACTTTTGAAAAATCTACTTACAAAAAGATTGCTTCTTTTTCAGCAAATCAATTGCTATGATATATAAAGAATGACTTACTGAATTGGGGGTGGAGGAAACCCAGGGCCTCAGCCGACAGAAGCCATCTACTTGAAAGGCTCATTCAGTTAGGAAATCTGCAGAGAATGATTAACTTTCTCCCTGAGAACAATGGATTGTGTTTGAAGGTGGCATGCAGTATTTGGTTTGGTTAGGCGGTGCCCATTGCTCAACCCCCAGCTTAATTCATCCATCACACAAGGTGGCAGGAGGCTGGCACCAGGCAATCTGCATGCATCAACAAAACTGTAAGGTAGCTGATGTGCCACTCCTCCCTCTTATTTCTTTTGTCTCAGTGGATTCCTAGCAGTGACAGGAAAGCTGCTTATTTCCCTGCTGCAGCTGGCTGGCTTCGTAACTGAATTGATGTTGAAATATCAAGGTGATCTTGAAGGTAGAGGTGATAGGTGAGCCAGGTAACAAGCAATGACCCATACATGAAAAGTAGCTAGTGAGGTAGCTTGGAGTTAAGAGTAAGCTCTACTTCTAAGCATCAAATTAGACATTAAGGGGAACGTGTACAGTGGTGCCTTGACTTACGAACTTAATCCGTATTGGAATGCTGGCTGTAAATCAAAATGTTCGTAAGTCAAAGCACCATTTCCCATAGGAATGCACTGAAAACCGATTAATCCCATTGAAAACTGATTAATCCGTTCTGGCTGAAGAAAAAATCCAACCAACAAATAAATAAATAAATAAATAAACACTGCAAGTCCCACGCTGGGACTGCAAACAAACAAACAAAAACAAAAAACAAACAAATCCAAAAATAAAGATTGGAGCAAGTCTCATGCTAGGACTTAAAAAAACCCAAAACAACAACAACACAAAAATGTAAACCCCCCAGCCCAAACCTACCCACCAAAACCCACCCAAAACAACTTTTTTAAAAGGAAAAAGTAGCACCTTACCAGTCCGAAGCCTCTGCGGAGGCTTCCCGGGCTTCCAAAGCACCGGCACCCGGCCGCTTCTCTTTCCTCCTCCAGCGCCACCACAGAGCCCCTCTGACCCGTGCCTTCGGCGGCGTTTACTCATCAGTAGACCCGTGGCTTAATTAGGGGTCCATTCATCACAAGAGGTTTATGGAAAACACCACTCAAGAATCCATAACAGAACTGTGTCTCTCTCCTCTAAGAACAGAACAAACACTGGAAACTCCATCTCAGTACAATCAAATCCAGTGCCGCCTAGTGATTAAATCAGGTAATGACCACCAGAGGCACCTTTTGCAGCCTCTCCTGTCAGGGAGAACCAGTGATCTACACCAGTGGTCCCCAACCTTGGGCCTCCAGATGTTCTTGGACTTCAACTCCCAGTAATCCTGGCCAGCAGAGGTGGTGGTGAAGGCTTCTGGGAAATGTAGTCCAAGAACATCTGGAGGCCCAAGGTTGGGGACCTGTGAATACGGGTTGGTTCTGCCAGAGGCGGTTCCGTTGACAGGGCGGGAAAAAGGACAGGAGGTTGTACTTCTTTTCTAACAGAATTCGATTTATTTGTAAACAAACTCAACTCGGCTGGCTCAAAGGGATCCATTAAACTTAACCCTGGTAACAACTTATAACTGCGAACTTGCGTGGTTATTTCTTTGTCTTTTCTTCTTACTGGGGGGCTGGCCAGTAAGCGCTCCCGGTCTGTCATAGGCCGAATCGGAGTGGTTCTGACCAGGCCGTGGAGACAGACCTCCTGCCTTCTCTAATGCACTCATCCCCACACAGCTGATTTGCGCATGTGTGAGCATTCCAGCAGGCCCATGTGAGTGTTGCGCTGCTGTTTGCACATGAGCACAAGTGTACCTGCGTGAGCACCACGCCACCATTTCCGCATGCACATGAGTGCACATGCGTGCACACAAGCACTGCACCACTGTTTGTGCATGCTCGCACTCGTTCGCGCATGCGCATGGGCGCAGAGGGTGCCCCACCTTCCCCAGACAGGGTGAAAAAGGTTGGGGACCCCTGATCTAGAGAGATTAAAGAGCTTTCCATCTGATCTAGTCCGGAGACAGACACCTTCTGTTGTGATTCCAAAGGCATGCTTCAGCATGACATGAAAAAAAGATCCCAAACAGGGTTGGCGCAAGGACACAGTTAGATATGATAGAGTGGCAAAGTTAGTGCACTGGTCGTTATGCAAAAAATATGACTTGCTGGCCTCCAAAAACCCATAGGAGCATCAGGTAGAGAAGATGTCAGAAAACTAGGAAGTCAAGATCTTGTGGGAATTCCGGATCCAAGCAGACAGACACCTTAAACATAACACACTAGACATAGTAGTAATAGAATGAAGAAATGTCTGGATTGCAATTCCAAGGGATGCCAGAGTTGAAAATAAAGAACTGGTGAAACTAACAAAGCACAGAAAAGTGGCAATCAAAACATCTCGCCTCTGGAAGAAATACACTTCAGTGTTCCCTATAGACATTGGGGCTTTGGGAACAATATAAAGAAATTTCACACAGTACTATAAGCAGTTGCTAATCTCAGAAATCACACCATGAGAGCTACAAAAATGGCAATATTAGGAATAGCATACATTCTGCATCAATATTTAACAGATACTTAGGTTTTTGGTTAAAACTTGAATGTTATATAATACAGTGGTGCCTCGCATAACGAGCGCACCGTTTAATGATGAATCCGCATAGCGATGCGGATTTTGCGATCACTAATGCGATCGCCTACCAATGTTTCTTTGCATTGCGATGGGGGAACAGCTGTTCGGTGGTTCCAAAATGGCCACCGGAATACCCAAAATGGCCGCCGGAACACCAAAAATGGCCACCGGAACACCAAAAATGGCCACTGGAACACCCAAAATGGCCGCCGGAACACCCAAAATGGCCGCTGGAACACCCGAAATGGCCGCGGCCGGATGGGGAAACATCGCAGAACGGTGAGTTTTGGGCCCATTTGGAACACATTAAACGAAGTTTAATGTGTTCCAATGGGCTTTTCCATTCCGTTTAGCGATGTTTCCCCATAGCGAAGGTTAATCTGGAACGGATTAACCTCGCTATGCGGGGCACCACTGTACCAGTCAATGTTTTTATAATTTTCACTGTGCCTTGAGTTTATCATCATCATCATCATCATCATCATCATCATCATCATCATCATCATCATCATTATAAACAGTAGCATGCTATCAAGTTGATTCTGACTTATGTCAATGCTTTCTAAGTAGACAATACACAGAAGTGGTTTACCGTTCTCTTCTTCCAGGGGTGCCCTGGGACTGTGTAGTTTACCCAAGGCCACACAGGCTGGTTTACTTGCAGGAGGTAGGGGAGTTTAACTCCCAAGCTGTGGTTCCACAGCTGGATATCTAGACTACTGAGCTAAGCTTCTTACACTTCCCAAAACAAAGTAACTGACACCAAATAGATCAGCTTGATTGGTGTCACAGCTCAGTTCAAAATCACTAGATGTAAAATCTTCTATTTTGCTCTTCCAAACTGTTCTCCCTGCTTCTTCTTCCAAAACAACTGTGCAGCCTTCTTTTTGTGAGAACAAGAAAATGTTATTCCTCCATCACACCTCCTTTTATTCAGCTACCTCAATACATTTTTCCCCACCCCTGCAATACCAGTCATACAAAAATACCTCATTTTCTTGACTCCCCTGCTTCTAGATCTCTTTCTTATATGCAATTTTCATACCTTTATTTCTTCCATTTCATTCACATCTGCATTCTTTGTGGGTTTTTTTTAATGCTTATCTTGAATCTTTTCTCACCCTGCGGTCTCATGCACCTCCTGCCCTATTGTCACTCATTCCAAACTCTCTCCGCCCCCCCCCCTGCTCTGACCTTACACTTTGCTAGCTGGTTCAGTAGCAACCAGTCATGCGGGCAAAACATAGGAAAGCATCTTTGCTCCTGTGGAATGACCTGGAATCCCTTGCTCCACCTTCCTGGCCTCTGTTCACCATAATGCATAAAAGCTGTGGCAGAGAAAGGAAATGCGGAGCCAAGAAAGGTTCAGCACCCCCCAGAAAAGAATCAGGTGTGTGTGTGTGTGTATGTATGTGTGTATATATATATATATATATATATATATATATATATATATATATATATATATATATATATATATATATATATATATATATATATATATATATATATATATATATATATATATATATATATATATATATATATATATATATATATATATATATATATATATATATATATATATATATATATAGCGGTGCCTCGTTTAACGAGTGCACCATTTAACGACGGATCCGCAAAGTGATCACATTGCGATGTTTAGATAGGCAAAAACTTGCATTGCGGAACGGATTAACGTCGCTATGCGGGGCACCACTGTATATTAGCCTGGGCACTACAGGATCCCTCTCAATATGAGTCCTGCAATTCTCATGCCAAGCCAAGCCGATGGGTGCATTGTTTCAGCTGTCATCGAACTTTGTTCCTCAGCTCTGCAATACCTGCTCAAGGCCCTCTCTCAAAGGACTAGTGGACAAGACAATGCATTAGGGGCCTAGCGCAGCTTCTAGGTACGGGCAGCAGAAACCTTGTATAGATCACTGTGCATATACAATGACTACTGTTAGGAGGATAAGATCTTTATGGCACATTCTTTAGTACGTCTGTGCTCCAGACTTGTAGCCTCAGGCATGCAGCTTTCGTGGGTGTATATGAATGTAAATGACTATCACAAGGCATTCGAAGCAGCTTAAGAAGAGAGCCACTTCAGGATAATGTCAAATTAAACACTTCCTCAGCTATGTGGAGGGGCTGAGGAAATGCTTTTTTTAAAAAGGTTATATCAGAGCAGGAGGAGACAGGAGGGTTTTTTTCCCCTTTGCTTTTTTCCTAAAATATCTGGTTGTGGGCCTCCCTGCAGCTGAATCAGGTAGGTTCTTGACTAAAGCAAAGAAAAATCCCCCTCCTTGCTCCTCCTGTTTCCTCCTGCTTTAGCTTTTATTTTTTTAAAAAGTGATGTAGCGTGTATGAGCCGCCCTAATACAATCAAAAAACATTTGCCCACTTCTTTCAGCCCTTTCACAGAGCTGAGAAAGTTTTTAATTTCACAATATCTTGAAGTGGCTTTCTTCGAAAGTCACCTCACAATATTGGCAAATTGAAAGAGTAAGGTTTGCTTTGGATTGTTTCCAGAGATTAAATGTGCTGGAAACGAATCAAGCCAGAGTGGTCCTACCTGAAGTAGAAGCCTATGACAGGGGGGCAAAAGAGTGAGCGTAGGAATCGTTTGGGTGTTGGCTGGTTCACTCACGCAAATGTGTTGTCTGATCACTGTCTTTAGGAGTGAACCAGCCCAGCTCATCATGGAACAGACCAAACAGAGGGCGAAATGTCCATGTAATCTCTCTCTTAGTTGTACTTCATAATAGAGAACTGGAAACACAAAAAGGTGCTATCTTGACCTCCCTCAAGGTTATTTCTAGGTAGCTATCTTCAAGTTGGGCCATGCCTAGTAGAGATTCTTGAACCCAGTGGCAGTTCATTAAATTATATGCATTTGGGTAAATCAGATGCATTTTCTCCTTTGAATAAGAACCCTAATTTAAAAAAAAAACTATCGTAAGATGCTCTGTTTATCTTCGATGCATTACAGTCCAATGGCATATTGTGTTCTGTTATGTTGGTTGAAATTCTGCTTGCACACAACTACTCATAAGGCTAATTATGTCATCAACTGTAGTGATTTTGGGGAAGTTAAATATGTCCTACTTCCTTGTTAGTAAGTTGTTGGAACCACAGGATGGAATGAGGGAGTCTTTAATTATCAGTGTATTTGGAACAGGTTAGCTTAATAGAGGCATATGCTCACTTGTAAGACACAATGAAGTTGCAGTGGCTTTGTCTGTTCTTTAATCTAGCTGCTATGATGCGGACGGGTGTGCAAACCACTGCTATGGGCATGTTGGTTGGTGGCTGGGCATGGTGTCATATGATAGGATCATTGTGTCCCATTCCTGGGCTACCCTTTAAAAATTTTCCAAATGTGTTTATGCACATCTTCAAATGTGTGGTTTAAAATAAAGATTTAAAAAGGGAGTCACTCCTCCGCAAATGCATACAGAGGCACAAAGGGGAAAGAAATGAAGACACAGTGGCTGTTGAGGTAGGGCCCCGGGGGTGGCAAATGGGAAAGATGGGTGTAACAAAGTTCTTCTTTAGCCGGGGGTGCGCTGGTGGTAAAGGCGGGAAAAAGACGAGGAGGCTCTTCTGAAAGTCTAACATTAACATTTTTATTAGCAACAGAACTCAATTCAACTGAATCAAAAGGATCTTGCAAACATACTTCAGGCAACAACTTATACTTTTTCGGTCTTACATCGGGAGGCTTATCGATTTCTCCTAGAAGGGAGCCGGTCCGAAGCGTTCCCGATCTGTCAAAGGTCTGAGGGGGGCACTCCGTACTGCACACACCGTTCCACAGCACGGATGCCTGGCCCAGTCTCCCTCTGGGGGTTTCTGCTGGAAGAAAGTGTGACAAACCCAGACCCACTGGGATCTATCACACAGTTACTAAGCTGCCACCAACCATTCCCTATAATAAGTCACACAGACCAGGGATGGATTTTTAAACAATAAAAGGATAAGGTTTATTCTAAATACAAACAGGGTAAATAAAACAATCAGGTGAATAAAATAAAGTAACGTGGCTTATTCTTACACACACAAGCATACAGTTTGGTTCACCTAGAACCTTTAACTTAAAGCACAGACCCTGAACCCATCAGTTCTGGCTAACCCACAGACCCCTGAACCTTTTAGGGTGGTACTCTGACACACAGTAGTACCCTGTCAGACACCCAGACTCCCACAACAGCTTCTTCTTCCCCAGCTGCTGCTTCGTCCCAACCCAGTGTCTCACAGTCTGTCTCAGCATCATCCTTCACCACACAGGCATCACATATTTATACAGTACAGCCCCTCCTCCTGATGTCCCGCCTTCCACTCCCCATAGGATGGAACTTTCCCTCCAAACCCATGACAGACAGGTAACATCAGTGCTGTTATGTAACACCTCCCCTCTTTATAAGTTGTTTTGTAGGGGGAAAGCTAAGGTGCTTTTCACCAAAAAACAACCTGTATAAAACATACAACAACAGTTATACATACCATATAATACTTACATATACTTACACTCCAAGTTAAACATAGCAAATGGGCATTTCAAACATTTACCATATGCATTACATCAATTTTACCTTTATTAATACAAACCAATTTAAAACCAGGTACATTTTAACTTTTTGTTCTCATTATATACATATAGTCCATGTTCTTTCGCCGTCTTCAGTCTTCAGGTCTTCTTGATAAGGCGTCAGCAACACAGTTCACTGACCCTCTGACCACCTTCACTTCAAAGTCATAGTCCTGTAAGTTCAAAGCCCACCTCATAAGTTTGCTATTGTGGGTTTTCATTGTCTTTAACCATTGCAATGGTGAATGGTCAGTACACAGAACAAAATGTCTTCCCCAGATGTAAGGCTTGGCCTTCTGGATCGCGTAGACTATGGCCAAACACTCCTTCTCCACGGTTGCCAAATGTCTCTCACCTTTTTGAAGTTTCCTACTCAGGTAGGACACTGGATGCTGGTCACCATTCTCATCCTCTTGGCACAGAACTGCTCCTACCCCGCTGTTAGACGCATCGGTGTAGATGATGAACTCCCGGTCGAAGTCTGGAGCACGCAGGACAGGATAGTTGATTAACGCCTCCTTCAACCTCTGGAACGCCGCCTCACAGTCGCTGGTCCACGGGATGCGGTCATCAGCCTTCTTCCTCGTCAGATCGGTCAGCGGAGCCGCAATCTCGCTAAACCTCGGGATGAACTTTCTGTAGTAGCCCACCAACCCAAGAAATGATTTGACTTTTTTCTTGGTGTTGGGTCTAGGCCAATCACGAACAGCTTCTATTTTGGCCTCCAGGGGTTTTATCATTCCTCCCCCTACCATGTGACCCAAGTATTTTATTTCTGGGCTACCCAGCTGACACTTGCTGGCCTTTACTGTTAGCCCTGCTGCACTTAACCTCTGCAGCACTAACTCCAGGTGGATCAGGTGATCTTCCCAGGTATTACTGAAGATCCCTATGTCGTCAATGTAGGCCACTGTAAAGTCACTGAGCCCTGCCAAGGTCTGGTCCATCAGCCTTTGGAATGTGGCTGGTGCATTTCTGAGACCAAAGCTCAGGACTCGAAACTCATAGAGACCAAAAGGGCTGCAAAAGGCAGTCTTTTCTTGATCCCTGGGATCAATTCTTAATTGCCAATATCCCTTTACCAGGTCCAATGATGAGATGAACCGACAACCCCCTATGGTTTCAATCAGGTTGTCTAGCCTGGGCATTGGGTAGGCATCAGGAGTGGTTACACGGTTTAATTTCCTGTAATCAACACAAAACCTAATGCTCCCATCAGGCTTGTCCACAAGGACTATCGGAGAGGACCAAGGGCTAGAAGAGGGGACGATTATGTTCTCCCTAAGCATCTCGTCCAGCTCCTTCCGCACCTTGTCCCTATAGGGTCCCGTTACTCGGTATGGGGATACTGCCTGCGGGGGTGCATCCCCTGTGTGGATCCGATGCATCACTCCCTTCACTATCCCCGGCTTGTTGGAAAACACCTGTTGATATTTACTAAGCAGCGTTTTTAGTTCTTGCTGCTGGTCTTGGGTGAGTGCAGGACTGATCTTTACCTCCTCTGGGTTGTATTTTACTTCCCCTCTACCCTCCCAGAAGGGTAATTCCGCTTCCTCACTCTCAGCTGCTTTTATCGCGAATAAAACCCTCTGTTCCCCTCTGTAGTAGGGTTTTAGGGCATTCACATGAACCACCCTCCTTGCTTGGTTCTCCTCC
The DNA here is from genome assembly GCF_051106095.1 of Pogona vitticeps. Lineage (NCBI taxonomy): Eukaryota > Metazoa > Chordata > Lepidosauria > Squamata > Agamidae > Pogona > Pogona vitticeps. Next base: position 214,534,525 of record NC_135783.1, on the reverse strand, counting down.
TGCTCTATTAGGTAGTTCAGGTCTGACATCTTGGAAATGACCCTATATGGTCCTGCCCATTTGAGCTGCAGTTTATTCTCTCTGCAGGGCCTAAGCCAAAGCACTTCCTCCCCTGGGTCAAAGTGCCTCTCTCTAGCTTTGCGGTCATACCATGTTTTCTGTTTGACCTTCTGCGCTTGCAGGTTTTCTGCTGCCAGCTCTAGATTTCGCTTTAGGTCATTCATCAAGGTGTCTATGTAAGTCACAACATCTTGTGGGTCATCCTGGGTGATCTGCTCCCAATTTTGTTTGATCAAATCAAGGGGCCCTTTCACCCGTCTCCCAAATAGAAGTTCAAATGGACTAAACCCGGTACTGGCTTGTGGCACTGATCGATAAGCAAACAAAAGGGATTGCAGCTTCTGGTCCCAATTGTTTGGATTCTCTGCCAAGTAAGCCCTAATCATGCGCATTAGAGTCCCATTGAACTTCTCAGTTAACCCATTGCTTTCAGGATGATAAGCAGTGGTTTCCTTGTGCTTAATTCCACAGATCTGCCATAAGCGTTTCATGAGCTTTGATGTGAACGATGCGCCCAAATCTGTGATTATCTCTGAGGCAAATCCCATCCTGGACATATACCCCACCAAAGCATCGGCCACTGTGTTAGTTTCAATGTTAGTCAGGGGTATGGCTTCAGGATACCTTGTGGCATGGTCCACAATTGTTAGGATGAACCTGTTCCCCCTCTTTGTGGCCTTGGGCAAAGGTCCCACAATATCCACCCCTATGCATTTAAACGGAGTGTCAATCACAGGCAAAGGGCACAACTTTGCTTTGGTCCTATCGCGGTTATTCCCCTGCCTTTGACACACATCACATTGTTTACAGAACTCCCTGATCTGCTTCCCTATGTCAGGCCAGTAGAAATTCTGTGTGATTCTCTGCTGTGTCTTGTTGACCCCTAAGTGTGCAGCAAACATGTCAGAGTGCCCCCTTTGTAAGATCATGGGGCGATACTTTTCAGGTACCACCAGCTGACTTCTGATCCCATCTCCCCCTTTTGAGATATTCCTCAGGGTTTCTCTATATAAAATCCCCTTTTTCTCCAGAAATCTCACTGGGGTCTCAGGTGTTAGCTGGGCGTCAGTCACCTGTTCAAAACACTTTTGGAGAGTGGCGTCTGCCTTTTGCTCCTGTCCAAATCTGCTGTCTGTGGTTAAGGTTTCCACCACAGCTTCTGAACTTCCCCCACCTGCTTCCGTCTCTGGCTCATCATTACCCCCCTGAACTGTCCCTGTGGTGGCTTGTGAGCGTGTAATCACTAGCACCCGTTTCACATGTTCAGCCAGGTCATTTCCCACGAGCACGGCTGCTGGCAGAGTCGATGAAATCGCTATCCGCCAATCTCCCCTCCAGCCTTGAAAGTTGACAGGTACCTCTGCTACTGGCAGAGAGATTATCTGCCCCTCAATCCCTGCCACCTTCATGCTCTCATTTGGGATTATAAACTCCCTAGGAATAATATCTGGATGGCACAGGGTTACCTGGGAACAAGTGTCCCGCAGCCCCCTATACTGACGGTCAAGTATTCCTACGTCCACCCCGGCTGTCTCAAACAACTGAGAATCTGTTTTTACCAGCAAGCAGCGCTTTACCTCCCCAAGAGGACCATTTTCCTCAGCCTGATCAGCAGAGGTAGCTGTTCCAGACTGAGTAGTCATGGCAACAGGCTCCCTCTGTGACAATGAGCTTTGCTCTTTCTGGACACAGAACACAGCTTTTGGCTTGGTCCCACTAGAATTCTGAGGCACCATTCCTTTTAGCTGCTTTAATTTCTCACACTCTGAGATTAGATGACCCTTTCCCTGACAGAAATAGCATTTTCTGGTATATTTTGATTCTCTCTCATCTTGTTTTGGTTTTCCCTCCAAAATCTGAGGTCTTGGTTTCATGTCTGAGGGCTTCCCTTCACCATGGGCCCCTCCCCCTTGCTGGCTTTTCCCTGGTCCCTGAGAGTACTTGCTGTAGGTTTCTTTGGGTTTACCTACAGATTTCCCCTCACCCAAGGGCTTTCTTATTTGGGAGATAAAATCTGCGATCTCTGCGGCTGCTGCCACAGATTTCGGTTTCCTTTCCCTCACCTGGAATTTCAATTCCCCCTGCAGGACTGAATAGAACTGTTCCAGGGCTATCAAGTCTTTAAGCTGCTCATAGGTCTCTATTCCCTCCTGCGATAGCCATTTCTCAAGCAGCCTCACCAATTGGGCCCCCACTTGGGTAAAAGTCTGTTCTGGTTTTTTAGTGAGGGACCTGAATCTTTGTCTCAGCTGCTCTGCATTTATCCCATGTCTTGCAAACACCAGTTTTTTAAACTCTGCAAAATCTTTCATCAATTCCTCAGGCATCTCGGCATAAACCTCAGCCAGGCTACCACTGATTAAAGACCGCATGATGGTCATCTTCTCAGTTTCCCTCACTGAGAAGTCCACAAACGCTCTTTCCACTAAGGAAAAGAACACCTCAGGACAATCTCCCTTGTGGTACACAGGGAATTTCTTCAGGTCAGCCTTAGACAGTTGGCCTCCCTCAGAATCCCTATTATTATTATTGTTCTGGTTCATCATTTCCAGTTTTCTTAATTCAAACGCCATTCTTTCTTTTTCCAGAGCAATTTTCTCTCTCTCTAATCTTTCTTCTTTTTCCAATTGCCTCATCCTCAGTTCATGCTGTTGGGCTATGAGCAATTTTCTGAGTTCTGGGTCCTGCTCTCCTGTGCTGTCACCTTGCACTGAGCCAAATTCATCCTCAGAACCTTGGTCAATCTGGGGGTCTTTCACTTCACTCATGTCTGCTATCTGGCTTCGAGTCAAGGGCATAATCCCCCCTCAGAACAGGCTGCTTTAAAAAGTCAAGCCCCAGAATAAAACGACCACTTTTTTCCTTTTTTTTTTCTCAGAACCAGCTCTCCCCAGAGATTGCTGCTGTTCTTCAGCACTTAAATTGCAACAGTATCGAGTCAGAGCCTACCCCCCTCTGCTGGGCCTCTCAGCTGGCAAGCTAGCTCACTGTTGCTACGCAGATTTGCCTCAGCTTTTTCCCGCCAAAACTAGGCTGCCTCAGAGCACCTTAATCTAAGTCTCCCCAGTTGGCACGTTCTTCTACTAGCGCACCTCCCCGTGAGGTACACCTAGAAGATTACCTACGCGCCTCAGACTGTCCCTGACTAGACCCCCCTTGCTCTGGGCACACTTGCCAAGGCTTTGCTGGACCGCTGGACAACTGGACCAGTCGTATCCCACACGCTGGACACCAATCAATGTGACAAACCCAGACCCACTGGGATCTATCACACAGTTACTAAGCTGCCACCAACCATTCCCTATAATAAGTCACACAGACCAGGGATGGATTTTTAAACAATAAAAGGATAAGGTTTATTCTAAATACAAACAGGGTAAATAAAACAATCAGGTGAATAAAATAAAGTAACGTGGCTTATTCTTACACACACAAGCATACAGTTTGGTTCACCTAGAACCTTTAACTTAAAGCACAGACCCTGAACCCATCAGTTCTGGCTAACCCACAGACCCCTGAACCTTTTAGGGTGGTACTCTGACACACAGTAGTACCCTGTCAGACACCCAGACTCCCACAACAGCTTCTTCTTCCCCAGCTGCTGCTTCGTCCCAACCCAGTGTCTCACAGTCTGTCTCAGCATCATCCTTCACCACACAGGCATCACATATTTATACAGTACAGCCCCTCCTCCTGATGTCCCGCCTTCCACTCCCCATAGGATGGAACTTTCCCTCCAAACCCATGACAGACAGGTAACATCAGTGCTGTTATGTAACAGAAAGGTCCAGGCCGGATCACCCTCCTTCCTCCAGGACGATTCCTGGGGTAAACCACTACAGTCCATTCTAGAGGATCGTATCCTCTTCCTCTCCCGCCAGGTATTATCGGATCTGGGAGTAAACCACCTCCTAAAGAAAGGTTAGGGAATTCAACAGTGATACCGGTCGCGCCTCCTGCTCCGAGCATGGGTTCTGTCTGCACCCCTCGGTTCACCTTTCGTTCAGGATCCCCGTCTGTCCAAAATCTAAAAACGTGCGCATTCTTGTCCTCCTTTATATCCTCCCACACGATGAGGTCTAGCTCCTCCCCTCCCTCGTCAGCCAGGCATACTTCTGCCGGTTTTCCTCAAATCTTTCTGCCTGCTCTATCTCAAGCAAAACTTCCTCTACACACCCACTCTCCTCTATGGTCTCTTTCTTCTCTGAGGACAACGCACTCCTCTTCTCGCCTTCACAATGGGGAAGAGGTGGGCAGACAACTGGCAACAAAAATTGAGTGGTCCTGTACTGGCTGAAATTTTGATATAGCTGTTAAAAAATGAAGCAGGAAAGAACTGGATTGGGGACCATTTAGAACCATTGTATGGCTTGTTGTGTGATACAACAGGAGTCACTATGGATTTTGAGAGTGTAGCTTTGGCCTAGAAAACAGTGGTAAAATGAAAGAGAAACAAAATATGATTAGGAATTACAAACAATTCCATTAAAAGTGACTAAAGCACAGAGTGCATCAATAAAAATAAAACAACAGCACTTGATCAGTCAAATATCCCCATCAGGAGTAATGTGCAGTATCTGAGATGTCAAAGGACTGGCTGTTGCCTTTTCACTGGCTATCAGTAGAAGGACAAGAGGGAGAGAAGGATGAACCTAAGAGCACATCCAGATAGGGGGAAGTTGGAGTGGTCTGGTTTGCACTTAAAAAGGTTCTTTAGTGCAATCTATTTCATCTCTCTCTTGAGTGATCCTTCTGTTCACTCTGCTTGTCATTTTTCTTTCCATGAGAAGGGTCCAGACAGGTCTTTGGATCACTCCAATTTGGCCCCAATTGATTAATGAAACTGCTTTTCCCATGCATCTTTCCCATGGCTATCATTCAGTGGGCTGCGGTAACTTCCCTCTTTTTTTAAAAAAAAATAATAAAGTGACATAGTGAAACAACAATGCATCTACCTAGTCTAGATATCTAGCTGTGGAGCCAGAGCTTGGGAGTTACATAAATGTATCCCATTTATCTAGAATAGCGCTACATCAATAGGAAGATATATTTTAAAAAAATTAAATGGTACAGCAGGTGAAAATAGAGGAGGGGGTTGTCTATTGTCCCTTTCAATGCCACAACCCATCAAACAGATCACAGTGTCATCACCTCAGTTAACACTGCCCACAGCTCTATTATGGTGCAAACTAACTATCCACACAGGCTACAGAATGGTAATTAGGAGCATTCTGAATAATACCAGAAAACCTGTAGCCCTAGTGCTGTGCCAGAAAGGAGCACAACTGCTCTAAAAAGGGGCTGGATGGATTGCTCTAAATCTAAACACATGTGGTCATTTGATTCAAATGAAACAACACCAAATGTGATCCAAATATTCTGGTATATGCCCATCTGGATATGCTCTGAATTTCCTTTCAAGATAGTTTCACAGTCTGGGAACAACCACTGAAAAGTCCTTTTGTTAATGCTGGAAAACTGAAATGACGCTGCTTCAGAATGGCAGGAGCTCAATTTTCCTTGCCTTTATATTTCAAAATGGGACCTGATTTAATTCATGTTCTAATAGTAGGAACTGATTGGGAACAAAAACTGATGGTTGTACATTAGTTTGAGCAGATCTGATAGCTATGAGGCCTGAAAGATTTCCTGGAAACTCAAAACTGAATTTCGGATTTCAGTGTAGAAATGTGTTGGACTAGATACTTAGGGAAGAAAGGGAATGAAGACATGGAATAGTTTCTTTAACAGACTCCACAGGAGACCTCAGTTTAAACACTGTGGATCAATATGGCCTAGCTGTCGGCACATTACAAGAGGAAAATAAAAATCCATTCATTTAGCAATCTGTGATTCTTGGTTTGTTTTATTTTTTATAAAGAAAAAAAAACTCAGTTTAAATCCTGTCTGGAAGGAAAAAGAACATTTTCATGCTGTTATACCCTACAGTGCATAATAGAAGAAGTTGAATTGTGACGTGTTGATTAGCTGGGGAGCCAGGTTCTGAAGACAATGAGGCATCAAGAAAGTGCCTCTAATTATTTGAAGCAAGCTGATGTCAAAGGAAATTTCCTACAGTTTCATTATTTTTACATTGGAGCTCAAATTTGGTGATCCACAGTAGTCTAACTGAGAGTTGATAAATTAGCTATTTTCAGGTCCCTAGATATTTTAACGATAATTACCAAAGAAAAGAATATAAACCCATATTACATAAAATACAGGGAGGTGACTTTCCCCCCAGAAGGGGCAACATAGCTGTAACAAACAAAATTGGGGGGGGGGGGAGGGACAATTATAGGCAAGAGATGCATTTATTTCTTATTAGTGTAGCTGAATCTATTTATGGTAAAACTGGTTTCTTTTTAAAGTGAAGTCCAGTCATCTCACCACATTTCCATAAAATGATGCTCCAGGCTAAACTAGACAAGATATTTAAAAAGCTGTGTTTAGTCGCACATGCACCCATTTTCTCTAAGAGCCGTTAAGAAGCTTTGAGATGATAAAGGAAGAACATGAGAGGCAGGAAGGATTTACAAATCCTCTCCTAGCCTCACCATATTCATGCAGTTCAGGTTTTCCCTTATCTACTTTTCAAAAACGAAACAAAAACTGAGGTGAGATGTCTCCAGTGTCCTGAATTTCCCCTCAGACCCAAAATTAGGCATGAAATGGGAAGTTTGAGATTTAATCTCTGCGATGGGTCTTAAAAGGTTAAACTGCAGTTGCTCCCGCACCCACAATATTTGCATTACTGCGTGAGGAGAGGTTAATCCTCAAACTGTCATTTTTTCACTTATCACATACATTGAACTGTATTGGTTCTTTTGGTCTACAGGCTGCAAGGCAAGGTAAAAGGGAAAGGGTAAAGGCAAAAGGACTAGTATTTTTAGTTTAAACCTAGTACAGTGTTAGAAGACACATTTGGGCTATTTAGATTGAGGGAGGGAGAGACGTTACTAAAGCTGAGAAACGACCCAATGACAGGATGAAGGGGGATGAACATTTGAGAAGCCTCAGAGGACCACATTCTGCCCCAAGAGGGCTGGGTGCAGACCCAGGCACTGAGGTTTCCCCACTCCTGCAATTAAGGGATGTCTTTCTTTCATGGAAGAGGAACGTGGTGGCGCTGCAGGTTAAACCGCAGAAGCCTCTGTGCTGCAAGGTCAGAAGACCTGCAGTCGTAAGAACGAATCCACGCGACGGAGTGAACCCCCGTCGCTTGTCCCAGCTCCTGCCAACCTAATGGTTCGAAAGCATGCAAAATGCAAAAATGCGAGTAGATACATAGGTAACACCTTGGTGGGAAGGTAAACGGCGTTCGATGTCTAGTCATGCTGGCCATGTGATCACAGAAGATTGTCTTCGGACAAATGCTAGCTCTATGGGTTGGAAACGGAGATGAGCCCTGCCCCCTAGAGTCGGACACGACTGGACAAATTGTCAAGGGGAACCTTTACCTTTATTTTTACCTTCTTTCATGGAATACATCTACAGTCTGCCCTCACATAAGCAAGGTTAGTCTTTCAGTACTGAACGGGCCAAACTACTGGCAAGCTTCTCAGCCAGAATATTGCACTGTTGAAAAATGATAGCAAAAACATCATCGTGAAGCAAATTCATCGTTAAACGGGGTAATAATCAAGCGGGGCATGATTGTATTCTTGTTAGAATTTTGACAAATTCTGTCTTTGTTGCTTGAAATAGTTCTATTGCTATTCAAACTATCCATGGTGATTTATTTCTTCCTAGCAATTTCAGAGCAGCTTTCACTTCACTTTCCAGAGCAGCAAGTTCTTTGTCGTAGGATTCTTCTTCAAAGGAGTCTGACATACTCTTCATCATCTTCAGTATACTGCCTTTCTTTAAAAAAAAATGGGGCTTTACAACCTTGTATGCTGCCTCTAGTAGGTGCGGCTCGGAGGGGCCTTTCTGAGCTGGGGTAATTGTCAATCTATCCCGCACTAACCAATCATTCCTTCCCTGCCTCTGAATTCAAAGAAAACTCCATCTCTTTCCCTCTCTTTAGTCTGTTGTAAGCAGTCAGCCTATTGAAATCTGTTGTTGAAAGCAGCCACGTCTGTCAGTTTGCTGTTTGATCTGTTGATCAGTAGCTAATTAAACCTTTTATTCTTTCTCCTACTAGTATCTCAGAGTGAGTTATTGAGATTGTAAGTGCCAGCTAATGAGAAAAGGGATGGACCACTATGTGGAACTTGAAGCTATTTTGTTCTGCAAATCCTGCTGCGTAGCTACAAGAATTTAACCAGAAATATAAAACTCTGCAGCACTTTTCTGGTAAGAAATCTTTTCCTTTCAGCAAAGTGTAATTGACCCCCTAGCACACAATATCAGGTTCACAGCAGCAGCAGTCTGGTCCTTCAAATACTATCGATATAACAAAAGATAACCAGCATGTACTGACTTGGAAAAAAAATTGCATATATGCTATTTGAAGCAGCTATTCCTCATCCCAGGAGCTGCATTTCTCTAACACAAAACCTCGATTTTCTGAAGGGGACATTTCTTTTCATCAGCTCCCACAAGATTTTAAAAAGGTAGATTTCTATGGATTATACACAGGTATGGGGAATGAATGTTAAGCATACACTGAACAATTGTATCCAAGCACAACTAACAGGATGCCTATAAACAGTTTATAAGTCTGAAGAAACAAGCTGGAAAAATACAAAGTGAACACTTTCCTATTCTCTTCTGAAAATGAAAAATCCTTCTGGGTCTGTCCCCCCCCCCCCCCATTAAATTAAGAAGTTCAAGACAGCAGTTCCCTGACAATATTTACATTTTTGCCAGTTTGCTTCAAGCAATGAGTTTCTAATAATTCTTCCTTTCCTTCATGAGATTCTAACAAACAAAATTAGATTTGGTTATAAAGGTGGCTTCTTTCATAAACCAAGTCCATTCTAATATTGAGTTATCTCACTGCATTTCTATACAAGAACATTTCATTTTTTTCGGTTGATTGTCCAAGAAAACACAGAGTAAACACAACAAGGTACAGGTGTATGTCTCCTATTTGGAAGCAGTAGGAGATGCAGTATGTTGTTCGCAATGTGTAATGTCATCATTTTTCTTAAAAGATTTTGGTTATAGGTATTGCAGAGCAATAAATGTTTTAAAATGCAATTTTCGATGTTTCTTCAGAGGTATGCCCCACTGTGCCTCCTTGACAGGGGCAGGACTTCATGATCCAGCTGTGCAGGTCTAAGATGATGATGATGACACAATAAGACTTCAACCACTGAATCAATGGAAATTAAGTAGTTTAATTCTTATATAAGTTTCACTGATTCAAAAAGTTTACTGTGATTGGAACCAACAGTTGCATTTAGGCCAATGAAATGTGCTTCTATAGCCATATCTACAACACAGTGCGGTTTACTCTCATGTAAGTCCATATAGAATTGCAGCCTTCCAGAATGTGTCCTTAACGTTCAGGAAACTACTTTTAAAATGTATCTTGTTTAAAGCTCTCTAATCTGACTTGTGTTTCACATTAACTGATTTCAGAGCCATGCATCAACTTTGAATGAGTGCATTGCTCTCATATGAAAATAAGGTTAACTAAAAGCTGTGGCACTTTGAAATAAATATCTTTATAGCTCCTACGGAACATATCTTTAAGGTCTGAAGCATCAAACACTTGTACTGATCAAAGACCAACCCTGTTGTGAATAAATGATTAAGTCCTAGGAGAATTCATCAAACCTAATCAGATAGCCTCCATGTTTCTTTTTACATGTTGTCATATTTTTCAAGTCAAGCTACTGCAAATTACTTGGCTTCTTGTCATTAATTATATTTTAATGGCAAACCTGCCCCTTGTATTTTCACTAGTTTTGAAAATATGTTTGATGTGTCTTTGGGAAAAATTAAAACATAAAGAATTTTTTGTACTTCAGAAATCACTCCTCAGATATTCAGTTAACAAGTCTTCAAATGAAAACTCTTCCTGTCTTAAAGAGGCTGCTGAACTATTCTTTATTTTAGCATTTTATAACAGCAGCTCTGCATTTTCCTGAATACAGTTTCTTGGATGTATGAAATTTGTTTCAATTCATTAAGAATTTATAGGAATGGACACGTTTCTTTGTTTTTGGCATGGAAAGAATGTGAGATTTAAAGCATTTGACTGTGAGAGCAACTGATGTTCATGGTATACTTTTTAGCACCACATCACCATAAGAAGCAGAAATCATACTAGTGTTTTATAGATGTTATTCTGTGAGATCACTCTTCTGAACAAAACCCATGATTAGCAAGCTAATTTGCAGAACATAAAAGGTTTGAAAAATTGTTATGACAATCAGATATCTTTTAGCACTTCAGGATTTCTTACTTTTAATGATGCACTGCCTATAATGTATATTTTGACCCTTTCTCATCCAATAATATCCAGGGCATTATGTTCTTAAATCTTAAAAGTCTGAATTTGAATCTCGGCATATTCAAGCATGGTAGCATTTTGTTTTAGTATGAACATCGGCAGATTTCTTCATAGAATGGAAAGAACCTGAGGTTTAAGAAGTGCAAACGTGCAGGGAAATATAACACACAAACATTTCTACAATACACCCGCAACAAAAAACACGCTGATCACCATAATCACCATAATCACCCAATCTCCTGAAAAGGACAAAAAGCTGATCCCACAGCTATAAATACTCAACTATCCCACAAACTGCACCAGAGCACAGACAGAGTTCTGACTCCTGTCCTCTGAAGATGCCGGTCACAGAGACTGGTAAAATGTTAGGAAGAAAAACCTTCAGAACAGGGCCAAACAGCCTGAAAAACCTACAACCATCGAATCCTAGCCGTGAAAGTCTTCAAGAATACAATTTTTTTGAGGGAAGATTTCCAATCCTGCTTCCCTTCTTGACCAGGTTTTGCTACTTTACAGCAGCCTCTTGCCAGTATTGCTAGGATCTTGTTCATGGCTAATACCAGGAAATGTAAAGAACAAAACAGACAGGGCTTACAAACTGTGATTAAACTCCATCCAAGAAGGTTTTGTTATTATTTACTTATTGAAACCCTGACTCTGAATATCTTGGGTATAGAGCTTTTTCATTTCATTGAATCGGGAGTTTTATATTCAGTAGCGTTTCAAAGTCTGGATGAACGCTGACCTCTTTAGTCCCTCTTGTACTGTTGAAAACAATTCTTTTCAATCACCAGAAGGGCAAAGCAATAAACAGAAAACACAGCTGATTCTTCTCATGGAATATGCTTATCCTTATAGCCTGCACTGCCACTGGAGATAAACTGTGCTACTGACAGCACATACTGAAGTGTTACTATTCAGCACCCTTTCAGTCCCGATTCTCAGAATGCCATGTTGAGGTAAGTTAGCAGTCTACAAGATGATTCACGTATACAAAAAACAAACAAAACAAAAAACAAACAAAAAAACCACTTGATGGTACATTGTTATCACACTCCATAACTTGTGGATGAACCCTGCAATGACCTCCAGTGTGTTCAAAGTACGTATTATCAGGTGTGGAAAGCTCTGTCTTTGATCTGTGTTGGCAGTTTCTGACATGGACATCGTCAATTAAAGAAACAGCAATTGAGGGCTGAACGTGGAGAGGAAAGCTCATACCATGTGTGAGAAAAACAAGTTCCGGTAGTAGTTCTTTTCTGTGAATTCTTGTGCAGGTACTCATATAGGGGATAGTTAAATTTTGCCCCTCCAAATGTTACGGAATTCACATTGATGCTCACTATGCTAGTTGAGTTCCTAGTAAGCCCCTACTCACAAGAAGACTTTCCCTGGAGCTGGGAATTCCTTTTCAGTAGCTATAGCCATGTCCTTCCCTTTTCTTAGCATTGCTCCTGCAGACAGGTAGCCCAGCTTCTTTATCTGCCTCTGGAACTGGACATCTCCCAGAGTTCCTAGCAAACACTGGGGCAAGTCCTCTTGTGAATAGGAAGCTAGGCCAGAGCCTGGCCTATCCTAGGCCATGAAGTCTTCCACCCCTGACTTTCTACAGATGAGCACAAGTATGGATCTGGCAGATTAGAATTCCCAGAATGGAGAATTCTGAGATCTGGAGTCCAAAACAAATAAACATAAAACGAAAAAGAAAAGAAAAGCAAAAAATGGCATACCCCCTAGTCTTTAATGAAGCAATCAACTCATTTACAGTTTGAGGACAGGACAGAATTCTTTAAAAAATAAATTCTTAGGAGCATTAGGAGAGGCACGAAAAAGTATTCGGGACATACATTTCTCAATCTTGTTCTATCAACTTTGACTTGAAAATAGTCTGCAATGCTGTATAGACAATCCAGGAAAGCTCTTCATGAAATGGAGGTTGCCTTCCTTTCTTATAATCTGTAACGATCCCGTCTCCCTAAAGAGACTGATCACGGTCAGGGAGTCCCTCTGGGCACAAAACTTCCACCTTTATTTCCTGAGGTAGGTCCTCTAGGCCTCAGAAGTGCATAGTAACCACATAGACAAGTCTGAACCTTAAAAGTAACCTTGATTGCTTCTAAAGCAATAAACCATAGACTATGTGCTTCCTTAGAATGCACACCAGCCTTGCAAAGTAGGACAGTAGGACCTTTTAACTTACAGTAAGGTAAAAGGTAAAGGTTCCCCTTGACAATTTTCTGTCCAGTTGTGTTCGACTCTAGGGGGCGGTGCTCATCCCCGTTTCCAAGCCATAGAGCCAACGTTTGTCCGAAGACAATCTTCCGTGGTCACATGGCCAGTGCAACGTAGACATGGAACGCTGTTACCTTCCCACCGAGGTGGTCCCTATTAATCTACTCGCATTTGCATGCTTTCGAACTGCTAGGTTGACGGGAGTTCACTCTGTCACGTGGATTCGATCTTACGACTGCTTGGCCTTCTGACCCTGCAGCACAGGCTTCTGTGGTTTAGCCCACAGCACCACCACGTCCCTAACTTACAGTAGCAACTATTAATTCTCTTTTGTCCACACAGGATTTAGATGGTCCTGCTGTGTCAAGAGACTAGATCCTTGTTGAAGAATTATATTTGTTTTATTAAGAAAATAAAGTTTCATTAGAATACAGTTGTAGCTTTAAAGCATAAACACTGAGCATTTTCAGACTATTACAATGTTTAAATAAACTTACAATTTCTAATTAAAATGAAAACAGCTAGGTAATCATTTTTGCTCTATGTCCTACATGTTGACATCTAGAAGCTGGGTTATCCCCCCCCCCTTCTTCTTGAAAAGAAAAACAAGCCTCTCTGTCTCACATTCCACAGCATTCATGGACCAACCTTTTTACATACACAAACCCTCTCATTTTACATATCTTTAAGACCTCTTTCCTAATTACTCTTTCAAGCTGTCAACCAATTAAGTCCAAGTAGGTGTAATTCAGAACACTCCAATCACTGCCCAAAGTTCTCATGATCCAGAGTCCAGGTGTCTTATCTTCTCCCAGTTAGTGTTTTTTGTTGCGTTTCTTCTCTCTGGACTGTCCGACCTTGTGCCTTTGACAAACAACACTGCACAACAAGCTCATGAAAAACATTTCTTTTAAATTCATCTTACACAGCACCTAACAGGCTCCATCTTAGTATAGCTACAATTCCCAGTTTCCTTCCATTTCCTTACAGTTCAATGTTGGTCCATAGTGGTTATGCTGTACATAACCACATAGTGATTAGGCTGTAAGCTCTTTTGCTTCCTTAAAATTGTTTCCCAAAATGCACCTTTTCCATGAAAGCTATGTCTACCGTGTCCTCCTGAAACTAAGCCTGGAGATAGCCTTCCCCAGCTACAGTTCTCAGAGTTCCTGACCATTAATCATACTGGCTAGAGTTGATGTGAGTTGAAGTTCGATATATCCGGAAGGCACCATTTGGAGAATACTGCCTGAGTACATACTGCTTTTGAAAAGTCATTTTCTTTTGCTGCTACCTTTGATTCTACTTATCTCAATTGAATAACATGTCTTGGGTATCAAATTTCAAGGTTGCTCTGACACCAACAGTCTGAGGAGGACAGTTTGGGTTTGATCGCCAGTCATTGGGGAACAAGTATCGAAGGATGCTTATGTTTTTGTTATGATCTTCTCATAGGCTAGCCATTGGGGGAAGAGATGCTCAGCTAGGCAGGTCTTCCCATTTTTGTGCTGGGCAGGTGAATCAGAGTGGAAACCTTCCTTCTCTGGTCTGACTGTCCACAGTTTATTTAGAATTCCCCTGCCAGCCGATGCAAGGGCAGCAAGGGAGCCCCACCCCATGTTGACCAATCAGGAGCCAGAAGGGAGGCAGGAGAATACCAAGCAGCCACCCTCCTCACGCTGCCACACTGGTATCTCCCCCTGCCCTGAGCTTGGCACTTGCCAAGCTCCTGGCAGCCTTCCCTGGCAGCCACAAGGGATGCCTAGGTAGATCTCCACGGAGATCTCCTTTGGAAGCACAGCCCACCCCTCCCTTGCTGGCATTCTATAACCAAGGGAACTCTAGCTTTTACTTGCCATGCCAAACCAAGACGAGTCCTTCAGTATTTCAGGAAAGCATTCAGTCAAGACAGGTCCTTCTAAGATACCAACAATTCTGAGGCTGAATCCTACTGTATTTTTTCCCCCCATTCTCACAAGAGGAGCATGTGGAAGCTGTGTGCTTCTAGGGAACATGTCAAGTGTGCACTGGGCATGAGATCAGCCACACATCTGAGGAGAGATTAGCAACTCATGGATTAGTAGTTGCAGTTTCTGTGATTCCCTTTGTGTGTATACATACAAGCCTGAAAGGTTCCATCTATAATAATCTTTTAATGTTTCAAAGAGAGACTAGGGGAGAGAGCAGGAGCTTAAAATATAACTTTATCCTGAAAAGCCTCATGACCCCTTTGTGCAAATAACCAACTACCAAATGGCTTTAGAGATGTTCCTGAAATTACAAATTCCTGAGTGTCAATTAAATATAGAAAATACATTTTGTGACAAGATATGTCACACTTAAGGAAATGGGTGATCACCAGTGTCTGGGAATTGTTTCTTTGCTTTTCTACTGGAAGCAGGCTTTTAGGTCTGAGTGTTGTTATGAAGGTTGGCTGAATAGCTCAGTGGTTTAGGTATCTGGCTGTGGAGCCAAAGGTTGGGAGTTTGATTCCCCACTGGGCCTTCAAGGAGAAGAACCAGCCTATGTAACCATGGGCAAGCTGCACAATCCCAGGATGTCCCTAGAAGAAGGGAATGGGAAACCACTTCTGTGTATTTCCTACCTAGAAAACCATGGAAAGGGTTGCTCTAAGTCAGAATCAACTTGATGGCACACAAGTATTATTATAAAGTGAAAGATCCAGTTTGTTGAAGATTGCAATGGATGGTTTCCTATTTAGAGAGCCTAATTGGCCACTACGGTTGCCATGGATACAGCCCAGGTAAAACCTCTCTGATGTCAGAATGAGGTCACAATCCAGAGAAGTCCTGTTTCTCTGCCAACGTATTGTCTTTTTATTCTGTTATTGCTGCTTGTTATGCGATTGTTATCATCTTTTCTTATTCCTGATGTTCTTGTTATGAAACATTTGATGTTTCTTCCATGGGATTCCACCCTTTTTTTCTGTTTCACTCTTTCTCAGCTCTTGCAGACCTCCTCTTACCTTATTCTTTATGGATGGGCCGTATCCCTTTCCAAAAGGGCTGGAGGAAAGCTTCGTGGATACCACGGAGTGGCTCAAGAAAGGAAGCCATGCCCCTTACTCTGCAAGAGCTGAGGAAGGCAGTGAATAATCAACAGGTTGAAGGTCATTTATTCACAACAGTTGCCCTAAGTTGGAGACAACTTGAGGGTGACCCTAAAAGTTCCCCCCAATTGGGAAAGGGAACATGATTATCAGGTGCCATCACAGCCTTTCTGATGTATGACGTACGATAACATGCCAAGCAGAGCTTGCTAAAGTTACTGCGGTGTTTGCCCTTGTGGCCCCTGCCTGTTCTTCTGTCACAAAGGCTCACATTTTGTGATGTGGGGCGATCATCACATTCCTGCCCCCTAAGAAAAAGTTTGTTTCATGAGGGGAAACCTTACAGTTTACTCTTACGAACAACGGAACATACAGGGAAAATTACATACAAAACACTTACCATCATAATAATATGCTTACCAGTTATGTCCTACATCTTATACCATATTTTACCATATACTGTACTTATACCTACCTTATACCAGTTTTCTCTCTATTATTATGCCCACTAGATCAAACTTACTACTTTAAACATTTGAAACAATCACTGCAGTTACAAACATTCACATTACTGACATTAAGACTGATTCCATTACCTCTACATTAATAACTCTACTCACCATTATTTTTACCATCATTCATCACCATCCAAACTGCATTTTAATCGTATTTCACCATTATACATAAACAGAACATTTAATACAACATTACATGTTGTATTAAATATGTTATTAGCCACCCAGAGTAATCAATTGACTAGATGGGCGGGGTATAAATTCAATAAATTAATAAATTAATAATAAATACAGTGGTGCCTCACAGAACGGTCGCTCCGTAGAGCGACGAATCCGCGCAACAGTGCCGTTTTTGCGATTGCAAAAGTGATCGCAAAACGGCACCTAAATAGGACACAATTCACAGAGTGAAGGTCGGTAAGCAGTTCGCTTACCGACCTTCGCTTTGCGACCCGCCTATCAGCGGGTCGGCGGGTCCAAAATGGCTGCCGCGCGACCCCAAAATGGCCGCGCGTAGAGTTTTCGCGCCCTTGGTAAGCGAGGGGAGGGCACGAAAACGCTGTCGGAACAGCCAAATGGCTGCGCGCAGCATTTTCGTGCCCTCTCCTCGCTTACCAAGGGCGCGAAAACGCTGTGCATGGCCATTTTGGCTGCTCTGGCGGCCATTTTGGACCCGCCGGACAGCTGATCGCAGCCATTTTCGTGCCCTCATTCAGCGAGGGGAGGACGCGAAAATGGCTGCCAGCCGCCCAGAAGCATCGTTGAACGGTGAGTATTCAGCCCAATTGGAACGCATTAAACACTGTTTAATGCGTTCCAATTGGTTTTCTTGCCCCGTTCAACGATGCTTTCACACAGCGAGGGTTAATCCGGAAAGGATTAACCTCGCTGTGCGAGGCACCACTGTACACACTTTTATCCACCCATTAGTCATTTGGTCTTCAAGACAACACATCAGCCACCATGTTCTGGGTCCCTTTCACATTTCAAAATCAAAGTCTTGTAAGAGTAGGGCCCACCTCAACAGTTTGTTGTTGTTGGACCAAATAACCCGTAGCCACAAAAGTGGGGAATGGTCAGTGCATAACACAAAATGTCTGCCCCAGATATAAGGTTTCAGTTTTTGCAATGCCCAGACTATGGCTAGGCACTCCCTCTCAATCGTGGATAAATGCTTCTCACCCGCCTGCATTTTCTTGCTGATGAAGGTCACAGGATGATGGTTTCCGTTGTCATCAGCTTGGCTCAGCACGGCTCCCAGCCCAATGTTGGACGCATCCGTGAAGATTACAAATTCACATTGGAAGTCTGGTGCTCTCAGGACTAGACCAGTAGTCAATGCTGTCTTAAATTTGTTAAAGGTGTCCTCACAGTTGGCCGTCCAATGGATTTTCTCAGCTCGTCTTTTGTGGGTTAGATTAGACAGAGGGGCAGCTACCTAGCTGAAGTTAGGCACAAAACATTGATAGTAGCCTGCTAACCCTAGAAAAGTTCTTATTTTTTTCTTGGATGTAGCCATGGGCCAATTGTTAATAGCCTCTTTTCAATTCAAGGGGTTTGATTACGCCTCCACCTACTACATGGCTTAATTATTTTAACTCTGAACTCCCAAGTTGGCATTTACTTGCTTTAACTGTTAAACCTGCCTCATGAATCTCCGTAGCACAGTTTCTAGGTGGATTTTGTGCTCTTCCCAGGTCTGGCTATAAATCCCAATATAGTCCATGTATGCTACTGTGAACTCTCTAAGCCCCTGTAAGGTTTTGTCCACTAGCCTTTGAAAGGTCGCTGGGGCATTTTTCAATCCAAAGCTCATGACCTGGAATTCAAACAAGCTTAGGGGGCTACAGAAAGCCTTTTTTCTTGATCTTTGGGGTGTAGGGGCATCTGCCAGAACCCCTTAGTCAGGTCGAGGCTTGAAATACTGTATACTGAAATTTTCCTATGGTATCTATAAGGTCATCTAAACCAGTGGTTCTTAACGTGGGCGATAATGCCCCCCAGGGGGCGATTTCATTTTTCAGGGGGGCGGTAGAACGAAAAGGGGCGGTGTGGGGGCGCTGGAGCAGGAGGGGGGCGATAGGGGGGCGCTGGAGCAAGCCAAACCTGTGAAGATGGCTGCAGCCTTTTTACAGTGTGCATGAATATATATTTTCCTCCAATTTTAATTTAGTTTCAGACTTTTTGTCTTGAAATTTTTAGTTCCTGCATTTGTTTTTATGCCCTTTTCATATTTCTTTTTGCGTCTTAAAATTCACTTGCAACTAAATCATTAAATGTTACTTTTTGGGGGGCATTTCATTTTCTTGGAATTTAATTTTGTTTTCAGGGATCATTGGATTTAAGTGTCTTAAATAAATAAATAAATAAATAAATAAATAAATAAATAAAATTAAATTAAATTAAATTAAATTAAATTAAATTAAATTAAATTAAACAAAGATATCACCGCGGGGAGGGGGGCGATGATAACTTCCTCAATGGCTCAAGGGGGCGTTTCTTTCAAAAAGGTTAAGAACCACTGATCTAAACGAGGCATTGGGTAAGCATCTGTTTTAGTGATGTGATTTAATTTTCTATAGTCTATGCAGAAGTGGATGCTTCCACCTGGCTTATCCACCAACACTATTGGGGCTGCCCAAGGGCTAGAGGAAGGAATGATAATATTTGCCTTCAACATTTCATCTAGCTCCCCATGAACCTTAGCAACATATGGCCCTGTTACCTGATAAGGAGTGACGGCTATGGGTATGCATCCCTGGTATCTATTTTATGCACTACACCCTTGGCCACACCAGGCTTATTCGAAAAGACTTTTTTGTATTTTAGAAGTAAGCCTCTAACCTCTTCTTTTTACTCTAGTGATAGAGTAAGGCTAATGATAGCTTCCTCATGGTTATACTGTGGTTCACCCTTCCTTTCTCAATATTGCTATTCAGGTTTGTCATTGGGAGTCTCGCTGATGGCATATAAAACAAAATTTTCCTTTCTATAATATGGCTTGGTCATACTCACATGTACAACCCTTCTGCCTTCTTCTCCCTCCTCCTGAAGTACATAATTCATGACGCTCGTTGTAGAGATTATTTTATATGGACCTGACCATGCTAGTTGTAATTTATTTCCTTTAATGGGTCTCAGCATTAATACTTCTTCTCTGGGATTAAATATTCTTTCCCTGGCCTTCCTGTTGTACCAGTGTTTTTGCTTTCCCTGAGTGCTCTTTAAGTTCTCTGCTGCTGTTTCCAGAGACTGTTGTAAGGAGTTCGTCAGCTCATCAATGTATTTGATAACTGACTCAGGGTCATCCTCTCTATATTCTTCCCAGTTTTGATGGAGTAAATCCAGGGGTCCTCTAACTTTCCATCCAAATAATAACTCAAAAGGGCTAAATCCTGTACTTTCCTGGGTTATAGATCTATAAGCATATAACAATGGCTGCAATTTATTGCCCCAGCCATTTGGATTTTCAGCTGTATACGCCTGAATCATCCTCATTAGGGTACCATTAAATTTCTCAACTAAACCATTGGTCTGGGGATGATAAGGAGATGATGTGATGTGGGTAATGCTGCAGACTTGCCACAGTCTCTTCATTAATTTGGAAGTGAACGAAGTCCCCAAATCTGTAATTATCTTGGAAGTGAAACCCATACGACACATATAATTAATTAGGGCATCAGCCACTGTCTCAGTTTCAATATTCCGCAAAGGTACAACTTCAGGATACCTCATGGCATAATTGATAATTGATAAAATAAATCTATTCCCACGCTTGGTAACTTTGGGTAGGGGTCCCACTATATCTAGGCTTATTAGTTGAAAAGGGATCGCGATGACTGGCAATGGGCACAGCTTTGTCATTACCAGTACCCTGTCTTTGGCAGGTGTCACAGCTCTGGCAATATAGCTTAACCTGCTTCCCCATCCCGGGCCAATAGACGTTCTGGGCAATCATTTGCTTAGTACATGAGATACTAAGCCCACCACTGCCACTAATTGTGGCGTTTGCCCTTGTGGGCCCTTTCTTTCTCCATTTCAAATTGGTTTTTCATAGCTAGCTCCTTCAATTTAAATTCTTGTTCTAGTTTCCATTTTTCAAAATCTGTGGAGCTTAGAACACTTTCTCTCTCTGAGGCACCCTCATCAGTCTCCTTCTGTTCCACTGGAGCTAGAGGGTCTCCATTTCCCTCCACTTCTTGAGAAACTTTGTGCCTCTTGAGGATCAATTCCCTCCATTACTGGCTTTTTAGTTCTTTTGGGTGGCATAAGTATGTACCTTCTTGATAAGAGGTACTGATTTCTATTGCTGAGTTAGTCAGGCCTTTTTTTAAAAAAACGTTTACTGCTGTTTTCTTTTCCCAGTAGTTTTCTCTGTAGCTCTCAATCAGCAGCTAAAGATGGCTACACTTTATCTGGCCTCACATCAGCAACGATGTTTCTGGGTCTGAGACAACCTTCTTGCCGTCAGACAAAAAACAAATTCTATTTTCAAGCCTCTGCTTTTTATTTTCCTATCACCTCAGATCCACTCTGACCCTGTGTTCCACTTTTTATCCACTAGTGCTCCCTTATCTCTCAGAGCCTTGAATTTCAAGCTAGCCTACTGGGTCTTTTCAAATCCTGAGGTAAACAAAGAAAAAAAGAATTTTCCCTTTAGAGTCGGTTCCCTATCTTTAGTTACCCCAGATCTGCCTTCAGAAGCCCTGCCACTAAGCTTTTTCACAAAAGCTCTAGCAGGTCACCCACTTCTTCACCACAGACCTCTGACTAAAAGGTACCCACGACTCCAGAAAATTCACTTTTAAACTTTGGCTTTACAGGATTATTTCATATCCCACCGCTGCCACCAATTGTGGCATTTGCCCTTGTGGCCCCTGCCTGTCCTTCTGTCACAAAGGCTCATGTCACGTTTTCCTCTTGCTGCCACCAGTGGATTACCTCAATCCACAATATAATTGACATTTGTCAGGACACTTGTCTTGTGAACACAAACAGAACTTATTTACTGAAGTGAAGCAGATTGAATAATAACCAAAGTCCTTCAGATACACATTATACACATACTTCTTTTCCCTTGCAATATCATTACCACCTTCTCTACCTATTTACCAGCCTTATCACAGTATCTGTGCCCTCTCTCTTTACTAACCAGCCCTTATCTGACTCCTCCTTCTCCTGCCAAACCTCATATAGCTGCTGATTCTGCCTCTCCAGTCCTCTCATAGGCTCATGCAAATCAGTTCATGACTATGAATGGCATGAGTGATGTGGGGCGATCGTCACAGTTACTTTTCTGGACTGCAGCCCCCACTGCCAGCATAGCCCTAGGTCACAATAGAGCTCTTCAGGTACCTCAGGAGAACAAAAATCTAATGACTGAAGAGTCACCTCAAAGGTTGCCTAATTACAGAGGTTGATGTGTGACTACAGTTGGCATCTAAACAGCCATGGCCAAAGAGAAACTGGATTGTCTGATGTCAGAGTGAGGTGACAATCCAGTGAGGTTCTGTTTCTCTGGAAACTGAGAGACAGTTAACTGTCAGGCTGAGCCTTAACCTTGT
The DNA here is from genome assembly GCF_051106095.1 of Pogona vitticeps. Classification (NCBI taxonomy): domain Eukaryota; kingdom Metazoa; phylum Chordata; class Lepidosauria; order Squamata; family Agamidae; genus Pogona; species Pogona vitticeps. The sequence goes on along the minus strand of NC_135783.1, from coordinate 214,512,676 downwards.
CAGAATGGATCTTCTTGGTAGATAAAGGTAAGCTATATTAACCTTTGCTGCTGTGGCATATTTGATATAGAGTACTGGGCAGAGATTCAGGAGACTGGGAGGGGGGTAGGTTAAATCTCTCCTCTGGGGAGTGGCCAAGACAAGCCAATCCTGGAACATCTGTATGTCAAAATGCCTATTAGGATTGCGAGAAATAAGAGATGACTTGAGGACACATGACAACGACATGATCGTTTCCTGGTGGGGAAGAAGTTTTAGAAGGACCTGTTGAGAAGATTTCCATAGGGCTTTTCTGCCTGTCTTGCCCACAGCTCCAAAATACTTGAGCCAGGAGGAATGGCAGACATCACGAGAGGGCAAGACCCTCTTGGACAAGGAAGTGGCAGTCCCTGAGGTGGCTTTTGTTTTCTGGTTTCCTTCCGAGTTTTGCTGTGGAACTAATGTCCATTGTCTTTTCTTCTCCTTTCACAGGTCTGGGGCATCTGGTTTGGAGTCTCAAGCAAGGACTACACATTATTTTATGTAAAATCTTGGCTCTCAGACAGTTGGGTGTGGGTAGGATTTTCTGCCTCAGAGGTCCAAATAATTTCTGCTGTCCTCCATAGCAAACACCTTGATTTAACACAAATGGGAAAACAGGAAACTTGGGGAATTCCTTCACTGTTTAAACACTGACAAATATTTTCTACATATACAGTGGTGCCTCGCATAGCGAGGTTAATCCGTTCCGGATTAACCTTTGCTATGCTGAAGCATCGTTGAACGGGGCAGGGATTTCCATTGGAACGCATTAAACATGGTTTAATGCGTTCCAAATGGGCCAAATACTCACCGTTCAGTGAAGCTTCTTAATGGCCGGCAGCCATTTTCGCGCCCTCGCCTCGCTTAACGAGGGCGCGAAAACGCTGCGCGCGGCCATTTTGGGCCATTTCCGGGCTTCCGGCGGCCATTTTGGCCGCCAAACAGCTGATCGTCAGGCTTCGTTTTGCGAAGATTGGTAAGCGAAACGCTTACTGGTCTTTGCAAAGCGAATTTAGCCCTATTTAAAAAACGTTAAGCGATCGCATTAGCGATCCGAAAAAACGGATCGCTATGCGATTTCGTCGTTATGTGGTGCACTCGTTAAGCGAGGCACCACTGTATGATGAGGATATAGGACTGCAGTTGGAGAAATGGGATGTCCTTTTAACTGACAGAAAAAAAGAAATCACTACATCAGAGGTGTAAAACAACTGAATAAGTCTTCAAAAACCTTGTCCTGAAACCATTCCTGTAAATATTCAAAACAGTTTTATTTGGGAGGGTACTCCTTCATTCTAGAGTACAGAATTAGTTGGGAGTACTGATTTCATAAACACAGAAATATTTAGGTTTGACTTTTTTATATTGGTCATTTTTACAAGGAGCTCTGTTGGACAGGAAGTTCTCTGTGTGACACAAACAGCCATCATAGAATTGATTTGCATTTCACTGTTTTTTTATTTTATATAACTGTGTGCCAAACACCAGTGCAATGAGCTCCTGCCAAACCAGCTTTTGATAAGGACGACCAGCAACATGGAAGGCTTTGTGGTAATTTCATCAAACCACAGATGATATGTACACACTAAGAACTTGGTAAAACACTGAGTTTTGGCACAATGTGCAGTCCTGCTGGTTTCTGGAAGGTCATGACTGAGCAACAACAAGTGTTGCGTAGTGGACAGACTGTTGGACCAGGACTCAAGAGTCTTGGACTCAAATACCTGCTTCTCCATGGACATTAACTGGGAAAATCACACTGGTCCTTCCTTCCTTCCTTCCTTCCTTCCTTCCTTCCTTCCTTCCTTCCTTCCTTCCTTCCTTCCTTCCTTCCTTCCTTCCTTCCTTCCTTCCTTCCTTCCTTCCTCCCTCCCTCCCTCCCGCCTTCCTTCCTTCACATCACAACGTTGTACAATTTAAAATTATAGATATATATGAAATACTGTTTGTAGGACTCCTCAACAACTCTTAATAGAAATTATTGTCATTTGTGGTCATAAAAAAAGACCAATAGTCATTTTGCTCAAAAGCAAGTTTGCAATGCAGTGCTTCTGGAAGTGAAGGATTGGCCAGCTGCATGCTCTTGCTCAGGGGACATGCGAGTGGACTCTCAATGCTTTTCCACTGGTCAAAACCACCTCTGCTTTGACATAGCAGTTTGACCTAAAAGTGGTCTTTGCTAGGTTTTGCACTTGTTCCACCCTCACAGAATCAACATAGCTCCTCCCTTCTTCCCAGCCTGGCTCCACCCCTCGCCATCTGAGTAGCAGGCAAGGAGACCCCTTTTCTCCCTGCTTAACAACTTGATCTCCAGTGCCACCAAGTACATTCTGAAACTCCTCAGATTTTCAGAGTCCCACCCATGCGGCGGTAGTGTGCAGGGGAGTTTACTGAGAGGGTGTGGACTGCTTTCATAAATTCCTTTTCTCTTGTCCTGAATGGAAACATTCCTTGGAAGAACATGGCGAGTCGTCCTGAACACTAACCATACCAGACCCGCTGGAAAGATGGGAACGAATCTCAGCACCTCTTTGCATGGAATATTGCATTAGTAGTGCAATCTTTGGTCTCACTCTGTGCCAGGATCCCTTTCTCTCTCAGCAGATCCCCACCTTCTTCTGTCTGTCCATCCCTCCCCACTGTGATTCCTAGGGTCCCAACCCTTCACATTACCTGGAACCCAAGCTGTTCCTTGAAATTGTAAAATGGTGGGAGATGCCCCAGGATTCCATGGTTCCAATTGGCTGATACACCTGAGCCCTCCTCTTCCCCCATGAACCCCATCTCATTCTCCACCCATGGACCCCCAGTTCCTTACATGATGGTTGCAGCTGCTGGGCTCCAGCAAATGTCGGGCTCTAGTGAGAGTGCCAAATGCAATGGCAAAGAAGGAAAGGAGGTTCTCCCCCTCTCCCCCTCCACCCCTCCATTTTCTTTGCTCCCCTTCTGCCTTCTTCTCTTTCTTTTCCTCCACCATTCAAACGGAATACAAATAAAGCAGAGACTGGAAATGAATGAAGCCGAGCCTTTTTATACTACAGCTCCTGGAATGTTCCAAATGACAGACAGACAAAACCTTTATTGGCATAAAGAGACTAAAACATAACCAAACTAGTTCATTAAGTGCCCCACGCATACAAAATCCAGGATGTAAGAAAGCAGAAGACCATTTACTTTAGAGTGAGGTTTTGCTTTCTCACAACTGAGCTGATGAAACCTGCAATTCTTTCCAGAATGTCAGGCACCTCCACAGAAAATGGACTTTGTCCACATCAGATTTTCCCTCCAATTTTAACAGGACCAGTGCCACAAATTTGGAACGATCACTCTGGTGGAGTGGACAGTGCAGAAGCATGTGGGCAAGAGTTTCCAATGCACCTTACTTGCATGAGCAATGTCTTTCAAGGTGCGGGATTCCTTTGAACCTACCATGTAGTAAGGCTGCAGGCATGAGATGGCTTCCCTTTCTGCTTCCCTTTTCGTAGCTATAGATAATACTGGAATCTTGCCAAAATTTTGGACCAATACAATGCTTGCCCCCATTTATAAAAATGGGGACCCCAACCTCCCAGAAAACTTCAGTTTATTATCAGTAATTGGGAAACTCTATGCAAAACATCTACTAATTAAACTTAATTCCTGGATCAATAATCAGGCATTGCTTGACTCTGAGCAAGTTGGTTTCAGGAAAGGTAAGGCCACAGTAGATAACTGCTTAATACTTTCATATCTTATTAACAAAACACTTAAGCATGAAAATTCTAAATTGTATGTGGCTTTCCTTGACTTAAAGGCAACTTTCGATTCAGTAGATAGTCTCTCTGGGAAAAACTTGAAAACATGGGCATAGATAAAAGACTCCTTTCCCTCATAAGAATTTTATACTCAGGCACAACACGTCAAGTTCGTGCCTCTTGGAAAGATGAGTTAACTAATCAATTTCCAACCGACAAGGGAGTGAAGCAAGGCTGCATTCTTGCTCCCTCCCTATTCAACCTATTTATGAATGGCCTAGCTCCTTTTCTAGCCAGTGTGGAGGGTCATCCACCAAAACTGGGGACGCATCATGTTCCGTTATTGCTTTATGTGGATGATGCTGTTATCATCTCTCGCTCCCATCCAGGTTTGAAATTTTTAATTAACAGAACTGTGGAATACCTGGACAAAAACAAAATGCAACTGGATTATAAGAAATCCAAAATTTTGGTTTCCTCAAAGTTGTGGAAGCAACTTCAATGGAATCTGAATGGACACAAAATTGAACAGGTTAAAGAGTATAAATGCCTAAGCATCTGGTTCCATTCTAAACACTCCTAGTCTCCCCGTCACAGAATTGTTATAAATGTAGCTAGGTTCACTGGTCAAGTAATACTTTGTTTCTATTACAATTCTGGCAATTGTTATGTTCTGGCAGCTTTGCAGGTTTTTAAATCCAAAATTACCCCCCAAATTTTGTATGACATCCCAGTCTGGTTAAATGCCATGGATCAATTGAATGGATACAATCTCAATTCTTACGTAAAGTGCTAGGGCTTCCAAGTTGTGTTCCCTACTCGGTCCTTTGTCTAGAGACTGGATTTTCCTCTTTGGAAACGATGGCTTGGCGAATATAATTTCAATTATGGCTAAAATTTTTCTACAATTCTGACCCACATAGTTTATTATATCAACTATTACTGAACTTCTAACCTCCCTTTGGGTCTACTGCCCATTTTAAAAAAACTGAAATGGATTGGCTTAGATCAGGGGTCTCAACTCAATTGACCAGGGGGCCACTGGAGGCAGAGTCTGTGTGAGGCTGAGCCACATCAGATTTTCTGCCAAGCAGAGCAAGAGCCTGAGGAAGCTGCCCAGGAGTTTCCTTAGCTTGGCTTGGGCTCCGAGGAGGAGGAGCGTGCAGGCCCTCGTCACTGGCCACAACCCCCTCCGGCTCCTTCTTCACTACCACCACCAGCAGCAGCAGCAGGCCAAAGAAGCAGAGAAGGGAGGGAGCACTGGCGACCGCCTAGCTGGGGGGGGAAGGACACAACATAAAATTAAAAAACCCTCAGAGAATCGCCTTGCCAAAGGAGAAAAGCCCCCACTGGTACCTGCAAAATTAAACAGAATGGGGCGGGCCCCCCACAGCTGCGCACGCATGCACAAAAAAACACGCACACACGGAGGTCCAGCAACCTTCCTCTGAGGGCCCCCCTCAAAAAAAGGCACACTCAGCAGCAGCTACCCCCACGACGACAGAGGAGCAAACTTTGCGAGGCGAGCTCAGGCAGCCTCCAGAGCTAAGGCGGCTGAAGCAGGATCAAGAGGAGGAGGAGGAAGCACCGTTGGGTGCTGAGGTGGCCGCTGGCCAGGCTAGTGCTGGGGGTGTGTGAAAGACAGAAGATCCCATTACAGTGGATCACCAGATTTATGCCCCAGGGACAGAATGGCGCAAAGGCAAAGATGGATGCCCCATCTGTTTTGGGTGTGGGGTTCCCGGCCACGTATGAAAAAACTGCCCAGGGATGGATTGTTCATGGGTGGGGCAACCAATGGCTCCGACAACATTGAAAATGGCGTCCTCAGAACGTTGTGAGGTAGAGGCTTGGGTCAACGGAGAGAAAAAGACAGGCCTGATAGACACAGGGTGCGGGAAAACACTTGTGTGAGATTTGAAGGGGGAGAAGAGGGATGAGGGGCTGGTGGTAAAATGCATTCATGGCAACGCGAAAAACTACCAGACTGTGTGGGCTAATGTGAAGGTGGGGAAAGATGAGAGCTGAATGAGCATTGGAGTTGTTCCAGGGCTGTCGAGGGAAATGCTGTTGGGATGGGACTGGGTTGGAACGCGTGTGATAGAGTCGATCAAAGAAGGTTTGCAAGGTGAATGCCCAGAGACTGAGGACAAGTCCGATTTCTTGCAGAGAGCGACGCGAGAGCAGACCAGAGTGTGGCAGCAGGATGACTCATTGTTGCAGGAGTCATTGCACGGGGCAAAACCTGCTGGAGCTATAGTAAGGGGCCAGCAGGGGTTGGAACTTGAAAGGGGTTTATTGTATTGGGTGGAGGAGGATGGAGAAAGGAAACTCGCTGTGCCCCAAAAGTGGAGAAGCAATGTGTTGAGGTTGGCCCACGATATTCCTTTGGCAGGACATCTGGCTGAAGAAAAAAAATGAAAGCGTGAGTGAAGCAAAGGTTTTGGTGGCTGGGTTTAGAGAAGGAAATTAAAGAGTATTGTGCCACATGCCCACAATGCCAAAAAAAAGCAAGGAAAACCCAAATTGGGCGCTGAGTTAATACTTCTACCCTTAATGGATTACCCCTTCCAAAGGATAGGGGTTGATATTGTAGGACCCCTGGTGCGCTCAGCAGGAGGTCACACCCATCGATTACGCCACTAGGTACCCCGAGGCTATACCCCTGAGATCCACTACTGCTAAGGTGTCAGCGCGGGAACTGATGCAAGTTTTTTCTCAGTTGGGTTTTCCGAAAGAAGTCCTTACTGATCAAGGGACTAATTTTATGGGCCAAACACTTAAAGAAATGGGGCGCCTCCTAGAGGTCAAACCAGTTCACACCGCTGTGTATCATCCCCAGACAAACGGGTGGAACATTTCAATAAGATGCTCAAAGGGATGCTGAGGAAACTGGTGATGGAGAAGCCCAGGAGGTGGCATTTGGTGGTTGCACCTTTGATGCTTGCTATTAGAGAGGTGCCCCAAGCATCCCCATTTGAACTAGTGAATGGCTGGAACCCACAAGGTATTCTAGACCTGGTGAAAGAGAAGTGGGAAGATGGGCAGGACGAGGTAAAACTGATGGTCCAGCATGTTATGGAAATGAGGGAACACTTGAGACCTATACCTGCTATTGCCAAAGACCATTTGAGAGATTCCCAATTAGGACAGAAGAGGCGATAAGTCAAAACCAGGGAATTTTCACCAGGCCAAAAGGTGTTGCTGTTAATGCATGCTGAACATGCCAAGTTATTCGCCACCTGGCAGGGTGGGACGGAAAGTGGGACCAGTGGACTATGAAATATATATGCCTGATAAGACTAAGAAGAAGGGAATTTTCCACATAAACTCAGACAGGCGGATAAGGAGAAGACTGCCTTCGTCACTCCTAAAGGCCTCTTCCAATTTTTAAAAATGCCATTTGGTTTGCATGGGGCGGCCGCAACATTCCAAAGGTTAATGGACCTAGTCTTGGAACCCATCAAAGAGTTTGCAGGGGCGTATATTGATGATATCCTGATATACCGTAAGAGTTGGGAAGAACACCTGGAACACTTAAGAAGAGTATTGGTAGAGCTGGGCAAGGCAGGGTTAAGAGTAAACCCTGATAAGTGTAAAATCGCGCGAAAGGGAGTACGGTTCTTAGGATTCCAGGTAGAATGAGGAAAAATCCAACCCGTGTCGGACAAAGTTGACAAAGTAGTGGTGTGGACAGTCCCTCGTAATAAGAAAGTACAGCAATTTTTGGGGTTGGCAGGGTATTACAGACAGTTTGTTCCAAATTTTGCTGAGGTGGCAGCTCCACTCACAGACCTGACCAGGAAAAGGAAAGGAAATCAAGTAGCTTGGGGTCCAAAGGAACAGAGGGCTTTTGACCAGCTGAAAGATATATTAGCCCAATTGCCTAGTCAGTATGCCCCTGATTTCGGTCTCCCTTTCATAGTACAAACCGACGCCTCAGACAGAGGAATAGGAGCGGTGCTATCCCAAAAGCGGGGAGAGACAGAATACCCAGTAATGTATTTAAGTAAAAAATTGAGCCAAAGAGAACAGAAGTATGCCACCATAGAGAAAGAAGCCCTAGCAGCCAAGTGGGCCATACAGACATTGCGGTATTACCTACTGGGAGCTCCCTTCACTTTGGTGACAGACCATGCCCCTCTCCAGTGGTTGAACCGAATGAAGGACACCAAGCCTAGATTGACCTGGTGGTATTTGGGTTTGCAGCTGTTTTCTTTTGAAGTACAGTATCGCAAGGGAGGCGCTCACTCTAATGCGGATTATTTTTCCCGACAGGAAGGGGAAGGTGCCAAACATAAAGAGAGGATGGCCCACTCGGAAGGGTGTGTGTGTGAAGGACAGAAGAGCCGTGTGCCATCCTCTGCCTCGCAACACCCGGTGGAAGAGAGTGGATGTGCGGAGGGGATACTCATAGAGATAGAGCAGGAAAAGGTTAAGCCTCAGAGGTGTGTCTAGTAGACAACGAAGGGGAGGAGCTAGATTTAATATTATGGGAGGAGATAAAAGAGGGGGAAAGCACGCGGATTTTCAATTTGACAACGGACGGAGAGCTGTTAGGGAGAAAGAATCGTGCATGACCTGGAGGACTCGACCGGACTTCTCAGGGACTTCCCAAATCTACAGCTAGGAGGAGGTCTGTTATCAGAACCAAGTCTGAACAACCTTAAAGGGAGGGAGTTAGACCCCCTAGAATGGACGGTAGTTGTTTTCCCTCGCAATCAGCGTGGGGGGATGGAGGGTGATCCGTCCCAGTCCCTCTTTTCTCCAGCAACCACATGAGGGGGACTGGGCTCATCACCCATGTTGTGGGACATCTGTGCCATGAGGAGCACCCCTTTGAGACCTATGATGGACAGGGAGCACTTTGGTCCGGCCCCTCTATAAAGAGTGATTGGAAGACCCCTGATGTTAGAGTTAACACTTACAAAGTTTTGCCAGAAATAAGTTTATTGGATCCTTTTGACGCTGTTGAATTGAACTGTTCAAAAAATAAAGAAACCCATGTTAAAAGATCTGAACCGCCTCTGCTCCTTCTTCCCGCTCACACCCAAGGCGCGCCTCCGGCGGAAGACGAACCTGTTCACAGGGTGCCAAGAAAGAGAGCCAGAGAGCTGCTTCCCTGGAAGAGGTGGCTACAGCTGCTGTTGGCGGCGCTGTTGGTGGGCCGGCTGGCAGGCTGTATTTCCGGATGGAGGGTGCAAGAGCTGGAAAGAGCTGGCAAGCGAGGTGAGACTTTTTTTTTACTCTTGACAGCAGAGGACGCATGGGTGCTTCAAGAGGGGCACACAAGGCGGGGGCCGCAAACTATCATTCGGTGGGCCGCAAATGGCCCCCGGGCCACATGTTTGAGACCCCTGGCTTACATAGTTACTACCTGGGCTCACTAAATCAAAGGCAAGGCTTACAAATGATCAAAAAGAAGAATTCTGGACATTGAATTCCAGGAACTATGGAGCGCAGCCAATAAGACCTCAATCGGCCATTTATCCCACAATTTCCAAAAGATTGAGGATAAATGAATTGAAATTAATACCCAGCAGCTACACAATGCAAAGATTAACACGGGGGAACTCAATATGGAATCATTTCTTCTTAGCAGCGAATCATCTTTTTTGTTGTTGTTGTTGTTCAGCTGGCTGGAGTGGGTGGTGAAACCTGCTCCAGTGAGGCTGAAAAGGCATTTGCCCGTCTTCTGCCCAATGTGATCCCCCTGATCTGATGGCAAAGGGGTACTTGCGAAGCTGCCCCTTTTCCTTCATTGAGCACCTGTTGTCTGCAAACAGGTTTTTTTTTTTTTTTTTAAAAAGGCTTTCAAGGTGGTGTGTGAACAGAGTATCAATAAGTCATTAGTCCCTCCTAGACCACAGAAGCCCTCTGGGGAGTGGCACAGACAAATCAGTCCTGGAGCATCTGTACTTTGAAATCCCCGTAAAGATTGCCAGGGGTCAGAGATGGCATGAGGGTACAAGACCATGATATGATCCTTTCATGGAGAGGGAAACATTTTAGAAGGACCTGTTGAGAAGATTTCCATAGTGCTTTTCTGCCTGTCTAGCCCACAGCTCCAAAATACTTGAGCCAGGAGGAATGGCAGACATCATGAGAGGGCAAGACCCTCTTGGACTAGAAGGCATCAGCCCCCAAGATGGCTTTTGGTCTCTGGTTTCTTTCCATCTTTTGCTGTGGACTCCCTCTCTCTTCAAGGAAAAAAAGCACTTGGCTTGAAACTTTTTTTTTAATGCTAGTTGCATTGAAAAAAACAATCTTGCTGGCCAACAGATCTAGAAATGGGCAGGATCAGTTCAAAGAAGGCAGGAGAAAGGGATGTGGTCCGACTCCCAGGATCAATCTGGAGGGTCTCCTAATGCTAAATGCCATAAAGGGCCCTCTTCACAGCTCAACACAGGCACTATCCAAGCCAGTGTTGTCTTCCTCTATGCTGAGAGAGTCAAGGACCTGCTGGACACCCTCTCTCTTCAAGGAAAAAAAGAGAGGGGGGGGGGTCCAAGAGGTCTGTCCAGGGGAGACAACAAAGGTCAGATGTAAATTCAGTGTGGCCTTGAGGTGAGCTCTCTAAGTTCAAAGCAGGCTCTGTTCTCCCCTTTCCTTCTCTCAAGAGTGAGAAGAGAGAAGCAAAGGTGTCTGGACCATGAACTCACCTGATCTCCCTCCTCTCTTGCTGGGGGCTGGGGATTTGGGAAGGGAGGAGTTCACCAAAGTCCTATGGCATGGGCAGAACATTTGGGTAGCCCTATGGTTACCCTCAGTATTTGACCTAAATGTCAAAGATAGGGAGTCAAACCATCTTGTATTTGGTCTTCCTCTTTCCTGCTGCCGTCAACCTTTCCTAGCATCATTGTCTTTTCCAGAGAATCCCATCTTCTCATGATGTGCCCAAAGTATGACAGCCCCATTTCCAACACGTTTGCCTCCAGAGATTGTTCAGGCTTGATTTGCTCTAGGACCCATTTGTTTATCTTTTTGGCAGACCAGGATATCTGCAAAGCTGTCCTCCAGCACCACATTTCAAATGAATCATTTTTCCTTATCAGCTTCGTTTCTGTCTGGCTTTCACACTCCTACATGGTGATCAAAAACATAAGTGTTAATGATCTTGGTCTTTGTCTCCAGTGACACAATACGTATAATACAACGGTGTAAGCCAAGAGTGCATTTTATCCCCTTATATATTCAATATGTATGTAGAACATATAATACAGAAAGCCAAGCTAGATTCAGAAGGAGGAGGAATGAAAATTGCTAGAAGAAACATCAGTAATATAAGATATGCAGATGACACTGTTGTGATGGCAGAAAGCAGCAATGACTTGAAATGGCTTCTCATGAAAATTAAAGAAAAAAGTGCCAAAGCAGGACTGCAGTTGAACATTAAGACAAAAAACACGACTACAGAGGAAATATACAACTTTAATGTTGACAACGAAGAAACTGAAGTAATTAAGAAATTTTGTATACCTTGGTTCAATCATCAATCCAAATGGATATGGCAGCCAAGAAATCAGAAGGCTGAAACTCAGAGGTGCAGCAATGACGAGCACCCCTCTACTTCAGAACAAATGGATATTTGTGTGTTTATTCTTGAGATGACAACGCTGAAAATGAAAGATGAAAAACACCTTAAGGAACTGCACAGGTATTTAAAAATACATTATTGCTCCTTGTTGGCTGACCTTCTATAAAACCTTTAAAAGAGGACCATATTGTTCTCTCCTCCTCTTCCTGGCTTCTTGCCTTGTTACTTTAGAGACAGCTGCCTAATTGCATTGCCAAGTTATGGTCTGTGAAGCACATCATTGATTGTCTGCAGACAGTTGACTGGCACTCTTGAATGGCTGTTCTTTCTTTTCAGATCCATAATCACACTTAAAAGATGTTTCCATTCCCCTTTCTCTTTGTTCTTTGTGTTTTATCCATTTTTAATTTCCTTAATTATTAAAACAATATGAGGCTTTAGAAAGGAGGTGGGCTACATATTAAAACAATCTAGAACGTGGGGGCCTTGCCAAGAACAGGCAACGTTTTTACAAGAGCTACATAAGATTCTGAAGACATCAGTTGTTTGATCGTAAGGCAATATCAAAGTGGTTTATTGATCTGACTCTTTGTGATATATCCATGTGATCAAGAAATAGAGCACATGACAAAGGAACAGTGGAGGGAATGACTGACCCAGGATAATAGCTTTTGTTGAGAAGGTGAATTTGATGTATGTCGGATTATTTCAGAGAAGAAGCTAGATCAACGTGGTTGCATAACAGAACATCAGCTTTACTACAAAAAGCAAAGCAAAACAGAAGGGAACAAAAGAATCATGTTGAACTGCACCACATAACCCACTGCCTTAATTTGTTTGCAGTGCCGCATATAGCTGGAATAGTAACATAGCAAACTGCCCATCACAATGGCTAGTGTGACTTTTCTATATAAACAATGGTGGCTACTGTTCCAAAGCCAGTGTGGTGTTCCCTGTTTATATTCAATTTTTTAAAAAACCCTCCAATTTAGGAATGTGGAATATTGTGCTTCTGTCTGCAGCAAATGAGCCAATATGGCTGCAAAATGTTGTGCCCATGTTGCCAGCAGAAAAAAGGATACCAAGCTTTACATAGCAAAGGACAGCCTGAATATTGAGAACACCAATGGAAGCAGTCAAGATGGTCTACAGGATACCCTCTTTGGCTCACAACGACACACAAAGTGGCACCAAGGAAGAGAAAATCCCAGAAGCTTACTCCTTTTCTTCATCAGTTAAGAATTCTCAACTAAATACAAAGCAATTGTCATGACTGTTTTTCAACAAGTCTGAATGGTAGTGTATGGAGCCTGGTTTTAGAAATGTTTACTGAAAGCACTCAGGACTGGGACAAAAGCTGTGCTTTTTAAATGCAGAAATATTTTGAATATACCTAACAAAATTGTTTGCTAATTCCCTAGAGATATATGGCAAAGTGTCCCTTTCTGGAGAACTGTCACTCTATTACTTTCTTTAAAGCAAGCTGAGGTGTTTTTTGGGGGGCTCCTTAAAGAAAACCCGTCTTTTGACTCTTGTCTCCATGACTTTTCATTGCCCTACAGCCTTTCTCTACAGCTTTTCATGATCTTTAATAAAATATTTCAAAATTTCCAACCCACTATCTGGGTTCCTGGCTCAGAGGGTTTATGGCACTAAAACCAAGTCTTGCATTGACCAGCTACTGTGAGTTTTGGCATTTTGCAAGTGTGGTGGCAGTTCTACCTCGCAAGGTGGGCACCCTGGTTCTGAGTGCCTAGCTTGGTGGTTTTTTGGTCTCCTTGAAAGCATTGCCCACTCTAGGTAGACTGGAGTATTGTGAGGCCCTGGAGCTAGGCCCATTCCCTAGTCACCACATTTGACTGTCCTAGGCTCACTCACTCACTTTAGGATAAACAAGGTAGTCTGACTGAGTGGCTACAGTCAGATTCCCTGAACCCAGCAGTCTGTCACACTTGTTTATCAGCTACAATGGCAGGAAGTTATGCAAACCTTACATGAATCCTAAGAGGATAGTGGCCGTGGTGACTTGCCATTAAGTCTAGATTTTGCTTGCTCAAGTAAACAATGCCAATGTTTCACTTTTTCTATTTGTGTAACATGGGATATAATGCATAGTGTCATAAAAAGCTACTCTGCGTATAACTGCAAAGCATAAAAATACATCTTTTTAAAATCCTAGCTTTCTGCAGCGATTTTGCTCATGGAACATAGGATTTAAAACCACAATATCCAAGTACAGTAGTTCATTTTTGTGTAGCAGTGATAAAACTACACTGCAAATAGATTTTTCACTAAAAATGTCCTTCGAATCTTATCTTAGGCAAGATGTTTTAAAAACAAGCTAATACTTCATCTCATGCAAGGAGCATTAATTTATTTTGTTTGAAGTATATACACACTATTCTTCCCTCTTCTTCTTTAGTAGGGTTCTTGTGACATTAAACCTGACATGAGAGGCAGTTACTCAATTGATGCCATTTTCCCCATGCTGAAGAAAATATCAATTTCTTATTTTTCAGCAGGAAGATGGAAATCCTTTTACATACAATAGCGGTTTCAAGAATGTGAGATTTTCATTACAAAACATTTTTCAGCCTTATCTGAAGCTCTATGTAGTGCAAGAAAACTACAGTATAATCTTCATGGAAGATTATTCCGCACTGAAACATGTTGGTTGCCATTTTAATTACTTCCAGTGATTCTGTTTGAATACTCTGGAAAGGTTCTTGTTTTTCCATAAAATCAATCTAGCCCAGCAGTAAGTGATACATATTAATCATGAATATTATCATGTTTTCCCATTGTTTACAAGCACAATTTTTAGATTTCAATAGAATGCCATTTCCAAGGTACTGTATAGATCTGGTGCTTGTGTGCTTAACCAGCAGTTAATTAGCAAGCATGTTTACTACTGATTAATCTACACAATTATTACAAGGAGATGTGGATCATAAAGTTGCAGGCTACTACAGGTACATTTTATAAACTGTATTCTTATTTTATATGCAGATTTTCTGTAGTGCTCAATTAATTAAGTCCTCTACATGGTGTTCATGAGTGTCTTCTCCAGATGTACATTCAGACGGTCACATGTTCCAATGTACACACAAATGATAGATATTTTAGCTGTAGAAGAGGATGCAGACAAATTTGTTTCAGCCTCTGGCAAAGAACAGAGGTTAATTCCTACACTGGGTCACTAGGCAAAAGGACTGGGTAAAAAGACTGAAGCAGCTAGTTTTACATGTGCACACACACACACACACACAGAGGCACAGACACATGCCACCTTGTATATCAAAGTTCCTCTGGGTTTCCTTTACCAAAGATGGCCTCATCCCTAAATCTACCTCATTTCTTGGCCAGTTCCTTCCCAGGAAGCAAAGGGAAAGAGGACAAAACCAGAAATATAAGGAAGCCTGGCTGAGATTCTTTTCACTGGAGTGCCAGTTTTCATCCACAGTCTGGTTAAATGAAGGATCTAATCTCTCAACACACCCACAAGCATGCAAAAGAAAAGTGGATTAAATAAGTGGAGGGACTAGGCCAACAAGTTCTGTTCAGAAGTTCCCCTTCTGGACACTTCCTTAAGATCAGAGAGGTCAACTTTGATGGTCCTGGGGATAGCACTTGTTCCCTGCTGGATCTTGTGGGGCCTCATCTGCTCTATACCTCTTGATACCCTTGGTCTCCCGAATTTATTTTAAGCCAAAAGACTCCAATTTTGGGGGGCAATTTTGATACCATTTACCCCCTCACAAGCCTGTTTTAGACTCATGAGCGTCCTTTTTCAAAACTATAAGTAGAGGCAGAAGCTACCCTGAGCATTGTAATAGTGTGCACTGTACAACTACATACAGATGCCCGATGTACGTCACAATGCAGTACAAAATCAATCATTATCTTATATTGTGGCTCTCTATTGATGCAATGTTCTCTAGCAGGAGTGGACTAATGTGACCTTCCAGAGCTGTCTGCCCTACAGTTCCTATCGGCTGCAGCTAGCATAGTCAGTGGTGAGGGATCTTGAGGGCTGCATTCCAAAAATGTCTGGAGGGCTGATGCTGCCCACCATTTTATGTGTGCTTAAGCATCTCGGCACGACTGTCTGCTGCCTTGTCTTGAGTCATATGAGTAAGCTAAACAGGAAGCAACAGCTCTGTTATAAAGCTCAAAGAGTATTGTGGGTTGGAAGTAGCCCCTGCCATAAGACTTTCCTCATCTTACAAAATCTTTCTCTACCAATCCTTTACTTACATAATCTGCATAAGTGGCTTGTAACCAAGCAGGGATCCTCCTGCACTGAACATCTGCAATGAGCACCCCTTCTTGCTCAAGGTACAAGCTCCTAGAAATCTCTAAACAGCTTCTCAGAACCACTTCTCCCTAAAGTGTCTTGGGCGAGGAGTCACTATAGGCTCAACTGACCACCACTTTTTATGCCCGAGACAGGTCCTTTAGCCTCAGAAGTGCATAGTCCTTGCCCTATGGACAAGCTCGACCTAAAAATAGACATCTTACCTGCTTACAAGGCAATAAACCATTGACTGTGTGCTTCCTTATACAGCAGAACAGACGGACCAGGTAGGACCTCTCTGTTATAGTAGCAATTCGTGACCTTTCCAACCCAGACTGGATTCAAGTGCAGTCCTGCTGCTCAAGAGATAAGTCCTGTGTTAGAATTATAATTGTTTTATTAGGAAAATAAGATAGTTCTATTAAATTAAAGTTGTAACTTTAAAAGCATAAAGCATAAACATATCTAAACAGTTACTATGAGTCAAATAAGCTTACTGATAGGCATCCTTCAGTCTCGAGAGACTATGGTAACATGCTCTGTATCGAGAAGTGTCCTCTCCAGAGCATGAAGCCTGGGTAAAGTAATATGGAGGATAGGCTGTTACCCAAGCAGCAGATCCCCCCTCTCCACATTGCTGAAATGGTCCAAAGGAAAGGCAAGAGCCAATACAACTGGTTCCAGCAACGTCGCAGTAGTTGGCAGAACAACACGAACTGCCTTCGGGACTCCAGCTCTGGATTTTGCCTCTAAGTTAACTCCTGAAGCCTTTTCCATGAGTGGATATAGCCACAAGACAGTGGAGGTTTTAAATTGGGGTTTTCCTTCTCCTAGATGGGGTGCCTTCCATGGCTGACAAGCCCCACCTACCCGGCCTGCTCTTTAACAGTGCAAAAGTATGATCCGACCCTTAAAACTTTCCTGCCTCCCAGGTGTATGCAATGCTAATTGGCTTTCCTTTTTACCATATTAGGGTCAGAGATAAAATCAGAGAATTTGAGGATTTTGCAGAGGAAAGCCCCACCTCCTAGGCCATGCAGTGGGGGGAGGGGAGAGAAACAAAAGAAATCCCAGCAAAAACAAACTCCTCAGCAAAATGTCCATGCAAGCAAACCTGGTCTTCAGCCTCAGCTCAGCCTCCTAGAGAAAAAGGCCCAGGTCCTGGCACACCTTATTCTTAGGTTAAAATAACAACAGCTAAAACTATTCTAAGTAATCATCATGACAAGCATTCTACATAATAGCTCACCAGGGAAATCAGGTGAATATTCCTCCCCCCCCTTTCCCCTCTTCTTTCCCCTTTTCACATACATGAAAACTACCATTTTTCTACTGTACTTGTCTCCAGACACAGTTCTTTCTTACACTTTCAAGTTGTTAATCAATTAGGATTATGAGGGCATAACAAAGTTCACCACCCCTGATTCACATGAGATCTGCAGGTGTTTATCTCGTTCTCAGTCAGGAGGAATGTGGTGTTTGGTCTTCCTCTCTTCTCCTCTTGATCTTCTCAACTTTGTTCCCTATCTTGGCACAAGTCCAGAGTAAACTCGGAACAACAATCCCATGAGAACTTTCAGTGGCCTAAATCCAAACTATACAGAAAACTTAACAGACTCCATCTTTATATGACTACAGGTCCCATATGCTTTCTAATTCCTCACACAGCTAAATACTACTTGGCCTTTACTTTTCATCATGTTAGGGTGTGCTGACTTATCAATATACGGGTGTTTTTCCATTTATTAGAGTCTTAATGTGTGACAACCATGAAGAATAAGTATGGAATATTCTTGGCATTTATGGAAAATTATGGGATTTGCATAGTCCCAGAACCTTAAAAAATCCTTTCCCTAATGAAGACTATGAAGATAGAAGAACAGGTTTTCTGAGGTATCTCCAAGTGACAGCCCTTAGCACAGTTTTATTTCATTAATACAACATACCCTATAGTTAACAACCTAATTGGCTCCCTGATGATGTTCTAAGTTGAACCCCCTGCCTTTTTTTTTAAGGCTTAATGTTGGAGTTGGAATTTGCTTCCTGGATAATTTTTATGCCCTGTAACTGGTGCCACTGCTCTCTTTATGCCTGACACCTCCTCTCCACTGCTTGCTTGTTGGATGTTCCCCTCTGACTTCTGTCATCTTTTCACATCTTCTTCACACCTCTTCTTAGCCTGTGTGCAGGTGCTTCCTCCTAACTTCACTATCTTTACCTTCTTCCCACTACTCCCCTCTTGTGTTGTGCTTGTGGACAGAAATCTGCCACTTTAAAGTGGGTTTAGGACCTTGGAGAGAGCATTTGTTAATACTGAAATACAGTGGTGCCCCGCATAGTGAGGTTAATCCGTTCCGGATTAACCTTCGCTATGCGAAAACATCGCTGTACAGGGCAGGAAAAGCCTATTGGAACGCATTAAACTAAGTTTAATAGGCGCCAAAACTTACCCCTCCAGCGATGTTTTTGCTGGTCCGGCGGCCATTTTGGAGCCGCCGAACAGCTGTTCGGCGGCTCCAAAATGGCCACCGGATGACCCGAAATGGCCCCCTGTCAGTGTTTTTGCGCCCTCCCCTTGCTTACCGAGGTCGCGAAAACACTGCGGGGGGGGCATTTCGGGTCATCCGCAAGTGCGGCGATTGGGGCAGCTCCGTATAGCGATCCCCAAAAAGGGATCGCTATACGGATTCTTCGTTATACGGTGCGCTCGTTAAGCGAGGCACCACTGTAGTTGTCCAAATGCCCAGGGATTGGACGTGTGTGGGGAGAGCGTAAAGCAGGCCTTTGAGGGAGGAACTTCATACCATGTTTTTTAAAAGATACAAATGAAAGCACAATACATTGTAAAACTAAGATGCAATTAAACAGATTATCGTATTAAAATCACAATGGAATTAAAAACAGTTTAAAAGTGCACCACTAAAATGGACTATCACATTAAAATAACAATTGAACTGAATGCAGTTCAAAAGTGTGTCAATAAACAAAGCATAGCTCCACCCCCTACTTAAATGCCCCTCTCTCAGCAGCCAAAAGGCTTCCTAAATTTTTTTAAAAGCCTTTGGCAGCCAGTGGAAGGACAATCAGGGTGGGGCTGGCCTGTTCCCTTTTGGCAAGAATTTCCACAGTCTAGGAGAAGCCATTAGGATAGCACTTGCTTTAGGTTAGAAGTTAGCACAATGTGGCCCACAGGTTACGTGCAACTCCTTAAGCTTTTTTTTTTTGGCAACCACCTAGATCTTATAGGTGGGTGCCAAAAGGTCAGGTCAGGCACTCCCATTCTAGATCTATAGAATGGGAGTGCCTGACCACCTTAACTATCTCCTGAGAAACCTATATGTGGGACAGGAAGCAGCAGTTAGAACTGGATATGGAACAACTGATTGGTTCAAAATGGGGAAAGGAATACGACAAGGCTGTATATTGTCTCCCTGCTTATTTAACTTATATGCAGAATACATCATGCGAAAGACTGGACTGGATGAATCCCAAGCCGGAATTAAGATTGCCGGAAGAAATATCAACAACCTCCGATATGCAGATGATACCACTCTGATGGCAGAAAGTGAAGAGGAATTAAAGAATGAGGGTGAAAAAGGAGAGTGCAAAAAAAAAAAAAGGTCTGAAACTCAACATCAAAAAAACTAAGATCATGGCCACTGGTCCCATCACCTCCTGGGAAATAGAAGGGGAAGATATGGAGGCAGTGACAGATTTTATTTTCTTGGGCTCCATGATCATTGCAGATGGAGACAGCAGCCCCAAAGTTAAAAGACGCCTGCTTCTTGGGAGGAAAGCGATGACAAACCTTGACAGCATCTTAAAAAGTGGAGACATCACCTTGCCAACAAAAGTCCGAATAGTCAAAGCTATGGTTTTTCCTGTCGTGATGTATGGAAGTGAGAGCTGGACCATAAAGAAAGCAGACCGCCGAAGAATTGATGCCTTTGAATTGTGGTGCTGGAGGAGGCTCTTGAGAGTCCCCTGGACTGCAAGGAGAACAAACCTATCAATTCTAAAGGAAATCAACCCTGAGTGCTCACTGGAAGAACAGATCCTGAAGCTGAGGCTCCAATACTTTGGCCATCTTGTGAGAAGAGAATACTCCTTGGAAAAGACCTTGATGTTAGGAAAGTGTGACGGCAAGAGGAGAAGGGGACGACAGAGGATGAGATGGTTGGACAGTGTCTGCGAAGCGATCAACATGAATTTGACACAACTACGGGAGGCAGTGGAAGATAGAATGGCCTGGCGTGCTCTGGTCCATGGGGTCACGAAAAGTTGGACACGACTAAACGACTCAACGACGAGATCTTATAGATCTTCCCCCACCACCTGCAGGCCCCACAGACATCTCAATATTTTGTTTCTGAAATTTTTGGAAAAAATATTTTCCACTCCTGGAAACTTCCAGCAGCAGCAAAAAAAGTGCTACAAAATACACACGAGTTAATAATAATAATAATAATAATAATAATAATAATAATAATAATAATAATAATAATAATAATAATAATAATAATAATAATAATAATAATAATAATAATAATAATAATAATAATAATAATAATAATAATAATAATAATAATAATAATAATAATAATATAAAATAACAACAGCAACAATAATTTATTTATTTTTATGTATTTATTTAGATTTATACCCCACCCATCCAGACCAAAGGTTTATGACTTATGACAGCCTCTTCCAGGGTTTTCTAAGTACAGAGTACTCAGAAGTGGTTTACCCTTCCCTTCTTCTGGGGGCAGCTATGGGACTGTGCAGCTTGCCCCAGGCTACCCAGTCTGGCTCTTCTCCCTGGAAGCCCAGTGGGGAATCAAACTCCCAACCTCTCGCTCTGCAGCCAGGTACCTAAACCATTGAGCTATCCAGCCAGCACATTGTTTGTATAAATAAGAATAAATACAGAGATTATGTGAGTCAGTGTATAGATGCAGAGTGACAGGATTCCAGGTAAACTCCTATTACAAGTCACTCTTCAAATTATGATAACATACTCTTCTCACTTATTGTTTGCACTCATTCTTATTCTGCATACTGTATATATTAAGTACTTTGTCTATAGTCTGCATGCATTTGTTCCTTTGTACCCTGTGATTATTACATTGCGTGTAATTTATGATGGTCATCGCCTTCTGTTTGTGTTCTGGAAAACTTCAAGAGCAGCAAGTTTGTTATTAAACTGGATGCAGAAATTCACAACACTATCACAAACTCATCACTCCCTTCCCAAAACTGGAGATAGAATTTCAGAAACGGGACCTGGCAACCCTTCATTTCTTTCAGATAAGGTGGTGGTTGCTGGTGTAACCACTTAGTATCCTGGGGGTGCAAGACTGGCCCCTGCATCCACCCGCGTTGCCTGCTCCTGCGTTAAGATTGATTGAATCTGTATACTATACCATCTAGTGGCATGCCACTACTTTGGGCAGTTTCTGACATAAGAAGATACGTAAGAGTAAGAACCCACACCCTTGCCAACCCACAAGAATATAAAAACAACCTCCATCAAACCTAAGACGGCAACGACAAATTGTTAAACGTATTTCCCCAAATCATGATGACATTTACCAAGAGGGATTAAGCACGCCCCCCACAACACACATACTGAGATTTTTGTTTCTAGATCATTTCAAGACCCAGGTGTTGGTCTGACTACTGTGGTTCTTTGTGTCTTGTTCTTTTGCCCTGTTCTCACAATGTGGGTCATCAATTGGAGTGGGATCATGGCTACTGAATGTGTTGGTCTCTGACTTCTAGCACCCTCACCTTGTTGAAGGTGGTGGCAAGGGCTTCTTTAGCTATGGGCTCCATGAAATCCAGACTCTTGTCACTGCTTGAATGGTTATTTTTAATAAGGGTTGAACTATTTGTATTAGTGGTAAAAAGGATGGCTGGGCGCCTGGTTCCCCCTGTCCCATCAGCCCTCTGGGGGGGGGGACTGAGAACTCCACTACCCACCTGCTGCTTCCAGTCCTCAGCTGGGCCCTAACTGCAGTCATTGGGCTGGCACAGTCTCTAGTCTGTGGCTGAGGTCCATTTCTCGACACAAACCACAGCCAGACAATGTGTTTTAAGGAGGGCCAGTAATGCCAAGCCGTTTCAGACTCCTGTGTCCCTGCCCCTCAAGTTCGTCTTGCTGCCAGTCGCTCTGCTGAAGGTGCTCTTTCTGCTCTTCCCTCACCTGTGCTGTCTGTGGGTCAGTGAGCAGCTGGTGAGCTTAGCAGTTTGTTTTGGTCTTCTGTGGGATCATTGTGGTTGATGGGCTGACAGGTGGCTCACCTCCTGCATGTGTTCTCCCTTAAGCTGTCTGGAACTGGTCCCGTTCCCCAGTTCTGGATCTCCAGTTGCCTGTCTTCCCAGAGGGCAGAGAAGATGGAAACCAGCTCTAGTCTGAGCCCCCTTCTTCCTTCTACTCCTCCTTTAGGCTCAAGTCCCACCAACCCAGGCCAGCCTCTGCCCCATCCCTCAGGTATGGCTCATCAGCCTCTTCTTCTTTTCTCTCACCTGGTGGGGCGTCTCTCTTGCTCTTAGAACCCTCCAGCTGCCGTATAGCTGGAGTCTCCATGAAGTCTGTTGGGGGGGGAGTGAGGACTTGGGGCAGATGGCCTGCCTACAGCAGCTGCAGCTTCTCCCTCCCATGGTCTCATTCTGCCCCCATGAACACTTATGCACTAGGATTTCAATTGTTTGTACATGGACATGCACAGCTTTACACCTGTAAAGTCTGCTCTCACCTATGGCCAACCACATGAAGATCACGACGGGGGGAGGTGTAGATAGTGGGATGTGTCCCTACTTTCCCTTCATGCATTTGATTAATGGGGGAACTGGAACATGGTTGTTACTGTTCCCACAAGTGTGCCCCAATAACAGTGTGCCGTGTGTATAAGCACTGCTCTTTCATTTCCAAACTAGATCAGTGGTCCCCAACCTTTTTCGAATCGTGGACCAGTTTAGCGTGTGGGCGGGGGGGGGCGGTGTCTGTGCATGCAGGAGCAAGACATGCGTGGGCATCCATGCGTGCATGGGTGTGTGTGTGGGCGTGCATCTCTGCGTCCATGGGTGGGATGTACGTGCATCCATGTGTGTGTGTGTGGAGAGGGCGTACGTGTGTGCAGGGGGGCATGTGTGCGGGTGGGGTGGGAGAGCTGTCTCCGCGGCCCGGTCCTGCCAAGGCCACGGCCTGGTACTGGGCCTCCGACCAGGGTTTGGGGACCCCTGATCTAGATGGTTCCTTCTGACATCAGCAAGACTCAGGTACACTATATAGGCTGTTGCTAACTGGCCTGCAATCTGTATTGTTTACAATTAGCAAGAAGTCCAGTAAGAGGTTAAGAGGCACCACTCCTTTATTTTTGCTTTCATGCTTGTTTGTTCATTTGTTAATGGCTATATCGGACATACTACCCTTGAAAGCTCCTGAGTGACCAAAAAATAAAAATAAAAAATAAAATAAAAAGGGTTGTAAAGGATTGTGACTGTCTATGGTTCTCGCCCTTGGTAATAAATCAGATTATCTCTCAGTGCCAAAAAGTATCAAGGAAACACGGCTTAAGAGATCTATTGTAGATAGAAGATCTTTTAAAAGAAACGTTAGGGTGCATTCCATAATATGAGACAGTTTAATAAAAGGCTTCCACTGAATTCAGGGTGTCTGGATCTGCTTGAAAGCAAGGAATTGATTGTTTTTTTTGTACCTGCAGTCCCTTTATTGACTGGCCATCCATTGTATTTCAAAGACAGAGCTGGTACTTGACATCTGTATGGCACTGGGACCCAGGACTGTTATTCCTTAAACCAGACAAAGCAAGGGACTTTCACTGCCAATGTTATTAATATGGAGATTTGTGGGTTTTGTGTAGGTTTCTTAAACCAAAATAAAAATAGCTCAAGGAGACTTTCATGAAAGGTAAGAGGATCAATATCACCTGTTTATCTGGGCACCTGTTATGTGGATTTATGTTTACACTGCGCTTTTTTTAATTTGAAGAGAAACATCTGTTCTCTCCTGATTTGTTCTGGTGGAAATATGGTAAAGATTGGCATATTAATTTAGAAGTTCATTAGGCTGCTAAGTAAACCTTTGGATGCCATAAAGAAATAGCTTGCACAACTGACTGCACTAAATATTTGTTTCATAACTGCTTGTACAAAGCAGGTGCCTCAAGGCTTGGTCTCTCTTGACACCTCCCCTCCCTGGACTTTTCCCCTTGATCCTGAACCTGAAACTTTTCACACATCCCTTTAAGCCAGGATGGACCAAAGGGACGCTTTCCAGACACTGTTGGGTGGTAACTCCCAGCATTTGCCATTGGTTATGCTAGATCCGAGGAGCGGGGGGGGGGGGGGGGCTAATGGAAGTTGTGGCTTCTGGACAGCCATGCTTTGCTTTCCCCTCACTGAAGTTATTAGGACCCATGGATCAAGGGAATAGAGTGTATCTTCCATATTTCATCTAACACATGATTTTAAGCTTCTGGCTGAGAGTGCATATATAAAATTACCAATGGTCTATAAAGCTATGCTTCTTTCCTCCAGAGCAGACCCATAGTTTTTTAGGAGGCCGTAGTGCTTATTAATCTCAGGACTGCATTCTCAGAGAATACAACCCAAAATTTATTCTTCATGAATGTTTATATTTCCGCATCCTCCCCTCCTTCTTTTTGCAACAATTGGAATGGGGGAAGGAAATGAATGTGACTATAATTTTAATTTGTAGGAGAATCCACTTTTTCTCCCAGATAGAGCACTTAGTGGCCTGCTATTACAAATTTACAAAGTGTTGCATGCTCACATTTCTGGATTATAAAGGCTGACTAGAACCTCGGCACTAGGGTGAGGGATCTTCTCAGGATATGTCCCAGGAGAGAAATCTATCCCTTTATAAGAATACAGATCGTTAAGACTTGCCCAATGCAGGGATTCTCAACTCCTGTTGGCAGATCAGCAGCATCCCATTCTCTGAGGCCAGAACCTCAGACCAGGAGGCAGGGCCTTCTGAAATCACAGGGCAGGTCCTTTGTGATACCACACGGGCAGGGAACAGGAGAGTTGAGAGAACAGAGGCTCCTTCCCTGGTGCTGTTCAATTACCTGCCTTGCTGTAAATGTCATCAATAGCCCAACTCTGATGCACCAAAAAGACACTGGGCACTGGAGGGAGCATCAGTGGGTGCAAGCTTTTGGGCTCCTCAGAGGGGCCCTTGGAATAGACCTTAAAACCATTTGTTGCACAAAAAGCATACTTTCTGCACCTCTAGCACTGGTGGCCCTGATGTTTGTCTCTCCACCTGGAGATTCTGAGGAGCACAGCAATTCCCTGAGACTTCAGAGCCAACACCCTAAGACAGGGATTCCCAATCTTTTTTGAGTCACAACCCCCTTTTATAATAGAAAAGTAACCTGCAACCCTCTTGCCAGAAAATGAATGAAAAGGCATTTTTAATGGGGATGAAGAAAACAAATTAAAAATAGATTTTTTTAGAATATACTTCTAACCTGATATGTAAGAGGATGGTTGTACTTGCATCTGGGCAACCAACTTCAAATTTGTGGCTGAGTGTTTGTTCATGCCGACATTGTGTCATTCTCAACATCCGGCCTCTTTTTTGCCTTTGTTTTGATATGAAGAAGTATTGAAAACCCAGTCGTCTTGCAGCGATATGTAGAGGCAAATGGAAGTAAAACTTGAAAGGCAAGCATAGTGAGATTTGGATAGGGCTGATAGTACACCACAACTGAGTTATCAATTTCCATGGAATAAATTACTTGCTGAGGAATTATGTCGCAGATCCAAGAATTCATCCTGTACTTCATCATGGAGTGGGCTACATTCAGGGAAGCAGAGAATGGGTTTCGTACCAATACAGCTTCTTCTTCTGAAAGGTCAGGGAAGTACCGCTGACATTCCTTTTCAACGGATTCAAGGTAACCAGCAATCTCCTCTTTCAGATTCTCATCTAATTCACCTTCCAATTCCTTTGCCACACTACAGAGTTTGTCAAACAACGCAATGTTTCCAAGATTTGCCTTCCAACGCCGGTTTTGATGATGTGTGTTTCCTTTCGCTGAAGTTTCAAGTTTGGCTTATTTAGCTGGTCTAAAATGACTGCTAAGTAAGCAACTCTTTTCTTCCCAGCTTCGTCATTAAAGAACGCCACAAGGTCATGTTTCCCTTGCACTTTCAGAAACAACTGGATTTCATCTTTCAACTCAAAGACTTGGTGGACAACATCTCCTTTTGACAATCAGCGTAACAGCAGCGTAGAAAAGAAGAACCTTGTGATTAGAAGTCATGTCTTTACAGAGTTCTTTAAACAGATGAATGTTGAGGGTGTTTGATTTGATGTGATTCACAATTTTGATCTGAGAATCAAGTACCACTTGCAGAGGCTGAAAGGGTCTTACTGGCAACAGCTTGCGTATTGGTGAATCATGGAGGGAATGCCCTTTGCTTGGGAAGCAAGTTGTTTCACTTTTGTCTGAAAGCCTGACTGTGACACTAGCATAGCTGGTGCTCCACCTGCAGAAACCCCACAGATGTTTTTCCACTGTAGCCCTTGAGTTTCGAAAAAGGTATTTATCCTCTCCATAATATCTTCACTTTTTGTAGTACTTTCAAGTGCACTAGAAAACAGAAACTCTTCTTTGATGTCATCTGGATATATATATATATATATATATATTTCGCAAAGGCAAGCAACTGAGAACACGAACTTGCATCCAGTGAATCATCAACTTGAAAAGAAAACAATGGAGAAATTTTGATTTTTTTTCAAAACCTGCTCTTTCACATCTACAGACGTATTGGAAACGGGCCTCTAAAGAGTGTTATTGGAAAGAGCCCTTTGTTGCCTCTTTATCTCACTGACTTCCCCAAAAATTCACCATTTTCAGCATGCAGGGTTGGATGAATATTTCTGTGATTGTGTAAGGATTTGCACGCAGAGGTGGGCGGTTTGGCAATTTCTAATGTGGCTTCTTCATATGATGCTTGCACCGTTGCTGAGCTCCGTTACTGAAAATGTCTCGTTGAATCGAGTTTCTGATGTCTGATACCAGCTTCATGGCATTGAAAGAACTCAAAATCCTTTTTAATATGTTCTAAATGCTTTTTATCTAAGTGATGGTTGCGTTTAGAAGCGTTCATGGATTCAGCACTGAGAAGAATATTGCACAAAACATACTGTGGCTTCTCTATGCCATTGCTGATCAATTTTAGATAGACTTATGAATATTTATATTTTTTTCACCATGGGTACGAATTTCTGAAAATATAAATAAAAATTAATTCTTTTTCAAGAATTGTTTTGCTTTTTATTAATTATTCATGTTTCATGAACTTTATCAATTGCATTTTCTTTTAAAAAGTAAATGTTTAATAATGTTTAGTGTTAGACACTAAGTGAGGCTGTGGACCACCTGATAGAGTTCTACTTGTTGGTTTACCGTCTCACTGATCAACTTGCTGTTAAATGTCTCTTTCATCTCTTTTAAAGTGTTGGCATATCTTCTGGTCAGTTTCTTCACTGCAGCCAGATTCTATTCCAAAGGATCTTTCCTCCATCTGCTCTCTAGCTGTCTCCTTACTAACAACAATGCCTAAAGTTCCTTGTAAACCAGGGGGAGGGCTGGGCTCTGAAGTGGAGAAGGCACTATCATGTCCACTTTCTGGGCCACTTCAGTATACCACCCATTGACCTGGACTTTGACAGGTTCATCAGCCAGGTCAGTCAGAAACTCTCCCAAAGCCTCTTGAAAACCACCAGGATCAAGAAGCCATCAAGGATGGACTATTTTCATGGGTGAATTCTCTCAGTGGGGGAGGGCTGCTGTGACCAATCCAAATTTCATCAGGTAATGATCTGACCATGACAAGGCAGAGGACACAATGTCCCTCATCCTCTGATCATAACCATCACCCCACCCATTGAAAATATCAGGTCCAAAGTGTGCCTTGCTCTATGTGTGGGGCCAAGCACATGTTGAGAGAGGGCCCATGGTTGTCATAGAATCCATGAACTCTGAGGCTGTCTGGAGACTTCCGCCTGAGCATGGATGTTGAAGGCCTCCACTAAAAGTAATTTAGGGGACCTCAACATCATGGCTGTTGGCAAACGCCACCTGCCCTGGAAGGGAGAGCACTGGATCACAGGGGGAGCAAGATACTGTGCTATCCCAAATCTATCCCTATGCCCCATGGTCAGGTGAAGACACTTCAGACCTGGACTCGACCAGGTGGATGTCCTGCTGATCCAGATGGAATCCCTATGGAGCACAGGGACCCTTCCTCTCCCTCCAATCTGCCCTGGTGCTGGATGGAATACCTGGGTGGACACATCTGGGTGGGAACAGCCCCTCCCTCTGCACCCACCCAGGTCTAGGTTATACATGCCAGTTGGACTCTCACATCTATAATTAGATTGTAAATAAGATGAGGTTTATTTTGGATTGACCTGGGATTAAGCAGCAAAAGGGTGAGATTGGAGGGTTGACTGAGCTGGTTACCTCGCTCATGTCAGGGGTGTGTGGGATAGCCAGAGCTCCAGACAGGAATCACATTTCTAGCCTGAACTCTCCCTGTAAGAGTGAGTAGCCCAACCCTATCGTATCTCCCCCTGCCCATTATTGCCGGGATCATTCTCCATTATCGAAAATTAACACTATCAAAAAAAACAGAGAGGTTATCTCCCACCCACCTACCCAAGCCCAAGCTAGTCTTCCCAAAATAAAAAAGTCCACTCGTTAATACACAAAGTTTCCCTACTTAAATACTAAATGAAAAAGGTCCCTAAGCAAATTAAATAATATACATATAAAATGTTTAAACAAAATCAAGGCTTAAGTATCCTATCTACAATATTAAAATTTACATGCAAAAGTAAACAACTCATAAAAATGGATTAACGGCTTACATAAGATACCAACTAAATATGAAAATAATTACAGATATAGCCACGAAAGCTACTCTATGTATACTGTAAATAAATAAAGCATGTTAATTATAAAATATTTAGAAAAAGATTGAATCTATAAAAATACTCAAAATAAAAGAATAATTAACGTAGCAGAATAAAGTAAATAAACTTAGCAGAATAAGCTAAATAAATACACCACCCACACCATAACATCTAGTTTAGAAAAGCTGCTGGTAAAGTTGGGTGGGACCAAAGCAACTGGGAATTCATGATCGTCGTGGTTCCCATCCAGCAGGTCAGATGAGAACACCAAGGTCTCTCCAAGTCCAGTTTATCATGCCCCCATTCACAATCCCTCTTCCCACCCTCAAATTTCTCCCAGTTCCACTGGCATCCATCCTGGTCCTGTGGTTCCACTGTACAATGGGGGGGGGGAGCCTTTAATTTATTGATGTGTGCATATCTTTGGGAAAACTTTTAATCCATTTCAAAACTTTGTTATATATTGGTCAAGGGAGCTACATGGCCCTTTAGAATCATGGGATTTGAGGCCTTGTCCTGTGTAAGCCCACCCTTGCTCTGCCTGCCTGTCACAGCCACTAGTTCCTGCTGCTGTAGTGCTATTTTTATAATTTTTTTAAAAAAACTGGCCTCTGATATAACACCAGAACAGAAAGACAGATAGAAAAAAAATTAAAACAGAGGTTTCTTTGCAGCCTGACACATATGTGCACGCACGCACGCACGCACGCACGCACGTACACACACACACACGCACACACGCACACACACACACACACACACACACACAAAGATGGAGAAGGAGGGGCAGTACAGAACCACAACAGAACCAGGCTGATGAAACTGCCATTTCGATTTGATCTGGGCACTTCTAGGTCTGTGAAGGAAGGAGACAAGAAGCCCTTGAATCTGACCAGAGATGTTTGCACACATGCGCACACATGCACATCTGCACGCACATGCGCACACACACACACACAGAGGGTGCTGGGAAGGAGAGGAAACAGGGAATTGCCAGCCCAGACTGAAACTGATATTTTGATCAGATCTAGGCTTGCAAACGAAGGAGACGTCCCACAGACACAATTTACACGGCGAGAGGCATTCACATATGCCAAAATAATTCAAAATAAATTGATTTGACATTTGAGTTAAAATAAAGGAGTAAAATACCTTGCTTCTGATAAAAAAACCCACATTCTTCCCTGCCAAAGCAATCCTTGCTTCCCTGTAGTCTCCTTAAAAAATCGATTTAAATTAAAACATGCCAAAACAGATTCAAACATGGGTTCTTTTCCTAGTGTAATCACACTGTCAGTGAGCTATCCAGCCAGCTATATGGGATTGAACAGATAAGAATTTCTATCTCTTGCCTTTTCTTGAACCATGTTGGATCACTTCTTAGACCAGAAATGGTAAGTTTGTTATAAAGCTGAAAGGGTGCTATGAATTGGGATTGGCCGCTACCTTTCTGATTTTTCATATGTGAGAATGGTTTCGAACAGGCTTTTTCAAGGGGGCTATTCACAGAGCAAGGACCAAGACACAGAGATGTGCCTTTGGGGAATTTAGTTACTTTGGCCTAGAAATTGGGATTACTATTATTTTTGTGTGACTTTAATCCCCAGAACACACACCAGCCAGCATGGCAGTGGACATGTTGGCTGTGGGATTCTGAGTGGCTAGTCCAGAAAGGAAACATTTCCCAGTTCTGCTCTGACTCAGGCTTGTGCCAGAGAGATTTCTGTGATGACTTCCAGGACGAGCTCCTTCTTTGTTCGAGGCAAGCAGGTGACAGACACAAAACAACCGGTGGGTGAGACCACTGAATGAAAAGGGAGGAACAATCATGAAACCAAAAGGGGAAAAAATGTAGTGGAAATAAACTCTTAGGCTGTGGGGGCAGAGGAAATGTTCTTGATAATGAATCCATTTAGCCCCTCTTGTGAAGCTTGTTGTAAAGGACACCATCTGACATTTAAAGGTGTCCACGCAAGCAATCTGTTAAGCCTGCCTGTTGAAAGCAACATCCTGGCCAATCTGACCTGCACGTCCACAGAAAGATGCAGGCTCTGATAACTCAGACAGGAGGGCGAAGGTGTTAATGCATTGGCAGAGAAAAGAATGGCTGCCTTAGATATTTGCAATAAGCAGGGGAAATGGCATCTGACAGCTTTGTGGCAGAGACGGTCAGGTGAACAAAGAGAAGCAAAGCCTCTTTGCAAGTCGCAATTGTTGGCAATTAAGAACCTCTTTCATGTATTGTTAGTGGCTTTGCCGGATGCTGATGGAATGTCTTCTTAATGCGCAGAGGACTTGGGTCAGACTTTTGGCTAGTCACACAGCCGTATCGATTTGCTGGACTGATAGTTTAAAGTTTATAGGCCAGTATCCTACTGAGCTTCTGCCGAATGGAAAGGCCCGCCATTGCAGTAATGTGGGATGGCGCCATTTGCACCCATGTTGCCAAAGCTTATTGAAACCAGCACCATCTCATGTTACTATAGTGGTGGGTCTTTCCTTTTGGTGGAAATTCAGTACGATATTGCCCTTAGTACCCTTGTGCTCCATCTTGAAGGTCTGAAAGTTTGGATTTCTGTCCCACTTTAGAATTCTATCTGCCACTGAAATGTTGCATTTGATCTTCTTTGAATTGTGTTGTTTAAAGCCTTCTTTCCTTTGCTTGTTGTGCACTACATGATATTTTGGTGGAACAAATAATTCAGTTCTGTTTGTCTCTGACTGGAGGCAGACAAAACTTAAGAGCAGGAAAGGGAGAATGACAAAAAGTTGTCATTTTCCATGATGTATCTACTTTTTTTAAAAATCCCCCTGTTGCCTTTGGTCAAACAGGGTCTGCATCTTTTTCAGGCACATCTGAAAGTTGTACAACCAGTTTTCCCATAACCAGAAGGGGGATGAAATGGCACAACACAGACACCCCTGCCTATAGTGGATCATCTGTCACAGGCTGATCATCATCATCTGCTGGTATCAGCTTAGGTCTACAAAGGATTCCCCCCCCCCTGAAAAAAAACACAATGCAGTTCATGTAGATATTGCCATGGAAAAAACAACATTTTATAGGAAGCTGATGGTAACTCAGGAAGCTGAGAACAGCTCACCCAAACTCCTGCCTGAAGATCATTCGAAAAATATAGTGGTGGTGGGAGGGCTGAGGTTGTTCACGACACTGTAAACTCCAACATACTGTTAATGGACAGCATTCAACTAGGTTGCACTTAAAATTTCCTCCTACAATCTCTTCTATAGTGTGCAAATGTAAAATCTCTTTCCCTTACAAGAATAAAAATACTAGCTGAAAAAAAAAAGTTTAGAAAGCATCAGAGTTAATTCTGTTTGGGATCAAACCACTTACATTATGCTTAAAACATCCACCTCCAACCTAGCTGAGGATGCATCAGCTTAGTTGTTGCCTTATTCCTGAAGTGGGGCCTGGAGGCAGAAAACTGAATGGATTAAGCAGCCTATTGAGTTTTGGTAAATGGAGGGTCTCATTAGTAGAGAGAGAAAGGAACAAATGTAAGCACAGGATTAATTTGCAAGCTGACTGGGCAGACATCAAAGCTCTGAAAATGAATGTTTGGAAGGAGAACATTTTAAAACATTGCAAAAATGGCATCCTGTGGCTGGCTGCCACGTCCTAGAGCACCTTCTATCAGTTACCACCTATTTTTAGAGATTGGTACAAACTGCGGTTCAGCGCTTTGGCCCAATTCGGTGCCACGTCTGCACAGGTGCCACATACTCCCCTTTCCTGCCTCTTCTGCATGCTCTCCCATTCTCAGGGTGATGCGGGCTTCCCTCCCTACATCCTCAGCATGACTGCCCACTCATCCATAACAGTGTGCACTTCCCTCCTCCGCCTCCTTCAGCAGCTGCCCACTCAGATGAGGAGGTGGGCCAGGGAATGCTGCAGTGCTGCCTTTGAGTCATGCTGGGGAAGCAGGGAGGGAAGCGTGCATCACCCAAGGAATGGGCAGGCATGCAGAGGAGGTGGGAGAGGGGAGTACACAGTGCCCGTGCAACACCTGTGGAGGTGCAGAGCTGAACTGAGCCGAACCGACAAACTACAGTTTGTGCCCATCCCTACTCCCGTTATTTTAGACTCTACATTGTAGAGGAAGTTTAATGTTCAGGCTCAACACCAGAGATGAGAACGAACTGCCAAGATGACAGTTTATCTTGGCTTATGGCAGTCCACAAACCACAAACCATGAATTTATGAATATTCTCCGAACAAACCATGAATCGGATCGTTGGTTCATTTTGGATTTTTTTTGACAGCCCAGTGGCGGCTGTTGTTGTTGTTGTTGTTGTTGTTGTTGTTGTTGTTGTTGTTGTTGTTGTTTAGTTAGTTAGCTGGCCTGTCAGTTGGATGGCTGTCCTCTGCGCATGTCCCCACCTCCCAGCTGAGAGGCATGGACATGCGCAAAGGCCTCCCCTGGCGGCTGACAAGCCAGCTAACTAAAAGAAAAAAATTAATTAATTTTTAAAAAGAAAATGTTGTTTAGTTAGCTGGCTTGTTAGCCACCCAGGGGTACCTTTGCGCATGTCCACAGCAACCAGATAAGAGGGGGAAATACTTGCAAAGGCCAACAGCCTGTGTCAGGGGGTCTCAAGTTGGAGGCAGCAGTGGAGGGAGAGGAGGCAGTGGCAGGAAAAGGTAGGGAGGGGCAGCGGGAAGGGGGCAGGGGCAAGCTGTGGTGGGTGCAACAAACCAGAGGGTTCAAAAATTGCCCCAAAATTCACTGGTTTGGGAAAGTTTGGGTTCTCTAGTTTGGATGAACCTGAACTGATCCAAATCAACAAATTAGGGATTTTTAAAATGAACTTCCTGGTTCATTTTTAACTTTTAACATCTCTACTCTGCACTGTAGAGCAGGGGTTCCCAAAGGGTACGCTGCATTGCTCTGCGGCCTCCTTAGTGCCTGGGGGTACTGCCAAATCCAGCCAAAGGTGCTGCAGAATCCTCTCTCTGTTTCTTCTCTGAGCTGGTGGTGGCGTTAATGGTGCTCCTCCTCTGGCTCCACCTCCTTTGCCTCCATGTCTGCCCCCCACACCCCTTGCGCTGCCACTGTCATTCAAGAGAGGTGTGAGTTGGGGGGGGGAAGGGAACCACTGCTGTCGAGGAAGCTTATTAATCATGTGGCCTGGCCCTGTAAGTTAATTATAGAAACCTGCACAATTAGAAGTGAGGTGTGTTTGGCAGGCTTCACCTGTCCTAAAGAAATATCCCTGGTGTGAGGGCAGTATGGAAGAGATCAGAAAGTGTGGGTTACGCATGGTACTGTTCCCTGACCATGTGATATAATCCACAATGAGAGAAGAATGCCTGAAGAGCACTACAGGATTAGAGGGAGGGTGACTAGGCCAGAAGCATGGAAGAGAGGCAGAGAGGTGATGGGATGGCAGCAGTGGCCCCACCTTGTCTTGACATAATGCCGATTCCATAGACAGAAGAAACAGGGCAGAAGTCTAAAAAGAAACAGAAGTCTAAACAGGGCAGTCCATGATCTGAGATTCCAGGAATATTTCCACCAGTGTCAGCCCAAGACATTTTGCTGGCTGAGGCAGTGAACAAACTGGTGTCTCCTCTTCATCAACAGAAGCTACGTATACTGGCAGTTGATGAGATGGTCTTCTCCAGCTGAGCTGAGGCAGCAGAGTAATTCAGGCGGCTTAGCTTAGGCTACGTGGCATGCATTGCTCCGCGCTTCAAGAGAAAATAACAGCTAGGTAGTTGCCACTGCTGCCCCTCCATATTTGCCTCCTGAGACAGTTACTGCATTTTGTCTCATGGCAGCATGACCCCTACTTGTCACAACTACTCAGAACATCTAGGGCCCATTGCTGTACATGATGCTTCCCATTGAGCATTGTGAAACCCGAGTTAGTGAAAAACAGCACTCACTTTTCTTTTTCTTGGTGCAAGGAAGCAAGTACATACGCAGCACTACTGGAGTCAACTGCACTGGCTGGCTATTGGCTGATCTCCAGGCATGATTAACTGTTAGTGCTGGCCTTCAGAGTTTATCCATACCCTGGTTCCGACATAACTCAGAGAGTGCCTAACATAGTATGCCATTCTTCACCACTGCTAGTCCCCATCCCCTTTGTTGGCTTGGTATTGGACCCATGCCATGGAAGCCAACCAGCACCTTGCTAATGAGTGGAAATTTGTTTGTTGCAGTTTGTGCAATTTCACTTATGCAAGCATAGATCAGCAATAGGATTCTGGCCAGTATAAATCATTTGGAATGAAAGAAGATCAACCTTCTTATAATCAAGCTTGACAAAATGGCTTGTAGCTTCAAGGTCTACCTGGTGAGGGAAATTCCAGAAAAGGTGAAATCTCAAGGGGCTAAGAGGTAACACATAGAATTTTCTTTCCTCCTTCTTCAGGTTCCTTACCTATGCAAATCAAGAATGGCATTCTTGTAATGCCAGTAAAAAGAGACTTTGACCTATAGTCAGAAATTCTGTTGCTTACTGGAGCCAGATGCAACCTGAGTAGATGCATAGAATCAATGGGGATTTGGTGAGTCAGCTTCTCTGTAAGTCCCATTGATTCAATGGGCCTACCCTAGTTGTGACTTACAACGCTAAACAGCAGAATTCCAGCCTATCAGGCAAAATCCAAAGAAACAAAACAAGAGACAAAACCATGTGGCACCTTAGAGACTATTATATTTTAACAGGAGACTTCGTGGACATGTCCACTTCCTCAGACATATGGAAACAGAATGAAATAATGGACGAAATATCAGTTTCACAAGTAGAATATTCTAAATATTCATTGGCTGTAGGAGTCTTGGGTGTGTGATACATCTCACATGCAGTAATTTATGTCATTATTGATTAAATACCCCTCCATTTTTTAACATCCTTCTTAGAAGGGTAGAAAATTGGAAGCTTTCCACCACCTGGTGGCCTTCAGCTGTGTTGAATCAAAAGTGCCATCATGCCCACTGAGGGTGGCCTGAGGTCAGTGGTTCCCAACCTTGGGTCCCCGGGTGTCCCTGGATTGCAACTCCCAGAAATATTGCCCAGCACTGTTAGTAGTGAAGGTTTCTGGGGGGGGGGGGTAATCAAAGAACACCTGGAAATCCAAGGTTGGGAACCACTGCCTTAAGTCATAGGGTTTGAGAAGGATGGAAGTTGTCCCCCAACACTTCTGGAGCAAACTAAATTGGTGGAAGTTTGAATTGTGGTGTTTTCCATGGCTTGGATTTCTCTTTTAAGAGATCATCAAAGTTACCAAGTTTACCAGCTTTTGAACATCCATCTGCGCATGGAATCAGTGACAGTATAAACAGGAGTTACACAGACACGGAGATCCACACCATCAACTGGCGTTTAGCTGTTTTCCCTGGCTGCACAGCATTGCAAGCTTAGCTACCCTGCTGAAATGTGCAGGGAATTGATTTATCAATTTCATTGAACCTTGTTTTGTGTTCTAAAAAGGTCACCCCCTTCCACAGCCAGCCCAATACACTCAGCTGCCTAAGGCAGAGCAGCCAGTGATGCCTCATCAGATTATCAATGTTATTTTGGAAGACAAAGCAGAAAAAAGCCTATCCGTACTTCTTTCCACCTTGGCAGTGCAGCTACAATATGACAAATTAAATAACCCCACACCTGCTCCCTACGGCAGCTGCTTTACCTATTTTATGACAGGGCTGACTGAGTCTCCCTTCCTACGGCTGCCTTTTCTTGCTTTCGTACATTTTAAAATTAGTGTTGGATAGGAATATTTAACCTTTTTACCCCCTTCTCTCGTTAATATTGGAGATGAAGTGCAAAACTGACCTTGTTTCACTTGGGCTGACACTTTCTCCTTCTTTTTAATAGCGTCATGCCTTCGCTGCCTTTTTAAAAAATTAGTTTTACTTAATTGGAAGAATTCAAGCTGCTGGCAGAACAATATTGAAGGATTTTAAAGTAGGACACGGGCACCCAAACCTTTGTCTCACTCAGAAATGAAAGGCTTGCTGCTCTTTGGCGACTTCTCTGTATTCATTCTCCCAACTCTGCAGCTAAGGAGCATCCCGAAGCAGAGAGAATCGTTATTTAAATTTGATCTTTTCATGCTGCTCCTTTCTTTACTGAGCTCCCTGTGCAGCGTTGGCTGCATAAAGCTCATTTATAGAGTAGCCAGCTGAGATTATGAAGGGATTTGAGTTGGAACGGAAACAAGTAGTTAAAGGAGGCAAACTTTTCAAGAAAAAATCTGGTTTGCACACAGATATATTCTTTAGAGTGACAGGATTGTTATTTCTGTGGTTATCTGACAAAAAAAGGGGGTGGAGTCTCATACGCCCCCCCCCCAACAAATGCCGCCCAGGCAAATTCATACTTATGAAGCAAAATGCGCAGGCTTTTTCAGTTAATCCTCCAAAACTTGGAAAAGTTTCTCTTTTTTTATTATAACTCCCATAATTCCTAATCAGCAGGACTAGGCGATTATGGGAATCACAATCCAAGAAGGCCAGGCCCATGTTATCACAAGCCTTTTGATCAATTAAAAGCATTGCTTATTATACACTGGCTGAAACCCTGTTGCCTAGCAAAAGAAAATGTGTAACTTCCAGCCCATTCCTAGCTGGCAATTTAAAAAGCCTTGGAGTAATTCTCGGGGACGTAATTGTGCACAAACAAAGCTAGCATGTGCACACAGCCCTGAGAATCACGGTGGACATCTTTTTTTGCTGGCTAGGAATGGAGTGAAAGTTACGAATGGTTTTACGCTAAGCAGCAGGTTTTCAGCCATTCATTCATTTATAATAATATTATTCCACACTATCAAAAACCTAGAGATCCTGAACCAGTTCACCCCAACAGACAGCACACTAATAACTTTGAAGTGTGCATGACATGGCGACTGAACATAAGGGGCTGCCTAAAATAACTGTACCTCAGTGGTAGTGCTTGAACAGAGGTGATCCCTGGTCCAATCGCTAGTGTATCCAGCTAGAGGATTCACACCTAGCAAGACCTCCACCAGATACCTTGTAGAACTGCTGCAAAGCAGAATTCATTTACAGTCCACAGGTTCTGGGTCTGCACACTGGAGCACAGTGACATGCAGTAGGTTCACAAGTTTTCAGTCACCTCATATCTCTGATTGCTGTTTGGAAATAAGACCATGAAGGAGCTTGTAGGCCTAATAGGGAACCCCAACTGGCTACATTCACCCTGGATTTGGAGTTTCGCACCCTTGTGGTAGGCACATGTTTGGAATTACTTTGCAATTTGGAGACAGTACTCAGGAGTAGCACAATCTCATCCCTATTCCCACATCCCCATGCAGGAAAAAAGGAAGATTATGCTTGATCCCAGGGCAAAAAGGTGATGTAGGTAGCAATTGTCACACATAGTCGTTGCATACAATATTTCTTGTACATGTTTTCTAGCTTTGAACACACTCTCTCTCTCTCTCTCTCACACACACACACACACACACACACACACACACAAGTCTTTGTAACAGGGAGCAACAAAGACCCCAAAGTCACACCTGACATCTGCTCCATAAGTTTTCTAGAAACCCATGAAAAAGTAAATCTTTGTGTGTGTGTTTCCCTTGCCTGGTTGCTATTTATTCTAGAGCCAGCCCTGCTTGCCCCAAAATGGCGTATGCATCTGTGACTAAGATTTAAGTCCAATATAGTTTTCGGTTTCTGTTTCACAGACAAGAAGTATAGTTTTTACTACACTAGCATTTGGAACTGAAGAGTGACAAAAAAACAAATTATTTGTTCACCCCTTTTCCCAGTAACCAAGAAATAATTATGTTACACTCTGGTATAACTTAACAAAGAACAGCTTCACTTCTTATATAACATGTTTATAGTTAATGGATGTGTAGTCTCAAATGCTGGAAGAACAAGAGCACATAATTCTGAGTGCTGAGTTGTGTTGCTGCCTCACCTCTCTTTTGTGTGTTGAGGGGATGATGCGGGGATGCAGGCTTATAGCAGCCAGAGTTTTAGAAGTAAATAAAACAATTAATGTAATTAGTGTTGGTAAGTGGGAAAGTAAAGAGTTACACTTTATTTCTAGAATTATAGTAGGAACCAGCTCTTTAGTGAGGAACTACAGCTCATACGTAACAGGTAACATTTTAGGTCCTGTATGAGAGTTGGCACTTTTGGTTTGTGCATGTCTGCTCCAGTTTTTGTCCTCATAGTTATGGTGAAGAAGTCCACAGTCATAAACAAGATGCTAGTCTAAGATAGAGATGTAAAGTTGCCACTTTAGATATTTATATGTACGTATATAAAGATTTTTATGTACCATTTATTCAGCCCCCAGAAAGGCTGACAAGGAAGATTACAATGGAAAATGTTTCTCAAAACAATAAAGATGGAGAGCACTAACATCTTAAAGCTGTTACTTAAAAGAGAAGAATTGACACATCATTTACAAAATGTTTAAATCGGTCTGTTTACGAAATGTTTACAGCTGTGCTGGTTCACTGGAAGTAAAACAAATCATCAGAGGCCCCCCTGCTTTGTGGGAATCCCTGCCAGACTGGACATTGTGCTGAATACAGGGCTAGGGAAATGATGGAATAACACCGAATGGGCTATCGTGGCACTTGTGAATAAAGACCGATGCCAAAATGGGCAGGACACGATGGACATGCATCAGAATGAAATTTTGGAATTCACACCCATCAGATATGACTTTAAGTAAGGCTGTAATGCCGCCGGAACCAGCTTGGATGGAACAGAACGATAAGAAACAGCAGCTTCAAAGCAGGGTAAAGAGACCAGTCCGACAAGGCTCAGAATGTCCTTTTACTATATCTTTTTAAAGTACACATTGCATTACTCGTTACCCCCAAAGTAACTAGTGGCAGGTAACTATATGACTTGTCAATGGTTGCTACAACGTGAACTACAAACTGAAACAAAACAAAACAAAACAGAACAAAAAAACCCCCCTACAAACCAAAGTGGTTTGTGTCCGT
This sequence comes from Pogona vitticeps, assembly GCF_051106095.1. Classification (NCBI taxonomy): domain Eukaryota; kingdom Metazoa; phylum Chordata; class Lepidosauria; order Squamata; family Agamidae; genus Pogona; species Pogona vitticeps. Next base: position 214,473,127 of record NC_135783.1, on the reverse strand, counting down.
CCCCCCCCCCCCCCCAGTTTGTAGTTCAGAGTGGTTTATGGTTCAATTTGTAGTTTGGTTCATATAACCCATTTTGCCAAAATGAAATGAAGCGCCAAACTTCTCCCCCTCCCCTTAGTACTTGCCTTTGCTTCGGCAGAAGGGATGCCCTCCCATCGCCCACCACTGCCCCTGTCACCTCCTTACCTGTCCCTGCTGCTGTCTCGCGCTGCCACTGCCACTTTTAGAGCCCTCGGCTCAGCCTCCCTCTCAGGAACTGGGCCTGCTGTCTCTGGGCACGAGCCTGCCTATCAGCTGAAAGGTGTGTGCATGTGCAGAGGCGGCAGGGCTGGCTCCTGGAAGGGCTGGTCTTTGAAAATGGCGGCAGCAGCAGCAGCAGAGGAGGAGGTGGTGGAGAAGGCAAGACCTGGTAGGATGGGGATGGGGGCAGAGGGAAGGGGGCAGGTGGGCAGCAGAGGGGGCAGAGAAGCAGATCTTCTCTCTCCCCCCGCCAGCATGAACTAGGAAAACAAATTGTAAACTGGTTTGTTTTTCAGGGGGGTTGTGGTGGTTTGTGATTCGTTGTTAGCCACGAACCACAAAACAGCCTGATTTGTTGTTTTTCCAGTTTGTGCCCATCTCTACTTCTAAGCTTTCTTTACGGCAGGGGATTGTAATCGTTGCGTTGGCAAGGAATGTATGTTACAAGTTACCACTGGATCCCCCAAATAGTTCTTGGGCCCTGTCGCTGAGAAGTGGTGGGGCCAGTGTGGATCGCAGCTACTTCATACAGAGCGTCCCTATGAAGCTCTGTTTCCACAGCTTGGCTTCTTCACTAGCAGCATGCACATTGCTGGAACAGGATGTCAACTGGAACATAGTTTCTAATGTCAGAAAAATGTTACTTGCAAGCCATCTAAAAACATCAGTCTGTTGAATGCTGATGGCCAAATAGATCATGATTCAGAATGAATAAACACAACAAACGTCCTATTTTAGAAAGAGTGGGCGGATGATGGAAAAAAAGTGTTGGGCAAATCTAACATTTCTTTAAATAATGAAGTGAAAAAAGAACATCTTTTACATCTTCATAAACAGATGCTTTTATACCAATGAGGTTTTCTGTCCTTTGCTTGTAACCAAGTAACGGCAAATTGAGTTGTGTACCAGAGACAAAAGTACTTTACTGAGATTCTCCTGGTGGTACAATGGGTGTTTGAAAGGATCTACATGCCAGTTATTTTTATTATCCCTATCTTTTTAACCTCCTGCGCTCTAAAAGTTAAAACCAACGAGGACAGAAATCACTGCCATCCTTCCCCCTTTTTTTGTTAGGACTGCTGTGAAATTCTGAAGGTCACCTCTCTGTTTCCTCATTTTGAAGTGTCACCTGATCCCTAGGTTTCTTCCACCCCTTTGTCACTACTCTTCTGCCCTTTCCTTTGGAATGGATGGACTTATTTGTGTCCTTTGTGAATGGCCTTCTATTCTACTGTTTCATGAAAGGCAAGGCAGAGAGACAGTCTCCTGTCAGCAATCCCCAACCTTAATATTTATGGCATACTACCATAACACAAGCAAAAAAATAAAAATAAATCAAAATTTAAAAAAAGGAAAAATAAAAAGGAGAACAAAACACTCTGTTACTGGTAAGGACAAAAATAGTTGCTCATTAATTGCTCAGTCTGTTTTGGAATTAATGACTCCTCCAGGAGCTTAAAAGAGCAGTAAGTACCCAATAGAAGTTGCTTCTACCAGCTCAAGTGTGAGGAATGATCTCTCTCTCTTTCCTGCAACACTCACATGTCCTAAAAATCTATTCCAGACAGGGCGGATTTACTAGGAAACTAATGGCGCTTAAACTTCAGGGCCCCTAATCTCGGAGGAGACCCAGAAGCAAATTTAGTCCCACCCTTTTTAAAAAAAAAAATGTGGTGATTTGTCATGGCACAACTCCATTGAAAAAGATAACAGTGGTTATCCAGACATCCTTGCTGGTTGTGAAGGGGCCTCCATAACAATTCAAGTGGTCAGGGACCCAAAAATGTAAGCCAGGCCCTGGTTCCAGAAGGCTAGGAACCTGATACCAGAAGGCTCAGGTTCAATTTGGCCCCAAAACTCAGCATATAAAGCTTTCCTGATTTCTTAATGAACTAAATCTTGTCAAACATTGCTTGAAAGAATACTACAGAAACAACACAGTGTTGTATTTTGAGTTGAGTTTTCTGCCACTGTAGAGTCCTAGCAGTTTTCAAAAAGGTCTCTCCCCCTCCCCACCACCACCTCCAAGCTAACAGATCTGAACTGGACATTCAGATCTGTTAGTAGCTCCCTCCCCCCGCCCCCCCCGCCTCTATCCCCTGAGTACTTTCTGTTACAACAGAGAGAGCTTTCAGCAATGCATTGTTGAGAGGGGGATGTACTCCTTTTCTCCATACGTAATAACTGTGAGGATGACAGCGATACTCAGAAGGCAAAATGGAAGCCTGAGCAGGGCAGCAGATAATCTCATCCTCTCAGCTAATTTAAAGAAATGCCTCCATTTCAAACCTGCAAACCCTAGATTTGCTATGCTGCTGGTTGGTAATGGAACAGTAAACTCCTTTCAAAACATGCACATATCTTTCTGTATTTCTAAAGAGATTCACTAGATCACTGGTTCTTAACCTTGGGTAACTCAGGAGTTTTGGACTGCAACTCCCAGAAGCCTTCACCACCAACTGTGCTGGCTGGGGTTTCTGGGAGTTGCAGTTCAAAAACATCCGAGTAACAAAGGTTAAGAACCTAGGCACTAGATTACAGTGAAAGGCTGAACACCAGGCCCTTTGCTGATACCTATCTTCCTCAAAGGCGGCACTCTGATTGAATTTTAATTTTGTATGTCGGTGGGGGGGGGGAACCCACTGAACAGAACATGGGCTTCAGCACATATATTTTTCTCTCTCACTAGGTGATCTTCAACACCTGGGACATTTTTTCTATTAAAAAGTTGATAGGGTTTCAGATAACCTACACGTTATTCATAAGAATATTTCTTTCTCTTAAAAGGTTGGCTTCCATTTGCTGCCTCAGATGGAATGCAGCATACATCCCAGCTAACCTTAATTTCCCTCAGGTTTGCTGTTCATATATTGAATATTGCAACTACAGAACTACGGTGGGTCTCTTAGAGGCAAGTGCAGATTTTATGACATAAATGGGTTCCTGGTTTCCCCCGCTCCTCTTTTATTTTAATGTGAAGATGAAAGTCCTATAAAATGATTCTCTCCAATCAGTGCTTTGCCTCTTCTGTCAACCTGTGCAGGAAGGGAGGGGGGATATGAAAAAAATATTTAGCGTTACCATTTCATTTAATTTTATTTAGTTTTAATCTTTAGAGAAAATTTTGAACATATATAATTTAAGAATAATAAAAAGACACATAAACCTCACTCTTAAATACTGGTGACAGAAGACAAAAATGATTTTGATTCTTAACAAAAGTAAGTGAAAATGTTGTTTCTAATTTGTTGCTACATTGGAACTGCCTTATAGCAACCCTAATGGGGTCTTCAAAGGAAGTGAGATATTTAAGGAGTAGTATTACTAGTTCCACTTTGCCACTGAGTTTCCATGGCCAAGTGGGGATTTCAGACCCAGGGCTCTTAAGCTCTAGCACATCATTCTATCCACTAAATCACACTGGGTATCTCTGTCTCTAAGTTTCCTTAGGCAGATCTATACCTGCACATTCATTGGCTGAAATCCAGCAGTGTAATTTACACTATGTAAAGCTGATGATATCATTATCCATGACGGTTTTTCAGAAAGAAACACTTCTGATTTCTCCCCTAAAGCAGTGGTCTCCAACCTTGGGCCTCCAGATGTTCTTGGACTACAACTCCCAGAAGCCTTCATCACCACCTCTGTTGGCCAGGATTTCTGGGAGTTGAAGTCCAAGAACATCTGGAGGCCCAAGGCTGGAGACCACTGCCCTAAAGGACTCAAGGCTCTCATAGAACCCCTTTCATTCTCATAGAACCCTTAGGCTCTGAGAGACAGGAGGGGAAATCTTAAAGTACCAAAAATTAATGTGGTGGGATGGGTTTATCATCATCATCATTATCAGCAGCAGCAGCAGCAGCTGTGATTATAGGAAATTAAAGACTTGCCCCCATCCTGCAGTCCTCAGTGGTTTCTGGATGAAGAAAGGGATTCCAGGTAATTCTCAGGACCCTCAGGTTGGGGGGAACCGGAAATATTTAATTTATGAAAAACCACCACTGCTGATAACATCATCAACCTTACATAGTGCAATGTTTAAGCAACAGGATTTCAGCCAGAATGGGGTAACAAGCCTAGGATTTTGCTAAAAGTTGGCCATGGAAAACTGGTGCAACAGAGGGAAGTCTGTGAAAGTCTCTTTCCTTATCCTCTTTCCTTATCTCTTTCTTCATCTATATTCTGCTTTATTCATAATTCAAAAAAACTCAGGAAAAAGCTGTGTGGTCGTCCCCCCAAACAATACGAATGTAGGAACTGGTGATACCTATATTGGACCACTAAAGAAATAAAACTAAAAAGCAAAACATAAAAAACAAATAGCGAGCTTTCAATGATAATTTATTTTCTTCAGGCTGTGCACCAGGTTTCTGTGAGTGGTTCCAAACTTATATGCTTTTATTAAAGTCCCAAAGCCTCAATGGTCATTGCTGGGGTCAGCATAAGCTTCTTAGATGGAAATGGCTGCAGTCTGCAAGAGGCCTGTAGGAGGGGAAGGATCTGGCTTTAAACCCCTTCCTAGCCAATGTTTTGGAATTTATCACCCAACTCTTTAAACAAAGGGCAGCCCAGCAATCTGATCTCTCCTCATTTCCCACATCTGCCTTCTTTTGAAACTCAATTAATTTCTATTCGGTTGGGGAAAGCAAGAGAACCCAGGAACATAGTCAGCTCCATCAGAATTAGGATTTTTTTTTTTGAAAAAAAGGTAGTTAAGGAACAGCTAATTATAGCTGAATTAAAGCCAAATCAATAGTTTCACCTGATGGATACTTTCCTCTGCATGTATTACTGCTTGTCTGGTTTCAGGAGTCCATGATATTTGTTGTTCTTCAGTTGGTGCCCTGACCAGCCATTCTACGGTATCTTACACAGTTCAGGAAAAATAAGGAAAAGGCTGTGTGATTCCCGGAACTTGGTGCACAGCCTGAAGAAGAAGAATTACCATTAAAAGCTTGCTGTTTTGTTTCGTGGTCCAATAAAGCTGTCATCTGTTCCTGTATTTGTTTTATTCATAATGTTTCCATTATGATATCACAAACACATACTGTCATTATAAATAAGATTGCTCATAATGCCATGTAGCAAAATTGATTTGCTGAAGGTTAAAATCCTGTTGTGTAGTGACTCCTCTGGAAGTTAAATGGCATATCAAATCCCTGCTTGGATTTTCAGGCATGTCCCAAGCCAGCAGGCAGGTATGAATCCAAAAATCCAAGTGGGAATGTGTTAATTGCCAGTAAGAAGCCACAGAAAGGTGTGCTATTTGCCTTCCATAGGTGTAACCATGCAGTTGGATTTTGGCCAGCATAACAACGTTGTGATGCAAAATTGAAGTGAGGGCACTGTTTCTCCCACTCATTCTGAAAGGGCCAACATTTCCACTTTGTTTTTCAGCTGCTCTCACCCAAACTACTGAAAGGGAAGGTGCGTTTTTTGGAAATTGTGAGGACTTTTCCCCTCTGCATTGTACCTATGTTGTTTATTAGAGGTTCCACTCTGTTTGACTTCTCATGAACAACTAATTCACATGTGGATTCGGAGAAAACTAAACAAGGACAGTCAGGCGGGGGCAGTAAAAACCTTGGGATCGCTCTGCAATTGGTTTCTTAGAGTCCCAGAGTTATCATTTTGGCAAGCGATGTGGCTCAGCCAGAGTGAATCGCAGGAGACCGATTTTTCTGTTCCTAGTTTCTATAATTCTATCCTGAGTAGTAGGAATCCTGCCTTCTTTCTGTTGCTTGCCCCAGGCCTGGACCAAATTTCTCTTTTAGTCTTTCCTGAGTATGACATCTTAATTGACCCACCCCCCTGCTCCTAGTTTTGTCGAGCTGAGTCCACATATTTTGCCATGCACTGTTTCTTTATTCAGCAAGGATCTTGTTAGTGACTGACAGGAAGGGAGTGCTGGAGGCCGGCATGTTCATTTAGGCATAGCATAAGACTGTAAGACTGGCAGCTGGAGTAGAAACAGCTCCCAAGAGGTAAAAAAAAATCAACCCTTTTTCTTTGGGTGTCCGTAGTTCAAGACAAGACAGTGGTACCTTGTTTCCCTGAAATAAGACCTAACCTGAAAATAAGCCCTAGTATGATTTATCAGGATGCTCGTAATATAAGCGCTACCCCAAAAATAAGCCCCAGCTAAGTGAAAGCCCGTCCTCCACCATTGTGCAGCCACCAGAAGAAGATGACATGACTGTATTTGAATAAATGTAGATTGTTGTACGTAGAAAAAATAAAACATCCCCTGAAAATAAGCCCTACTGCATTTTTGGAGCAAAAATTAAGGTAAGACCCTGTCTTATTTTTGGGGAAACAGGGTTGTTTCACAAAGGGCTTCAAACATTGAACTAGCCAGTGATCTATTAAGCAAACTTCACTCTGATGCTTGTTGTGTTAAACAAAGGTCAACTAGTTAGTGGCAGCCATGCTGGGCAGGAGATTCTGGGAGTTGTAGTCAAATGAAACAAAACTTAAATTACAAATCATGGTTTACATCAACAGGAAAGTATCAGATAATTCTGAGTCAGAAGGTTTCGTGGCAGTGGCAGGCATTCTGGTCAACACATGTCATATTTCCAGGCTTTGTAGATGGAGGAAGTTCGCACACAGGAAAACCACTTGTGTAATTGCCTGGAAATAACACGGTTCTAACATATAATAATGTGACCTTGTTATAAACTCTTTACTTCTCGTTCCTATGTTTTCCTAGTCAATAAAAGGCTGTTTATCTTCTGAGGCAAATGCAGTTTGCAGAGAATAAATCAACTTGTTTACTTTCTCTTGTTGAAAACCAAGTATCAACTGTTTTCCTGTTGAGTCTTCAATGTATTGTTTTCTCAAGGTAATTAATAAAACCACGTCTGTCACTGTGGTGGTGGAGGGTGAGGCGATAAGTATACCTGATGAACCACTGCAAGGCATGGACACTGGTTTCTGTGGAAACAAGTTGTGATTGAGCCAGTATAAGCTGGTATGAGGTTCATTACTGCACTTAGTGTACAACAGTGAGTGACTTACAATAAACAAGAGAATTATGGACATGGGTGCTTCTTATGTAGGAGAGAGGAGAAATTAGGGCTTAGTTCATTTCCAAGATATGGGCTTGTGAGTTCTGAAGCTATGGAGAATGTCTGATTTGGAACTACAGTGAGAGACATAAACAAAAAGTTCAAAAAACTGTTCTGAATTTTGAATCTCTGTGTTTGATTTGTTTTCATTCAATTGGATGAAGCATTTTATCAGCTTTCCAAAAACTGAAGATATTCTTTCTCCTTTGCAGGGTGGTGATGACGATGTTCATATATATGATTGTGCAATACACTATCATGGGCAGAGGGGATGTGAGTGGTGCTGTGGGTTTAACCGCTGAGCCACTGGGCTGTTGATCAAAAGGTTGAACCCACAGTTTGAATCCGCATGACAAGGTGACCTAGCAGCTTGAAAGCATGCAAATGCGAATAGATGAATAAATATCACCTCAGTGGGAAGGTAACTGTTCCATGTCTAGTCGTGCCGGCCATGTGACCACGGAAAGTGTCTATGGAGAAACGTCGGCTCTTCAGCTTACAAATGGGGATGAGCACCGGCCCCTCGAGTCGGACACGACTGGACTTAATTGTCAATGGGAACCTTTACCATTATAATGGATAGACTAGGACAGTGGTCCCCAACCTTTTTGATACCGTGGACCAGTTGGGGGGAAACGTAGTCTGTACATGGAGAAGTGGGTGCACATACTCATGCGCATGTGCGAAGGGGCTGTGTGCACGCATGCGTGAACTGGCTGCACACACTTGTGCGCATGCACAAAGGGGCTGTGCGCACTCATGCACATGTGTAAAGGGGCTGCACTCACTCATGGGGGCATGTAGGCACCTGTGCAAATGCACAAAGGGGTGGGGCACTCACACATCACATGCACACACTCATGCTCATACATGAAGGGGCTGTGCGGGTGGGCGTGCGGGGGAGTGCGTGGGGGTGGAAGATCTGTCTCTGCAGCTCGGTCTGGCCAAGGCCACGGACCGGCACCGGGCCATGGACCGGGGTGTGTGGACCCCTGGACTAGGTCTTAGGAGAACTGGGTTCAAATCCCTGCTCAGTCAGGAAACTAATGAGTGTGTGTGTCACACTAATGAAACCACTCGTCAAATATCACGCATACCTACTTGGATTGCTGTAAGTCAGTTCCATCTTGACAGCACATTAACACAACAATAACGTCATTCTAATCAGATCTTGCAGAAAGGATGGCTTCCATCAATACTTTTTATTAAGAGCCAGTGCTTGATCATTTGTATAAGTAAAGTACCCTGGTGGAAAAGGATACCTTTTTGTTCCTTTAAAGAGGATATGTAATTTCTATAGTGCTCTTCAGTAACCTAAATCAAACACCCACTCCACTGTACCACACAATGATGGGTTCTTTTCTGCAATATGTAAGATTCCTCAAGGTACTTCTACATTAAAAAAATTTACAATAACAAAAGTAGAAAACTAAGCAGAAAATACATGTTTTCCCACTGCTGGGAACAATAAAGGCACTAAGTGCATTCTGCATGGTAATGGAATTTCCGAGCATTGGTGTTAAATGCATTAGGTGTCTTCCCTGGTAATGGAAAATCCAAACCCATTAGTGCAGAGGGTTAACAGTAAATCTTCTTGTAACTTTATCCAGAGAGAATTCAAAGGCACTTTGCTGTCTGAGAAGTGTGGTACGCAAATAAACAAACAAACAAACAAACAAGCAAGCAAGCAAGCAAGCAAATAAATGCAGATTCATATAAAATCAGTATATTATTTAGTACACATTTTATTTGTTTGAATTGTTATGGTGGGATTTGCTGGCTATTTTGTAGTGTAGTCTATAGGTTGCATTTAGGGGGGCCCATCTGTTCATTGACATCTTGTGACCTCCACTTGGTCCATTAGCCTCCTGTATATGCACTATTGGATTACCAGTGTGGTGTAGTGGATAGAGTGACCATCTAGGACTCTGGAGAATATGTTTTGAATACCCACTGAGTCATAGAAACTCACTCAGGAAATGGATCTGGTAAAATCACTCCTTTAATATCTCACATTGAAAGCCCTATTAGGGTCACTTTAAGTTAGTTCTGACTTGACAGCACATAAGCACAGACACATATGTACTACTGGGATGGACACATTTGGCAAGAGGATTTTTTCAAAGAGGTAGATGTGTTGGCTTGTTGTAACAAAACAGTAACACCAACCAACCAACCAACCAACCAATCAAACCAACCAATCCTTTGTACCCTTAAGACTAAGATGTTTTATTTTTCACAAGCTTTCATAGACTAGAGTCCACTTCTTCTGTCCCTGTGGCAGAAAGGATGCCCTCTTCCCTCTGCAGCCCCAACACAGCTCTGAAATCTGGATGGTTAGAGGACCTTCTGAAACAGGTGTGGAAGGATGGAAAAGGTGTTCACGGAAAGGAGAGGAAGTGGAAGTCCTACTGGCTGAATTGAAGTCTGATTGTGCATTTTGGATGTTGCCCTATGAACCTGCCTGCATTGTTTCAGGACACAGCACTGGGCTTGGAAAACAAGTGAAATCCAGACACTTGCCTGATCTGTTAGTAATCTTCTTTGCATGGCTTGCCTAGGAGCACACTAAGGGAAAAGTGGAGTGTATGTGAGGACAGACAATGAAAGGATTTTAAACAACCAAACATTTGTATTGTCATGCAAAATCACATTGGCCAAAATCCATTTGAATCAATGGAACTTATGGAGGAGGTGACTCATTGATTCAGTGGACCTACTCTTGTGTGACTTATGCTAAACAACAGGATTTCAGCCAATAATAGAGCAGAAGGTCTGTGAAGATCATGTGCACTCAGACGTTGGAGTTTAGAACTTAAGAACTGCAAACAGTGTCTGAGCAAGGTCACATATAAAGATTGCCTCTTTTATTTTCCATTTTGCTCAACATGCCACCAGTTTGTAGATGGGAAGAAACAATATAATTCTTCCTTCTTGACTGACAGAGAAGGGCTCCTATTTAGAAGATACAGTGGACTCTCAAAAAGTTGGAGCAAATTGTCTTAGGGGCTGCTGCAGTTAATTACACCAACCAGCCAACCCAACCAATCCTTTGTACCCTTAAGACATAATTCTTAAATGAAGTGAAAAGAAAAGAAAACATGCATCTTGTTTTATATTGTAAAAGCAAGCCCATGAAGCCTTCCTGAGGATGATTAATTTCTGACTTGGAGGAGCATGGCAATTAGTTTAAGCAAAAAGCAAGATTCAGTATAAGCATTTCGGCAGGAGGGGAAAATAGGAAGCCAACAGTTTTACCAAAAGTCCATGTGTAACAACTATTGGTCCTGAACTAAACACAGCTTCATCTGTTTTTGGAAGTTTTCCCTGTCACATTTGTGATCTCTGCCGGTGATTTCCAAAATTTTCACCCCCTTTCTAATTTTGAGAAATTCTCATGCCTCCTCCTTTTTCGCTTCCCATCACTCAACCCACTTCTAATCAAGAAATGAATAAAACCAATTCTTAATTTCGCATTAAAACTAAAAACAGAAAAATAAAACTGGCTTCAAAGCAAAAATAAGAAGGAACCGTTTCCTTGAGAACTCCTAAATTCCAGCAGCATCATTTACCACAGATTTTTTTAAAAAGCATGTGATAAAAACATTTTTCTTTATGACAGTCTCGCAGTCTCTGCAAATTTCTTTACATCTCCCTGCCCCCATCAAGGTTGGCATCTTTCCTTTCTTTTCACAGCAAGATTGCTGTGTGTGAGAGCGTTCCTCCACTCCAGCATCTCACCGGCAATCTCATAACATTTCCTAGGTATTTTGTGTTTTCCTGAAAGAAATACACATCTCTGCAGAGTTATAATTCCTATGAAAATGGCATTTTTGAAGCACAAGTTTCTTTGGAAAAAAGCATTGAGCTGTGCAGAATTTGGCAAAATTTCATTCCTTTGGGGAGGGGGAATGCATTTTTGCTGCATAAGATTCCTTGGAAAAACATTGAGCTCTGCAGAATTTGGCAATATCCTGCCCTAATCATACCATTGGCAGCAACACAGACACAGTGGAAGGCAGGATCAAACATTTAACCTCATTCCATCGCTTCACACCCATCACATGATGAGGGTGACTGCCTGGGATAGAGAACCTTTATGATCCTGGGTGGCTCCTTGCATTGTGTAAATGAGAACCAAGAGGAATGTGTATTTCCTTCAAATAATCCATTGTTCCTCCTGCAGCTGGATTTCCTGAGAGCTACATGTCCTGACAATCAGACTTGAAAAGTAAACTTCTATTTTCCTTCCCCAATCAGTCACAAAACAACTAAGCATGCTAAATGCAAGATACCTAGCTTAGCAAAAACAGATCTTATGGGAAACACATATTGCACTCCCTGAGGGATCTCCTCTTTTTCAAACATGCTTAGGCGTATCATCTAGAGCAGTGATGCTGAAACTTGTTGAGCCCGAGTGTCCAAACAGCATCACAAAACCAAATTATTTATTTTGAAGTGCCAACACTGCAATTAAACCTGAATACTGAAGTTTTAGTTTAGAAAAAACAACTCATGTCGTTTACACATTTTGTCTGTCTGGTTCTTTATTGATTCCTCCAAATGACAGCTCTTTTAGAAAAAAGTGAAGTGGAAAATGCTACACTGAATTAAATGCACCCTATTTATAAAGCTTATTAAAGGTAAAGGTTCCCCTTGACATTTTAGTCAGTTGTGTTCGACTCTAGGGGGCGGTGCTCATCGCCATTTCCAAGCCGTAGAGCCAGCGTTTGTCTGAAAACAGTTTCCATTGTCACGTGGCCAGCGCGGCTATACACGGAATGCTGTTTACCGTCCCACCGAGGTGGTACCTATTTATCTACTCGCATTTACATGCTTTCGAACTGCTAGGTTGGCGAGGAGCTGGGACAAAGCGACGGGAGCTCACTCCATCACATGGATTTGATCTTACGACTGCTGGCCTTCTGACCTTGCAGCACCCAAAGGCTTCTGCGGTTTAGCCCGCAGCGCTACCACGTCCCCCTATAAAGCTTATTAAGTACATTGAAATCCTTAACTTGTTTCCTCCAAAGTAAGCTACCCTCAGAAAAGCAACTATATATAGGAGTGTAAATTTTTTAAGTGTATACCTACATTTTATACATACAAAATGTGTATACACACATTTTACTTATTTGAAATGTAGTGTCGGAAAAGAGATTTACAGATATCATGACTTGTCAGAAAGATAAATAAAGCAAATTAAGTGTGGATTCTCACAGAAGCCGAAATAACCAAGCAAAGCATATTGCACTACAGTGGCATCATGAGAAGACAAGCTCACTGGAAAGGCAGCAATGCAGGAAAAAGTGCAATGCAGTATTTTATTTTATTTATTTTTATTTTATTTTATTTATATCCCGCCTATCTAGTCGCGGTGGACTACTCTAGGCGGCCAACAACAAAGATAAAATACAATAAAATAAAACAACAAATTACAAAGCAATTAAAGTAAAGAAACAATAAAGGGGAAAAGAAAATCAAAAGTAATCTGGTGAGAAGGCCTGCCGAAACATCCAGGTCTTTAATAGATTCTTAAAGGTGCCCAGCGAGGGAGCTCCGCAAATACCAGGAGGTAAATTATTCCACAGGTGAGGAGCCACCGCCGAGAAGGCCCTATTTCTTGTTTTCTCTTTTCGGGCCTCCCTCGGCGTTAAGCTCCTCAGCCTCACCTCCTGGCTCGCCCGTGTGACCCGGGTAGAGCTTGGTGGGAGTAGGCGTTCCGCCAGGTATCGAGGCCCTAAACCGTTTAGGGCTTTATACGTAAGCGTTAACACTTTGAAGTCGATGCGGAACCTGATGGGCAGCCAATGCAATGCGGCCAGAGTGGGCGAAATATGTTGGAATTTTTTCACTCCACTGAGTAATCTGGCCGCCGCATTCTGCACCACCTGTAATTTCCGCAGCAACCTCAAAGGAAGCCCCACGTAGAGCGCATTACAGTGGTCTAATCTTGAGATTACAAGCGCATGTACTAAGATGGTGAGCAATTAGTTTAAGCAGTACTTCCGTCAGTAGGAAAAGAGGAAGACTGCACATGAGATAGATTGACTCAATAAAGAAAGCCACAGTCTTTTGTTTCTAAGACCTTTTGTTTGGTGTTGTAGTCAAAGCAGGACCAGGAGCAGAGAGACTCTGATTCAAGTTTGGTGAATAAATTATGATACTTTTGCCTGCTTTGGGGATGAGAAACAGAGAAACGTGATTGTTACACACTTCAGAAATCTAGTCTCAGGTGTGTTGGTTGTCTTTTACTAGGTGTTTGCTGTTAGTGAGACTCTGCTAAATATTCCAGTTTTGCCCAGTTCAATTTAGAGTCTAAACAGAATCTTGAAATACTGTACTTGCTGTTCTCAGAAAAAATTGCAGAGCTAAATGCAGTGGAGATGAACTTTGGAAGGTTCCCTTTTACATTGTTTTATTTATACTTATTTATATTTAATTTATATAGTACCCCATTAGTCCCAAAGTACTATTCTGGGCAGCTTACAGACAATTACAAACCCAGGACAAACAAACTATGGACACTAAAATGTAACAGCAACAGCAATGACAAATCAAAACCATAAAAGCCAATGGCACCAACAAATTTTCACAATAAAGATGACCAGATGGGAAGCGCTCAGACAGGGTTGGATTGAAAAGCCTCCCTGAAGAGTAGTTTTTTTTAAAGCTCAACCCCCATCTCTGTTGCATGCTTTTCTTAGAAAAGCTACTTTTGTTTTCACTTCAGCAGTTTGTTTTGCAGAGTATCGCGTGACTGGTCACATCTATCATGGCAGCGTTTCTCAGTGTTCTCAGTTTGGGAACCCTGGGAATCAAAAACAGAGTCTGGGGACTTTGCTGAAGCCTCAGATGATTGGGATCTAACCAGTATCTTAACGAAGATCACCTAAGGAGCCTGATAAATGGCATAACTGAATTCAATTAAAGATACAGTAGGTGGAGGCATTCTGAATGTTATACTTAACCAATGAACGAATTAAGTACTCATACTGTTACTTTGTCCTTTAAAAATCCAGAAAGATTAATGAATAATCATTTATCAAGCCTGTCTTCCTATAAACACCCTGGAAATAAGCACCATTGTCTACAAGGGACTTACGCTTCTATGAACATGGATAGCATTGCATTTTAGAAGTGTTACATCGCAGGATTTCAGAGCTCCATCCCATAACATATGGTGAAGCTCTAATGATATATTTCTGATATATTTCCATAGTACAGTACTATATTTTTTCAAACTTTGAACTATTGCTGCCAAGTTAAAAGTTTGTTTGTTTGTTTGTTTGTTTGTTTGTTTGTTTGTTTGTTTCTTTCTTTCTTTCTTTCTTTCTTTCTTTCTTTCTTTCTTTCTTTCTTTCTTTCTTTCTTTCTTTCTTTCTTTCTTATGCTACCCATCTAGCCAGGCTATTTTGTGTGGTTCACAACACAGTCAAACAAAAATTATATTTTGTGTATTCGCCTTTGCGAATACACAAAATATAATTACAAGTATAAAATAAATTCAACATAAAATATATTCATCATAAAATATAATAATTAAATAATCACATAATAAAATATCAGATATTTAAATATTTCAAATGGTGCAGAGGGCAGAAAAATCTTTTCATCAAAGGCTGTTTTAAGACAAACGTGATTAGGCTTCTTTTGTTAATTTCCCTACTTACCAGAAAAAGTCACTGGAAGGCCATATTTTGGATTAAAAATAGAACTCTTTCTCTTTCTCTCTCTCTCTCTCTCTCTCTCTCTCTCTCACACACACACACACACACACACACACACACACACACACACACACACACACACACACACTTTGGAAGGTTCCTTTTTTCATGGTTTTATGAAAGAGTCAGTTTCTCAGGCACACAAGCTTCCTCCCTCCCTAAATTTTCAGCAATCATTTGCATCAGTTCAGTATGTCCCTGTTTCCTCTCATTACATTTAAACAAGCTGATGAATCCACCCGTCCCTCTCTCGTACCTTCCTTCCCACCTTAATTGGAGCTTTCCCTCCTGCTTGCAGTCACCTCTGGCAGAAGTAGTAATTTACAAGCTGGATTGACTGCCCTGGACTGTTCTACAGCAGTAAACATTAAAGCAGTCTTATCTCCAATCTCTAAAATAACTAATTTACAATTGCCCCAACCAAGGAAGGTAGCAGGGATAGGTGGCTTACAATTGTGCAGTTTGAGGTTCGGCTCTGGGTGTGGGGTGTGGGTGGGGTAGCGCTCTGCTCGCTTGCCCAGGGAGAGGTTTCCACATGCCACAGCTATGGCACATGTGCTATAGGTTCACCATCACTGATCTCCAGAAACCCCAGGTTTTCCGGTGATAAAGCACATCCAGTTCTTGTTAGAAGTGAAAGAGACTACAAAGATCAAATCAGCTGTATAGGATAATAAAGACTAGCTACAGTGGTGCCTCGCTTAACGAGCGCACCGCATAACGACGAAATCGCATAGCGATCCTTTTTTCGGATCGCTAATGCGATCGCTTAACGTTTTTTAAATAGGGCTAAATTCGCTTTGCGAAGACCGGTAAGCGTGTCGCTTACCGATGTTCGCAAAACGAAGCCCGACAATCAGCTGTTCGGCAGCCAAAATGGCCGCCGGAAGCCCGGAAATGGCCCAAAATGGCCACGCGCAGCGTTTTCGCGCCCTCGTTAAGCGAGGTGAGGGCGCGAAAATGGCTGCCGGCCATTACGAAGCTTCGCTGAACGGTGAGTATTTGGCCCATTTGGAACGCATTAAACCATGTTTAATGCGTTCCAATGGAAATCCCTGCCCCGTTCAACGATGCTTCAGCATAGCGAAGGTTAATCCGGAACGGATTAACCTCGCTATGCGAGGCACCACTGTATTTGGTGACTGAGCACAGTTAGGTACTTCAGCATTGTGGTGCACCTTCAGCATTGCGTTGTTGAAGGAATTGCTGTAGAATTTGTCACCACACATCAAGAGAAGCACAGGCAGGGTTAAAATCAGATGTTGAGACTCCATATGTTGCTTGGAACTCTGTTCTATCTATGTATTTAAGGAAACTATATAAAACTGCTTTGTTGTTGTTAGGTGATGTCAAGTCACCCCGAGTTATGGTGACCCCATGAATGAGGAATCTTCAAAATTTCCTGTTCTCAAGAGTCCTGCTCAGCTCAGCTCAAAATCAAGCCTGAGGTTCCTTTAAGAGTCAGTCCATATCATACTTGGCCTTCCTCTCTTCCAGCTGGTTTCCATCTGTCCCAGCATAATTTTCCAAAAAATCCTGCTTTTTCATGATGTGCCCAAAGTAGGGCACCATCAGTTTCAACATTTTTTGCCTCCAGAGATTGTACAGGATTGATTTGCTCTAGGACCTTCTTGCTTATTTTTCTAGCAGTCCAGGGTATCCGCAAAGCTCTCCTCCAGCAGCACATTTCAAACGAATCAATTTTTTCCCCTGTCAGTTTTCTGCTTATAACTTGCCTCTTATTACGAGAAAAGAGTAAGCGTCTTTAAGTTTATTATTATCTCAGTATAGTACTTTCTAAGGCTATCGGTGTACTTGATCCAACCCTATAAAATGCTGATTGCACACTGGTTGTTGGGGTATAATTAGATGTCACTCATGCACAAGGAAATATTTTGAGCAGTTGCTCTTAGGAAGCATAATTGTGCTCAAAACACTTATGACATTTACCTTGCTAAAGTTAGCCTCTATTTGCAGGAGTGTGTAAGTCTGAAAATGGTGACAACAAGAATTCAGATGATTAAGTTGTCAGCTCAGGGAGTCTGACACCTGAACATCTTCCTAAGAGCCCTACAGAATTGTACAGCCCTCCGGGGTTGGGGGGATCAGAAGCCTTGGTTCATCACAGCTAGCATGTATCCCCAAAGGGATAATTCCAGAATGAAATCAGACAATCATTTTCAATCATATCAAAATTCAGCTGCCAGATTCTTGAAGCCATAATTTTTTTTCAGTGTTGCAATAATTCCAAGCAACATCAGCTTGTCTAATTCTATAAACTTTATTTCTCTACATGACTTCTCTGTTCCATAAGCACAAAAATACTTCAAAGTTGTTAAAAAGTACACAAGTATTTACAGCTATGTAAAAAGCACAGATGCAAATCCTTAAAATATTTATGAAAACTTAAGCTGCCGGCAAATGCTCAAGTCATGTTATAAATAGGTTTCAAAGTTACAGTGGCTTACATTCTAAAAATGCCAAAGCTTATAGCCTAAAAAGGCACATTGAAATGTACACCTCTAAAATACTAAAGCTGTTAAAATTAAAAATCTATGAAAGGAAAGTATATTAATTAGCCTTTTAGCATATCTAGGCACACATGAAAATGATTCTCAGTGGTCACCCAGCCTTGTGCCGCTTTGAATCTAAGGAGGAAAATTTCTGTTGTCCTTGTCTGGTGATGCTTTTGCTGCTATGTGAATGTTGTTACTACTCAGTGTGTGTGATGTAGCATGGAGTTGCCTTGTGGTGTGATGCTTTCCCCCTGGCTATTTTTCTGGCTTTTATACCCTTATTTCTCCTTCATCAACTATCAGCAATTCTTTCTGCTAGACCTGGAGGTCCAGGGGCCTGGTGCATCAATCTAAATTTTATAATAGAAATTTCTATCATCCTTGCACCTTCTGTAACTAAAAGGGCTTGTAACTCAGAATCTAGCAGGCCGCCACTATGATGATGAACATAATTGTTGAGACTAAATTTTGCAAAGCTTGGAGGAATAAAAGTCTTTAAGATAGAGGATCTGGTACACCAAGCTACTGTAAAACAAGAGTACTGTAGCTACAGATAATGCAATTTATAGGACCTGGAAATGCCATTTTCGGTCATATCAACACATTGAAATATACATCCATTCTATTCTCGAAGGATTTCACACCTGAGATTTGATGGTTGTTGTAGGTTTTTCAGGCTGTTTGGCCATGTTCTGGGTTTTTTTCTTCCTGCATTTCACCAGTCTCTGTGGCTGGCATCGGTTGTTGTAGGTTTTTTCAGGCTGCTTGGCCATGTTCTGGGGGTTTTTCTTCCTGCATTTCACCAGTCTCTATGGCTGGCATCTTCAGAGTACAGGTGTTATAATTCTGTCTGTTCTAACTCCTGTCCTCTGAAGATGCCAGCCACAGAGACTGGCAAAACGTTAGGAAGAAAAAACATCAGAACACAGCCAAACAGCCTGAAAAACCTACAACCATACATTCTTTCTGTTTATTTCATTATGCTTTCATCTCTCTCCTTTGTGATTGTTTATTATCATTTGTAAAACACATTAACCTCTCGGGAATGTTATGGTACAGTGACTTTGCTTGGCTGGAGAGCTGGCTAATTGTTTTGCAATGACTTTAGCAAACTGTTGTTCAAGCCTCATTTTTCAAATGAAGCTTGCTCATTTTCAGGGCTACTTTTCCCACACACACCTTAATTATTTTAATATTCCCTAAACACAAAATTTCACATTTTGACAAAACAACAGTCCTTGTGATGGGACTAAAATAGCTAATTAGTTCTAACTGGCTTGGGGTCATTGAGCTACAGCAGGGGCACTAAAATGTTTAGTTTACAAAGAATTGACCCCATCAGATCCACCTTGCACACTCCATGTTAAGGAATGATTGTTAGGATAATAGCAATCTTACATTTACAGGCACTGGGTATCAGTGGGAGGGAGCTTTACAGCCTAATATGGTTGTTCTTTGCCACTAGCTTGATTGGTAAAAGTTCTTCTTGTGCTTCTGCCATTCAAGACTAGCCTTTGCTCCTCTTCCTCTATGTTTTCACTCCCATTATTTTGTTGATAGCTTTCTCTCCTTCCTGACCATCCTCTAAGCAGCAAGCATGCAGTGGCCTCTGAATGCTAGAGACTCCATCCCCACCCCCACCCCCACTTTCCTCTGACTTTAACTACAGATGGCTACTGTAAGTAAGATGCCCTTTTTCTACTTTAAATGCTTCTAGACTGATTTTCTTTAAAGGTCATTACTGCTTTCTGCCAGTAAGATAGTGTCATCTGCATATCTTGGTGGAAGAAACAGCAATAGTTTAAGTCAGTGACACCATCTTACTGCCAGAAAGGAGCAATGACTTGAAAAAACTTTTAGTGAAAGTGAAAAAAGATATGTCAAAGCAGGACTGCAGTTATGAAGACTAAAATCTTCACTACAGAAGAACTATACAACTTTATTGTCAAGAATGGAGAAATTAAAATAAATGTCTTTGCATTGGACAGTATATAGTATATTGCTTTGATTGTGTTTGGTGTCCTGTCTTTTGAGTGGACAAGTCTCTGCCTTAGTGTCCTTGTGGGTTTGAAGTGTATGGGTATGTGGTGTTACCAATAATCCTTTTGACTTTTGGTAAACACTGGACACCAAACACAACAAGAGCAATATAGTATATGCCATCCAGTGCAAGAGGATCTCCTACCAACTCTCCTCAGACTGAAGAAGCTACTTGGATGAATAGCGAAACGTTTCAACCTAACAAGAAAAAAGTTCAGTTGCCATGACTCAACTTCCAGATAACCTCACCTGGATGACTAAGAATCTTCACAGATATATTAGTTGGGAATTGTTGGTAACAACACCTGAAAGTTGTCATATACCTGTTATTCTTAAAGGTGCCACAAGATCTTGCTTATTTTCAGCAAAGTTCCTGTTATGTCTATCTAATAGAAAAGAATCTCCCAAATTTTGAAAGCATGTCCTAGTGAGACAGCAGAGCAGCTGGAATGCTTATAGGTATTACAGCCCCTGTAATCCTTTCAACCTGACAATTACTTAAGGAAACTGATTAAGGCTGTCAGGGACATGACCTTAAGTATGCTATCAATAAACAGCATAGATTGTAGTAGATACAAAAAATATATAAATATATAGTGTCTCCAGCCATAAATAGTATGGAAAATTGTGGTATTCTTTTTAAATAAAAAAGATCTAGTGTGCAGACCAGACAAAACAGTACCACAATCAATCACCAATTTTAAAATGAACTAGACAAGCAGGTAGGATGTTTTCCATTAAATGTCAGCAATTCACAATATACAGAGCATATTGTTTGACAGAGAAAATGTGTGTTTTATGGGAGCATCGTCATGTGCTTTAGTAAGAAATATCTGTTGCATTCCAGCATCATTTATTTTTAGGCAGTTTGGATGAAATGGCTTTGCAGGACTGAAAGATAAAGAACTGAATGTGATAGTAGACAGTGCAAAATAAAGAATAGAGGACCATAACATTTTTTCCTTAGAAACTGAATAAACTATTTCCTAAGGAGCTGTTGCTGACCTTTGCTAGTTCTGACACAATTCCCTCCTGGATACAATGAAAATTCTTCTGCACACCTGAATATGCTTTGATTTTGCTTTTTCTCAGGGGAAATGTATACATTACACACACAAATAAGTGCTATCTGGTTAGCAACAGTGCAGGGCAGTGTTTCTTGGCTGGACTTTATACATTTTAAGGACACATGAGGAATTTTCTGTTTCTGAATTTTGATATTTTGATGTAGAGTGACCTGGTCCTGTTCTCACCTCCCAGCAAAGGTGCCAACTGGAAAATAATTATCTTTCACATATTTTTTCAACACTGAATTTCACCATGTAGCTCTCAGGTCCCAAAAGTATCACATACAGTATTTTAAAAAAATGTTTCAAAATGTATACCTTGGGATATGTTTATAAATATGTCTTGTATGTGAACATTGTTCCAAATCCCATTGAGCAAATGATGCCAGCATAAGGGTGGTGGTGCCACTGATATGGGGAGATTGCCAGTAATTAAAGTGTTACTGCTTTGATCCTGGAGCTCACCTGATTCAGCAGCAACTTTCCCACAATCAGCTTCAACTTGTAGGCAAGTTAGGTGAGCCACAGGATCAAAGCTGGAATTCTTTAATTACTGGCATGTGAAATCATCACACCTTATGGAACGTAATTTGGGTCATTAAAATATGAACTTCTGGTTGGATTTTTTTAAAAAAATCACAGATTAATTCAGAAATGTGATTGAATGAAGCTATGAAGAATAAATTTGAAATTCTACTAGAATGTTGTATTCTAGAAGCTATATCCATCCCTAGTGAGCTTAACTCTCAGATTCTCCTCTCTAACCTTTCTTGTCCTGTTTCAAGGCTATGCTTTTTCTAAGAAATTCTATGGGATTTGTGGATTCTTCTAGGTATCTGTTGGGAAACAAGAATCTGTTGGAGTTTTAATGCTGTGAACCAGCCTCATTTTATTTTTGTACATATGCATAAATAAACCTTGTTATATCACCAAAAACAAACAAACAAACACACTACAGCTCTCCAGTGACCTGATACTATGGAAATGAATGCTAAGTAAGTACCAGCCTTTGAAAAATCTTACTGTTTGAAAGTAAGATTCACATAAGTAACCACATTGGACTCTGGCTTCTCCTTAGCTTTTTGAGCCAATAATGGAGCAGAAGCAGTGATCCTGGAAGTTCTGAAATTGTTGATCAGGAAGTCTTCTCCACTACCATTAGATGATGCCGGGTCACTGAGGGATGCAAAGGCTGTATTCCCCATTTCCCCACAGTTATTATCTCTGGATCAAAGGTTGCAGTGACATACTTGTAACAACATAAAAAAAGTATAAGAAAGGCTCTCTCTTTGTGTCTGATGCCAGTCTTCTGATCCTTCTGTTTCTTCTTGTATGTGCCTGAGACCTTTACAGTAGATAACTACAATTTTGTGAATGAGCTGCTGCAATTCCTGCTATAGGTGTTTTCTGCTCTGGCTTCTAGTGATTGCTTCCTTCGAAATTGTGAACAGGAGATGATGAGAAGTTAGTCGGCTAAGAGCCAAACACCTGGAGATTTAAGTGGTCTCCCTCACAATGCTCCCACCATGAGACAGATGAGGTGTCGGTTGCCGAATTCACACATGCCGTGAGTGAGCAGATGATTCTTGAACCTGAATGTGGTTCCTGAGGAAACTGCATATATGCAAGCAGGTGAGCAGGCAGCAACCTTGAAGGACCAACTGGGAAATGGAATCCAGCAACAACTGTTCAGTGTGTGTCAGGGCATATGTGAAATACTGCTGTGTAGTGGTGCCTTGCTTGACGATTACCTTGTTAGACAAGGAAATTGCTTGACGATTAGTTTTTTGCGATCGCTATTGTGATCGCTAAACAATGATTCAATGGGGTTTTTCTGTTTTATGATGATCGGTTCCCTGCTTCGGGAACAGATTTTTTGCTTAACGACGATCAAAAACAGCGGGTTTCAAAATGGCCACCCGCTGTGCAAAATAGCTCCCCGCTGTGGTTTAGGATGGATTCCTCGCATTACAGGCACCGGAAAATGGCCACCCTATGGAGGATCTTCGCTGGACGCTGAAGTATTTCGCCCATTGGAACGCATTGAATCGGTTTTCAATGCATTTCAATGGGCTTTTTCGTTTTGCTTGACGAGGATTTCGCTTAACAGCGATTTGAACGGAATGAATTATCCTCTTTAAGCGAGGCACCACTGTACTTCCATGTGCAAGTATGAAGCATGCTGTGGACAGCAACCCTGCAACCAATGTGCTTTGGTTACACTGAAAAGAGGAAAGACCACAACTTAGGAACACTGATTTGATGGAGTACGACTGTCAGAATTCCCCACGGTCCAGCAGGACCAACAGCTGGGAAATTTGAGGAGCCCCCCCCCCCCCCAGCTCTGGGACAGGTTTAATATTTTTGCTCTAGAGAGACTGTCAAGGATTTATTTAGCATCTTTTGAGTCTTTGCCATCTCCTCTTTTTATTTGGCGCCTACTCTTCAAAATCTATTGTGCCTAAACTACAGCCCCATTTCACTGCCTCCCCTTCACTGCTTTATTATGCTCTTGGGCTTCTATTTACACATCCCTGTTCTGTTTGCTCATATAATTGCTGCTAGACTTGATGTTAATGGTTTGAACTTTATCTGTTCATAGACACAGCAGATAATTTCTCTGCTCAGTGAGGTACAGCTGGTGATTAATAAAGGGATATTAACTCGTACAGTGTTCCCTGTCAACAAACCTGAATTATGAACCATTTGACTGAAATATACAACACTAGTATCAATCCATTTAAGGGAAATGAACTCCAAAGCCATCCCAAACTCACAGATTTCTCTTACATGATTTTTCCGGGAAAGGTGTAGAATGATTTTCATTTGCTCATACAATTCTTGCAGAAGAATTAGTTCACCTACAATAACTGGCTTTGACATCATTTGTTTAGTCAAGGTTTAGTTTACAGAGCTGGCTATATGTTTTGGTTACGTTGAAAGGGACGTTCCTGGAAGTGAGCTTTGACCTGTGATTGTTCATTCACACATGTAAGCCACAACCTAATGCTACAGTAACGAAACAATAGAGATGTGGA
This sequence comes from Pogona vitticeps, assembly GCF_051106095.1. NCBI lineage: Eukaryota > Metazoa > Chordata > Lepidosauria > Squamata > Agamidae > Pogona > Pogona vitticeps. The sequence continues at coordinate 214,449,426 of NC_135783.1, read as the reverse complement.
TTTAAAAAAGCAGTCCTGAAGCATCTGAACACTGCAGTTTCTTCCAGATTACAATCCACTTTCTTAGACTCTGTGGTTTTGTTCTTCATTCCAGTTGGCTCCTGTATGGCTTGCTCTATATGCTTCTCACCATGGTAAATCTCCTTATTTCTTCTTCTGAAGATCTTAATAACTATTGTGCAAACTACTTCTGTGAATAGCTATGCTTGAGTTCTCAGACAGAGGGCTGAGAAGACAGACTTTGGATGGTTTGGATAACTGAAGGATAACTTGCTTTCACAGTTAATCAAAGAGTTGGCCATGCACTTTAGACATCACAGGGACCTGTTAGCATTTCAACAGTAAGGTGTTCAACCTGTTTTGGAAGGAGCTGCATTCTCCCCTGAGGTACATCATGGAGGCTGGGAGCTGCTTGTAGAACCATGTTTGTCACTAGAGGTACTTGTTACTTCTGTGACACAGAGCACATCACACAAAATAATTTGTGACTCTGTGATGTTGGCTTCAGTGATCCATAGCTTTGTGAACTCCTGACTAGATTAGAGAAATATGTTTTATGAGGGCTTTCACTTAAATACAGTCTGGAAACTTTAGTGAATATGAACAAAGGCATATAGGGTTTTGATTGGAATTGGATGCCACGGTCATAGTATAGCAGTCATTTTCCAGGTCCAGATTACATTGTTGGTATTAAACTATAAAGCTCTTCATGCCTCGGGGCCACAGTATCTGAAGACTGCCTTTTCCCATATGTTTCTGGCTTTGCTGCAAGTTCCTCATCTGATACCCTTCTCCAAGTACATCTCCATATGAAGATGCAGTGGGCTTTTCCCATGATGGCTTCTGTATTGTGGAATGCCCTTTTTAGAAAGGTCTGCTTGATACCCAGTTTGGTGACTTCTCAGTGCTAAGTGAAGAGTTTATTATTTTTCACAGTTGTGTCGCAGGAACTTTGGAAATGCAAGTGCTTATCACGACTGTCCCTCATGGGAAACACTGCCCCCCCCCAAGAAGAGTCCAAAATGCAGGCAGCTAGATTGGTCCATACAAACAAATGAGGAGCAGATCTTTTGTCGTATTAATGGATCTTAATTGCCCATAGCAAGATCAAACCACCCTCAGATATTCTGCATGAGAAGTGGGATAGCTTGTAACAGATATACCCATCCTGGGAAATGCCACTTCTCTCCCAGCCACTCTAGCTAAGCTCAGAGGTACAGGGAAGCCTACACAAGAAAGTCATGTTATAGTCCCTGCTACTGAGAAAGTCCCAGGGCTTCATCCCTGTGAGCCCCAGCTCCACTACACCATTGATGCCTTCTGGTCTTTCACTGTTCATCTGTTGCTTATTTTCTCGATATGTTCAAGCTGCATTGTAAAACTGTCCTTGTTTATGTTTTAGGTGTTTGATATTTGCATCTGTTTTAAAATTCTGTTTGAAACATTTAGTTGTTCCTCCTTTTATTTTTATTTTAGTTTTAAAACATTATTTTGATTTTACTGCACCAGCTATGCCTTAGTCTTTTTCCTGTATTCCTATTTCTTTTTTCTTATGCATGCCACTATGGGAGTTTCATTTATTTAGGGCTCATAAAATGAACGAATGAACGAATAATGTATGTGTGTGTTTTGTTAATATCTCCTCCATATGCTGAGCTGTAAAAGAAATAAATATTGAAGATCCGTCAATATGGTAGTCTTTGTCTTATCTGTCTACCCATTATGGTGTGTCTGTCACTGAATAGATTCTTCTACTTTGGTCTGTTCTTTTTCTAGACTCGATAAAGGGAGATATACTTATAGGTCCACTTTTTTTACTAGCATCAGCACAATGTTAGCTTATAGCAGACATCTCTCTCTCTCTCTCTCTCTCTCTCTCTCTCTCACACACACACACACACACACACACACACACACACACACACACACACACACACACACACACACACACACACACACACACACACACACACACTTCTCCATCATGGCATTTTCAACAGTGACTCTACTAATTACTTCTCAGTTTGTTCATTTAAAAACGTATCTTTCAACTGTAGGATAACTTGCCTCTCAAGTTGAAGCGGTTAATCTTGTGGCTGTGTGTTTTAGAAACACACAGTGTTTCCTCCTTCACCCCATTAAGACCTGAAAAAGCTTGTGTTTATTGATTATCTGACCCAATGGCCCTGAAAGATCCCCAAAGGTAATACTTGTGAAAGGCACATTGTAGATTAGATCTGCACAAGTGTTAACCTGCCAACCACATGCAATTCACTAAGTAGGCAGAGGGCTAAGTAAACCTCCTATTGTCCCTGCCTGGGGAGGATTCTTGGAACAAAAAGAGGGATTTGTCAGGCATCTTAACAGCAGGACACTAGCTGATGACTTCCTGTTACTGAGGGGAATCATAAATTGTTAAGGTAGGTATTAAGGCTTTTACTAGAGAATATTTTTAAAAGGCCAAAGTGTTAGAAAGAAAGATCTCCAATACCAAAGGAACATGTCCTGACCAAGTGTATTGTGTGTGCTGAAATATGCACAGGGTGAACCGTTGAAGCTTTTCTATTTACTTCAAACACTGAAGACTGATGCCTGCCTGCCAAGGGAGATCTGTGAGCACACAGCTAAAGTAAAAATCAAGAGGAGGGAAAGCAGCAAAAACCAAAAGGAAGAGAGACTTTGAGCCTGTCCAGTTGGGCACAGGGTGGATTGGGCTACAAAGGCTCTGGTGAAGTGTGTGTGTGGGAGTGATGTGCCATTTGCGGGTGCTCCTCCCGTCCCCATAGCAAATGACCCCTTCAGCAGTCAAAGTAGAAACAGCAAATCAGGAAGGGGAAGAGAAAAGAAAAGGTGGGAAGGGAGAAATGGGGAGGGGAAAGGGACAGAAAGAAGCAAGAGGGGAAAGCAAAGAGGATGGCGTTCAGAGAGGGAAGGAAATGGAATTTGACAAGAGCGAAGAGGATGAAAGAGGAGTCAGGAGAAAGCAAAGAGTATGGAAATAGCAGGTGAAATTGTCGGGAGAGGACAGATGGATGGGAATAAAAGAGAAAGGAGGAAAGAGAAAATGGACATTCTTTCTGCACAGAGAACTTTCAGGAAGACATACAGTAGTTGTACTCATGCCTGGATGAATAGCTGAGCTGTGGGAATTACAGGCTGCTGAAAATGTTGCTTCCCCCATGACAATGGGTCCCCCTTTTCACCACACTGAATGGATTCATCATGTGAAGCAATTGCTAAGTTCCTCTACATGGCTGCCAAAAATATTGCATGGGAAGTGGGAGTGTTAATACAATGCAACGGCCCTGCCCCTGTGTAAGAAACAAATTCGAAAGATTAAGGCAAGGAAAAGCTAAGGCCTGTTGCCTGCAATAGCTTGGGCCCAAGCTATCTCAAGGACCGTATCTCTCTTTATGAGCCTGCCTGGGTGTTAAGATTATCAGGAGGTGCCTTTCTCTCAGTCCCACTGCCATTATAGGTGTGTTTGGTTGGGACACAGGAGAGAGCCTTGTCTGTTGCTGCTCCTAGACTCTGAAACTCCCTCCCAAAGGAGGCCAGACTGGCCCCATCTTTGGTGTCCTTCCTCAAGCAAGCAAAGACCTTTCTCTTCAGGCAGGCTTTCCCTCAGTGACTGGCTGCCGGAGTGACACCTTTAAATGTGTGCCTTACCCACTTTGAATGCGGGTAAGGAATTTTGGTGCTGATTTTGTTTGCCATTTTTTGTATGGCATTTTCTTGATGTTTTTCAGTATGTGAAACTCTGCTCTCAATAAATTATTCACTATATCATTAATATAGAATTTCAACAATGTTGGGGCCAGAATACAGCCTTGCTTGACCCCATTAAATGATGGTATCACATCAGATAACTCTCCCGCCTTTCAGTATGTGTATACTTACTGTTTTTAGCTTTAAATACTGTCTTTTTATGACGAAAGCTGCCTTGGATCCCGAGTCTGAGTCCAAGTCTTTGGGATCTTTTTAAAGAGAAAGGTGGAATAAAAACATAATAAACAAACAAACGAACGAACGAACGAACGAACGAACGAACGAACGAACGAACGAACAAACAAACAAACAAACAAACAAACAAACAAATAAATAAATAAATAAGCAGAGGGTTGGCCTTACTATTTTTGGATGCCTGAAGCAAAGGATAAGGTGGTGCTTACCATTCCATGTGCAAAGCCTGATGAGTACACCATATTTTGACTTTACTAATGGCACTTTCTGAGGGCAACAGAGTAGCTTAGGATGCCCAGGGCTCATATCGCTCTGTCTTTCCACATCTTCCTGCTGCTCTGTAACATCTGCTGCCTGATATAGCTGCCCCACTTGTCTTAACGGTATGGCTGTCCCTGTCCTCAGAAAATGTAGTACATGATCCATCCTTGAGGTTTCACGGGGCTGTAGTGGGAAAAGAAAAGATACAGAGCTTCTTTTGCCATATTCCTCTCGTTCTTAATCTGCTAAATTTCATCCCTTCCCTACTGTTTCTTTCCTAAACTGGTTAGGCTTGCCTTTGTAAAATCAGACACCATGTAGCTGACATATTTACAGTGTTTATCTGGTGGGTTTCAGAACAAATCCTCCCACCCTCTATGTTTATTGATCATTTCCTCTTTGTCCTTTAAGAACAGCAATGAGGATCTTAAAAAATCCTGCTGCTCTATTTACTGCTCCTTTTACATCTCTTCTGACAGAGCTGACTTTGCTGTCTCACATACCCCCTTTCCTCTAGATCTGAAGCATTTGAGCCTGCAGCTGTATTCAACGGACTGGAGTCTCCTTGGGTGTTCCTCTTCTCCGGTAACCTTCTTACAGGGAGAGTTTATCTCTTGTATGCAGAAAACTGGCCTGCACAGGATGCCCCTGAATTTCTGTTGCCAAATTTGGTTAGCAGTTATTTTGGTCTTTGCAGGGTTTGGGTGTAAACGACATTCTGACGTACACAAGGGAGATTTTGCCAGTGACTTTGTCTTTGGATAACCATCTGTCTTCATGCAGTGCTCTTGAGACTGAAATCTCATCCATTGCTCATTTTGACATATGCATGTTTGACTCTGGACTTAATTTGTGCCAGGGATCAGTGGTGGCATCTGTTTTTCTTCCTTCCAGATATCAAGTCTGGAATATATCCAATCAGAATAGATCAAAGCTGTCCTGGAGGTACAGAGCTACTTGCCTCAGTCTGTCCCAACCTTGACCCATCCAGATGTGTTGAACTTCAATTACCATCACCCCTCCCCACCTAAGAGCAGGGAGCTAATTTAGATGGAGATGGTGAAGGCTATAATCCAACACATCTAAAAGGCAATTTGGAGGGGATTCCTTACATAATATGTAACTATACAAATATAAAATTTTGATGTAAAAATGCTGGCCCAGGTTAGTGGAAATCATATTCCAGTAACACCTGGAAGGTCCCATGTTTTCCACTGTTGGTTAGGGGGGGAAAGTTTCATTATCCAGTGGAAATGCCTTCCAAACTTATCTGAGTCATGGGTAGGGATGAATCTATATTTCACTTTGCTATTTTTTCCCCTTCCCTACACTTGCTGTATGAATAATAATCTCATGTTCTTTCCATTTGTAAAAAAAATCACATATTTTGCAATTGCAAAAGCACAAACATGAACAAAATTATTACGTCACCTTTGAGATGAACAAATTCATTGCAGTGTGAATACTGGTGGATACAATTCCACTTGCATTGCCCAAATTCAATAGGTACAGCAACTCTCTGGAGAGAGGATTCTGCCTGCCTTGAAGGTATTAAAGGTAAGGTGCCTGTCAGAAAAAAAGAGATGCCGTTGCCTTTCATTCTGCTCCACATGTATGGTGGAATACAACATGATTCAGATGGAGGTTTTAAGAGTGAAACATTTAAAATCTGCTGCCTGGGGAGAGGAATTTGTCAGTTTTCCTTTCTCCCACATTCAGATTTTTAGAATCTCATCCCCCCCCCCTGTAGGAACAATATACGAATTACCAAACTCACACTGTTAATCCTACACAGGACATATATAAAACATGACCCAAACTGAATTCTCAGCCAGCTTCATCCTTGTGTTCTCCTGTGAATTAGATACTGGTTGCTTTACTTCAAGGGGGGCGGGGCGGTGTGTGTGTCATGTGAGCTTTCCAGATTGCTTTAATTGATCTGTATAAAAGTTTAATGGGTTTACCGCAGTGCATCCTAGGATACCAACAGAGATAAGATTGTGGGAGATGGAACAGTGCAGGGGTTCCCAGTCTGCAGCTTTGCCAGGACTGGGCTGCGGAGACAAATCTCCTGCCTCCCTGCATGTGCAGACGTATGCATGCCCCTCCCATGCATGCATGGTCCCTCCCACAGCCCCTCCCGCTTGCCCACAGCTCCTCCCATGGCCCTTCTCCCCAACACTCTCCCACACATGCATGGCCCCTCACACACACATGGACCCCCCCCCACTCCTGCACACTAAAACAGAGGCAAAAAAAGTTGGGGACCACTGGTCCACAGTTTCCAAGCCCAAGCACTCCTTCTGTGATAGGAAGCAATGCCTATTTTGACAACCACTCCTATCATCCATGCTAATTGTTGAGTTCTGGGACATGTAGTCCCCCGCGGGTCCTCCCCCACCACCCCATTTCAAAGCTTTGCTGCTGTTACTCAACAGGGTTGTGTCATTGGAAGAAAGTCCACTTGTCATTTTCTGTGCTGTTTTTCTCCAAGCGAGGCAGGAGTGGCCAGCTTGTGCAGCATACAGGATTGCCATGGCAACAAGTTGTGTGTCTTGAGGTCTACAATGAATTTGCATATTTATTGACAAATGGGAGACATGTCCTGTGTAGGCTGTACGTGAGGAAGGTGTACCCCCACCTAACAGCATCTGCCGCATGTATCACACGTATCCCTTTTGAGTAGGTCACCGATGACAGAGTGAGTCAGTTCAGAGCCCCGTTCCCTTTAGGGCAGGAAAATATATTCACATCCACCAAAAAAAAAGTATGTACAGCTTAAGGAAAGTTGGTGTACCTCTTAGTCTACCAGTTCCAGGTTTTTAAGAAATCAGAAGTCTGTCAAAGTAGGCGCTATGTAGAAAATGTGAACTGATGATTGAGCAGAAAAAGGGACCGCAGAGCTATCTCTACTTATTGACATCTGTCATAAGTTTAAATTGTTTTCCTCACAGTAAAATGACTTTCAGCCTGGCAAAACCCTGCAGGCATGAGACTTTCATTTCATTTGGGCAACAGCTGTCAGAGTTCACCGGAAATTTCCCCAGGCAGAGTCCTAGGAGATGCCACCCCCAAAAAGCAGCTTAAAAAGAAGCTTTTCTCACCTCCACTTGAGCTTCTGTTGCCATTATATTGACTTTTCCAGAAGAAGCAAACAAGGGTTCAGGGTTATGACAGACCAACTCTATAGAGTGAGACTACATATCGCATCAGCCCTTGAGACTCCAATGAAACCTTGCAGTAGACCCACTGAATCATTGGGACTTACAAATGTGTTGACTTACATTCACTAATACATTATCATCATCCTCTTAGAACTTCAGAGTTGTAAGGGACCCTATGGATCATGAAGTCCAGCCCATGTCAAGGAGGCACAGTGAGAAATTGAACTCCCAGACTCTGAATCTACAGCCAGAGATCTAAACCCCTGGGGCTAGCAACCAAATGTAGGGCTTAATTTATGATGATGTCAATGCATTTTGGGCATGAATTTGGAACAGTGATTCTTGTACAATTTCTTGCTGCATTGCCTCATACTGTCTTTGGGTAGAATGTACCTTTATATTTTTTTTAGGGGGTTATGATTGTTTTAGGGGGTTATGTCTGTTGTTTCCCAAGAAATGAGGCCAGGTTCAAAGTGCTGACACTATCATTTAGAACCCCCAGCAGTTTAAGACTATAGGTGGGCACAAACTGCATTTCAGTAGTTCAGCCCGCAATGGTGCCATGACTGCACAGGTGTTACATGGGCACTGCACGCTCCCCTCTTGTGCCTCCTATGTGTGCTCTCCCATTCCCCAGGTGACGCGTGTTTTGCTCCCTGTTTCCCCAGCATGACTTCCCTACTCACAAGAATGCAGCGTGCATGTCTCTCCTCCTCCGACAGCCACTCACTCAGATGAGGCGATGGGGCAGGGAAGCCTGCAATGCTGTCTTGGAGCGGACAGCCATCGGAGGCAGAGGAGAGAAGCGCACACTACGTTCTGTGAGTGGGCAGTCGCAATGGGGAGGTAGGCTATTCCTGTCATAATGCAAAGTGTCCATTTTTGGACTCTCCTTATGGGTTGGCTATGGAGACTTGTGATGAGTTCCCTCACTTCCAGGTTTATCGCTACACCGATGTACAAAACACTCCTTGGGGCATCTTTCAGAATCGAAACTGTTGCTTTGCCTTGCCCTGTGCTTATGTATTTATGTTCAGAGTAACACTAGAATATATATTAAGCATTCACATCTCAAATTGAATTAGGACTTGACCATACCATTCAAATCTAATTTGTAGGGAAAGTTGAGAAAATACTGTTAGACCTGCAGCTAGGCATAGAATAAGAAAAGCTATTGTTGACAACCCACTGGTGTCTATGGTTGCCTGGTGTCAGAGCATCGGTATGTTTCTCTTGGCTTCCAGATGAGGAGACAAAGTTGAGAGACTCAGGAGGAGCAGTACCCTTTGTCAGCTGTCATTAGGGCTTCCTAGCCTCAGTAGAACTGTTTGTAGCTATGTTGCCCTTGCATAGAATTAGCACATCAAAAAACAAAGGCAGAGTGGAAAGGGACTTGGGAGTGGACCACTCCGTGCATGTATTTGGCTTCAACTTGGGACACTTCTTCTTGGAGAAGACCTCATAGGCTCAGAGCAAGGCTGGGGAAAGATTCCTAATGGGCTGAATGGCAAGCCTAATACAGTATTACCTGGTTAGCCAGATCTCACCTGGGCCCATTTATCCAAATTCCCCTTATGCCTATTTCCACAATTAACAGGCTAAGAAGCCAACATGTTCCCCCTGTGCTGGGGCCTGCTTCTGTGACATCTCAAGGGCCAGTTTTGGTGTAAGATTTTAGGGCAATAGATATTGTTAACATGGTAAATCCTACTGATATCCTGTCTGCTTTCACCAATGTGGCCTTGGGGGACAATGTAGCATTTAAGCTCATATGTTATTGGCGCTGTACAGAAGTAACCCAGTTCTAGGGAGGCAAGAAACATTCATTTAGTCGCAATCAGTTGCATTATGTTCCACCCAATCATTTAATTTTATGATGTATATTCACCATTCAGCTGCTGCTACCACATGCAGAGACCTATGAAAAGCTGTGTTAGGGGTTAACATTATTGTACTCAACTTGAGAATTCAAAATGATGCTGCCAAAATTCAACTTAGCACTGAAGACATCCTAGATCTATGGGAGGCAATGGAACACGCGGTAAGGTGGCAATATTGTCAGGATCAACCCTGTCATTAGATGGGGCAAGACAGTTGCCACATGTAGCAGATTTGGAAGAGCCATGAAAGGGTGGCCAATTATTTATTTATTTTATTATTGGTGCCTGGGAGGGCACCAATATATTATGCTGCCAGCAGGATTCAGCATTCCATGAAGCAACTCAAAAAACAGGAGTGCCCCAAACAAATATATATATATATATATAACTATGAAACTGGTCCTCAGATCAGCACCAAAACTAGCATGGGTGTAACAGAATGTTTGCTCTTCCTCTGTGCCAAAATCGGGGATGTTTGGATAAAGGGTTCTCAAGTTATGTTGTTTTTTTTTAAAGTAACACTGCTCTAACCCTGTGCAGAAGCAAGTGACCTTGAGCTTTGGTTGATTTGAAACATATGAAATAAATTGATAAGACCAGATTTGCATACCTTGAAAGAAAATGTTCAGTCCCAGCTCCCATTTTTTTTAAAAAACTGGAAGGCATTCAGCCATTCATGGCAAAAATACACACTTTGAAGTTAGTGGTTTTAAAGTGAGATAAATTGTGAGAATTTGGGCTTCCTTATATATTGCCAGGATTATAAATGGATCGCGTTTTTGACCTTTCCACTCAGAAACCTATTCAGTAACTGTGAAAGAAAACATTGAGTTCCTCCCTAGGCAAACATTAAACTCCTTCCTGTGAAAATATTTAAAAAGATATTTTTAAAAAGAGAATACTATTCAGCAGCTTACTCATTTAAGTTGTGAAATTACTTTTTTTTTTTTTTACTTTGTGCCTGGGGATGATCTCAAAGTTTTACCTGGATTACAAGTAATGAGACAACAGTAACAGTAGCCAAGGACAACTGCAGTGTGAGGGGAGAACATTGGGGTGAAGGTTAGGGAGACAGAAGGGAGTTTTTTTTAAAAAAAACCCTTCCCCCCACCTTTCTCAGCTGGGGCTCTGCTGGGAGTGTGCTGCCTTGTGTGGGTAGGGCCCATGGAGTCAACTTCCTTACCCTTCCCCCCTTCCCTTCCTTTCCTCTTAGATGTCATTCTGGTGGCTTTGATGACTATATGCCAGGGTGATCGTGCTCAATATGAGTTACCGACTTCCAAAATGTCCTGTCATTAAGAGCTCTGCTCAGATCTTGTAAACCAACATCATCTCAGGTTAGGTTGTTCTCTTTTCCTGCTGCTCCCCTCTCCTAGAAATATTGTCTTTTCCATTAAATTCTGCTTAGATCTTGCAAACTAATAGCTGTGGCTTCCTTTATCAAATAAACCCATCTCATGTTCTTCCTCTTTGTCTACTGGACCAAACCCACTTTCCCCAGCAATAAAGTCTATTCTTGTCACTTCTGCATTTCCATTATATGTGCTGAGTAGGATAGGCTCTAGTTACTCAGTTTTGTTAAGAGTGAGAGTTCTGGCTTGACTTCATTGAGCACCCGCTTTTCTGCTTTTCTAGCCGTCTTTAGTATCTGTATCAATGGCACATTTCAAATGAGTTGATTAGTCCCTGTTTTTCTTCCCTGTCTTTCTTTCACATGCTATGGATGATTTTGACCTTGGTTTCCAGTGACATTGTTTGCTAACTCCAACCTCTTCTTCTTTTTTAATTTCAAAAAGAAAAGCAACATCTTTGGAAACATGCACACATGTGATCCTGGAATGGGCAAGCCAATTAACACTAAGTGGGGATAAACCAGCTGTCTTGACACTACAGGATAGAAAAAAAGAATTTCTTGACAAATTTTAGTTTCTTGCTGGAGATTCCCTGCAGAGTTCTTTTGTTCAGGACTGGCTACTTTGCCATCAGTGACATAAGCCCTATTCAATTCAGACGTTAGGTCTACTTATATTCAAAGAACACATGGGGGCTTATGCCCCAACCCACTTCCAACATCTCCATCCTTATTGGCCTCACTCTTAACAGCCATGTATAACTTGGATATCTGAAGGAGATTCTAAGTGTGATTAGCTGATTGTGCTTTGGAACAGCCTTTCAGACCACCCGGCTGAATATGGGAAGGGCAGGAGTGGAGCCTCCTTGGCTAGACTAGAGAGAAACATAGGAACACCCTTACAGTGAATCAGATCATTGGTTTATCTAGTCCACCATAGTCACTCTGAGGTTATGATCAGAGGGCTGCACAGACAAGCACTTGACTGTGCTGGAAAGGGTTGCTTTAACAGGAGCAATCTTCCTCGAAGTAATCCTTCTGTCTGCCAGGGTATCTCTCCAGCCCAGCCTTCAAAAGTAGAAGCCCTACATCTGGACCCAAAAAGTCCAGCTTGGGCACTGATTGGGATTAGGCTGGAGCACATTTCCCTGTACTGTATGTTGTGTGACCACTGGGAATTATTTATTTATTTATTTATTTATTTATTTATTTATTTATTTATTTATTTATTTATTTATTTATTTATTTATTTATTTATTTATTTGATTTATATCCCGCTCATCTGGTAAATCTATACCACTCTGAGCGGCTGGACCGGAATGCTGCTCAAGTGGTTCAAATCCCATTCTATTTCCCCATGTGATCATCCTCTAAGGGAGAACAATGGCTCTCCGGGAGCTTTCTTAACTCTTTCTGGAGCTCCTTATTATTCCCTGGTGGTCTCCCATCTAACTGCTAAATACTCCCAACCCAATTCTGTTTCCAGAACCATTGAGATTAGGTGATTCTCAAGACCCAGAGTGTTATGAGAGGCTGAAATATTTTCCCTCTGGTTTTACTGTGTCCATATATCTTTTTGCATATGAGAGAGAAAGAGAGAGAGAGAGAGAGAGAGAGATGCAGTAAACATCGAGGGGGGGGGAAGCGAACATGCTCTTATCTGGGGATGGATTAATTCAGAGAAGAAACAGAAGTACAGGAATAATTGTACTGATGATTTCCATGCAGCTCAGTAGTAGTGACCCTGTCGAAGATGCTGTCTGTAGCAAAATGAAAGCTGCAGCCCCGGGCGAGCCATGTGCCCTTCTGTAGGCTGTTTCTATTCATGGATGGTGGTCTTGGCAGTGATCCACTGGTCTTATGTCATTAGAAGGGTGACCGTGTGACTGACTAGCTGACAGCTGGCTGTCAGTTAAAGATCTGGGACTCAGGAGGGAGTTCTCATTCAGAGAAAGCTGCTTGGTTCAAAAACAGTGAAACGGATCCATCAATAATGATGGAGAAAAAAACAAAAGAGGCAGGGTCACAGATGCACTTTGATAGAGGCAGATCTGGCACTCTAAGAATGCTGGGATATTTGGTCAGAGAGCAATTTATTCCTGCTCAAGGGTAAGGACAGAATCAGCATGAAATGGCACGATGAACTCAAGCCCATTGGGCTTTGAAGAGTTCCTTGCAATGTAATAGCCCACAGCCATCACTTGCTTGCTTCATTTCTGTATAAAAAATCTTTGGACATGGCAGTTTTGAGATACATGCAAGTTTACAAACACTATCCAGCAAACAAGCTATACTGTACGTTAGAAGCAAAGAAATGGGTAAAAATGCAGTAAGGTGCTCCTCTTTTAGACAGAAATGTGCAAATAAATGTAGAGTGAGATTGGTGGAGGTTAGACTAATTGTTCAAAACACTAACATCATTATTAAGGATAGATGGCCCAGCAAAAATATCCCCACATGGATTGATTGTCTTCTCCCTTCCATCTTTTCTGAAAAAATATATTTATATTGTTGGAAATTGGGAAAAGGCAGAATGATTGTCAATTTTCTCATTATTGCATGACACATTCATTGATTTGTGTTTTTAGAATCTTTGCTAATTATTTTGTCTAAAAATAAATACGGGATGTGGAGTTTTCCCCCAACTTAAATTTTGCATCTTTCAGTTAAGAACATGGATTTTTGGACTTTACACTTTGGTTAACATTCCAAATACATACAAATACATATGTTACCAGAAGAATATCAAAACCATTTGAAATAAGTCAAACTTCTAAGTGGGTGGTCATTCCATTGCTGAGGTTATGAACAAAACAATGGATTACAGAAAAGGAGTCATGGTGATTTTCCTTTGCTCTTCAGATTCCACCTTCAAGAGTGCACTTTGCTGGGGTACTTTGCTGAGTGGCACTGAAACAGAAATAGAAGCCTCTCTCCCCTGTAAAGTAAGAAATATGCATTATAGGTGAGACTTCTAGAATCTACTCTTGGACAAGAAGGGAGAATTCCAACAGATCAGCAGCACTACAATGTTAACAAGGAGTCCCTACAAAACAGATAGTCAGAACAAAATGGGGAGCTTCCCTGAGAAAGGGACTGGAAAGCAAGGATAGTACTAATACAGATGGACAATGGGAATGCACACAGTCCTACTGTGATGTTTTCCTGATTGTCTCTGCTGTATTTTCTCCATATTTGTTTCACACGCTGAGCACTGCTTCTGGTATGGAGGTTTATTACACTACTTTCTCTCCTCAGAATTTGTAGACAAAACTTTTATTTTAAGTATCTTCATCCCCAGCCATCTTTTGACAACTTTTTGATTTGAACGTAAATTTGGGCCTTTTTAATTTATTTTAATCTCCAAAGCTTTTGCTCCTTGTCTTTTGATTAATGGTGTGTAAGCCTTTGCTAAATGTTTCTTAGTAAAAAATGCTGATGGGCTGGCAAGAATATTAACATCTCTAAATTAAAAAAATAACCAATGCAGTTTTTTGTTATGTATTCTAAAAATGAACTTGCTTGCTACATTTTTAAAAATGAATTCTCTCTCTCTCTCTCTCTCTCTCTCTCTGTGTGTGTGTGTGTGTGTGTGTGTGAGTGTGAGTGTGTGTGTGTGTGAGAGAGAAAGAAATATGAAAATCTGACAATTTTGTTATTGGATATATTAGGTATCTTTTTAAAGAAACAATCTACTTCCAAACGTATTCTGTAATTAAAAAGTTCAAATTATGTACTTACTCTTATGAACAACATGAATCATAGTCAACCTTAATGTGGATGCAATATCTGGTTTCTTACAGGTGCCAGGATGTTGAAATACAGGAGTGAGGCTTGCACTATACGAGCAGAGGATATGAGAACAATAATGAATTCCAGTCCTATATATCCTTACGCAGAAGTGTTACTCCGTTCAATGAGACTTACTCCAAATTTCAGCTTTAGAGCTTTGTCCAAGACTAGGAGAAAAGTGGGTGGCACTGAACATTTGCCCAGTTACTTTTTAGTTACATTTAGAAGTGTGCAGGTTTGGTGTTTTACAGCTTCCAAAGTTCCTGAGGTAGATCTGTAGACCAAAAGAAAACATGATTCTTTTAGTAGAAAAACAAAAGCTTTTTGTAGTCCCAAACCTATACATGTGCATTCCCCCATTTATATTTATATCTCATTCTTTATCAAGGTAACATTCATAGATCTCCTCTTTCCCTGAACAACTCTGTGAGTTTAGATGAGACTAAGGGAGTCCATCCTGCTTTCTGATGCTATACTGTATCAGGTTTTGCAATGATGATTTCCAAATCTTTCTTTAAAAGTCGAGATCCAGGAACTTACTTTTCTGCAGATGATCAACATTGTGGATATTAAGAAGCCAGCTATTATATTTGGGTCTGTACCCATGGTTCCTAACCTTGGGTAACCCAGATTTTCTTGGGCTGCAATTCCCAGAAACCACAGCCAGCACAACTGGAAGTGAAGGCTTCTGGGAACTGCAGTCCAAGAACCAGGTTTACCCATGGTTGGGAACAGAGATGGGCACAAACCTTGGTTCAGCGATTCGTGCTCCCCCTCTGGCCAGTCTCTTGCAAGAGGATGTACTTCCCTGCCTGCCTCCTTGACTGAGCATCCACTCAGACAAGGAGGTGGGACAGGCAAACCCATGGTCCTGCTGGGGACTGGTTGAACAGCTGAAGAGGAGTGTGCTGTGACTGGTGAGTGGGGTAACTGGCTGGGGAGGCAGGGGAAGGAAATGCACAGATCTGTGGTGCTGTGTGTATGAACCAGCACAAACCTCTGAACTGAGGTTCGTGCCCATCTCTATTTAGGAACCACTGAAGCCGCCTAGAGCGGCCTTATAGGCCAGATGGGCTGGGTATAAATCAAATAAATAAGTAAACTGATCTAGAGTTTGTATTGAAGTGTTCATCAAAATGAACTGTTCCAAGCCTTGAAGAAAGCAAGATGTACATCTCTCTCTGGATAGTGACAGAAATGAAAAATGGATGGTCCAACTGGTGGCTTTCAAAATTCTGCACTGCCCGGGGTATGCAAGAAGGAATGAATCACCCTTAAAAAGACAGTATCATTTTGCACTTTGATTTAGCACCTTTTGTTAACCATCTAAATGCTGCTTCTGATATTACCAAATCAGACTGCCATACTTTATGATTCCCTATGGAAATGGCTATACTGTACAGATTCTGAATCCACCCTTACGTACATTGGAAAATGCCTGGGGGAAAACTCCATGTAGTTTTTATGTACTGTATTTTTCTGCCCTAAGAATACTACTGCTTTTGAATAAACACCTTTGAAGTCTTTCTTTCCTGATTACATTGTGCTTTCATTTCCATGATGATCAAATGCAAAGCAGCAGATTAACATATTAAGGTGTGAGCTTATCACATATCAATTGCCTTTCAAGTATTTCCCATATGTAAGTAGTACTTTTTTTGCATATGTATTTCACATATGTAAGTAGAACATTCTTACAGAATTGCTGAACAAGAAGGACACTGTCAGACATCCCATTTATATAGCCAATATCCTGTTGCCAGTCCCAACTAAAGTAGTGTTTCAACACTAGCTTGAAAGCTTATGCAAGTTTCTCCTACAAAATGAGGTTTCAGATAAAAATAGAATATATTTTTGCATTCTTGACCTGGATTTTTAACACACGGAGACACAGAAACAGACACATGTACACTGTGTGCTTTGACACCTCGTTTATAAAAATTCCTAAACAATTGGTCCACACATTCAACAGGATAGAGAATATGCAATCTTATGGTGATAAAAGCAGCCAAGTTTACTATCGATGGTTTTCTCTGTAAAAGAAAACCAAACTGCACTTTACCCAGCTGAGGTAAAGAACATGTACAAATGTTTTCCTCACATTCTGGTGCCATACTCATCCAATTATTATTTTTTTTAATAGGCCTACGTCACAGGGACTGGTAAACCACTGGTATTTAAGCCTAGAAAACCTAGGAAAGGGTCAGCATAAATCATAAGTGATTTGATGGTACATTATAATTAATAAGACATGTTACAAGATCACCTCTTGATGCTGTCTATATCGTTTCTGAAAAAACAAGTCACCAGCCTCCCAGGTGAGAGGAATTTCTGCCTGTACTTGTTTGGTGGACAGAATGAATGTGCTCTCTTAGTGGTACAAATTCAGGCTCAGGCGAGGGCTTAGTTTTGCACAGAAATCCTGGAAAGAAGAATCAAAGGAAAGGTCCTCAAAAGATGTTCTCTATTAATCTCCCAAGTAATTTTTCTTCTTGCCACCGGTTGTCAGTGAACATACAGCCAAACTCATTAGTATATTAACCACCTGTACACATGTTGTACTTTGCACTTCAGTCCCTTTGTGCCAAGATAAAAATACCTGCACTAAGTGAGTTGTGGGGGTAATTTTTGATCCCATTGAGGATGCCACAGTACTGAGGTTTAGCAGTGGGATTAGGGTTGTTTGTTAATGTTAGGGAATGATCTACATTGTACTTACCTGATGGTCAATGAAAATTCCACAGTTTCTTGACCCCAAGAGAATGGATAAAACCTCCTGACAACCAGGAGACATCATGTCTGCAAATAACGGTTTTGTCCCAATAAATTATTGTGTCGACTGGAACAAAAAAGTAATCTTGGAATAAAGAAAAGATTTGTTGAGGTAATTTTTGGTCCTGGCTAATTTGCTTATTTATTTATTGTCCTCTTTTAAATTTTAGAACAATGTGCAGTAAGTGGCTGAAACGTGTGCTAAACTTGTTTACAACTTTTCAGGTGAAAAAAGTTGCAGAATGCCTACATTGCAGAACTGCCTTATGAGAGGGCAGGCTGCTCCTCTGGGCAGAGATCAGATCTCTCGAGTGGAGATTAGGTTTTGTTCAAAAACAAAAACCTTTTTGCCCTGAACTACAGCTTCAATTAAAATTGCCTCCCTAAAAATGCTGTTTCTCTGGAAAGGACACTTACAGTTCTTCTTTTTCTTTTTTTTTTCTTTGTTTTTTTCTTTTCTAAATGCATGTTAGGTGTAAAGAATTTCCTCTGTTCTCTGGTAGATTTTGCCCAAAGGCTGGGAAGGACCCTGGAATGTTATGCGTGGAAAGAAAATTTAAAATAAAAGTAATGTCCTTATGTTAAAGTTTATTTTACAGTGCAATGCCCAGGGTACCTCAGTGAGATAACTTGCTTATTCATAATGATTTGGTATCCCAAAAGATATCGTACATGAGGCTGAAAGTCTGCTTTGGAAGATGGAATGGAACAGACCCTGATTTTTAAAAAAAGGTTGAATGGGGATGCTTTTAATAAGCAATCAATTCCACAAACATCAAATCATGTTTTATCAAATTCCTTCTATCTACTCCCTTGAAAATTTGAGGACTTTGTTTCTCCATTCAAGTTAGATTTTACATGGTGCTGATGAACAAATTATGACATGGTGTTTTGATTGGTTTGAAAGAACTCTTTTTTTTTTTGCTTATGTACTGTATGTGAGACAGTATTCATTTTTCAGTGCCTGAGAATATTGATGTGCCCCAAAAATAGCGAACAAGGATTGATCATGTAACACCAGTTCTAGAAGACTGATTGGTGGATAAAACAGGGAAAGGCATTCTAAAACTGTTTTTTGGGAGTCAATTTTAGAAGCAGACACAATGACAACAACACATTAATGGCTGAAACTTTATTGCACAGATACACCAAAAGTGTGATTTTTAGAAGCGAATTGCTATAATGTAAGAAATCTCTGCAGACATTATTTGTTGCACACCGAGTCAGCAACTTGGTGTACAAGGCCTACGGAGATTTCTTAACTTTCGGCAGTTCACCTCTAAAAGTTACACCTTTTGCATAATTGTGCAACAGGATTTTGGCCATGATACGAAGTCAAATCGATTACAATTTATAGAGATATGCCCACAGTTTTCTAAGTAAAAAGCCCTCAGAAGTGGTTTGCTAGTCCCTCCTCCCGGTGTGCTCCGGGACTGGGCAGATTGCCAAAGACCACATAGGTGGCGAGGCATGTAAATCTCACCAGTCACACAAGCTCTGTGTGTTCCCTGCTGCTGGCCCCTCTCCTGGAAGGCAGGGTAGGGTTTCAAACTCTTGAATCCTGGTTCCATAGCAAGGCACTGTGATATGAACCTAAGAAATGCAAAAAGAAAAAAAAAGCTGTTAGAATAAGTGCAGCAACATCGCATTTAAAGTAAACAGTGGTGAGTGATAGCTAGAAAGACAGGAAGGGTTGGGCATTTTGGCCTCTCTTGACGTCTTATAAGGATTTTTGTCCTTTGGTCACTTTCCCCCTGATTAATCCTCATTCTTTTTGATCAATGTATTTATTTTTCATCGGAAGTTCATGCTTCCTGGCTTACATAATCATCTGTATATTTGGCTGTTAGGCCAAGGCTTGTTTCAATGTGCATGCCCCCCCCCCCAGTTAAAGAACATGTGCTAAAACGGAATGCATATGGATTAGGGGCAAGCCCCACTCAGGCCCACATGTCCATTCTATATACCCTCTGATTTGAAAATGAGGAATGTGTGAGCTGAATTTCTGTTTGTGCAACTACACTGCGTAAGGCTGTTAATATTATCAGATGCGGCATTTTTTTCAGAAATAAAAAAGTTCCAGCTTCCTCCAAAGATCCTGAGGTTTTCGTTATGGAAAAGCCATTAGGTATCACAGAGAGTGTGTGCATGTGTGGGGGGGAGTTTTCAAATCGTCCCCAGATGGATGACTTAAGTGTCGGCAGCAATTTTTGGAAATTAAAGATCCCACCCTCACCCTGCGGCCTCCAATGGTTTTCTAACAATTGAAGGGATCGTGCAGGACCTTTGGGGAGGGGGAAATTCAGATTTTTTTTATTTCCACAAAATCACTCTGTCATCAGTCTTATGGGAATGTAACTTATGGAAGAGGATTTCAGCCAATAGATCCCAATTTTTCAGGCACTTCTGGGATGTCTGACCCTACCAAAGGTTCAGTGGGGGCCACTTGCAATGTGTAATCTAGCTGAGAGCAGTGAATTATTGTCTCATGCTCATGTGGATGGACTGGTGAGTCACCTGATTTGAATATGAATATTTGAATATGTAGATCGGAGAGGACGACAACTTGTCCCAGTAAAAGTTTAAACCATTTAAAAGTTACACCAATGCAGATTTCAGAAGGGCTATAAGATCTGTATTATTTAATGAGCTGAATTCAACAAGTTACAAGTACTGTGGCATGATTTATCTATTAATTACATTTATACTCCCTTTCCCCTCAGTGAGCTCACAGAGGCATATATGACAATCTCTCTCCTCTGTTAATTCTGAGAACAACACTTTCTGTTAAGGTGGGGATTAGGGCTGTGTTGTTACAAAAAGGAGATGATGGGATTTCTTATCTTATTTCCTATTTCAGTAAAAAAAGTTATTTCCCCGTGAAAAAAGTTACTCTGTACCTGTAAAAGAGGGCTATTCTGTTGTCTGAACACTTCAGCATTTATGCCCTTACCTATGGGGGTTCAGGTTTATCCTGCAGACTGAACATTGTGTATTAGTCTGGTTGCAAAAGATGAAATCTCATAACCAAAAGTTGTTGCGTTGGAGTTTAACTTTACAGGATTTTGATTTTAAGGTTCGGCACATTCCTGGGAAGCTGAATGTCATTGTAAACAGCCTGTCCAGGATGCGTTGTGGAATTTCAAATGTGGCAGATGGTTGATGAAGTGTTTTCTGATTTCCTGGTTCCTGAGCATAACCGGAATATATTCCTAATTCAATGGTTCCTGAGAATAACCAGAATATATTCTGAATTCAATGGTTCCTGAGCATAATCAGAGTGTGATTCTGTTTTGCTACTAACATAACTGTTTTCTATTTTCCAGACTCCTAGAAGTGCTTAACCCCAGAGTTCTATATTCAATTGCTCCTGATAGAACCTTTTTCTACCTCATGCTTGCTAGTTAGAATGCATAATTAAAATTTGCCATTTATTTCATTGTATAACTTTAACATAGAGTTAGTGAAATTACGAGGCCAAAATATGTAACCTAGCTTTTGTTTAGTCAAAAATGCAGGCTCATATGTAACCCTGTATTTTTGAAATTTAAAGGGCAGCATATGATGGAGTTGATGCACTGTTGGATATGTAGTCAGAGAAATGTAAGATGGAGTCAGACAGGTTCTGTGTGAAGATGATTTGAGAGACATTGGAATGTGTTTTTCTAAGTGCTATGAGAGTGCTTTTCTGAAGACCGGTACAACATGGTTCGTGATAAAGCTGAAGGTCGGACCAAGGGGCCCGTGAAAGACTCAACATTCTGAGCTAATTGGAGAAGAGATAAAACACCTGGATCTTCATGGGAATTGAGAGTGGAGGAAGGTGTTACAGCCACTTGAGGCTAATTGGTTAACAGCCATGGAGTGTCAAGAAGAAGGGAGGGGTCAGAGAATGTAGAAAAGATGGAAGGAGAAGTGTGTGAAGAGAGTTTAGCTACAAGTTAACTGATTTCTGAAGTAATTGAGAGATGATGATTCTTTCTGGAATGTGTTATGTAGGTGAATGGTAAAGTATCTGATTGCCAGGAGGTGGGATTAGCCCACTTTAGTAGTTTTTTATTTTATTTTAATGGGGATTAGTAATGTTATTTAACTGTAATGATCTCAGAATATGTTCTTTATGCTAAAGCTTGAGCAATATAAACTGATTCTATGAAACTCTATTTTTAATTAAAAATAATTATAAAAATTCTTACAAAGGACTGGTCTCTTGACTAGCAGGGCCTGGCTAAATCCAGGAGGTGGAGAGGGCCACAAACTAGCTATCATTGAGAGTCCTACGTAAGTGAGCTGTTGTGAATTCTAAGGAATTACAAAGCCCATGTATCTGTACTTGCAAAGTACTGGGTAAAAGTAAAGTGTTCTTTTAAGGTCAGACTTGTTCAAGGGGCTTATGTTATGCACTGATGAGGTCTTGGGACTTGCCTCAGTGTAAAGGTGGTAGGTAGGTAAGTGGCCTGTGGAAGGCTTGTGCACCACAGCTGTCTTGTTATTTCCTCATACTGCTTTTGTGGTCAGATAGGAAGTTTTCAGAGACAGGAATCTTAACCTAATGATGGCAGGACATCTTATTCATTTCCCCACTTATTTTTCCTCATGTAAATGTTTAGAATCATAATAGGAGAAGTCCAGGCCTAAGAGTTTAATGATCTCTTTTCAAGGGCAAAGAGCAATGTTGTTTTAATTTAGCTTCAGTGTTGTTAGACTGAAGATGGGTGTTGTATCTACATGTGAAAATGGATCCCATTACAACTGACAAACAGAGAGCATTGCTCAGAGCCAAACTTTAACAGAGTAATAAACTTGATGCGTTAGATTTTACCAGGCAGACCGACCAGCTTTGTAAGACACTGCTGTGTTCGCGATAGTTTGCCAAGTTGAAAAGCTTTAAAACTGAAACAGTTGCAGACCAGGCTTTGGTGAGACTCCCACATCTTCAAGGAATGTACATTATCATCACCTCAAGTCCATGGCTTTAGTTTGTTCCATAAAACAACTCAATATTATTATCAATATATGATAAAATGCTAGGACCTTACTGGTACAGATGGAGTATCAGCACTGCTAAAGTTGTTCTCAGAAAGTCCATTATGGTCTCCCCTTGTGGAGACCTAAGCCAGATGGCACTCCCCACCACTCTGCCAATCAATAATGGGATGTAACTATTAGGGATGTGCATGGTAGAAACGTCCATTCATTTTGGGTTCTTTTTGATGCTGCCTCTTTGCTTCTGTGTTTTCCATGTTCTGGTCATTCCATGTAACAAGGAAGAGACGAGCACTTTCAGATCCTTTTTGGGCCATCTTTCCCCATTCATGTTGCATCTGGCAGTCCGTCAAAAAAGCCCTAAAGCAGGCATAAAAATCTACTGACACCCATATCCAACCAAGACCTGCCCTAAAGTTTCAGAATGGTGGAGTTGGAGGGGGAGGGCGAATCATGGCAAAGCAAGTGAGTTCCCATTTAACAGGAGAAAGGGGGAAACAATGAGACAGTCAAAATGGAAAGAGCCGAATGTAAGGAAGGAGAGGGGGAGGAGAAAGGAATGGCGCAGGGAACCCCCACGCCAGCCCCCTCACTTGCTTCCACCGCAGCCACCACCAAAGCTCAGCCAGCAACGGCTTCTTTTCCTTCTGCTGCCGCCGCCTCCACTGCCACTGAGGGCTGAGTCATAGAGCTGTGGCCCCTTGTCTTGTGAGCTAGCAAGCAACTACAGGGGGGCTGGCCATGGCATTGACTAACTGCTTCTGCTTCTGGCTGCAGCACCCCTTTAAAATCCTAGACACCAGGAAAATGCCCATGGCCAGCTGCAACACCATCATGGCTTCTTCTCCTCCTCCTCCTCCTTTCCAGCTCTTCTCCGTCTTCCATTTATTCATGCTGGCTGCCCTGCTTCAGCCACCTTTCAGACAGAAGGGCTCCCCTTCACCAGGGAGGGAAAGAGAAAGGGAAGGCAGAAACCATTCCTACCTCCTCTCTGGCTCCCCACTCTGCCTCCTGTAGGCACCATGGCAAAACTCCTGCTGGTTCGCTGCTGGCTGTTTGACTGAGTTATTGAATCAATCAAGCAAGCAGGCAGGCAGGACAACCATGTTGAAGCCAAGAAAGAGCATTTTCTCCTCCTCACTGGGTTCCAACTAATCCAAGTCCTTTCACTAACTCAAAATCCTTGCTCCCCTCACTCCTCGTCATCCTGATTGGCTGCTGACAACAGCCTTCATGGCACTATTAGGACAAATGTTTCCCCGGTGATTTTACAACTAACGGGGTGAAAGGAAGGCTACATAGAAAAAGGAAACACAGAAGAACGGGAATCAGCCGTAGCTCTCTTGCATTAATATGGATGATTTGTGTTTCAGAGGCCGTCTTTTGGAAAGCAACAGAAGAAACACAAATCATAAAAGAAATATCTTTTCATATTTCCCCACCACCACCACCCAATTTATGGTAACACGGACGTCCATGTGTAAAATGAGCCCAGCAGTTATTCTGTATGGTCACAGTTTCCTCACAGTCATCCAGAATACTCCAGGAAAAGTTTGTAACTTGGTAGAGATGATGGGTCAGCAGCTTCCCATTCCTTGGGATTTTAGGGCCCAAATCTGAGACCAAGGAGAAGCCCCTTCTGTAACAATTGCGAAATAACATTTACGAATATGTGTGTACATGTGTGTATGCAGATGCAAAAGTGCATACACATTTTCCATACCTGTATGGACCTCTTGCACTGCCTCCAAAACAAATACCATGTACAACGCACACATATATAAATGCTTTTGTGGTGAGCCAGGGGTCCCTGAGAAAACTGCTGGCAGTGGGGAAGAGATGGGCAGCCAGGCTTAAAAGTCACAACACACAGTAAAATTGGACTTTCTTCTTTCTTTTATTCCCCCTGTCTATAGACCCAGAGGAGGAAAGGAATTTTCTGAGCCTCTTTCACTGGTACTTTGAGATTTGGCAGCTCTCGCAGATGGAGCATTCTGTTTATGCATATGCAAACTGCAGCCACCAGAATCACACAGACAAACCCAGTGGGAGAGACTGGCAATAATGAAACTGTAGCTGTGGCATTTTGGGTTATGGAAAATAACATCCACCCAAGGGAAAATGGCTTCCACCCAATTAACGGGCTAAGAACTAGAGTCCTGGCACCACAGTTCCCCTAAAATGGTATTATAGGGGCATTCTTGGAAATTTAAATGGCTGCCAGATAAGCCTGTGACTGAGGAAGGCTTGGCTTGAGGCCAAGCAGCCAAAGAGACCTCCTGCCAAAAATACCCTAAAGCAGCCTTATTAGTTTGGTGTAAGAGGCAATCCCATCTTCCCATCACTGGCAGTGTTATCGTAATAGTAACAACAACAAAATAGTAGTTGTGGGTTTTTTTGGGCTCTTTGGCCACAACAACTGGCCGCGAAAGCCTTCGAGAATACAAAATAGTAATTTTGAAAAATATTTATATCCCAGCCAAAATATCCTCTAATTTTCAGCCCCGCTGGGGGGGGACTCTCTCTCTCGGTCCCCCCCTGCACTGGGTTCTGTCATGACCAGAACCTAATGTCATTGCTGAGCAGAGAAGGAAGAGAGACGTGCGGAGGGAAGCGGAGTTGTGCGCACGCCCATAGCGGGATCCTTGATCGCACCTATGTCAATAGATTTCAGTGGTGTCCAGCCAACAGAACATATCAAAACAATGTAGTTTTTTTGAAAAGTCAAATAATTCATAACTAAATAGCAGAGTAATCATCATTATCATAATCCAAAACAATAACAATATGATTAAGAATGTGTTGCCTTTCCATGACAAAATCTGTTATATGAAACAGGCTCCACGTTGTACCAAATGGTAGAGTGGTCTTCCGCCAGGGGAATCTACCAACAGAAGGAAGATGCCAGAGGACATTGGTCAAGGACTCCTTCAAAGCTGAACCAGAGCTGACTGGCACAGGGGATTTTTCTATGAGATGAAAACAGTTATTGTGAACACGTTTCCTACAGCCTGGCGCTTTGTGTCAGCATCCATACATCAGAGCCCTGGCATACGGTGTTTCCTGAAGGAAATAGATCAATTGGCCTTAAGTGTCATTTGTGTCACAATCATTATTAATTAGATGAGAAGTCATCATTATACTGTCTGAAAGGTACCAGAAGTGCACTTAATTGACCCACTTTCTTCCTCTCTCAGGCTTCTAGCCTGAAGAACCATCCAATTCTTGGCTGTTATAAAGGGAGCTTTCACTTCTCCAAGAAAATTGGCTGTGGGCAGATTTATCTGCTTGGCCTCTCATCCCCAATGAATCTAATCTGATTGGAGGCCAATTAAAACCATTTTAGAAAAGTATTAATCCCTTAGAATGATTGTTAACATTGAAAAAAAATTAAAATTAGTTGGTGCATGCTGTTAAGTATGCTTTTTCCAGTAGATTTATCAACAGCAATGTTTATCTCTCTCCATTGGCATCTCTCTGCAGGATGGCCCCCATTTTCTGAAGTATGGCACCCTACCCTCTGCTTTGTCTATGAGCTGCGTCCCCTCCAACTAGGAGCTAGAGGTAATGGTTCTAGAACATTCAGAGTGTTACAGGGATTTGTGAGGGGGGAGAAAGATAATTGAGGAATTGCATATATCTACATGTTGATTTCTATCTCTTTTTTATAAATTTATTAAACATCCAACCTAAACAACATAAACCTAGCACCATAATAAAATACAATTACGTAATACACCAGTGTCACCATCACCCTCAGGGCTAGCATTAATAATATTTGAAATTCCATTCAGTCCATTTTCTCACCAACATTTCATTGTTACTTCCCTAGGTGTATATCCCTTCCCTCTCCGAAATACATATTCCAGGAATACATTCCATATTTTCTTAAAATCATTATTTTTTGATAGTCCTCTTCTTATTTTCGTATCACACATAAGTTTATCATTAATTGCCGTATCCCGTAGTTCTCTATACCATTCTTCTAAATTGAGTTGGTTATCATTTTTCCAGTTTCTTAAAAAAATTAACGTTGCTGCCGTAATCATTATTACTATTAAGTCCTTATTTTCTTTCAACAATTGATCCTTCTTAATCAAATTCAATAAAGCCATTGATGGGGACATTTGAATATTTCATCCAGTTATTTCCCTTATTTCTTAAAAAAATTGCTTCCATTCTTGCTTTCTTACTTCACATGACCACCACATATGTATATATGTCCCCTTCTTTTTTTAACACCTCCAGCATAGTGATGATACATTTAATTATTCTTTTCAGTTTTACTGGCGTTAAATACCACCTCCATCTTTAACCAAATCATATTGCCACTGTGTTATTAATCCTTGTGTATCCTGTTCAGCCTCAAATATATAAATTCAAATTTATATATTTGAATTACAGTTCCCTTTCTTTCTGTCTTTTCCTCTAATTTCAATCTTTTTTTCAATAATCTCTTTGTTTTCATTTTTCTACTTTTCCCCTCCTTAATATTCCATTCACTTGTCCATCTTTCTATTTGAATCATATTAAACTAAGAAATTCCTTCTCCTCCCAAAATCTCTTTTATATTTCCTATATCTCTCATCTTCTCCATCCAGTCTTTTATCCTATTTATCTCATTATTTTTAATATATTCTTAAGAGGTTTTTTTTAAAAAAAGATTTTCTGGAAAATTCTTTAAATCCACCAACTGGGATAAGGGAGAGATTGGTGGGCTCAATATACCTCTAAACTTTTCCCAATTTTCTAACATATTTTTAAGGAAAGGGTTAGTAATCTTTTGAATCTCTTCTCCATTTTTTTTCTTTAAACAATATACTTTCAATTCTTTCTTCCTTACCCTGCATTTCTATTTCTGTCCAAATTAATTTTTTTATTACCTTTAATAATATCTGGAATATGTCTGAGCTGATTTGCTGTATAATATAATTTTAAATTGGGTAATCCAAGACCTCCCTTTTTGTGTGTTACATACCATAATTCCTTATTAATCCTCACTTGTTTATTTTCATTGCAATAACAATTTATCATTATCTGCCATTCTTTCAGCTGTTTTTCTGTAATCTTTATAGGAAGCATCCAAAATATAAAATTTAATTTAGAAATAATTTTCATTTTGCACAATGCCACTCTACCAAACCAAGAAATCTTTGATTTCTGATAATCTTTTATCCTTCCAGTTATCTCTTTTTTCAATATATCCAGATTTATTTAAATTATATTAATCCCTAAATATTCAATAACATTTCCCATTTTACCTTCAAATATTGTTTTCATTCTTTTCTCCTCATCCGAGTGGTTTAACAATAAACATTCTGACTTTCCCCAATTTACTTTTAATCCCGTTACACCCTCGAATTCCTCCAAATGTGATTTAATGTTGATTTCTCTAAGCCTGTGGCTCACTAACGTTGAAGACTGAGAAATTGCAAAAATGGCCAAAGTTAATTTTGCAGGAAAACCTTTTCAATATTCACCCAGTGTACCATACGCACTGCCCTTGAAGTGTCATTTCCCTCTAATGCAATCAGTTCATCCTGCCTTTCCCATCTAGAGACTCAGTCATCTTTCTTTCCTGTCTCCTGTGTATCCTTTGAGACTGAACTAGGCCTACTGATGATGAAGAGTTATTTTTACAGCCTGAAGGGCTCAGCCTGTCTTGCACTTTTTTTTGCCGCATGCTCCTCGCGACACATTTATATGTGTGTAGGAAATACTGTTGTTGGTAATTGCCCTTCCTTAATGATTGGTCTTACAAGTGAGGCACTTAAAATAGACTTTGAGCTGATACAAAACTAATAGGGCAACTGGTCTTAAAATAACATATTGCCAGTGTCACCTTTTACTGCTTTTTTCTTCGATGGGCTTCACAGACTCCACATATCATTTAGAACAACTCTTATCTTTTAAATCTTATTTGTACAGTGCCTTTGGGATGCTTGACAAGGATAAAGTAGTTTATCGACTTTATTGTATTTTATTATTGCATTGTAAACTACCCTGGGCTACAATGTTACCTAACCTTAAAGCTAATCATGAAATGAATAATGGGGCTTGTTCTGTTTTGGAAAAATATTGGGCATAGAATTCAGACACACTCAGTTTTTCTTTTAAAAGCAAACACGTTTCTAGTTCTTAAGGTTATTTTAAAAATTGAAAATGCACTACCATCTACAAAGACACTCAACAGAACTTTCAGTTATATAGATGTCTTGTGGCATCTGTGCTCCAAGCTCACAACCATGACTAGCAGAATCAAAATTAATCAGGCAGAATCAGGGCTATTTTTTAAAAGAAATCTCATAACATTTCTAGATTGCAGCCTCCTTTTCTTCTTGCCCAAAATTTGGAATCATCTGAGCACATTTTTATTATTTTTGTAAGCGGAAAGTGTACATGTACTCACCTTAGAAGTGTCCAAACTATTTTATAAATTGGCTGTAAGTCATTCTTTTAGATTGAGAACAATGCATGGAATCTCGTGAAGGTAAGAATTATTGTTTCCTGTACCTGGGACTATAAATGCACACCGGACTGGGTGGGGCATCTCTCATCTGCACCTGTTCTCTGATGGTTACACACTATGGTTTAATATACAGAAGGAAGGTTCTATGCCATGATGGTAAGAGTAGGTCACTATATTATTGAAAATGTGAGCCTTTGTGGCTTTTATACATGTATAGATAATATTTTCTGTACTTGTTGACATCATCCTAGTGCCATACCTCACATGAACTTTTGTTCTGCAAAATACTGTATGGGCAGAGGTTAGTTGGGTGCAACATTTACAAGAATTCATATGACAGCCCACCTGAGGTTTGTATGTCTGTTCTGATACCTTGAGAGACTTGTGAGGTGCTCCATGTGAGTGAGCATAGAGAGATCATGTCACCAAATGCAGATGAAAAGCACACAGGACACTGGAGGTTCAGTCTGTAACAGTCTTCTTGCATCATCCCAACAGTTGGCCAAGTAGTCAAGTGGATGTCTTTCAGCAGTAGTACTTCAGTTGGCCACCATTACATGCATCAGCAATGAAACTCAAATTAACCACCATTGCAAGCATTTTCTGATGATGGGAGATATATTTGAGGACTGCCAATCTGGCACTGACTCCGTAAAGGAAGCCACAATCTTGGGTTTACAAGAGCTGAGAAGGGCAATTGTGTACAAGGCATTTTGGAGACTGCTTATTCATAGGGTCACCTTAAGTCGGAGGCAACTTGATGACACAAAACAACAACAACAATCTGGCACAATTTGTAAATACACCCAGCTGAATTATCACACACACTAGCAAATTCTCACCTGATATGTATAATATAATACAGGTCTCTCATCTTGGTTAGATTTCAGTGGGCAACTCTACCTGCCTAAGGATGTTTATGACCTGAGTCTGCTATGTTCTTTTTGATATTCTTCTAGTTTAGGTGCAGAAATCTCTCTGCCACATTCTCCCAAGAGTCTTTGTCATAGCAGAACACTGCTTGTTCATTTGGAGTGATCTTGTTGAGCTTCATTGCATATCTATTGTTTGTTCCTTGCTCCTGCTTATTTCTGCTTCCTGCACAGTTCTATTACTATTTCTCTGTCCCCAGCTCTTAGAAAAGTAATGTGTTTGGATTACAACTCCCAGAATGCCCAGTAGCTCCGGAGTAATTTTTCCAGGCTCTGCAGTCTATCCTCTGCTTAATTCCTACCTTCACTGAATTCCTCTTGCTGAACCAGAAGCTGTAATCACTTCAACTTGGGAACCCAGGGTCTACAAGAAAATCTCAACAAGTTGTTCTGCTGCTGCTGCTGCTGTTGTTTCAGGGCACACAAAAATGGAAGCCTTTTTAAAGGCTCCCTTTCTACAGTGACCTTCTTTGCCGTCCCTTCCCTACAGGATCCCAACTGATTCCTTAACATCCCAGACATCCTGGAGGATTAGCCCACCAAGATCAAGAATTCATATACTACATGCAATCAAGCAAATGCTTTACATGAATGGTTGTATGTGTATAGATGGATGTAGCTGTAGCTGGTGGGATAGTTCAGTGAGTCAGCTATCTGGCTGTGGAGCCACTGGTTGGGAGTCCGAGGCCCCTCTGTGCCTCCTGGGAGAAGAGTCAGCCTGTGCAGCCTTGGTCAAGCTGCACAGTCCCAGAAGAACGGAATGGTAGACCACTTCTGGGTTTTCTGGGGTCACCATAAGTCGGAATTAGAGATGGTTTTTTTTTTGTATTCGTATATGAATACCCCCACACAGGTGGTGTTAACGAGAGTCCAGTCCCATGGGGCTGGACGGTCTACTCACCAATCTGACACAGATGCGGACCGTGCAATTCTAGCAATGGATCCACAGTGCACGATCTGCTCACCACTCTTCGACCTTGCAGCGAGCCTTGTCCTTCCGCCTCCCACCAGGAGTGGCGAGCAAATCACGCACTGTGGATCCATTGGTAGAATCACGTGGTCCATGTCCGTGGCGGATCGGTGAGTGGACCATCTGGCCCCATGGGGCTGGACCCTCATTAACGCCACCTGTGCTGGGGTATTCATATACAAATACCCCTTCTCTAGCTGGAAACAATTTGATGGCATGCAACTATTATAGATATGGATCTAGAGCTAGAGCTGGATATGTTTCTGGGCATTAATTTAGAGGTTTCCCCTGAGGAATAGTATTTCTGTGTATTTTACTGTATTTCATTGTGACAAATCTGCTTAGGCGTGCTACTGGTAAAGCTCAAAGTTCCCATAAAACATGAGTTTCAGAATAACCTCTCACATGCTTCAGGAACATGTGTCTGTTGGTACCCTGGCAGAATGCCGTGATTACTAGTACAATTGTCATATAAACACATCTACATAGGTGCATGGAGCAGAAGTACAGGAGTCCCATTCACCTTCTTTGGACTTATTACCAGGTTACTTGGTACAGAAGTAGATTAATGACCAAGTTCCCAAAGTTTGTACATAGTTGTTGTAGGTTTTTCAGACTGACTGGGGTCAAAAAAAGCTGATCCCACAGCTATAAATACTTAACTATCCCACAAACTGCATCAGAGCACAGACAGAGTTCTGACTCCGGTCCTCTGAAGATGTCGGCTGCAGAGACTGGCGAAATGTTAGGAAGAACAACCTCAAGAACACAGCCAGACAGACAACCATCAGATCCCGGCCATGAAAGCCTTTGAGAATACTTTGTACATAGTCTTCAGTGGTGGAAATTTTCCCCCCAGTTTCATTCCCTACTGAAGCTCCCTGACATCCTAAGAAGTCACATTTGAAAACTCAGACCCCAGAAATAGCCACCAAAAGAAAAGAAAAAAGGCAGTCCATCTATGCTCATAGAGGTTGTTACATGCTGTCAAGTTGGAACTGACTTATACAAACTCAAATATGGTCTTCAAGGTAAGCAAGGTACTTAAGAACTGGTTGTACTAGTTCCACATCCCCAGTGAAGTGTGTGGTGCACTGGGTACCATATATCACAGAAGTTTTAGCCATAAATGGAGGAGCAGTTTCCTTAATTGGTCATGTGATTGTCTGCAGTGATCTGAATAGATGACTTTAGACTCTAGATTTTCTGGTCTTATTATGCCTTCTGCTCCTTGGTTGTCAATGTATATTATCCTACTTATTGCTGTGTTCATACTTCCTACTTTTCCTTCTGCTGAGTGGAGGCCTAAAATTCCTGCCTCCAAGTCCTGGCCTTTCACAGTAGTAATTAGCCGCCGTCAAGGCAACCCTGTCCACATTTGGAGGCATCCATGTTTTTTCCTGCTTGTGCATATGCATGACTTAATAACCCCCACCCTCAACAATAGTTAAATCTAGATGGAAGCAAGTCTGGGGATAATTTCTGAATGTTGAAGGTGCCACAGTGTTACTCTTAACAGCAGAAACTTTTTAAAAGGGTCTGTATAAAATATGAAAGTAGCTTGTGCATAGTCAGTGAAAAAAAACATGAGAAATTAGCTCATATGCAGCCATTGGCACCAGCTTAGATTTCTTTCGTGAAGAAACAGCAACATTCTTTTTTAAATTAGAGCTCAGATGGTATCAAAAATAAGACTCAATACATCTGCCCTTGTACATCTGCCTGGAATTTTTGGAAGCTTTGTGTTTTGCAGGAGATTTTGACATAACAATATTTATGTTCGCAAACCGTGCATTGCAATTAATGGCTTATACCTAAAATGCTCAGGGAAAGGACCACACAGTGAACAAACAACTTCTAAGGGTGGAATGAACATTGCTGATTAAAAATAATCTGAATCAGTTCCATCACTTCACTGCTTTGAGTCAGAAAACCCAAAAGGAACATTCAAGCTGTCAGCCAAACACACAGAACATGAAGTGAAATTCCAGGACTCTCTGAACGAGAAGAAACTCCTGACTAGAACAGCCTACGGGGAAAAAAAATCCTTCTAAAATCTTTGTTGCCTCTAATATCCTGTGGTGGTCCGCAACTTATTTATTTGTTAACATTTATACTCCGCCTTTTCTCCAAGGAGCTGAAGACAGTGCACATACGTCTCTCTGTCTCCCACCCCACACTTTTGCCTCACAATAACCCCATGAGGTTAGGCTGAAAGATAATGATTGTCAAGGATTACCCAGTGAATCTCATGGCTGAGTAAGGATCTGAACCTTGCTTCCCCAGTACTAGGCCAACTCTAACCACTCTACCACATTGCAGTCTACCAGTGCATGCCTTCGTGGGCTGATGCTATCCCAGTACCAATACTCTTTAATCTTGTGCCAATGGACCAGAATGATAATGTTACTGTGTGGATAGTATCATTGTACAGTTTAGTCATGTCATGCTCTGAATGTAGTTGTACATGGGTGGCTTCTTCCTGCTGTTCAGATTGGCTGACTCGAAGCCTTCCATGATAGTTTTGATAGTATTGTCTAGTGCTGCATTGTATTGCAGAATTTTAAATTTCTGGCAAAGTCCCTTTTTCTACATAGTACACGTACAGAGATTCACAGAACAGAATAGCTACAAGTCCTCTAGAGTTATTTATTAATTTTTATTTATTTTATTAGATTTTTGCCCCGCCCATCTAGACCAAAGGTCTACTTGTCACGTTCACGTCTTTCTCATTAACTGGCACTTGAAGTCTCAATAACTCACTCTGAAACATTTGTAGGAGAAAGAATAAAACATTACTTACAGTTGCCTGAAATTACAAATGTGTGTAAGTGGTGCCTCACACAAAGTCCCTGAAAGAGAGTCACTGTTCATTCTTGGAGACTTTAATGCTAGAGTTGGTGCTGATCACAATTCTTGGCCCACTTGTCTAGGCCGTTTTGGCATTGGAAAGATGAACGAAAATGGCCAACGCTTACTGGAGTTTTGCTGTTACTATGGTCTCTGTGTCAGCAACACATTCTTTAATACGAAGCTGCAACACAGAGTTTCCTGGAGACATCCAAGATCCAAGCATTGGCATCAGCTCGATTTGATCCTCACTAGACGTTCTAGCCTTCCTAGTATTACGATCACACGCAGCTACCAGAGTGCTGATTGCGATACTGATCACTCCCTGGTGTGTAGTAGAGTAAAACTGCGAACAAAGAAATTGTATCACATGAAAAAGGAAGGAAGACCACGTATTGACATCAACAAGACTCGCGATCAAAGAAAAGTGAAGGAATTTGCCCAAGCACTCGAGGAAACCCTTCCAGGTCCAGCAAATGTAAATGCACCTGAACGATGGGAACACTTCAAGAACACTGTCTACAACACTGCCTTGTCCACCTTCGGCAAGAAGACCAGAAAGATGGCTGACTGGTTCGAAGCCCATTCGGAGGAGTTAATGCCAGCCATTGAGGATAAGAGAAGAGCTCTAGCAGCATACAAAGCCTGTCCTAGCGAGTACAACCTGCAAGCTCTTCGAGCCGCTCGTAGCCAAGTCCAACAGGCTGCCAGGAGATGCTCCAATGACTACTGGCTTCAGCTTTCCTCTCAGATACAGATAGCAGCGGACACAGGTAACATCAAAGGAATGTATGATGGTATCAAGCAGGCCTTAGGTCCATTACAGAAGAAATCTGCTCCCTTGAAGTCTACTACAGGTGTGATCATCCAGGACCGAGCACAGCAGATGGAACGCTGGGTGCAGCACTACTCCGAGCTATATTCCAGAAAGAATGTAGTAACCGAAGAAGCATTAAATAACATTGAGTGCCTGCCTGTCTTGGAAGAGCTGGACAGCGAACCAACCCTAGCAGAAATAAATGCGGCCTTGGATTCCCTCACCTCTGGCAAGGCACCTGGAAGGGACAACATCCCTGTTGAAGTGCTGAAATGCGGTAAGGAGATCATCATCACCGAACTGTATGAAATCTTTTGTCTCTGCTGGAGGGAAGGTGGAGTACCACAGGACATGAAGGATGCAAATATTGTCACGTTGTACAAGAACAAAGGTGACAGGGGTGACTGCAATAACTACCGTGGTATCTCTCTTCTTAGCGTTGTAGGGAAGCTGCTTGCCCGTGTTGTGCTGAAGAGGCTCCAGGTGCTTGCAGACAGAGTCTATCCGGAATCACAGTGCGGATTTCGAGCAAATAGATCCACCACTGACATGGTATTCTCCCTCCGACAGTTGCAGGAGAAATGCAGGGAACAACAACAGCCACTCTTTGTGGCCTTCATAGACCTTACAAAAGCATTTGACTTGGTTAGCAGGGATGGCCTTTTCAAAATACTTCCCAAGATTGGATGTCCACCTCGTCTCCTTAACATCATCAGGTCCTTCCACGATGGAATGAAAGGCACTGTAGTTTTTGACGGCTCAACATCAAATCCCTTTGACATCCGAAGCGGAGTGAAACAGGGCTGTGTCCTCGCACCAACACTTTTTGGGATCTTTTTTGCTGTCATGCTGAAGCATGCCTTTGGAACTGCAACAGAAGGTGTCTATCTCCGGACTAGATCAGATGGAAAGCTCTTTAATCTCTCTAGATTGAGAGCAAAGACCAAAGTCCAGCTGAAATGCATGAGGGACTTCCTCTTTGCAGACGATGCAGCCATTGTTGCCCACTCTGCTGAAGACCTCCAACAACTCATGAACCGTTTCAGCAAGGCCTGCCAAGACTTTGGACTAACAATCAGCCTGAAGAAAACACAAGTCATGGGCCAGGGTGTGGACTCACCTCCCTCTATTACCATCTCCACACAAGAATTGGAGGTTGTTCATGACTTTGTGTACCTTGGCTCAACCATCTCTGACACCCTCTCTCTAGATGTCGAGCTGGATAAACGCATTGGGAAAGCAGCCACCATGTTCTCTAGACTCACAAAGAGAGTATGGCTCAATAAGAAACTGACAACACATACCAAGATCCAGGTCTATAGAGCCTGTGTCCTGAGCACACTCCTGTACTGCAGCGAGTCCTGGACCCTTTGTGCCCGGCAGGAGAGGAAGCTGAACACCTTCCATATGCGTTGCCTACGACGGATTTTTGGTATCACCTGGCAGGACAGAGTTCCAAATAGAGTAGTCCTAGAACGAGCTGGAATTTTCAGCATGCATACATTACTGAAACAGCGACGTCTACGCTGGCTTGGGCACGTTGTGAGAATGGCTGATGGTCGGATTCCAAAGGATCTCCTATATGGAGAATTAGCGCAGGGAAATCGCCCCAGAGGGAGACCACAGCTGCGATACAAGGATATCTGCAAGCGGGATCTGAAGGCCTTAGGAATAGACCTCAACAGATGGGAAACTCTGACATCTGATCGTTCAGCCTGGAGGCAGGCAGTGCATCACGGCCTCTCCCAATTTGAAGAGACCCTTGTCCAGCAGGCTGAGGCAAAGAGGAAGTCACAAAGGAAGCAAAACCAGGGAGCTGGACAGGGGACAGATTGGATTTGTCTCCAGTGTGGAAGGGATTGTCACTCTCGAATTGGCCTCCTCAGCCACACTAGACGCTGTTCCAAGTCCTCCATACAGAGCACGATACCATAGTCTTTCGAGACTGAAGGATGCCTACTACTACACAACGATGTTAATTGGTTCCAAAAAAATCAACGTTGTGTGAAACATTGTTCTGTGAAACACCATTTCCCATAGGAATGCATTGAAAACCGGTTAATCCGTTCCATTTGGAACAGATTGCTATCGCTGAGTGAAAATCCCCATAGGAAACATCGCTGTGTGAAACAATGTTTCCTTCATTGGAATGTATTGAAGCCGACTCAATACATTTCAATGGCTTTGCGAAGTCCCTTTTCGCTCCTGTAAAAGTGTCTTACAATGTTTGGAAGCTGTTTTAAATGATTGCAATGGTTAGCCCACCTCCTGAAACCTAAGCAAACTGATTTTGGTGTTGTTCTGACACTTCGTTAATTTATGATGATTTTTTGAATTTTCTCCATTGGAAACCATTGGATGGTCTGTCTAATGGTTTCCAATGGAGAAAACAAAAAATCATCATAAATTAACGAAGTGTCAGAACAACACCAAAATCAGCTTGCGTAGGTTTCAGGAGGTGGGCTAACCATTGCAATCATTTAAAACAGCTTCCAAACATTGTAAGACACTTTTACAGGAGTGAAAAGGGAGATCGTTGTGTCAAAATCCCCCATAGGAAACATCGCTGTGTGAGGCGGCAAATTTAACAGAAAAAGGCATCGTTGTGTGAATTCATCGTTGTGTGAGGCACCCGTTGTGCGAGGCACCACTTGTATACTGATTTTTTTTTTTACTGCAGACATACTTAGCAGCTAATTGAAGATACTGACAGCAGACAAACAACTGCCCCCAATAGAGGAAGGAGAAGGAAAGAACCTCAGCTGAGAGACGGGGCTCTTTTTGAATTCAAAGGCTGGAAGGAGCTAGTGGTTAGTGTTGGATAAACAATCATCCCACGCCAGAAAAGTCCCTCCCACTCACTCAAACCACAGACAGTTGCCTAAAGAACACAAAGCAAGAATATTTGCACATTATCAGAGCAAATACAAAGTAGTTCAAGAAGACCCTTAGTCATTTTCAGGTTGCTTAAGAGCGTCAACACAAATAAGTTTAGCCTAGTATTCATGGGATCAGAAAAACCAGCATTTGAACAAAATTGTAAAGGTAAAGGTTCCCCTTGACATTTAGTCCAGTCGTGTCTGACTCTAGGGGGCGGTGCTCATCCCCGTTTCCAAGCCATAGAGCCAGCATTTATCCATACACAGTTTCCGTAGTCACATGGCCAGCGCGGCTAGATACGGAACGCCATTACCTTCCCACCGTGGTGGTCCCTATTTATCTATTCACATTTTTACATGTTTTCAAACTGCTAAGTTAGCAATTACTTGGAAGTAAAAGAAGGAAGCACGAGAACAATAAGGAGCCTGTCAGCTGAATGGAAGCCTAACCTTGTCCTGTAAATGCCAATCACTAAGCCTTGTGAGGGCTTAGATCAACCTCATCTGTCAAGATGTGAAGCTCTGTGTATAGAGAATGTAGAAATAATTAAGGAGGTGTGGGAAAAGACCTGAAAAGGAAAGTGCTTTCAAATTGAATCTTGAACAACATTTGACTAAAGTTACTGCAAAACAATGAGCTATCTTTCCAGCAAGGGCTGGAACTTGCATCTCAAGAGGAGATGGATTGGAGGGGAAAATACATGGAAAGGGGTGTCATACAAAAGCAAGAACATTTGACATCCTCCTAAGCATACTGAAGCTTCTTTATCATCAAGCACAGGAAACTATGGCAAAGAGGTAGCCAAAGCAATATTACAGAACATTTCATTATGCTGTCACTACGGCAGTGTTACTCAGACCTAGAGAGCCTTTTGGTGCAGGGGTTAAAGTGCTGTACTGCTGTCAAAGCCTCTGCTCAAGGCCTGAGTTCAACACCAACAAGCACAGGTAGCCAGCTCAAGGTGGACTCAGGCTTCCACCCTTCCAAGGTTGATAAACTGAGCACCCAGCTCACTGGGAGGTGGCAATATGTAGCCTGCATCATTAAATTGTAAACCATCCAGAGGGTGCTTTAAGCTCTATGGGGCAGTATACTGTATATGGTGAAGCACACTTTGCTTTCTCAGCTGAAATGTTTTTGAGATTTTAGAGTCCCCGCCCCCCGATATTTTTTTTGATAGTCAGAAATAGTACCCATAATGGTATCTTGAATTCAGGCTTTATCTTTATGGTGGTGCGCAATTTGCAATGTGCTTTTCTAAGCTTTATCAGCCTGAGGAAGATTCAGAATAGCCTGGATAGTCTAAACA
Organism: Pogona vitticeps; assembly: GCF_051106095.1. Lineage (NCBI taxonomy): Eukaryota > Metazoa > Chordata > Lepidosauria > Squamata > Agamidae > Pogona > Pogona vitticeps. Next base: position 214,411,030 of record NC_135783.1, on the reverse strand, counting down.
AGACTGGCAATATTTATACTGATGTCTCCTTTGTAAATATTTTGGGGAGCCAATAAATTTATATCAAAAATCTGGAGAGCCTGTAATACTTTCCATTGTGTATTTAACCTTCTAAATCAGCCCAAGTGTTAAGATTGACTTTTGAAAACATTTCTAGCTCAGAGTTTTGAAAATTCATTTCAGTTGCCTTATTTGTACTGGGAACCTGACAGGAAACCAGTACTTTGCAAATATTCTGTTCAAATAAGAACAAAAGGGGATGGAAATAATTCAATAGTAGCACACAGATATTTTAAAAACAAGAGTATAATTTTTGCAGCTTTTCAGATTAAGATACAATTACTGAAAAGATACAATTATTTTCAAGGAAACCAGTTCTAAACTGCTTCACACATGGTAGAAATCAGAGCCCACAGCTTGATCTGTTTGTCACTTGATACAGAATATTTAAGGTATTTTCTACAGAGCAGAATAGGATGGCCATGAATACAAAGTAGTTTTCTTTTAAGGGGATGCTGAGAAGAGTTTGTGGTCTGACTGGGAAGCAAATGTCAGAATTTATTTGAATTTAGCTGTCATCCAATCCCATGTCAAAAAAGCAGACAAGAAGCTATTTATGATGCCATCCATGTATGAATACAGAAGCTCTTAGTGACCAATTGAGCATAGGGGCCATGAGCTCACATCGGTTCAATTTAGGTCCTTAGCATGACTGAATTATACAGTGATTACCACCTACAACTAGATTGAGGAAAGGGTGAAAAACAAGGAGAAGAATGGAACTTTTCACCACTGGCTTTGTTGGCTAGTGCATATTAGATGGAATAACCTCTGGAAGACCACATATTCCCTACTTTGGATTTAAAAGATACATTACATCTAATTGAAAGAGGGATGTGGAGAAGAGGTAGTTACTGTGAGCTAAGTAACTCCTGGAAAAGAACAAATGTTTTTTGGATTCTTACTCAGGAAATCATTGACGATGAGTGGCACTGTTTCTTCAAAGTGCTAACACAAGCAACGTGTAGGTGATTGCTTCACTGGATTAATCAGATTAAATCATGATCCTCAGGCTGCACAGAGACTGTCAATGTTGGGCACTTGTTTACAAAGCTCTCTCTTGGTGGTCCACTAAAGGTGGGGTGGGAGGAGGAAACATATGGAAATAAGCAGACGCATGGACAATTCCATATTGGAGCAAGAACGAGCCAACATTCCGAACCTGCTAAGAAGGTGGTTTAGAAGCCAGGGTTACAAAACAGGGAGTACGTACAAGAGGCAGTAAATCATTCCAAGTGGATGCCCTGTTTGTGTGATGCTCTTTGAACCCAGTAGTTGAATGACACATAGGATGAACCTATTTTGGAAGGAGTGAGAGTGTGTGTGCATGTGAATATGAGATGAAGTCCCACCGCTGCCACCACTTTGTCACATCCACCCAGTGTCCCTTGTTTATTCCTTAAACATAGGTTCACCCTCTGGATGCATTTTCTCTTTACACGCTGCCATCAAGTATTCTTCATACAATACTAAATACGTATATCAGACATGTGTGCTGCCAAATACAATAGGTTTATTGAACTTTCAAGTTTGAGAATCACAGGCGTAAATTATAGATGTTCTTCTATTATTATGTAAATCACAAATGGAAATCACAGATGTTCAGGATCATTAATTAAATAGAATTTGGTTATGTTCAGGATCATTCATTAAATAGGATTTGGTTATGCATTGGTTTAAATGTATTTTTATTCACAACAATATACTCTTACTATATTCCTTATAGGTCTTTCCCTATTCTCTCTATCACTCCAACTGTCCAATCTATGTATTAACCTACTCAGTTCAATCTCCTAACTCTCCCTTTTCAAATCCCCCTCTCTCTCCTACTCCTCTCTAACTCCATAACTGTCATTCTAACTCTTCAACTGTCTCTTTGACTTCGCCCCTCCTGCCCTATCATAGGCTCCTACCTTTTGAGTTTACATGATGGACAGACAGGAGTGACGTAATGTGATGGCATTCCGCCACATACCTCCCCCCTTAGAAAGTTTGTTTCATGGGGTAAGACTTACCGTAGTTTACTCCCTGAACAACGTAGGAACTACGTAGCAATATTTCAAACAATTTTTTCACTCCATTACTCCATTACAGTAGACATGGTCTAGAGGGGTGAGGTATAATTAATTAATTAATTAATTAATTAATTAATTAATTAATTAATTAATTAATTAATTAAACAAATAAACAAATAAATAAATAAATAAATAAATAAATAAATAAATAAATAAATAAATAAATAAATTACACATTTTAAATCACATTCATACTTACTCATCAGTGTGAAATTGAAAGTAATTTCCTTTATACAGGTGGAGCCTCCCCAACAAGGTTTTGGCCAGAGTCTATACAGTGTGGTGCAAACTTTTCAAGAAATGCTTATGTTGTTGACCCACCTGTTGATCTCCCCCGTCCCCATGAATGAAATTCTTTATTGTCATGCCTCAAGCCCCACTGCCTGTGCTGTAAGAGAGTAGCATGTTTAGCCCTCTGAGACCAGATGTTATGGAGAGTAGGTTAAAGGGTCTCCGTGTGACTGCCATAGAAGGTACACCTATTCTGGGGGATCAAAACTCTTCTTGGCCTTGGCCAGAATCCAGAGAGGTATTTTACATCCACCTAAGTGTTTAGGCATACCCTGTAACAATTTTGATGTGCGTACACAAATTCCTTCCAGTTCAAAAGTTTTTGCTGTGAGACATGAGGAGTGGTTTCCTCTACAAAGCTATACTTACAGGGAGGAAATAGAAGTTTAAGTTATGTTGATTAACGTATGGTCTTCCAGATGTTATTGGACTGTAATGTCTTTCAATATGGCTACGTATTTGCAATAAACTGTAGATGCTGGGAGTCACAGTAAACTGTGATGGGCAAAACTTGGCTCAGAAATATTACATGTGAGAACGATCTTGGAATGCTTGTAGAACACAAGCTGAATATGAGCCAACAGTGCAATGTGGCTGCAAAAAAGGCAAATGCTATTTTAGGCTGCATTCACAGAAATACAGTCTCCAAATCATGCAAAGTAGTAGATTCCTCTATTCTACATTGGTTAGACTCATCTTGAATACTGTGCCCAGTTCCCAGTCACCCAGAGTGCAGGACATGCAACAATAGGCTTAAGTTATAGGGAGAATTTTGGTTGAATATTAGGAAGAATGCACTAATTGTTCAATGGAAGTATGATAGTATGACAATGGAATCAATTACTGTACCTTGGGAGACAGTGTGCACTCAAGCACTGGAGGCATTCAAGACTTCGATTTCTGCATTGAGAAGGGGGTTGAACTCAATGGCCGTATAGGCCCCTTCCAACTGCATTATTCTATGACTCATCAGACTGAGAGCAATCAGCTGTGAGAGATTTATCTAATTAGAGTAAGCTGTGTGCATTGAACTCACACAATTTGATAATTCTGCTGGAGCTTGCTTATGCCACATTAAGTGTGGTTAATGTTTGGGACTGTAGTCTTAGGCTAATGCTAAACACAGCTTCAGGGACGTAAATCCCAGTGGTTACAGTAGAATTTATTAGTGAACAAATACTTAAATACAGTGCACAAAAATCTGTTGTCATTTGCAGATTTTGGTTGTCGTTCTGTTGTTGGGACATGTCAAGAGGTTGGCATGTTTGTTTTTGCTTTGTTTTTTGCCTGAAGTGAAAAGCAGGAGGTTTCAGCTTTTAGCTAATGGAAGGTTGTACTCCCTTAGGAGTCTCTGAGGCTTTTGACAGTCTAGTCTACACATGAGCTGTTTAGGAAAACATGTTGATAAGCAGTGCTTCTTTTTCTTGCTTTATCATTTAAATAGGAAGAGTTAGAAACTGAGCATCAGCATCAGTTTTGACAAGCAGGATTCTAATATTTTTATTTTGTAGCAAAATACCAAATATGATCCACCAGTAGACCTCTATATTTTCTTATTTTTCCATTTTAAAAGCAAGCTGTTTTCTCATATTTTGCAACAGAAGACTCATCAGTAGCCTTGCACATTTTCCACCTGTGATTGGGTTCTTTCTCTAGAGTGGGTGGGCCAAGGGATTTGGCGGGAATGACAGTCGGAGTCGAAGTTGCCGTTATAAAAGGATTGTTTTATTAACTTTAACATTAAACAACTCAGGACCAAACCGGTCCGGTATCTCTCCGTTAGTCAACAAATTGTACTTCTTGGGTTTGACCCCAGGTCCCACATCTTTAACTTTTACTGTTTCTTCACCCCAAAGCGGGAAATTACACTGTGGTTCATGACTGGTGCACTCAGCACCGAGCAGGTTGTCCTGCAGCATGGATAGATCACTACCAAACCCTCCAATCTGGGTAGGAGGGGGCTGACACTACCAAGGGTCCTGCTGTTCGCTGAGGGGGGAGTAGCCAAAGCCGCTTCCTGCCTCCATTCCCTTCTCCTCTCACCTGCTCCGAACTTGTCTATTTCCTTGGCAACAACCCATCTTCTCTCATCAGGTTTGGAAAACTCTTCACGAGGGTCGCGATCCGCTCTCTTTCTACTCCTGTTTCCACGGTTTGCGTCTCTCTGCTCACTCCCTCTGAACTCCCTCCCCTTTTCTCTCTCTCTTCTTTTATATTGTCATCCCATCTCCATGTCTCTAACTCCTCCCTCCAGTCTCTGGACCTCTCTGCTAGAAACACCTCTATCGCTTTATTGGTCATGCTTTCATCATCATCTAACTTGATCAATTCCCCTACGGCACATCCTTCACACTCTTCTTCTTTGGGTGTCTGTGAGGACTGCTCACTTCTATTCCTCCACTCACACCACCTTTGACCAAAATCCTCTAATGGAAGTTGCAGGTAAGTTACAGGTAAGGTAAATTACAGATGTGAAGGTGATGCTGTCACAGACAGGAGAAGATTTTCAATAATTAAACTCTTCCCCTCCCCCTTGCAACTAATGCGTAATGGAAGCTGTGTGAACCACAGGACAGAAGGAGGAAGACTTTAATTATTGATAATTGCTGCCCCCAGATGATGTTATTGATGGAGGAGATTTTCAATTAAAGGCTTCTTCCTTCTTTCCGGTGGTGTCCATGGCTTCCATGTTATGAGATGGATTATGAACAAGACAGACAAGCCACAAGAAAAAAGGGGAAAAGTCTTAAATGACCAAAAATCTCCCTCTGCTGGTGGCAGCACTAACTTTTAGAGGTGCAAAAAGTATTTGTTTTTGTTCATGACAAATTAACAGTCATAGTTATGATTCAGAAACATATGTTGGGTGTTAATTAAAATCACACATACTCACAGCAATTTCAGTTTTCTGAGAGAAAGTGCTTACACAGCCCAAATGGAACCATCCATGCGAATCAGTGGGCTTGGAGGAAACAATATGATTTGTAGAAATTCGGGGGGGGGGGGAATCACATGACAGAAACATCAGGAGGAAGTGGTCATCCACCAATCCAATGCCAATTGGCTGTTGTGGAGGCAATAGACAGAAATTTGAGAAAAGTAAGCGGAATGGAGCATCTGGAACCCTGAACCAAAGGCGTCCAAATTGCATCATGTGTGTTCATGCTCCATTTGTTAAATGTGTTAGTAATTTTTACGTTTTACCAACTCAAATGCCAATTAGCTGGTCTGTGGTCCCATTGAAATCCTGACTTTTGCCCCTTTCCTTTCAGTGGTGATGAAGCGCAACCAAAATGCAGTGCCATTCCACATGGGGCAAATGTTCTGCTCCCATGGCCATGGCTCATTGCAAAGGAGAGCAAGACTTCCCAGCATTTTCATCCAAATCTCACTTTCCCCCCTCTGCATGTAGTCTTTAAAGTATGTTAGCAACCCGCTGTCTTTGTGGAGCCTCTCTCCTAAAACATGTCAATATTTCTGTGCTAATCAGTACCTTCCTATTTATATAGAAATGCAGAATATCGGAAAGCACCTCGGCCCTAAACTCTGTCCTGGTACAAAGCCTGAAAGAAAATAAACCATGCCTTCAGCAAGGACAAAAACAAACATGGGCAGACACAGAAAAAGGTAATGAGATTGGCAAGACCAGCATCACAAAATTTGGACAATAGGAGAAATCTGGAAACCATTTGTACTGAACAGCTACATGAATAAAAACAAATACTCCCTCTGAACAAGCCCGTAGTTTTTCTCCAACTATGTTTACCTATACATATTTTTTAAAAATATTATTACTGTTGTTGTTATTGCATCGATTACATTTATATTCCACCTTTCTTCCAGTGACCTGAAAATGGCCCCTTTCTCGCAGCTTTATCCAACACTTTGATTGCTACACCATACCGTTTCTCAGTGTTACTTAAGAGGAACAGTTAATTGCAGCAGTCCTTAATTGGACAAAAGAAAATTATAACACTCGCTTAGTTTTCTCAAAGTATATGTGAAACTTTGACTAAGTGAGAACATTATTGTAAGACTTGAGTTGTTGTGATCATAACCAAAACATTGAGAGCTAATATTAGAATGGAACCAATTCATTCTGCTTTGTTCTGTTACCAAGATGGCAAGCTGTTGCTTTGTATCTCTTCAAGCATTGTTCATTTAACAGTTTCTTTTTCCTAACTTTTTAAACATCACTTTCTTCAACAAAGACAATTAGGGAATACTTAGCACAAAACAGACTTCCTCTTACAGATTTTACAGCCCAGGATTAAAATGTCGAACTTGTCCAAACTCTTAGGACACCGAACATATTTGAATCTTTGCTGGATGAAATTACAGTGTTTCAACAAATATCTCATTTCACCGGATATTGATCTGGAGAAATGATTTGAAATAAATTCCACTGACTGGAAACCTCTCAATTCAGAGGAAATTACTTTCTCTTAGTTTATTTCAGTAGTTTTCAACTTTTAAAAAAAGAAATTTTAAATTTTAATCTTTAAAAAATTATGCTGTAGATTGTTCCTTTCTGTACAAACTGGCCATCATTTGAAGATTCTCTAATGGCTTCTTTAATGTCAAATGAGCTGCGTGAAAAACAGCTGAAAGAAGCACGTACTGTATCTGTGTAGCTGTTTCTCAATAAGAGAACACTCTGATTGCCATTCAACCTAGTGAGGGTGGGACTACACAGAGAGCTTATCCTGGCTTTATTTGGCTTGATTGGAAGTGTTAATTTCTGCAGCTGAAATAGTTTCAGCCTTTCACATGGAAATGTTCAATTCTTTTTTTAAAAGTCAACATTATACCTTTCAAGAACTACATTTTTCACTTGATCACAGCCTCATACCCTATTAACACCACCCTCTTCACATACTGCTCCCTTTTAGCCATCCTCTGGACTTCTTCCCTTTTAAATGTGTTGTCAGGTGTTACAATGCTGAATTAATATTACAATTCGAAATGCTTGAGCTCAGAGTTTTCCTTCTTTCATTTCTTTCCCTCCCTCCCTCTTGCTTTTTTTTAAGGTGGGATTTTGTATGATCCCCTTCTTCCTCCTCCTGCATCTCCCTCTTTCACCCTTCTTTTAACCTCCATTTGCCAGCATCTCAGTCCTCTTGTCCCGAAGACCCAGTGGGGCACTGACAGAAGAAAGCACACTCAGTGACTTGTGCTGGATGAGGGCCAATAAAAGCCTCCATTGCTATCATCCACATGCATCCTGGTGCAGGAGGAGGCTGTTTTAGCTAATGCCACCTTGGCTTAGCTTAGCTTGTCTTCTTCCAGGGAGGCAGATAAGCCCACTCACTTCTTCCTCTTTGTACACTCTAAGCCTTGGCCTGACCTGCCTCTCATTCCCTTTCACACTCCTCCCTAATTAATTAATTAATTAAAAATACTTTCATCCCACTTTTTTTTCCTAAAAAGGGCCCAAGGGAAGCTCTCCCTTGCCTGCCTCCCCACCACCACCCCTGCTCTGCCTCTGTTCCCCTCACCATGATTCTGGTTTTTCTCCTCTGGAAAGTTAGCCCAAGCTCCTGTTTCTATGTAAGCTCTTTAGTTTCCTGCTGGAGGAAAAATCTTTTATCAGTGTGATCAGGGAAAAGGAGGACAGACACAATCCCTCTTCCCTTGTGTATTCATAGCCGTAGTTGTTTTTAAAGTCAGCTTCTAACTCACTTAGCAGATGACTCAAGGCAGGTTGTAACCTTTGAAAAACATAACACACCCACTTTCCTATAAGGTCCAAAAGCACTTAAGGGATTCAGTGCTACATTTCACAACCGCATTTCTTTCTAAAGTGGAAAAAAATTATTCCAAGGGAAGACTAGAACTTATCACTGTTGATGTCACTAAAGACATCCACACTCCACTGCTGCTTCGGAACAATACAGGCGATCACATGTGGCAGAAGACCCCAAAACAGTAGTAGCCCCTGCTGCAGGGTGGATCAAAACACATCAAATATCTGGGGGTGGGCTTCCCTGTACTTAGTTTTACATCCCATAGTCGCTAGAAAATACTTTGATTTTAACTGAGAGCAAACAGTGTGATACTTTGCAGGCCACGTCAAGCTCCAAGAATCCCACCTGGGAACCATAAGTCTTACAAGAATCATCTGTTTGAAAGGTGGATTTCAATAACATATAATGATTAAAAAATTTTAAAGCTCTCCTAAAATTAAATCAGTGTCATAGGTAGTTCCAAGAGCTAACTAAACTGGGAGGGAAACAAACCTCGGTTATGGCATTCTAAGAAATCAAATGTCAAATCCCTGTTCCAGAATTTAAGTCTGCATTTAAGTCTTTAATAGTTTATATTAAAAATAATTTGCTTACTGTTTCTTACTTATTTAAAACACCATCCCATCGTAATATTGTTATTGTGATGAGGTTTGTTTTAAATAATGGAAAACAATAAACAATTTTTTAAACTCCCCTTGAAATTCAGGAAAGACTACATATTATTTCTTTTGGTGGTACACAATTATTCCAAAGTAAAGAATTGCATTCTAATTAAATTATGTCCCTGTTGCTAACTGTCTGATCTATGCACATGCACACACTGGTCCCCTGCCTTTTTCTAGCTGTGTAAGAACATAAGGAGCAAAAGGAGGCCATCTTAGTGAAAAGCATGGAAGAGTAGAAAAAGAGCAAAGGAAATGGGAGAGCAGCATTTTGTATTAACTGGGAAGGCAGCCAGTTAAGATATTAGGCCACAAGTACTGTTGCTTTAGGGCAACAAAATTGTCTTCAAAGCAGTCCAGGAAGGCAACCCATATGCCATTAAAGATGTGTTGTAAAGCATGACGATATAAACACCATACATTCCCAAAATGCCAATTCCAAGAGTTCTGTAGTCCAGCTATCAATATTGGATGAGGGGTTGGATTTCCAAGCCAGCAAGGGAGGCAACATGTTGAATTAAACTGGCACAGGTCTTATTTATTTATCTCACTATTTTATTGAAAAATTTGATGTGTGACACATAGCACAGAAGGCCGCTTAACGAACAATAAAGTACTGTAAGTGATGTCTCATGAAATATAAAGGCAAGCTTATCGTGGCTCTATCAGAGAGGTCTTCCTCTTTTAAGTCCTGGCCCTCTGGAGTTGGAAGCCACCAAAGAACTGGCCACTCCAGCTGAGGTTGGGCCCTCAGGGTGCAGGGGAAAGGCCCAAGAGAGCCTAATTTCAAGGGCAACGTCGTGTCACTTCAGACAAATACATTTAGGGGAAATTCATGCTACATACTTTTAAGTGTGAATATCGTCATATAAATTAAAAATGCCCATCAGTTCACCTCTCTCTGTCTCTCAATAGGTGTGTGTGTGTGTGCGTGTGTGCGTGCGTGTGTGGCGTGTCTGTAAGTGATTACAGTGGTGCCTTAAGTTACGAACTTAATCCATTCCAGAAGATGGTCGTAACTCAAATTGGTCGTAACTCAAAGCACCATTTCCCATAGGAATACATTGAAACACAATTAATCCGTTCCGGCCAAAACACACACACACACTCCACAAAAAACACACACTAAAAACACACTGTAAGAGCCATCAAAGCACAGAAACATAACCTCTTCAAAATCAAACAAACCCATTCCAGCAGGGACTAAAACACATTGCAAGAGCCATCAGAAATGCGATTAATCCATTCCAGCCGTAACCCCCCCTAAAAACATATTTAAAAACACACTGAAAGACCCATCAGAGCATCGAAACATAATCCCACCACCCACCGCAAACCCACACTGCAAAACCCACCCAGAACAGGCAGTTTTTGAAAAGCAAAAAGCAGTACCTTGCCAGGCAGTCCGAAGCCTCATCCGATCACAAACTCTCTGACTGCTGGGGCGAAAGAGTTACAAAGAAGCAGCCTCTTTGCTGACCAACAGTTAGCAGTTCAAATTTCCCCACCTTTTCCCCCACCTTTTTTTCCGGTTGCAACTCAAAGTTGCGGTAGCAAGTCAAAGCAAAATTTTGCGGCCGGAACTGGTCGTAACTCGAATTGGTCGCAAGTCAGGACGTTCATAAGTCGAGGCACCACTGTATAGTATCAGCCAAAATAAGAGCTCTGATCCATCGTTTAAAACAACTATTCCCACATGTCACGACATACTCCACAGTCTATCAGAACTTCATGCCCATGGGTTTGTGGGCATATATTTGGACACTGCATTTGGCCTAGGAACTACAGAAGGGCTCTACTATTTCAATTAAAAGTGCAGGAGTAAAAAAGTGAGTGCTGTTTCCCTGATGAAATGATGAACAGCAGCCCTGGAAGAACAACACTTTTAATTAAATTTCAAAGGCGACCGACAGGAAAAAAAAAACCTTGATTATGACTCTAATTACCAAGTTTTCATTTATTCACTCAAGTGTCTAGGACCTTCCCCTTGTCTTGGGACCAATGTGTTTATAACTTTTAGACTGCACGGCTAATCTCAATTATTCAAGATTGACAGCACACTGAAGGCGTTAATGAAGCCACCTACATCAAGGCGTTAGGAAATGTTAAGATGCAGTCTGTCTACTATTGCCTCAGCTCTTTCCTTGAAGAAATGCACATAATGAGAGTAAGAGAGACTCACTCGTGCAAATCTGCTATGCCTCATATTACGTTCAGGTCCCAGCGGCAAGTAATAAACCTGCCACGGATCACATTTCAAGTTAGTTTGGCAACTCTAATAAGCCTAATATAACGGTTCTAAAGCAAAGTGTCTTCTGTAATTTAGATTTGGTTTTGCTCATCTTTTTTTTAAAAAAGGAACATCTACACTGAATCACGGTGAATTTCCTATTCACTAGTATAAATATTGGTGTCCCCTCCTGTGGCGCTCAACCTTGTTGCCCCTGTTTATTTGTCCCTCCACACAGGCTCACACCCGTTTCTCTTTTAGCTGCCACCAGGTATTATCCTCCTAATACCGATTATGTATGTTATACACGTGTTCTGCCAAAGCTAAGGTTTATTGAACTTAGGAATCACAGGTTTAATTAACAAATATTCTTTTGTTGTCAAGTAAATCACAAAGATAAAAAAACACATGAACTGTATCAGGTATTAACAAGGATTTGATTATGTATTGGGTTGCAAGTACAGTACTTTTATTCCGAACTACTATATACTTTTAATCAATAGCGTGCTGCTATTTCACACTCGTTATTCGTGAAGCACAGACCTCCCTCTCAGAGCATTGTCAAAGAAAACTCCCTCACCACTTTCCCACCTAACTCTTTCTCATGCTTCAGTGTGAGGGACGTGGCTCACTTTGTGGCTATTTTTTTTCCTGGTAGCATCTTCCTTGGAGACACCATCTTGCATTTTGTACCTCCATCTTATTGCACAGGTAATATGTTACCTCGCAACGAGGGAATGCATGCTCGTTTGGGCGAGCAGGGGCTGGGGCCACGGCACACCAAGGTCAGTTCATTCCATGTAAATGTTAGGACATGTCAATGTTATAGCTTTTTTATTGTAGATGTTGAAGTGCCTCATCTCAGCCTCCAGTTGCGGCACCAATGCAGACTGGAAATAGGAATGGAAATGTTTAAGTTAGAAGCAGGCAGAGGGAAAGAAAAACGAAACACCGAACTACCAACTTATGTCACTGATGATGGTAGCCATGCCTAGGTACAATCACACCTTCCACTTAACTGGTGAAGATTGAACAGGACACAGTGAGGGATCTAAATGTGCAGATTTAAAGCAGATCCATGTGCTTACATATTTTCATGCTCCTTTAACCTTTCTTTGAAAAGTGACAGCCAAATCACAGGTGCAAAGAAACTGAGAAATTGGGGGAAATGAAACATGGAATCCATCTTTAAAAAAAAAAAAAACAGGTTTCTTTGTGTATCCCTAGGAAAGCTGGCTGAGAATTGTAACCACCAGTAGAAAGGAGGAGGTAAAACCTGCAAGCTTATCTTGTTAGAGAGAGGCCTTCAAGGCCAAGTTGGCTTGTTCCTGATACCACAGTAATTGGGAGATGATTTCAGCTGGGGGCGGCAGAAAGTACTCTGTCTTCTTCAACATTTGAACAAACCTGATTGGCAGACTATCTGGAAGGATCCAGAATAGGATTTTATTAAGGATTCAGAATTTACTTTTGGTGGTTTAGCATCTTTTGAGATGCTATGCTTAGTTGTTATCCTGCCGTGCCGTATATACGATGCCTCAGAGCTATGCTGGTCTTCTATGCTAGTGTGTGAGTATTAGGTAGCATAGTTTAGCTTTCTCATTTTCTGCAGTCTTCATAGTTTGCAAACATGGTTCCTGTGACTTATGATGACAAATGATAACCTGCTTTATATGGATCTTGAAAACAGCAATGAAAGGTGGCAGGTCCATTTTATAAAGGGAACTGATTTGAAATCCCATGTGAATCCAATCTTTACAGCATGGACAAGCAACATCCTGACACACTGAAATTTCACTGCCATCAAAATCTGGCAGTTGCCTTGCCACTGAGATTTTCATTGCTGTGGCTACAGCTGCTGCCGCTTCCACCAAAACTGATCAGCAACTGTGGTGTTCAGTTTTTCATGGGGCAGGAAAGCGCTCAAAAGCTTTCTTGCACCATGGAGCCCAGAAGACAGGCGTCACACGGTGGAGCAGAAGGGAAGGGAAGAAGGCAAAGGGCCCTTGTTGCTGCCCCACCAGATGTCAGCAGCCTTCTTATGTCCATGGCGATGGAGATACTGCCAGCTTTGCAATCAGCCATCATGAGTGGAACGGGCTATCTGCTCCTTAAATATCTCACTTACATACCTTGAAAGCCTATTAAAGATAGGGGCATTTGTATTCATAAAGAAATATGAATATCCCCGTCCCAGCTGGACATAATAAGGGTCTGGCCCATGGGACAGGACCATCCACTCATGTGTCCTGGCACCATGAAAGTCCTGGTCTTCACCCCAATGGCACCAGGAACTTTGCTGTCTCCCTGCTCGGCTGGCCACTGAGCAGCCATGTGGGGAGAGTCGTCCTCCCGCCCCCTGCTTGGAGTGGCCACAGCCAAACAGGGAGAGAGCAGAGCTCCTGGCACCATTGGCAGGAAGAGCAGGACCTTCATGGCACTAGTATGCGTGAGTGGACAGTCTGCTCCCGGGGGCTGAAACCTCATTAGGTTCAGATGGGATGGGGATATTCATATTCATTCATTTAGGAATATGAACATCCCCATCTCTAGTCACTATAAATCAGCTCTGACCTGACAGTACCTAGCTAACTATTACACTCAGCTCTCCTTTCTCCCTTTTTGCTTAAATTTAACACCTCACACTTCCAGGACCAGCTATATGATTAAGCAAAGTTAGGCAGCCTCCTCAGGCAGCAGACATTGGGCAGAAGGGACTGGGGTGAGGGGTTTAAGAACAGAGCCCCATGTCCCAATTGCTGTACACTGTCTAATCTAGATAAGGATCAAGGTTATTCTTTGTATTCTTTGCCAATCAAGGTTATTCTTTGTAGAGAATTGGAAAAGTGATAGCAAAATTAATATTGAAGAATGGTACAGAAGAATGGGAGAAATGGCAATTAATGACAAACGGACTTGTGAAATGAAATTAAGAAGAGGTTTATCAAAAATTAATGACTTCAAAAGAATATGGAATTTAATTCTGGAATACTGGAAAGGGAGGGGGAATACACCGGGAGAAGAATCAATGTGTTTCTGCAGAGAAAGCAGGCAGAATGAAATGTAAGACTATTAAAAGTAAAACCTAGCCCTGAAGGGTGACATGGGTGAAACAATATGTTTAAGAGAGATGAATTAATGTAAAGCAAGGTAGAAGTGTTTTTAGTTTGGTTTAGTTTGTTTCTGATAGAATTAAAAAAATTAAAAATGTATTTTAAAAAGGATCAGTTGTCAATATGTTTAGCTTCCATATGTAGAACTTGATAAGGACACGGTAGGGAAAAGGCCACTTTGTCTTTGTTCTCAGGAAGAAAAATGACTCCAACTAGGCCTGCACACTTCATATGCTGGAGGTGTATCTATAATTTGTCCTGTACCTAAACATTATACTGTAGGTCTCATCAACTGTGTCTTAACTAGAGATGGGCATGAACCTTGGTTCACAGGTTTGTGCCAGTTTGAAAGCATGGCACCAGAGGTGCCACATGTTGCTGTTCCCCACCTCCCTGGCTGGATCCCTCACACATCAGCTGGCATGCGTTCTCTCCTCCTTCTCTTCAGCTGTTCAGTCCCCGGCAGGAGCACAGGGTTCTTAGCCCCACTTTCATTGGCTGATCGCCCACTCAGACGAGGCAGAACAAGCAAGCCTGCGCTCCTGCCGAGGACTGGCCGAACAGCCATAGAGAAGGAGAAGTGCGTGCTGGCTGGTGAGCGGGGCATTGGCCAGGGAGGGAGGGAGGGTAAGGGAACGTGCAGCACCTGTGGTGTCTCACTTACGGGCAGGCACAAACCGCTGAACCGAGGTTCATGTGCATCTCTAGTCTTAACTCCATTCTGATCCTTAAAGTAAGGAAAAGATGATTTATGGAATCATTGTACGTTGTCTCCTTGGGCTCAAGACTGTTCAAGTCAATATTAGTGTGTATTCCCCATCTCCTGCAAATACTGATTTGCAGTAACTTAATGCAACAACATTAGTCATCAACCCTTCAATTGTGTACATAAAGGAAGGCCCTATGGAATTCAGTGGGACTTTCTTAATGAGGATCGTTCTCAGGAGAAAAACATTTAAGAGATCTTAAATCACGTGCTGAGATCCTACTGGGTATATCATCTGTCACTAGTATTGCATATTCTTGGGAGTGGGACCATAGCTGAATGGTAAAATACATGCTTGGCATACAGACGCTTTCAATTTTAATCCTCATCCTCACCAGCTAAAAGGATCAGGTAGCAGGGGATGGGATAGCCGGTATGGTGTCACAGATGCAGTGAGGGACTAGGGCTCAGGAGGCCTGAGTTCAAATCCCTGCTTGACCATAGGAATTTCTGTGTCTGTGTATGTACGTATGTGTGGCACTCATTCAACCTCTCCTTAAATATCTCATTTATCTTGAAAGTCCTGTTAGGATTCCTATAAATTGGTTCTGACTTGATGGTGCACGTAACACGCACACAAACACGTGCAAGCTGAGAAGTCCTTGGAAACTTCCTCTGAGTCAGAATAGAGAACCAGAGGCCTTTCTTTACATCTCTTACCTGATTTTTTCATTCTTACCAATGTGCACAGGATCTTCTGCATGTTAAGCATGTGCTCTGCCATGTAGTACAGCTGTCAGATCTAGTGATGACTTGGTGGACATGTTAAGGACTTAAAAAAAAGAGATCTTGCATATGTCACTCTGGCCATGAGTTTTATAAGTCGGAGCATTCTAATAAACCTGAAGGTGTGATCTGAACCAGGCCTAAATCTACCCACTGGCCTCAATGTCAGTGTCCATGGC
This sequence comes from Pogona vitticeps, assembly GCF_051106095.1. Taxonomy (NCBI): domain Eukaryota; kingdom Metazoa; phylum Chordata; class Lepidosauria; order Squamata; family Agamidae; genus Pogona; species Pogona vitticeps. The sequence goes on along the minus strand of NC_135783.1, from coordinate 214,395,181 downwards.
CAGGATGTAAGAGGCAGCAGAACACTTTGGAATGCTTGACCTTTGGATCAGTTGATACGGGATGATAAAAATGCCATAGCAAGAAAAAACAAAAACATTATGTTCCATTATCACAACAGCTGAGAATGCCCTGGAAATAGAGTAATTCCTCCAGAGTCGTATTGAAACCTCACAGATTCTCTGCGATGTGCCAGGGCATATTTGAAATAACTCAAAATATCCCATGCAGCATAAAACATTTGTTTGCCATTAAGACTGGGAGTTACATTGAATCACAATAAACATTTCTGCCAGTATCAAAGTAGCTGAGTTTTTAAAAAGGCAACAACAACAACATAGCAACTGCTTGGAAGAGCACCAGGCAAAATACTTAAGAGGAAAGCAAATACCACTGTGTGCTGGCATTACATAATTTTATTTTCTCTCTTTCTATAAAATCAATTGTCCTGGGAGATGCATTGCATGATGACAAATGGGAGCACTTTGTCACAAGCAATTATGCTATGCCACATTAAACTGTCATATAATCTATGAGATTATACAGGTTGGCATTTGTACAACTTTTCTCAGCCTCCAGAATAATTGTCAGCTTCGTTACATATTTGATGAAACAGGAAGCGTACAGAAGCTTTCTTTTTGGCTCTCTTTTTGTTTGTTCTGAAATGTTTGGTAAGAAACATGTATTACAATCCTACATAGGCAAAAAATGTTATTTCTCAATGGGGATTTGGTGAGACAAGTCTTCTCTACATTCCATTGATTCAAATGAGCCTACCTCACTATGACTTTAACATGAGAAGGACTGTTTCAATCAGTGGGACTAAGGCCTGTCCGCACTGTCATATACAAATGATATATGGACTGCTGATGGCATAGTTTGGATCAGAAAAAAGACCTTGTTCACAAGTGTTTTTACATAGAATGATCCATTCTCCCCCTTTATGAGCTGTCACACACCTTTATAGTCCAGCAGTACAGCATGCATTCTTTTTGGCATGGTTGTTCTTTAGCCTGACGATAGCAGTCTCCAGCATCCTCTGCCACTGTGACGGCAGAATCTGAGGGAGGAGAGAGAAAGTGTGGGGACAATAAGAGAAGTGGGCGGGGGAAGGGAAAAATGGAACAACACAGATATAAGGAGAAGTGATTTTTTTTTAAAAAAAATCACTTCCCCCGTCCCTTTGCAGATGATCAGAGGAAGAGCTTAACTGATATGCAGATGATACCACTCGGATGGCAGAAAGTGAGGAGGAATTAAGGAACCTCTTAATGAGGGTGAAAGAGGAGAGTGCCAAAATGGTCTGAAGCTCAACATCAAAAAAACTAAGATCATGGCCAAAGGTCCCATCGCCTCCTGGCAAACAGCAGGGGAAGATATGGAGACAGTGACAGATTTTACTTTCTTGGGCTCTATGATCACTGCAGATGGTGACAGCAGCCATGAAATAAAAAGACACGTGCTTCTTGGGAGGAAAGAAAGCAATGACAAACCTAGAGAGCATCTTAAAAAGCAGAGCCATCACCTTGCCGACAAAGGTCCGCATAGTTAAAGCTATGTTTTTTCTGGTAACAATGTATGGAAGTACTGTAAGAGCTGGAGCATAAAGAAGGCTAACCGCCAAAGAATTGATGCTTTTGAACTGTGGTGCTGGAGGAGACTCTTGAGAGTCCCCTGGACTGCAAAGAGAACATACCTATCCATTTTGAAGGAAGTCAACCCTGAGTGCTCACTGGAAGGATGGATCCTGAAGCTGAGGCTCCAGTACTTTGTGTCAGAATCCGGCTCCAGCAGTCTGTGGTGAAGGGAGAAATCTTTGAAAGAGTCTGGAGGGAGAGATCTCTGAAATGAAGGAGACTGCAGTCGAGTAATCAGGTTCAAAGCATGCTCAGGATCATCGACTGGAGTACAGGAACACTCATCACTGTTCACTCTGTTCACTCTGCCTCAGCGATGCCTGGCACCTCCTTTTATTGTGTTGTAAGTTACATAACATAACTGTAGGTTACATAACCAAATGGTCTGAACCAATAGGGCGTCGAAAGTAATCTGCCCAGCAAAAATCGCACGAGGACATCAACGTGGTACATAAAGTAATACAACATGAGTACATGACAATAAGCATGCAAGTCATGGTGCATATAGCCACAACTTTGGCCATCTCATGAGAAGAGAAGACTCCCTGGAAAAGCCCTTGATGTTGGGAAAGTGTGAAGGCAAGAGAAGGGGACGACAGAGGACGAGATTGGTTGGACAGTGTCATCAAAGCGACCAACATGAATTTGACCCAACTCCGGGAGGCAGTGGAAGACAGGAGGGCCTTGCGTGCTCTGGTCCATGGGGTCACGAAGAGTCAGATATGACTTAACGACTAAACAACAACAAAAAGCTAAGGGGGTCTGCAATATCTGTACAGTAATTAAGTGTGAGTTTTATGGACTTCAACTCTCCAAAGAGTTATCTAAGTCAATCTTAAATTATTATGAGAGTTAAAATACAAAACATGCAGAAGGTGTAATGTTCCCTTCCCTTTCTAATAGGAAAGCGAAGAGTGAAAGCAATTTTATTTGCTGATATGCCAGTTGTCAATTTTTTTCAGAGTACATCTGCTTTTTGCTTAACAGTAATTTATTCATGAAATATTGTTCTGAACACCTGCCAGTTTTCCAGCCCTGCGTCACTCTTACTGCTGAGCTCAGATAAAACAGTGAGTGAAAAGGGGTTGAAAATGATCTGTATAAAAATGATGGGCTACAGTGCATTAAAAAGAGGCATTGATTAACTAAAGGGCATGATCAACATTCCATAACACCATAAACACAGGAACTCACTGCTCAAACTGTAAATAAAGTGAGGTCATAGCACAAAACAGCCATTACCCTGTCTCATGTGAATCTGACCTCTTATACAAAACTATGACACATTATAAAGTTAACTAATGGCAATAAACAAACAAACAACAAACAAACATTGAGTTGAATATAAAGTGACTAAAAGGAGCTATATATTTTCAAACATCCCCAACACACCTCATTAATAAAACTATTTCTACATCCAGAATACCTGCCTGTTTGTGATGGACAATCCCACATAATTCAACGTTTTCCATCTTTCTTCATTATCCCAAATCACTGTGGTAGTCAATCATATGAGATCTAACTCATTCCTATGTAATAGATAGGGCTATCAACTATAAAGCCACGAGTCGGATTTGTCAATGAGAAGACCTGCTCCGCCTCATTCACACAGTCCTTTTGTCTCTCACTCATTTCTCAATAAATTGCCACTTCTGCCACCAGTGTATATAAACTACATCAGAGAGCATTGTTCCACTCCTTCGCTGTGTTTCACCTCATGAGTACCTTCATGCCAAATAGTTCTAAGTTGTCAGGGAAAGAAAAGCTGGTCATGCCACAGCAAAATAAGGCAGAATAACCTCCTATTAAAATGGATAAAGGAGTTGCCTCCACAATCATATAACCTATCTTTTAGATACGGAGGAGAGTAAGGTTTGAAAGCCAGTTCCTGAAATACAGGAACGAAAGCCTAGACTTTCTTTTTTTTAATGGGATTTTTAAAAAGGGACATTTAGGATAGGGGAAAAATCAATAGTATTTGTGTTGTACAAGTGAAATCACCTTTCTAGAAATCAACACACTGTTTTGGATTGTCTTGAGTCTTCCTATATGTGGTCTGGAAAACAGAAGTCAACTTGAGTGTCCAGACAGATCTTCCACAGTTCTCTCCTCTCACTCAAATTCTTTTATAGTCCTTCAAGTGTATTCTTCATCAGCTTTTGTTAGCAGCCATTCTGGGCAGCGATGTTCTCAGCTAGTTGTTTATTTCTGCACACTTAGGTAGCCACTTCTCTGGTGTTTGGACAACAGATAGGTGTATTCCCTCTAAGTAATCTCTCCTTTGCTTGCCTTCCTTCCCAGGTGCAAGTGTAGCTTCCCTTTCAAGAAGAAACATGGCTGACAGACAGATGGGCAGCCTACAATAGGCCGTTACCATTGGCTCCTGGTTTGTTAACAGACACTCAAGATGAAACACAAATGACAGGTACATTATCCGCCTGTTGCCATTGTGGTCATAGCAACAGACGTTTTGGCTATTTTGGCCAAATTCAAGGCAGTCCAAGAAAAACAATCACTGCCACCTCTCACCTCTCCTGAATCACACTTCAGCTTTGGCATGCATTGTGGCAGAGGCTAAAAAGAAGGCTTCAACATGCAACACAAACACTAAAAACAAATCAAAACTCACTGAAGGCAGTAAAAAAGAAACAAAAGACCCCAAAGCCAGATGGTTGGCTATGCCACTTAAAATGAAAGAAGAAATGAAAGGGTCAGGGATAAATGATTCCATGCTTCATGCTAATAATAACAACAACAACAACAACAACAACAACAATAACAATAACAATAACACTACTACTACTACTACTACTACTACTACTACTACTACTACTACTACTACTAATAATAATAATAATAATAATAATAATACTAATAATAATACTAATACTAATACTAATACTAATAATACTAATACTAATACTAATACTAATACTAATACTAATACTAATACTAATAATAATAATAATAATAATAATAATAATAATAATAATAATAATAATAAAAAAAACAGAAAGACATTCTGAGCATTCAAGAGTTTCACATACCCAGCATGTTCTCTGACAATCTTTTTGAAAGAAGAGGACCCAAGCTGTCATCTTTATGCACACTTCATGCTAATGGAGCAACATACCCCTCCATGAAGCTTCCCCCCCTTTAATTGCACTCGTACAACTGTGAATGATTTCACAGGCCATGAAAGTCCAGAAATTCTGCGTTTGGTGGTGCTGGTTTGGGCTTTTGAGAAATGTAGTCCAGAAAAATCTGAAGTACCAGGGTAAAGAATCACTTGTATAGAGGTAGGTTTTTTTAATGGGATGGTGCATGAGGACCTTATTTCCATGGAGGATGATTATGGCCACAAAGACACAGCCCTAGTAACACTTTTAATGCATAGAAATTGTGGTAACATTACTTTTAGGGAGTGTTTTTAAAAGTGTTAAATATATTGGTGCTTTCCCTCTCACTTGAAGGAAAAGGAGTGATTTTAATCTTAACAGAATTTTAACAGGTTACTTCCAAGCTCAGATATACACTGGTTTCTAGAAGCAAGAGAATCAAAGGGAATGTGGTGTTTTTTCTGGACTGTACCACTTCAGGCCATTTTGTGTGAGAGCGCGCACGTATGTGTGTGTGTGCTTCTGTGCTTGCATGTACACTGACTGAATCCTCTCCTGGAGGATTCACTGGAAAATAAAAAAAAAGTCACATAAGTCTTGTCTCTAAGATGTGTTTCTCACATTGGGGAGGGGAGTTCAGTTAACCCAGCCTCCTATGCACAAACACAAATGGTAGACTCTGAGGATGGCCTTGCAACAGGATTCTGCAGATTTTAAGGATAGCATGACATCTTATTACAAATCACATACTGAATGGATTTAGGTGGTGTAGCCTATCCCAGCAGAAAGAATTTACCTTGCACCTCTTTGCAAACTGGAGAAACACAGAAACCGTGTTATCGTTATTTATGGAATCTGATTTGTACAATTATTTTGAAAAACAAAACAAAACACAAAAAATATTGTCTTCCTTTTGTTCTATGGGAAAGTAACCTAGCACAACTCAAAAGCTCGCCTTGTTTTTGTTGAGCGATCCATTAAAGGTACCACACCACCCTGAATTGTGTTAAGAAGTGACAATGAGAGCCTGAGGTTTTCCTCAACAGGGAAGTAGTTTTCAAATATTTCTGAATATTTCTGCAGCCATTTGCTTTGTTCTCCATTCCCACTTTGGCAGATTTCCAAATCATTTAACATAATTATCTGCCCAGCTGGATATCTACATATAATACAATGAATACACTGTGCAAATAGTGAATGCTAAGGAATACAGTAAGATTGATAACAATATGCAATGCATGCTGTACATTACCCTTTTATAAAGTGGGTGCACAAATGAGCAAAACATATTTCTGCTTGCTCTCTCTCTCTCTCTCTCTCTCTCCTACCATGAAGGACAGCAGTAGAATGTCCTATTCCAGGGGAGTTTTCAAACCACTTGAATATATTCCTAAGCACTCGTGATGGAAGCATGTCCTGTTCTTTGCCATTCTCTGTGAAAGTGTAATTTCTTTTGTATCAGGCTTGGGAAGAGCAACCAGGTGTTGCTTCCACAGCTGTCCCTCGTACATGCTTGCAGACAGCGACACTTACTAAAAAAAGGGGGAAATATTCCTTTAAAACTTGTCCCTATCTATAAAGTACTTTTTCCTTATATTTATAACCTGCTATACCCAAAGTAATTCGGCTTAAAACAGCATCTTTCAGTCTTTGTTACCAAGTGGCATGTTTGAGTTCTGCACACTGATAAAGCTTTGATTTGTCAAAATACTGTCTGCTGTAAATTTCAAGTGCTGAATCACCCTTCCTGAAAGACACATTAGAAGAATGGGCCCAAATCCTGTTGTTGTTTTATGCTGATGTAAAGCACTTGGCAGAAATCTCAGTGGTGAATTGCTGCAACTTAACAACTTAACAACTTAATGTGGTGCTGCTGCAGGTTAAACTGCAGAAGCCTCAGTGCTGCAAGGTCAGAAGACCAGCAGTCGTAAGATTGAATCCAGGCATCGGAGTGAGCTCCCGTTGCTTGTCCCAGCTCCTGCCAACCTAATAGTTTGAAAGCATGTAAAAATGCGAGTAGATAAATAGGTACCAACATGGTGGGAAGGTAATGGTGTTCCGTGTCTAGTTGCACTGGCCACGGAACCACAGAAACTGGCTCTACGGCTTAGAGACGGGGATGCGCACCGCGCCCTAGAGTTGGACACGACTAGACTAAATGTCAAGGAGAACCTTTACCTTTACCTAACAGCTTGAGGTAGGCATCGGCTGTTGCATGCAGTGCCACGCCCCTCAATGTGCAGCAGCAAAAGTCTGCCCTCTCTTCTTAACTTGTCACAAGCTGCCACCAAGATGGATGCTCATTGCATTACACCAGCTGGCATTATGTATGTATGTATGTATGTATGTATGTATGCATGCATGCATGCATGCATGCATTGATTGATTGATTGATTGATTGATTGATTGATTGATTTATTTATTTATTTATTTATTTATTTATTTATTTATTTATTTATTTATTTATTTATTTATTTATTTATTTATTTATTTATTTATATGCCACCCAATCTACCCAAAGGTCTCTGGGTGGCTTACAACAATTAAAATTCAATTAAAATAGCTTTCTGGAACAGGTAGGTTTTGACCTGGCGCTGAAATGTCATCAATGTTGGCGCCAGACGAATTTCAGTTGGGAGGGCATTCCATAGCCTGGGGGCATCTGCCGAAAAGGCCCTTTCTCTACAAGCCATCCCTCTTACCTCCTTAAGGGACGGCTCTTTCAAAAGGGCCCACTGGCTAGATCTTAACTGTCGGGTAGACTCATATGGAAGGAGGTGGTCCTTCAGGTATCCAGGGCCCAAGCTGTTTAGGGCTTTATGTGTCAAACGAGCACTTTGAATTGGGCCCGGGCAGCACTGGTAGCCAATGTAACTTAAATAGAATCGGCTTGATATGTTCCCTAGTGGCCCCACCACTCACCAGCTGCACAGCTCGATTCTGGACCAGTTGCAGTTGCCGGACCATCTTCAAAGGCAGCCCCACGTAGAGGGGATTTTGACCATCCCCTTCTGTTTTGTTTTTTGCAGGGTATTCTTTTAAAGTTCCAACAAACTTCTTATTGTCTATTGGAGAGCTGTTTATTTTTTTTTCTGTGACAGACTGCCCCCTTCCACTCCTGGAAGTGAGTTTTCCCCCCTTTTTGGACTACAGTTCCCAGAATGCTCAAGTTGCTGAGGTATTTCAGGAGTTGCCATCATAAAAGTGGCTATTCTAAGCCCTGGACCAAATACTCATTTTCCCTCAGTCACATCTCCCTTCTTTCTCATTGCCTTCCTCACAGTCACTGGCAGGTATTATAACCTGTTCTAACCAATGTTTTCCAGGTTATATGTTGGACACTGTAACAGTAGCATGGGTGTACAAATTAGTCCATCTGTCTTTGGGGCTCATAAAATTGACAAGAGAAGGAGAAAATGAAAGAAAAACAAGCAAAAATGTGTTGATGCCAATTGCAAGAGAATTATCTGGGTTTGTTGGTACATAAAAACATGTCATGCTATTTGTATGATATGGCGAGAAAAATCCATCATTTTCTTCTCAAAGCAGAATTCTAGAAACCTCCGAAATGTGATGAAATTTGTCTTCTTTTCCTTTATATATGTAAATATATGTTATGTATTCATCCACTTCTAAATCTAAAAGGCCCCTGATCCATTCTTTGACCAAGGGTCTGAACATCCCTGCAAAACAGGGTTTATAGATTTTCAACATCTAAGACCATGAACTGAATGGATTAATATTTATTTATTTATTGAAAAAGAAAAAAGTGTTCCAACCTTGACTTTTTACAATACATGCTTGGATGGGCTGCTGAAGAAGACAGAAGGGAACCTGGCAGATTGTAGGTGGAAAGAAAGCAAAATCTGGAACCAGTAGTAAAGCCTAATGTGTCTAATGGTGAAAGAATCACCAAAATGCATGTGTTCAGTCAGCTCTGAAATTCCTTTTCATATTCTTATTCTCTTTATCCTCCAGACTGCAATTTTACTATTTCGGCCACTGAAAGAGGAGAGGCTGTTAGTCAATCCTGTGACAAATATTTGGCAAGGGTCCCCCTATAGTCTTGTGAAACTTTTATTTGCTTTCTTTACAAATTTACGATCAATGTATTTAAGAGATTTACTGCTACACTCCATGTTAGTCCATCTCTCTCAGTATAAAATATAAAGACACACTTTGCCAGCAAACACGTTATGGGATTTTTATTAGAGAATGTGGACAAGTAGCTGTATGTTTGAAGTCATCTGTCCCTTTTAAAACATAAATGTCAAGGTTTCAATTTTTTTAAAAAAAAGGCATAAATGAGTCAATGTCAACTGACATTTTTCCAGAGATTGAGTGGTTATTATTTTATTCATTTCCTCTAAGAATTTATGGCAGGATCAATCTACAGCTGCAGATGCAGGACACTGTGGGAATCAGGTTATTGTTACGGTATTTTATACTGCTAATTGCTACTAATAGCTGTGGTTTTTTTTAAAAAAAGTCCTTAATAGGGTTGAAGGAAGACAAGATAAAGTAGCAGGCTATAGTGAGAAAGAATTGAGCTGTTGTGGCATAGATCGTAAAAAAATTTAGATCCTGTATTTCAAATAGACCATAAAGAAGAAACAGTTCACAATAATGCCTCTCAGAAGACAGCAATGGTTTATCCCTGCGAATTAAGTAAGAGGTACTACTAAGATGTCTTTGACTCATCTTAGAAAGAAAAAAATGTGTGTCCTTCAAAGGCCATTCTTGTGCCATAGCTTTGAACATCTAATCTCAATGAGTGAATTTATATTATAATAATAATGTTCCATTAAGTCAAATCTGACTTCTGGCGACTCTATACAGGGTTTTCTAGGCACAGAATATTCAGACATGGTTTACCTATCCTTTCTTCTGCTAGTAATTTGGGATGGTATACCTTGCCCAAGGCTACACAGGCTGGCTCTTCTGGGAGACATAATATTTTTATTTATTTATTTATTTATTTATTTATTTATTTATTTATTTATTTATTTATTTATTTATTTATTTATTTATTCAATTTTTACCCCGCCCCTCTAGACAACGTCTACTCGGGGCGGCTTACATCAGTTAAAACAAGTTAAAAAACATATAAAATGCATTTATACTAATTAGTTCTAAATAAAAGGTTTCCAAGATGGTGGTATACAAAAAAAAAAAAAAAGATAGAGAAAAAGAAAAGGAAAATGACTTAATTGACTGGGGGGTAGGCCTGTTTAAACAACCAAGTTTTTAATTGGCTTTTGAAAAGCCCCAGCGAGGGTGCCAGCTTGATTTCAGTGGGGAGTGTGTTTCACAGCTGAGGGGCAACCGCCGAGAAGGCCCGGTTTCTTGTTTTCTCCTTCCGGGCCTCCCTCGGCATCAGTCCCCTCAGCCGCCCCTGCTGGCTATGTCGGGTGACTTGGGTGGATCTGGGTGGGAGGAGGCGATCTGCCAAATATTGAGGTCCCAAACCGTTTAGGGCTTTATATGTAATCATTAATACTTTGAAGTCAATGCGGAAACCAATAGGTAACCAGTGCAGCGCAGCCAAAGTGGGGGAGATATGTTGGTGTTTTCTCACCCCACTAATAAGCCTGGCTGCTGCATTCTGGACCATCTGGAGTTTCCGCATGAGCCTCAAAGGCAGCCCCACATAGAGTGCGTTACAATGGTCTAGTCTCGAGATTACGAGTGTGTGGACTAGAGTAGTGAGGGCCCCCCGATCAAGATATGGCCACAGCTGGGCAATCCGCCATAGATGAAAATAGGCAGAACGGACCACAGACGCCACCTGGGTTTCCATGTTTAGCGCCGGGTCCAGATGTATCCCCAAGCTGCAGACCTCACTCTTTGTGGCAAGGGTCGTCTCTCCAAAAGAAAGGGAGTCACCTATGCCACTGACGGGAGGGCCACCCACCCTCAAGACCTCCGTCTTGTACGGGTTCAGCCTCAATCCATTTGACTGCATCCATTCCAGTACGGTGTCCAGGCAGCGCTGGAGGGACTGGACGGCATCCACTGAAGATGGAGTAAAAGAGATGTAGAGCTGTGTGTCATCAGCGTACTGGTGACACAATGCCCCACACCCTCTGATGACCCCGCCCAGCGGCCTCATGAAGATGTTAAACAGCATTGGGGAGATGATCGACCCCTGTGGAACCCCACAATTGAGACTCCACGGGGCCGAGACATTCTCCCCAATCTGCACTCTCTGGGGGCGGTCCTCCAGGAAGGAGTGGAGCCAGGCAAGTGCCAGGCCACCAACTCCCAACTCGGAGAGCCTCCCCAGGAGGATACCATGATCGACGGTATCAAAGGCAGCTGAGATGTCGAGGAGGACCAACAAGGACACATTGCCCCCATCGGCCTCCCTCAACAGGTCATCCAGCAGTGCGACCAGTGCTGTCTCTGTACCATAGCACGGCCTAAAGCCCGACTGAAATGGGTCTAGAGCATTGGTTTCGTCTAAGAGCGCCTGAAGCTGGTCTGCCACCACCCTCTCAACCACTTTGCTGAGGAAGGACACACTGGCGACGGGCCTATAATTGCCAATTTCGTCCGCCGCCAGATTTGGTTTCTTCCTAACGGGCCTAGTGAGTGTCTCCTTGAGGGCAAGGGGTACCTTGCTCCCCTGGAGAGACTCATTAATTATTGCAGTGGCCCATTCAGTTGTTACCGGCCTGGCTGCTTTGATTAGCCAGGCCGGGCAAGGGTCGAGAGAAGAAGTGGTGGCCCAACAGCGATCAAGCGCCTTGTCTACCAGCTCTGATGTTACAGGCTGAAAAGAATCGAGAATTACCGGGCAGGACGGAGCGCTGGACATCTCTGCTCGATCCATTGTATTTTAAAAAGGAGAAAGGTCACGGCGGATGGCCTCCACTTTAGATTTTAAAAACGCCGCAAATAGGTCAGGTGAGATGATAAAAGGAGGCCCTTCACCCTGGCCAATTCCGGATAGATCGCGAACTATACGGAAAAGTTCCGCCTGCCGGTTGGAAGCTTCGCTTATCCGGTCAGCGACGTAAGCTCTTCTAGCAGCCTTTACCTTGGCTAGGTAACGGTTAGTTGCGATCCTGACAGCGCTCTTATTGTAAGCCGTCGGTTCCTTCCTCCAAATGCACTCTAGCCATCTCCTTATTCGCTTCATCGCTCGTAGATCCTGACTATACCAGGGTCCTGGCCGAGCTCTACTCCGGAGAGGGCGTTTGGGTGCGATCGTGTCAACTGCCCTAGTGGCGGCGGAGAACCAACCATCAACTAGGACTTCAACAGGAGCGCCAGACAGTGCCGCTGGAATCCCTCTCATGGTATCCTGGAATCTCATGGGATCCAGTAACCTTCGAGGGCGGACCATCAAAATAGGTCCCTGCTCCCTGCGGGGGGGAAGCGCCATTGTGAGGTTACATTTTATCAGGTAATGGTCTGACCATGACAAGGGAACCCTCTACCTCCAGCCTTGCTGCCAGGTACCCAACACACTGACATATCCAATGTGCAATTGGAAGGCATGCATAGTGTGACTCGGAAGTCAACATCAATCTTCCTGGAGCAGGAATGGGCAACTTTAGTTCACCACCTATAGTTACTATGGGCTGCATCCAGGCTGGAAATGGACAAAAATAAATAGAAAATTGATGGGGGAAGGCCCCTAAGTGTTCAATTGGCTTCTTCTGGTTTCACGTTTGGGATATCTGCGAGCTTAAGAGGCAGTGGGGGTCCTCCTGAGCTGGATTGTAGAAGTGGATGGGCGTCTCTGGGGTACCCTGGAGAGGCTACATGAGGAGCCTAAAGCAAAAACACAGGGCTATTTTTTGCTGGTAAGATCCAAGATTGCAATTGGGTCTTCCACTACTGGCCACACCCCCATGAGAGATACCTGTTCGTTTGTCCCCCAGATGACTGTCTAAACCTGTTTCGACTTCTACCTGGGCAGGCACATGAGATGTTCCATCCTTGACCTCTTATTGGGAGCCAATTTGTCAGCATTAGCAAATGCAAACATCTCCAAATAGACTAATGGTTCATCTGTTTCCCATTATTTATACATATGACTCTAAGTTAGCATTTCAGGGATGCTAGTTCTTGTGTTGTGGGGTACACATTTTAAAAAACAAGTTAAAACAGTAGAACAGGATTTGTAACTCACACTGCTGTTTTTGATTCAACTTTATTTGTTTTGTCTATTATTGTTAACACTGTTCTGGGATTTAATGGATTCTTATTATTTCTTTCCTACCTTCTTGAAAAATTACTGTATTTTGCAGGTTTTATGCATTTTAAATCAAATCAGATTGGATCAATCTAAGTGGAAGAAGACACTGTATCTATTTAATGGGTTGTATTTGGACAGTCAGCGTTCTTTTAAACAGAGGAGCACCGCAGAGAATGTTCATTTAGAATCTGAGTTACAACTTTGATTATGATGTATGGTACATTGCCAATTTGAGAGTTAAGGAGAAAGGCAGTTTTCTTTATCTTCCTCCTCCTCAGAGAGGTCTCCAAGGCAATGAACATGTTTAATTTAGCAGTTAAATTAGATTGGTTCCAGCAGCTGCATTCATGATCTTTGGAAGTGTGACTCTAGAGACGATCTCTTCTGCTTTCTCCTTTTCCAGGTCTAATATTCACCTTGGCTTCTATACCAAACACTTTTCTCCAGCATGTCAATAAAGTCGGAGTACAACATGCCAAAAATTCAGTGACCCTTGACCCTTCCTGAGAAAAGATACAGAATAATATTAACCTTCTATCTGAGCTTGTGTTCTTCTCTCTTATTAATTGCAAAGCAATACATGTATAAGGGCAACTGGTGTTCCTTATGAATTAATTGCTTTAAAGAAGACATTAGAGAAAAATGAACCACCGTTCAGAACAAGTTTTCTCCAATTTAGTTAAAAACCAATGTGGACTTTACAGTTCCTGTCCAATATGATTGACCTGCCACCTGAACGACATAGTGTTCCCACACAGATGACACCTTACTCACAGATATACTTGGAAACATGGTCAATGCTTGAAAATATAATCATTTGGAGGTAGTATTATTTGGCAAGCTGTGTGTGGGAACACAGTGGCCCTACTAGTTGTGGTTAGTGAGTAAATGAAGTCTGAAGTTAGTGTTGGGGAGGTAAAAAAAAGTAGATGTGTTTCACTCACATACTTTCAATGCAATCCTGAGTCAAGAAGATGATGAATTGCCATAGGAAGTTTGGAACAGGCAGAAAGGTCCATAGTCCGTTGATTAATAGCAGGATGGGCATTTGCTCTTCCAATATTGTACTTTCATATGGTGGCCAAAAGAGCACAGAGAACCCACTCCCATCAACCATTGGTTAACAGGCAGATAGTTTAACAAAATTCAAAGATTTCTCCAATACTAAGTTAATACACAATTAATAGCTGGATAGCTCACTGGTTTAGGTCTCTGCAGGTTGGGAGTTTGATTCCCCTCTGTGTCTCCTTGACAGGGGCTAGACCTGATGATCCATGGTGTCCCTTCTAGCACTGGAGTTCCAAGATTATGATGATTTACTAAGACCTCTTTTGAAAAGTTGTAGTGTCCAGTATACAAGGAACTTAATTTTGTGCTGAATAAGTTACCGCTGTAGATCCATAAATATAGGGGGTATGGAAGTCAAAGATACCCTCTGCTGGTTAACAAAAAGTGGCAGCTCATCCATTGCATACCTTCAGTTCACGTAAGGAGGTGAGGAGCTGAGTCATGAAGCAAGGGAAGAGTTGTCTTCATCCTATAGGTGTGGCGTCTGAATGGACAATCTGACAGGACTGCAAATGTAGTTTCAGGTAGGTACCAAGGGACGTAAAAACAAGGCCAAGTAGGTCTTGGTACTAACTTTCTGCCCCAGTTCACTTAGATGGCTTTCCAGTGGCTTCCCCTCCCACAGTCACTGTCTGCCTTATCGTTTCAGGGCTAGCCATTTCATTAGGCATAGTGAAATGGCCACCCCAGGCAATACATTTTTGACTATGATGGAAAAGGAGGAAATTGTTAATTATTTAATTTACTGTTATTCAATTTTTACTACCTGAGGTGGAGAGAGGCTTGTGAAATTGTGTTCCTCGTGTGCCAACATTACTTGGTTGATTTGGGGAACATTGAGTTGAGCAAATGGGTGGCAGTATTTGCTGTTCCATTTCAGGAAGCAAAATGCTCTAGTAGGCGAAATGCAGTTTTTTTGTCCTGACTGGATTGAACCACTGAATCAGTGGGACTGACGTTCCGGTCACATTGATTAAGCCAATCTGCTCTATACCTGTGCTATTAACATGGCTAACAATAAGATCCAAATAGATCCTGAACTTAAACCTACCATTCTCCCCTCACCAAATTTAACATCTACCCATTTCTATGCAAAGCCCTGGGCAGAACCAGTCTGGAAATCCTGTGGACTTGATTGCCTGAAGATGACATCACCAGAAGGAGAATGTTTATCATTGAATATACTGTGCAGCCACTGTGATTATCAGCTTGTTTAGTTAGTTATCTGGGAATAAAGAAAAGAGAGGGGAGCATCAAAAGCTGGAAGGAGGATGCGGTTGAAAGCTTCATATTTTCTATGGGCCAGACTGACCTTGATGTGTTTCCCTCATCAGCAGCTCTATGCTTAAATGAGCACAGTACAAAACTATTTTAATTTTCAAGGGTAAGGATTACTGCAAACCTAATTTTGCTAGTTAAAACTGTTTTAGTCCCTAACCTGATAATACAGAGCTACAGAGGGATGCAAAATAACAGCTGTTGTAGAGGGCAAACATCTTGTGCATTTCTTTCAGATGAAACATTTCTCTCTCCTCTGAGATGTAACTTGTGTAACTCAGCAGATCTTGAAGTTAATAGAAAAGTCATCCACTACTGTTTCTACAAGGATGTTTTCAGTAGGATGATTTTTTACTTTTATAAGATTAAAATCACCTCAAATGTTAATTCTGCAAAAATATGCCATTCTTAGACTAAAATATGTTTGTTTCCTGTCTCTCTGTTTATATGGAATTCGACATCATATTCATTGGATACCTATTGATTCTGTCTAACTTGCTGTGGCTAACTGAGCCTCATGGTGCAGTGGTTAAACCACTGTACTGCAGTCAAAACTGTCCTCACACAACCCAGGGTTCAATCCCAGGTAACTGGCTCAAGGTTGACTCAGATGTCTATCCTTCTGAGGTCAGTAAAATGAGTACCCAGCTCGCTGGGGAGCAATGTGTAGTCTGCATAATTAACTTGTAAACCTCCCAGAGGGTGCTTGAAGCACTATGGGGCGGTATATAAGCAGCACGCTTTGATTATTTGTAGCCAATTGATGCCAGGTGCACCTCTATCCCTTACCAAGCTACAAATCCCATGTTCCCATAGGGTGGGGCCATGACAGATAAAATGGTATCAGGCTTTATCTGAGGTGTAATAATAGAAGATCAGTTTTTGTGAACTGCTGTTTACCTTAGCAACTTGTGAGGTCTGCATCTTTGGGGGGGATTGTTAATGGTGAGGTTGGTGTTGCCTTCTCCTCCATTGCCAGGGATCAAACATCTTCCTATGGAAAGGGGATACCTATAGGCTGTGGAAGGAACAGAGTACAATTGCCTTGCAGTCCTTTTCACTTCAGCATACATTGACCTTCTGGCTTTAAATTGCCCTTTCATGATAAAGGAAATCACAGCTTCCACTCACTTTTAAGGCACATGTGGGAAGACTTTGTCTTTGGAGCCATTTTCTTTTTTACAATCCTAACAACCGCCAGCAACAGCCAGGTGATGAGGTCAAAGCTAGATCTGGTTTATGAAGTAGAAGCAACCACCTTCAAGAACAAACCTGCTCTTCTATGGCAACTCCCCACCCCACCCAGCTCCTGCCTATTCACTAGAGCAGGGTTCCCCAACCTTTTTCACCCTGCGGACTGGCTGGGGAAGGCGGGGCACCCCCCGCGCTCATGCACATGCACAAATGGTGGCGTGGCACTTGTGCGGGCACATGGGGGCTTGTGCGCATATGCAAATGACAGCGCAGTGCTCGTGCGTGCGTGCACATGCCACATGCACAAACGGTGGCACGGCGCTCAAACGGGCACGCTGGAGCGTGCGCACAGGCGAAAACAGGCTGTGCGGGGGTGAGTGTGTGCACGAGGGTGGAAGGTCTGTCTTCACGGCCCGGTCCAGCTCAGGCCACAGACCAGCACCGGGCCACGGATCAGGGGTTGGGAACCTCTGCACTACAGGATGTTTTTCATCTTCCCCTGCGTACCAGGCGTCTGCTGTGTTTTGAAGCCTAGGACCATTGGAGGTTTTAACACAAAGGTTACATGGCCCACGCACAACTCTCCTTTGGAAGGTGTCCTCTGATATAAGGATAGGGGAGGGCTGCTGGAAAGGGAAGTTTCCTCCTTTTGGATTTGCTGACAAGGTTTCTTCCACCAGACCCTCCCTGGGTGGAGGGTCTGGTGGAAGACCCTCCCTGATGCTTCAGGAACAATGCCACACTGTCTGCTAAGATTATTTTGGTATTAGAATTATAGAATCATAGAATAATAGAGTTAGAAAGGGCCTATAAGGCCATCGAATCCCACCCCCTGCTCAGTGGAGGAATACGAATCAAAGGACATCTGCCTGGTGGTTGTCTAAATTTCTTTTGAATGCTGCAAGTGGTGGTGCAATAAATTAATATTAAGATTGTTTTGTATTAAGATTATACTGGAAGTATTTTTTTAACAAAATAATCTATTATCTGCAGTGAAAAAAAGGAGAAATAAGAAACAAATAACAGCAGTTGTGAGAGCACCTTTTTGAGATATATAGGCTTTGATGGGCCATTTTGGTTATTTTTTTTTATTAAAATAATCATTATTTGAGTAACAATGGGTTTGCCACTCTATGGACATTGGCAGGTACCTGCCCATGATAGCCACTGATGCTAACCAAGAAGCAGTACTAACACAAAGACTAAAGAAAAGCAAAAATGTATGAGGTTTAAATGTAGATCTGAGCACCACACCAAGCTGAGAGATATACTGGATTATGTTAAACTGAAATAGACAGCTATTGAAACTGAGAAGGTGGCTGGGGAAACATATCAGGATGTAATAAACTCTAATATTCCCCTTACTTGCATTTAATTTAGTATAAATGTGGTTTCCATGTTGTTTAATGTTGTCATCTGGCTGCCAAACTGTTTTGAAGAGTATCCCAAAAGCATAATATAAGACTGGAACTGAAGCTGCTCATTTCCTTTTATGTTCATTTTTTTGGATGATGAAATATGCCGTCCCATTTAAGGCTGCCAGGATGCGGAGTGCCAGCTGAAGACTTGGCAAATTGCTACAATCCCCCTCATTCTAGCCAGGTGAGCATCTCTCGGGTTACACACACTATAGCTGGGGAGTGTTTCTGATTTCCCTGTGTGGTGGCTGTAAAGCCTGAGTCGCCATCTCTTCTCCTCTCCCAGTGGGTGCCAGGGCTCACTTGGTCAGCATGAAGATATGTGGATGCATGTGTAACATTTGTTTAAGTGGTAGTGTAGGAAATTCATATTGTGTCTGTCTGTATGTCTCTCTCTCTCTCTCTCTCTTATACACACAATGGCTACAATCCCATTAGATGCACATGCCAATGTCAGTCAAATGGTGTAAAACTGCAGTGGGGAATTGCTACTAATTAAAAAAAAATCAGTGGCTCAAATCCTCTTGTCTAGTTACACTAGAGTAAAATAAGTGGTGTAACTTTTGGAGGGAAAGCGCCTTGAGTTAAGAAATCACTGTAGACCTTATCTGCTGCATCCTGTGTCCCCAGTGTGTGACATCTAATGTCTACAGTGGTTTCATAACTTGGATCAATTTGCCTCCAAAAGTAACACCATTTCTGTAGCTTACTCAAGAGAATTTTATTCAGTGTTTATACCCCTACACCAGGTCATGAGACTGGCGTACAATGAGAATACAACTGTCATACTATAAAAGTATTGCTGGTGTACATAAGTGATAGGATCAATCCATCGTTTTGCCAATTTACTAAGGGCCCTTTTCCTGTGTCTTCAGAAGGGCCCACCTCCCAATTTCAGCTTTTGTTGTGGGAAGCTCAGGGAACAGAAAGATGCTGACCTGGCCATGTGTCTCCATTCTCAAAAATTGTCTGCAAACATTCCAGACCTTTTTGAATGGTTATATTGATCTCCTCCATTTCTGCTTTTTCTTTCCTTGCAGTCTTGAGGCTCATTTATACAAACCGACCTTTTAAAATCACCTATGAGAACCCGTTTGAATTTGGCAATCACATGGCAGTTTCTAAGGTGAAGAGGTCTGAAAGAAAATCACTTTGGTCGCCATACCTCACTGGATCAATGGCAAACTGAGCCGAAGAAACTGAGGTCAAAGAAGGTAAGCATGCTGAGAAGAAAGAGAAGCCACGGGTGGGGGGGGGGGCGGACAACGTAATATTAAGGTGAGGTCAGTTTTCTTTTTTCTTTGGTATTCAGGGCTACCTAATGAAGGCCATTTCTCTTCTCCAATGGTTTTAATTGAAAGTTCTTACGATGATCCCTGCTCTAGACGTTTTGAAGTTAGCTGAAATCCTGCTGCTTGGCATAGTAAGTCACAACTAGAGTGGGTCCACTGAATCAGAGACACTTACGAAGGAGATAACCAAATCCCACTGATTCAACGGTTCTAATCTAGTCAAGATTTACTAAGCCAAGTAACATGATTTTAGCCACGATGTTTTACTGAAAATGGTTTTATTTTAAAAAATTGTATTTACTATTATTTTACTAATACTACTACTACTAATATACTAGTATGCCTTTATACAGTTTTTATAAGGCTGTTTATAAAATTTGATTTATATCCCAGTTGTAGTTATTTGGAAAACAACCTAAGTTTGGAGGCTGCCCGGTTTTACTGAGACAGGAACCCAAATCTCAGTTAGGAAAACTCAAATGACAAAACTGGATTACTTTTATAGTCCTAGAAGCCCCTATGAAGGGGTTATGCACACCAGATTTTAGACAAATAGGGGCAAGGGTTGTCTGGTTGGTTTAAGGTAATTGGGGAGCCCTGAGAACTTGCTGTTATCAGGACCTCTGCAAAGCTTCAGATTGGTTTTACTTTCAGGTGGGGAAGGGACATGGCTTATGTGTGCACCCCATCCCCAGTTGTCCATCCTTTCAGATATAAGACCTGAATAGGGCTTGTGTATCCAAGTACAGTGGTGCATTACGATGTTAATTCGTTCTAGCGAAATCGCTGTAGAACGAAAATGTCGTAATGCAAAAAAAAACCAATTGAAACACATTAAAACCCATTTAATGTGTTCCAATGGGCTAAAAACTCACCGTCCAGCAAATATCCTCCATAGGGCGGCCATTTTCTGTGGCTGTCTTGCGAGGAATCCTTCCCAGAAAACAGCGGGGAGCCATTTTATTTACCTGGTGGCCATTTTGAAACCGCCGAAAATCGTCGTTTTGCGAAGAATCGGTTCCCGAAGCAGGGAACCGATTATCGCAAAGCGAAAAAAGCCTATTCAGACCATCGTTTTGTGATCGCAAAAACGTTGTCTTAATGCAGTTTCATTGTAATGCAGGGCAATCATAAAGCAGGGCACGACTGTAATCCAACATGGCCTGATAGACCGTAGTCCTCCACTGTATTTTAGGCAGAATTACTGTTAGGAGATTTATTCAATTGTTGGCTGAACTTGAGACCTTAGACATGCAAATTATCTACGAAACCCCACATTTGGAAAAAGGAAAGGACTACACTGGTTGGGAGCTTCTGGGAGTCTCCAGAAGTATCACTCTCAAGCTTGGCCTATAAAGCTGAATCATAGTCCTTCCTGGTTTCTTACCATCCTCCCACATTCTAGCATGATCAAAACGGGGAAGAGGTTATGAGAAGGAAGAAGCTGGGCTACACAAAGAGGAAGATTGTTAACTCTTGGCAGCAATAAAGGACACCAGGACTTTCTCTCTGAGTATGCCCTCTTCCAACTTTCTCCTACAAAAGTCAGTGGCTGTCATTCATTTATATACGGAACTGTACACGAGAACATTCTTCTCCTCTGGAACTAGATGGCTTTGTCTCTTCTAACAGGGAATCAATGGAAAATGTTGTAGGTTCTCACACTGTACCTGCCAGAAATCCTTGCAGTGCACAAGCTGACCTGCTGAGCATTTTTGCTGGCAAGAAATGCAAGCAAGACAGTTTGGATGGTTTGGACCCTGTCCCAAAGAATTTGAAGCCTTACATCTTGAAAGTAAATCTTCACAGTATGAGTGCGTGGAATGCTGCAGAAGGTTGCTGTGAAATGTTTTTCAGTTTCTCTATTCTGAGATTGCTCTCAAAAGCTACACTCATTTGCTGACAGTATATTCCTTCCATGATAAATATCAGCAAGGCCAGCCCTACTATTAGGCAGACTGAAGCAGCCACTCCAGGCAGGAGGTAGCAGAGGTGAGGTACTCAGCTGTTACAAGGTGCTGGAGGACAAAGTTATGTGTGCCAAAGAAGCCTGCCCTGCCCACTATAGCCTGCTGTCTTTGAGTGCAGCAGAATTAGATCTGATTATGAGTCAGTGTCTACCTGTGGAATGGGTAGTGGGCATATTGACCTTTGCCTCAGGCAGCAAAATTACCTGGGTCAGCTTTGAATACCATTAAAAGTAAAAGGACCTGTCTCCTCTTCAGCTTGTTTTCTAAGGTACTCTACATACCTATGTCTGATTTTTTTCAATAGACATGGAGGTAAGATAGGCTGTTTTTTTCCCTTGTTATTTATCATAATCATCATCATCTTAGCACTGCACAGCTGGATGAGACCCTATGGATCATCAAGTCCAGCCTTGGCCAAGGAGGCACAGTGGTGGATCTGTCAGACCTCAAAGGGAGGTGCTCCACATGATTTCCCTTCCAAGCCAAACTAAAGGCGACTTACAGGGCAAATTGCAGAAGCCTATACTCTGTTTATAGCTGACAAAAGTTTTCTTGATTCATTGCGGCTGAAAATATCCCAGTAAAGGGTTAATAGCAGAATGGAATTAGACAATCATAGACAAACATTTCCAAATTACTCTAGGTATCTTAAGTATTTTTTTGGTTCCAATCATTCCAGCAACTCCAAACGTCTTGTATTCTTTCACAAGTTTTAACTGCCTACATAGCTTCTATGCTTCGTAATTCAAAAACAGGAAACCCAAAATATATTGAAGATAATCATACAGTTGTGAAAAAAGAGTTGTACTTAAAGTTCCTTCTTGCCACTTATGAAAAGTCACAGGTGTTAAAATCTAAGTTGCAGTTTTGGTTGAGAACAAAAGAGAAAAACAAAATAATGAAATATCAGAAAGACTGTTTTAAATTACATTCTTAAAAATAAAGAAGTTTATAGCCTACAAAAACGGATAATACATCTCTGTACAGTGGAACCTCTACTTAAGAACTTAATCCGTTTTGGAATGGTGTTCTTAAGTTGAAACGTTCTTAAGTTGAAGCAAAATTTCCCATAGGAATTGACTGAAAACCAATTAATCCGTTCTGGCTGTTTTTTTTTTTGTTATGTAGAGGTGCGTTCGTACATTGAAGCATTAGTTCCCATAGGAACTAATGCAAAGCTGGTTAATACGTACTCTACCACTAGGGGGAGAATTTTTTTTAACCTAAGATGACCTAAGGTTAAAAAAAGAGCAGGAAAGGTTTTTTTCCCTGTTCTTATCTTGGATTTCTGTTCTCAAGTAGAAGCAAAAGTTAGCAAATGGAGCTGTTCTTAAGTTGGATTGTTCTTAAGTAGGGACGTTCTTAAGTAGAGACCCCACTGTAATACATTGTTTAAAAATAAAAAGCATTGCCCCCCTTTTACTATCTTTTTATCACCCTTTTACCACCTTCATTGCCAGCTGTTTAATTTATCTTGTTGTTATGTAATATTTTATTTTCTATCATGTTTTAATATTGCTGTTTATATTGTTGTTTCTCGCCCAGAGTGGCCTGGTTGCTAGATGGTGCGGGATATAAATCCAATAAATAAATAAAATCAAGATTTTAAACATCTCCTTGTAAAAATATAGAAAAATATCAACATTCTTTTCATATATATATACACCAACCTCTATTGTAGCTTTGTATTGAAATTTATATATGTATATATAAATATATGTATATGTATATATAAATATATATATATACACACACACTTTTTTGCATTAGTTATTTTAGTTTTAGAGATTGGTTTTGTGTGAGGTTTTATTTATTGGTTTATTTATTACTGTAGTTTTATTATATATTTATATTATGTTATTATAAGCTGCCCAGAGTAGTGACCTAACTACTAGATGAGCAAGATAAAAATGTAAAACATTAAAAACAATAATTAATTATTGACACACATAAAGTTGATACACACTGTTCTCACCCAATTTTAGCCAGGTTATAGTTAAAACCTATGCAACCATTGTTGATATTCTGATGCCTCCTGCCTGTTTACAGTATGCACCCTGTTATTTGTTTTTTTACTGCTATTCTTTTGATTGGGTTGTGAAAAACAATGGCTGTTTTAATAGCTTAATCTTTGTTTACTTAACTTGCTAAGAAGCAGCTACAGCTTTTGTTTACATTAATTGCTATACAGTGGTGATCGCCTGCTGATTAGCAAAATTTTGTTTACACCTTACTGCTAAGCAACAAACTTTTATTTACCTTTTCTGCGATCACTTCTAAGCAGAAAGGTAAGCAGTGCTGGGATCACGGACATCTGCTAGTAAGCAGTACAAAATGTATTTAGTGTGTTCATATCTCTTCTGTATGGACTGGAGGGCAAAACAGAAAAGGCGATTGCCAGACTGGATTGTAGTAAACAATGTTTTCATGCCACAAAGTCTAGAAGTACTATACGTTTAGGCAGTTTTAGGGCTATTTCTACATCTCCTATAATTGTTTTAATTCTTAAACAGAGAAAGTATCAAACCCTGACAGACTGAATTCCCGACTTCTGGCTCTACAACTAGATACCTAAACCACTGAGCTATTCAGCAGTTCAAGTGGCTCCCCAGCGTGGTAGTGAATAGTGGGGTCAAATTGTTTATTGGCCATCAAATATCACTGAGGAGAGGGAGGCAATTGTAAGCCACTCCTTGAACTTCTCACATATCTATTAGGATCTCCACGAGGCAGAAGCATCTTGATGGCACACCACCACAAGCTCTTTACAGATGCATTTTGTATTTCAGGATTGAGGCCTGGTTCTGGTAAACCCTTGCCCAAAATGGAGATCTTTCTTGCTTTGTTTTTCCCCCTCAACTTCTATTTTTATCTGAGGTTGCAACTGGTGTCTTAAATCAGATTATGGAGTAACTCATATAAATATAATTTGATTCTTCTTCCCCTGTCTGAATGAAAATGAGGAAAGTACTTGGTTTCAATCAGAACTGCCTCCTGTGCAATCAACTACAGTATTCAACATTTTGAAGGCAGGGAGGGCAGGGCTAAAGCCCCCCCCCCATCCCATACTGCCATTTTTCTGAGCCATGTGTTCATCTGTTCTACAGTCTACAGTTTTAGAACCTGAAAGATGGAATGTGACGCACGCATCACATTTTGACTCAGAATTTATTTTGGAAAGGACTAAAAGTGTTAATAGCTCTGCTAAATGGGTGATATTTAAACTGCTGCTCTTGGAAATATGAAAGGGGATATAAAACAATAAAATGTCACAGAAAGCTATAACATTCAGGCTAAAGTATAAATGTTTAACTTGGGATAACGGGAGTTTCATTATTCATTGTCAATATTTTCTCTGTTTTAGAAAAATTCAGGAAGTCAGGTCATGAGTACAAATTGTGTCACTGAAAATAATGTAAGCATAGCCCCATTAGATTTCGAGCAGACAAATATTTTATCTCCTGGAGCAGCGTAAGGTTTGTGTAATAAAAGAAGCACAGGAATTAATATGGTCATGTCGACCGCAGTCCTACCTGTATTTCCCTTAGTGATTATTCCCAATGTATCATTGCAGTACTGCTCTAAACTGTATTTGCTTATCAAACTCTTGAATAAAATAGTTTGTGTGTGTGTGTGTGTGTGTGTGTGTGTGTGTGTGTGTGTGTGTGTGTGTGTGTGTGTGTGTGTGTGTGTGTGTGTGTGTGTGTGTGTGTGTGTGTGTGTGTGTGTGTGTGTGTGTTTAATAGCAAGTCTACTTGCATAGCTTTTTTCTTTTTCTGGTTTATGTGATAACTTATATTTCAGTCCAAAGGGGCGGTAGGGGTGGGAGTGTCCTAAGTGAGATGCCCATGGATATCTTCCATTTGATGAGGTGTGCCAATGCACTCTGAACATTCCTTTTCTGTGAGCACTTTTGTCTTTCTTTGGAAGACAATTAAAAAAATTTTTTTTTTATTAATGGTTCTGTGAAATGTAGTGCTACTGCAAATGAGTGCTATAGGAAATTAGAAGTACAAGATGGGCATCTAGAAAAAATGGAGTGAGAAGCAGATGGAAAGACTCCATCCTCACTCACATTCTCTTGCTCAGTTAGCTTTATTTTTCCTCTTTTGTTCTTCATACAGAAATGCTTAAAAAGCAATTAAAGTGACACACTTATTTTTTTTCTGGATGATCTCCTTCACTTTCTGTGTTTTCACTACTAAATTTCCTCCCCTTTCCTCATATTAGTCTGCACAGAAAAATACATGAGGCTCCTTGTTGTTGTTGTTTTGCACAGTTACACCACTCCACCAGAAAAAACACCCTCTTTCGACTTTTAACAAGCTTCATTCATCTTAAAAAGGTCTCTCTGACCATCTCCCTCTTACATAGTTATTTGCCATTAAGTCACATCTGATTTTTATTGATCCTGTTCAGAGTCTTATGGTAGAGAGTTCTCCAAAGTCATTTTCCATTCCCTTCTTCTGGGGATGCTGTGGGACTGTGCACCTTGCCTAAGGCTACACAGGCTGGTTTTGTCCCGAGAAACACAGCGGGGGGGGGGGGGGGGAATCGAACTCCCAACCTCTAGCTCTGCAGCCAGAGACCTAACTCACTGACATCTCCAGCTTACAGGGATAAAAAAAGTTGGGGGAGCAGGAAAGTAAAAGAAAAAAGAGATGGGATCTGCTATTGGACCCTGTTCTTTTTGGCCAGCCCAGATCATTGCTTGCTTGCTTTCTCCCTTCACCAAGAATATGGAGCTTCGCTCCCGGGAAGACTTGGTGCCATTTGATGTCCGGTGCCAGCTGGGAGGAGGAGAGAGAGGCAGCATATCTGACATTCTAGGCCATCTGTTCTCTGTATGCAACAGTGCTCCTGATTTGTGTGTGTGTGTGTGTGGGGGGGAATACATCCTGGAACTGTGCAAGCTGACATTGATCCCTTATCAATATCCAAAGATGGACAGAGGGGATGTCTGGAATTTCTTTTAGATGTTCTAAATGCACATGGACAGACCTGTATATTTACTTTTCCCTTGTTTGAATTGGCTGAAATGGGTTGGTCCAAAGCAACACATTATGTAAACTCCTTGTTGGGTGCATGAGTGATTGGGGGGTAAATTTCTGTCTTGTCCTTTTCTGTCCATCTCCCATTCACACAGGACCCCCCTCCATAAATGCAATCTAGGGAGAGAAGCAAATCCATGTTTTTGCATGAGCTGGTGGAATATCAAATTTTGGGAAGCTCTCATGCAAAGATTTGAGGAAAGGCCTGTGGGTAGAATCAGTTACTCAGTGGCCCTTTTATTACCAGTTTAATTTGGAGAAAGGGTTAATCACATACATGTGCCTGACCCAAACCCTACTGATCCTTGCTTTTCCATCCTCAGAAAAAGGCAGCTTGGAACGTGTGTATAGTGACAAGAAGAGACTGGAGGGCTGGAAAAAAGAAGATTGGAGTGGGCAGGCCAAGGGACTTCTTCTCTCCAAACTTCCCGGCTTGGAAGCAGAGCAGTTTTGAGGCTGCCCTGTGCTAGGCTGATGAGCTGTTTTTTTTTATTTTTAAGTCAGGGCTAGATCACGCCAGCAAACCTTTTCACAGGGAAGAGGTCCAAGTAATAGACAGAGGACAGATGAAGGGGAAGGATGAGGGAAAGGAGTTGGAAAGAGGGGAGTGTTAATATGGTAGAAGGTTGCAATACAGGTGAGAATTACCGCAATTTCAGGTGTGGTGTGGACTCTCAGAATTCACCTCTCTGGGATCATTTTCTGTGTGAATGACAAAATGAAATCAGCAGCAGAAACTGCCAGGGGTGTGGGTGCAGGAAAATTTGTATCAAGCCAGCACAGCTTCCCTGTGTAGTCAAGCCGCCAGGGTGAGTGTGCCCTGCCTGCTGAGGCCACTGAGTTACCTGACCTTACCTACAGACTCTTCAGAGTGGTTTTCTTTAACTTGAGGAAGGAATCCGTTGATGTAGTTCAGCTCATATCTGTCTCTCTCCCTTGCACTGCATTTGAGTGAACGTCTCTCTCTCTCTCTCTGTATGTATGCATGAGTGAGAAGGAGAACAATTGTGAACATGAGCAAGCTTGTGATGGAACATCTTAAAAGGAACTCCCTACCCTTGGACTGCAAGGAGAACAAACAGTGCTCACTGGAAGGAGAGATCCTGAAGCTGAGACTCCAATACTTTGGCCATCTCATCAGAAGAGAAGACTCCCTGGAAAAGACCCTGATATTGGGTAAGTGTGAAGGCAGGAGGAGAAGGGGATGACAGAAGACGAGATGGTTGGACAGTGTCATTGATGCTACCAACATGAATTTGACCCAACTCCGGGAGGCAGTGGAAGACAGGAAGGCCTGGTGTGCTCTGGTCCATGGGGTCACGAAGAGTTGGACACGACTTAATGACTAAACAACAACAATAAATGCAACTCTTTTCTTTGCAGAGCCAAGTCACACAATGTGTTGTTTGTCTGTGACTGCTCCCCTATTACCCCTGTTGTCATGGCTTAGATTCATCTCTCACATGTGATGTTCCATCTTCTGCAGCCAATGAGGCAGCAGGAACAGATGATGGTTACCAAAAGGTAGGGTCGCAAACACATCCTCTCTGTTTAGTAGGCAGGAACTGTGGAGAAATTGTCACTGATGTAGTGAGTACTAAGTGAGGAAATAGCACATATTTGGTGTGCAGCATTTGGAAAATCTGCACTAAAATAACCCTAATGAAAACTTTAAAGCACTTTTATTTATCCCGCTTTTGCAGCATTTCCATGATTTGTAAAGCTACTTGCAGACAAACAACAATGATATGAGAAAATGCTGGTATGGCAATTGTTTACATGGAAAAAGCCCTGCAGTGTAGGCTCTACAACGAAGAGGACAGTGATTGTATTATCTTCTGTGGAGGGGAGGACCCAGATTCCTCTGCAGCTGAAAATATCAGAATTGGTCAGATGGACATGTATGTGGCATTGTCTATAGAGAAATGGTAGCACTGTCTACAGCATAGCATTGTCTATAGAAAAACGGTATAAGGTGAGAGAAGTGCACTATGAGAGATACAACACAGATAATCTAAAAGCAAGGGTGGGTGATACTTCTATTAGACCACTAAAAATCCATATACAAAATCCAGCTTTTGACATACACAAGCCTATTAAGTTGGGTATCCTCAGACTATGCACAGCATGGAACTGAAATACCAACCAAGTTATCGAGCCACCTAAAAATTCACAGAAGATTACTTTCAACCTGTACAAGATGTCATCAGCTGTGCCCCCAAGGGCTGTGGATGGTGCAGAAAAATATATAAAACCTTCAAAAAATGTCTCCACCAACCACCAAGTAATATTGTTCGGCTTCTGTTGGCTCACCTAGTATATAGACCAGAGCGTAAGTGTGTTGAAACTGATATTGATCTGAGATGGTAAAATCAGTTTCTATAATCTTCAGGGTTTAGTATTTACTTCTGTGATTTAGTATTTAGTATTTACTTCTGTGATGATTTTTTAAATGATTCCATAGAACAGGATTATCTCCTCTGGGGGGGGGGGTTTAGGGCATGTAGAAATTCAACAGGTGTAGCATTCCACCACAGGATATGTGCATATAATGTGTGCTGCTTATATACCACCGCATAGTCCTTAAAGCACTCCTTGGGCAGTTTACAATTTAATTATGCAGGCTATGCCTAGCCTCCTCCTGCAGTGAGCTGGGTACTCAGTTTATCGACTTAGGAAAGATGGAAGCCTGAATCAACCCTGAGCCAGCTACCTCAGCCCAGGATTGAACTCAGATGGAGAAATCGTCATTTGAAAGTGCCCCTGAAGTTCCACAGGAGTTATTTTGCTGTGCCTCCTCCTTGGGAGCCGATGTAGGGCAGAGGACTGAAGGGGAAAAGGGAAATCAAACAACATACATTCCCTCCCCTTTTAATCTGGTGGTTTAAGAAAGGTTTCCATGAAAGGAAAGACAATTTTAGATGCAAGACATGGGAAGCACTGCAATTTAAATCTACTTAGATATTCCAGCAGGAAATCAGGCTTTACGAGACGTTCGTTTACACAAAACACTCAAGCAAATAGCTTTTCATGTTCATTCTAGAACTGTTTCAGTGTGTTCCTCTGTAGAGTCCATTCTATGGTCTGCAGGAGGCTCCCTGCCCACTTTTGGAGGCCCTCCAAGTATTTCCCTCACCGAAGCTGAGTTGCTTACTGTTTTTGTTTTCTTTTGTTTTAAGGCAGCTATTTATGTCTGAAAGCACATCTTTGTCTTTAAGACATGGAAATCCCACTTACAAGGTGTTGTGCTACAGATTTTCAACAGCAAATTTGGCTGTGCAGTATAGGCATGGTTTCCTATCGGTTGTGGGAGGGGGAAATTAAACCTGGGACCAGTGGTAGGTGCCTATCCCTGCTCTATATGAACTATCCCCAAAGGAGCAATTAATACAGACAAGGAAGAGGTTGGATCAGATGGCCAAGTCACTGCTTCTCAAATTTGGTCCTCTGGATGTTTTGCACTTCAACTCTTATAGTCCCTTACATTGGACCTCAACTCTGGAGCTTCTGGAAGTTGAGAACCTTTGCCCTTAAGTGTGATCGCATTTATCAGCTGCAAATGCTTTTAGAATACCCCTCTCCCTCCAAACTACAGTTTTCCAGATTCAGTATGGAAAGGAAATGTCTGTTAATCCATTTGAAGTCTCTTGTGCATCTCTGTCCAAAGAGAATAATCCTGTAGCCTTAATGATGTAGAGGGTAAGTGTAGAATCTTTGGTTCCATCTTACCAAAGAAACCTGGTGTCACATACAGCACTGATGGTACCTGTCTGTCATGGGTCTGGAGGGAAAGTTCCATCCTATGGGGAGTGGAAGGCGGGACATCAGGGGGGAGGAGCTGTACTGTATATATATTTGGAGCTTGTGTGGAGAGGGAGGAGTTGGAGTCTGTGTGTCAGACTGAGTACAACTGTGTGTCAGTTAGTACATACCTGATAGGTTCAGGTTTCTATTTAGGTAGCCAGAACTGATAGGTTCAGGGTCTGTGCGTTACCTTAAAGGGTTCAGTGGGAACCAAGCTATTGTATGTGTGTGATTGGGGTTATGCCACGTTACATTACCCTATTTACCTGATTCTTTTATGTACCCTGTTTGTTATTTCAATAAACCTCGTTCTTTTGTTTAGTAAAATCCATTCCTGGTCTGTGTGACTCCTTATAGGGAATGGTTGGTGGCAGCATAATTACAGGGTGGTATACTCCAGTAGGTCTGGGGTTGCCACATTGATTGGTGTCCAGCGTGTGGGATACGACTGGTCCAGTTGTCCAGTGGTCCAGCAAAGCCTTGGCAAGTGTGCCCAGAGCAAGGGGGGTCTAGTCAGGGACAATCTGAGGGCGCGTAGGTAATCTTCTAGGCTTACCTCACGGGGAGGTAGGCTAGTGGAAGAACGTGCACACTCGGATTGGGGGGACTAGATTAGGGAGCTCTGAGGCAACCTGTTTTGGCGGGAAAGGGCTGAGGCAAAACTGTGTGAAGTAACAGTGATCTAGCCTGTCTGCTGAGAGGCCTAGCAGAGGGGGTGGATTCTGCCTGGCAACAGTTGCAAGTTAGTGCTGAAGGAACAGCAGCAGTCTATAGAAGGCTGTTTCTGAGGCAAAAGGAAAAAAGTCGTCGTTTTATTTTGAGGCTTGACTTTTGAAAGCAGCCTGTTCTGGGGGGGGATTATGCCCTTGACTCGAAGCCAGATGGCAGAAATGGGGGAAATGAGAGAACCACAGGGAGACCAAGGTTCTGAGGAGGAATTTGGCTCAGTGCAGGAAGAGAGCACGGGAGAACTGACCTCAGAACTCAGGAAAATGCTCCTAGCCCAACAGCATGAACTGAGGGTGAGGGAAATGGAGGAAAGATTAGAGAGAGAAAGAATGGAGGAAAGGGAGAAACAGAGACAATTTGAAATGGAATTGGAGAGAGAGAAAATGGCGTTTGAGCTGAAGAAGCTGGAGATAATGAGTAGAAATAGTAATAACAATAATAATGAGGGGAACCCAGGGAATGGGGAAGGCAGCCTGTCTAAAACTGACCTGAAGAAATTCCCTGTGTACCACAAGGGAGATTGCCCTGAGGTGTTCTTTTCCCTGGTGGAAAGAGCGTTTGTGGACTTCTCAGTAAGGGAAACTGAGAAGATGACCATTATGCGATCTTTAATCAGTGGCAGCCTGGCAGAAGTCTATGCAGAGATGCCAGTGGAACTGCTGAAGGACTTCGCTGAGTTTAAAAAAACTGGTGTTTGCCCGACATGGGATAAATGCGGAACAGCTGAGGCAAAGATTCAGGTCACTCACAAAAAAACCAGAGCAGACTTTTACCCAAGTGGGGGCCCAACTGGTGAGGTTGCTAGAGAAATGGCTGTCTCAGGAGGGGACAGAGACCTTCCAGAAGCTCAAAGACCTGATAGCGCTGGAACAATTTTATTCAGTCCTGCATGGGGAACTACAGTTCCATGTGAGGGAGAGGAAACCTAAATCGGTGGCAGAAGCGGCAGAGATCGCAGATTTTATTTCCCAAATAAGGAAGCCCTTAGGTGCTGAGGGGAAAACTGTGGGTAAGCCCAAAGAAACCTACAGCCGGTACTCTCAGGGACCAGGGAAAAACCAGCAAGGGGGAGGGGCCCATGTTGAAGGGAAGCCCTCAGACATGAAACCACCAAGACCTCAGATTTTGGAGGGAAAACCAAAACCAGATGAGAAAGACTCCAAGTACAGCAGAAAATGTTATTTCTGTCAAGGAAAGGGCCATCTAATCTCAGAGTGTGAGAAATTAAAGCAGCTAAAGGGAAATTTGCCTCATGATTTGAGTGGAACCAAGCCAAAAGCTGTGTTCTGTGTCCAGACAGAGCAAAGCTCCTTGCCATTGAGGGAGCCTGTTGCCATGGCTACTCAATCTGGACCAGTTACATCTGCTGATCAGGCTGGGGAAAATGGTCCTCTTGTGGAAGTCAAGCGCTGCTTACTAGTGAGGACAGATTCGCAATTGTTTGAGACCGCAGGGGTGGACATAGGAATACTTGACCATCAGTACAGGGGGCTAAGGGATACTTGTTCCCAGGTGACCCTGTGCCATCCAGACATTATTCCTAGGAAGTATATAATCCCAAATGAGAGCCTGAAGGTGGCAGGGATTGAGGGACAGGTGATCTCACTGCCAGTAGCTGAGGTACCTGTGAGCTTTCAAGGCTGGAGGGGAGTTTGGCGGCAAGCGATTTCATCGACTCTGCCAGCAGCCGTGCTCGTGGGAAATGACCTGGCTGAACATGTGAAACGGGTGCTAGTGATTACACGCTCACAAGCTACCACGGGGACAGTTCAGGGGGATACTGAAGAGCCCGAGGTTGAAGCAGATGAGGGTAGTCCCGAAGCTGTGGTAGAAACCTTAACCACGGACAGCAAATTTGGCCAAGAGCAAAAAGCAGACGCCACTCTCCGAAAGTGTTTTGAAAAGGTGACAGACACCCAGCTAACACCTGAAACCCCAGCGAGATTTCGTGAGAAAAAGGGAATTTTATATAGAGAGACCCTGAGGAATATCTCAAAAGGGGGAGATGGGATCAGAAGTCAGCTAGTGGTACCTGAAAAGTATCGCCCCATGATCTTACAAAGGGGGCACTCTGACATGTTTGCTGCGCACTTAGGGGTGAACAAAACACAGCAGAGAATCACACAAAATTTTTACTGGCCTGAAATAGGGAAGCAGATCAAGGAGTTCTGTAGACAATGTGATGTGTGTCAGAGGCAGGGGAATAACCGTGACAGGACCAAAGCGAAGTTGTGCCCTTTGCCTGTGATTGACACCCCGTTCAAATGTATAGGAGTGGATATTGTGGGACCTTTGCCCAAGGCCACAAAGAGGGGGAACCGGTTCATTCTCACCATTGTGGACCATGCCACGAGGTACCCCGAGGCCATACCCTTGACTAACATCGAAACTAACACAGTGGCAGATGCCTTGGTGGGGTATATGTCCAGGATGGGATTTGCCTCAGAAATAATCACAGATTTGGGCACATCGTTTACATCAAAGCTCATGAAATGGTTATGGCAAATCTGTGGAATTAAACACCAGGAAACCACTGCCTATCACCCCGAAAGTAATGGGTTAACGGAGAAGTTCAATGGGACTCTGATGCGCATGATTAGGGCTTACTTGGCAGAGAATCCAAACGATTGGGACCAGAAGCTGCAATCCCTTTTGTTTGCTTATCGATCAGTGCCACAAGCCAGTACCGGGTTCAGTCCGTTTGAACTTTTGTTTGGGAGAAAAGTTAAAGGTCCCCTTGATTTAATCAAGCAAAATTGGGAGCAGATCACCCAGGATGACCCACAAGATGTTGTGACGTACATAGACACTTTAATGAATGACCTGAAGAGAAACCTAGAGCTAGCAGCAGAAAACCTGCAAGCTCAGAAGGTCAGACAGAAAACCTGGTATGACCAGAAAGCCAGGGAGAGGCACTTTAACCCAGGGGAGGAAGTGCTTTGGCTTAGGCCCTGCAAAGAGAACAAACTGCAGCTCAAATGGGCAGGACCATACAGGGTCATTTCCAAGATGTCAGATCTGAACTACCTTATAGAACAGGAGGAACACCAAACACGAAGGGTGGTACATGTGAATGCCCTGAAACCCTACTACAGAGGGGAACAGAGGCTTTTATTTGCGATAAAAGCAGCTGAGAGTGAGGAAGCTGAATTACCCTTCTGGGAGGGTAGAGGGGAAGTGAAATACAACCCAGATGAGGTGAAGATCAGTCCTGCACTCACCCAAGACCAGCAGCAAGAACTAAAAGTGCTGCTCACTAAATATCATAAGGTTTTTTCGAATAAGCCGGGGATAGTGAAGGGAGTGATGCATCGGATCCACACAGGGGATGCAACCCCGCAAGCAGTATCCCCATACCGAGTGACGGGACCCTATAGGGACAAGGTGCGGAAGGAGCTGGACGAGATGCTTAGGGAGAACATAATCGTCCCCTCTTCTAGTCCTTGGTCCTCTCCGATAGTCCTGGTGGACAAGCCTGATGGGAGCATTAGATTTTGTGTAGATTACCGGAAATTAAACCGCGTAACCACTCCTGATGCCTACCCAATGCCCAGGCTAGACAACCTGATTGAAACCATAGGGGGTTGTCGGTTCATTTCATCATTGGACCTAGTAAAGGGTTACTGGCAATTAAGGATTGATCCCAGGGATCAGGAAAAGACCGCATTTTGCAGCCCTTTCGGTCTATATGAGTTTAGAGTCCTTAGTTTTGGTCTCAGGAATGCACCAGCCACATTCCAAAGGCTGATGGACCAGACCTTAGCAGGGCTCAGTGACTTTACTGTGGCCTACATTGACGATATAGGGATCTTCAGCAATACCTGGGAAGATCACCTGAAACACCTGGAGATAGTGCTGCAGAGGTTAAGTGCAGCAGGGCTAACAGTAAAGGCAAGCAAGTGTCAGCTGGGTAGCCCAGAAATAAAATACTTGGGTCACATAGTAGGGGGAGGAGTGATCAAACCCCTAGAGGCCAAGATAGAAGCCATTCGTGATTGGCCCAGACGCAACACCAAGAAAAAAGTCAAATCATTTCTTGGGTTGGTGGGCTACTACAGAAAGTTCATCCCGAGGTTTAGCGAGATGGCGACTCCGCTGACCGATCTGACGCGGAAGAAGACTGATGACCGCATCCCGTGGACCAGCGACTGTGAGGAGGCGTTCCGGAGGTTGAAGGAGGCGCTCATCCATTATCCAGTGCTGCGTGCTCCCGACTTCGACCGGGAGTTCATCATCTACACCGATGCGTCTAACAGCGGGGTAGGAGCAGTTCTTTGCCAGGAGGATGAAAATGGTGACCAGCATCCAGTGTCCTACCTGAGTAGGAAACTCCAGAAAGGTGAGAGACATTTGGCAACCGTGGAAAAGGAGTGCCTGGCCATAGTCTACGCGATTCAGAAGGCCAAACCTTACATCTGGGGAAGACCTTTTGTTCTGTGCACTGACCACTCACCACTGCAGTGGTTAAAGACAATGAAAACCCATAATAGTAAACTTATGAGGTGGGCTTTAAACCTGCAAGATTATGACTTTGAAGTGAAGGTGGTCAGAGGGTCAATGAACTGTGTCGCTGACGCCTTGTCAAGAAGACCCGACGAGTGAAGACGGCGAAGAAACCATGGACTATGTATATTTTGGTGACCAAAAGGTTAAATGTACCTGTTTATTGAACAGGCTTGGTTTGTATTAATAAAGGTGACTTGATGTATTGCAAATATTAATGTTTAAATGTATAGTTGATATGTTTGACCTAGAGTGAGTAAGTATGGGTTATGTGATTGTATGATATTGTATAACTGTTTTGTGTTTTGATCCTGGTTGTTTTTTTGGAGAAAAGCACTTTAGCTTTTCCCCTGCAAAACAACTTATAAAGAGGGGAGGTGTCACATACAGCACTGATGGTACCTGTCTGTCATGGGTTTGGAGGGAAAGTTCCATCCTATGGGGAGTGGAAGGCGGGACATCAGGGGGGAGGAGCTGTACTGTATATATATTTGGAGCTTGTGTGGAGAGGGAGGAGTTGGAGTCTGTGTGTCAGACTGAGTACAACTGTGTGTCAGTTAGTACATACCTGATAGGTTCAGGTTTCTATTTAGGTAGCCAGAACTGATAGGTTCAGGGTCTGTGCGTTACCTTAAAGGGTTCAGTGGGAACCAAGCTATTGTATGTGTGTGATTGGGGTTATGCCACGTTACATTACCCTATTTACCTGATTCTTTTATGTACCCTGTTTGTTATTTCAATAAACCTCGTTCTTTTGTTTAGTAAAATCCATTCCTGGTCTGTGTGACTCCTTATAGGGAATGGTTGGTGGCAGCATAATTACAGGGTGGTATACTCCAGTAGGTCTGGGGTTGCCACACCTGGGAACTGTAGTTCCATGAAAGGGCTACCACCACCAGTACAAACTAACATTTCAACAATTCTTCGCATGGGTTTGAGAAACAGAGGAAGCTAAACTGGAAATGTACGCAGATGTACATGCCACTATTCCACCAATTTATGTTAACATTACATTTGTAGGACAGATGTACCAAGAGGTTTCTGAAGTCCAAATTTTCTTTCTCCTCCAGCATTGACTTCCTACTCCCCCATAAGGTCTTTTCTCCGACTTTCATGAATCTGTCTCCCAAGCAAGGTAAGGGAACAACAGCAGATTATGTTTTTGGTTGTTGCACCTTGCAAAGGCAGCTGGCTCAGTTGGGCTCTTTTCTTATAGACATAGGGACGGCATACGGGCATCCTCATCGGCCATTATTTTCTTTCTTTCCATGATGGATGTACCATAATCACATTCTTCTCACAGTTCATGGGAAATTATAAGTGGGTTTACAGATAAACTAGGCAAATCTTCCTAAGGTCTCTTATTATTCAAAATTCTGGATTCCTACGGGAAAAACTTCACATGCGTGCTTTCCTCCATTTGAATTTTATGTTTGTCTAAAAAGGCATTGCCAGTATTTCCTCTATTTTCCCTTTGATAGTTACAATTCCTTATCATGACTTTTAAATGCAGCTACCATTTTAACTCACAGTAGGGGGGCACCCTGGTGACTTGGATATAATGAAGTTTCGGCATGACCTTACGGTCATTATGGAAAAACAACGCGTCAAGATAAAGTGATTAGTCCTTCTTTCATGCCTTTCCCCCCCTCCCCTTCTGACAAAATAAATTTGGTGGGAACAAAGTGCTGTGCAAAATGCAGTGAAAAAAAACTAAAAAGAAGTACTACTACCCAAAAAGGCCTTGTTTTGTGAAAGCAATTCACTCCCTGAAGATTTTTGTACACACAAGCCTTTATAGGACCAGTCCTACTAATTAAAGCAGTTCTTAATAGCACAGTGGCTGTCATCAGATTTCTAATTATATTGTTAGGAATGTTAGAACTTTGTTTCCCTCTGCTTTGAGCACAGCAAAAAAGAAAAAAAAGAATGGGGAGGAACTGAAAAATTGTAATCAGTTTTTTTTAAGGTGTTTTGTGTGTAGTCCAGATCAAACATTGTGAAGCTTCAGGGAAGGAATAGACAAAGTGTTGCCCTGGGACTGCACCTCCAGCCCCTACCCCCCCCCCCCCAGTTTTGCTCTTATACAAATGCGGGGTATTTCTGCCACAGGAAGCCACTGGGCACTCTGGTCCACTTTTTAAATAGCCTGCTTTAAAGAGGGTTCCTCTGCACTGTTTAATAGTTCTAATTTTGTTCCCACCACCACCACCACACTGTCTGTGTCACAGGAAAGCCTCCTAAGGATAAGATCCTAAGGCAGAAAATTGATCTGCCCTTACTCTGAGAAGTGGAAGAACAAGAGCATGCCTCGTCCCACCTCTTGCCACAAACAGAATTTCATACCTTACGTGACCCATGAACTAAGCAGATGCAGCCCTCATGCTTAGGTGGAGGGGTACCCATTGCTGCCTTTAATGAGCTGCTCATGTGTAACCCATGATGTGGCTGCCTCATGAGAGGATTGTACGTACAGAACCTGTTAACTGATGCCTGTATTTGGCTGTGGAGACACAGGTTGGGAGTTTGATTCTCCACTGTGCTTCCTGTGAGTAAAGTAAGCCTGTGTGGCCTTGGGCAAGCTGCCCCATCTCAGGGTGCCCCTCCAATAAAGTACTGTACAGTGGTGCCTTGACTTCTGAATGCCCTGACTTGTGAACAATTTGACTTACGAACAGCTCCAGCTGCAAAATTTTGCTTTGACTTGCGGCCGGAGCTTTGACTTACAAATGGAAAAAGGCAGGACATTCAAACCGTTGGTGGCAAAGAGGATGCTTCTTTGTAGCTCTTTCGCCCCAATGGTTAGAGCAGACAGTTAGGGAACTTTTTTTACTCCTGGGGCATTCCAATACGGATTAAGTTCGTAAGTCAATGCACCACTGTACTGGAAAGCCACTTCTGAGCATTCTCTATCTGAAAAATCTTGAAAAGAGTTGTCATAAGTCAGAATTGACTTGATGGGACATGAAGATCTCAAAGGGATAAACCACACAAAATCAAATCCATGGTTCACTGAGAGAGTACATATTTGGTGTACGGAGAGCCATAGGCCCAACTGTGGTGCAGTCTGTGAAAACATGTACTGGCCTAGGACAATGAGATTGTGTCCACTTACCCCCTTCCCCTGAAGCAGCTGGTCCCACCAACAGGCGTTGGAGGGGTGCCTCTTCCACCCTTCACATTCTGCCCCACTGTTGAGGTGGTGCAGACTTTGCTTTCTGCCCTAAACAAGATGGGTTTTTCCTCCCCCCCCCTTTTAATTCTTTTTGTTTCTGTTTTTGAGTGAACCGTTAATGTGTCTGGCCATCTTAAGAAAACCATGCTCATTTTTCTTTTACTAGGTGGGGATTGGTACTGAGGTTCAGGATGGCAAATTTCCTTGAAGCCATAGGTGACTCAGGGCTAGCGATGGGCACAACTCACCTTGTTGCACTTTGTGTAGTGGTCACCCTGTCATGCATATTCAGCAGTTCATTTGGATGAACCAATAGGAAGCTGTGGGGAGGCGGAGCCAGCTCTATAGAAGGAGGGCTGTAGCCGAGTGTGAGAGAGAGATAAGAGTTTTGAGAGCAGAGAGGGAAGAAAAGTTTGAAGAGAAAAGAATATAGTTTGGGTCTTGAGCCAGAAAGAGAGTTTAGGGAGTGAACAGTCAGTGTGTTATCTCTATTAGTTAAGTATAGAAGAGGTTAAAAGAAATACTGAAGCTTTATGTAACTTTAAGAATGTGCGTAAAAACTATTCCTGAAACAACTTGTAAACAATAAACCTGTTCTTATTTCAAAGTTAAGTACTGAATGGACCTCAGTCTTTCATAGGAAACATAGTTGGTAAAGAGATCAACTGGTGGCAGTGTGGTAAAGGACATGTTGGGAAATGTAGCATGAGTTCTGTGTTTGGTGAAACAAGAGGGGCCATGTGGTGAAATGTCTCAGTATGTTTTTATACTGCTTTTGTATTGTCTCTTTTATTGTTGCATACGGCCCAGAGTGGCCATTGGTCAGATGGGCAGTTTGGAAGCCCCATGAATAAATGAATGAATGAATGAATGAATGAATGAATGAATGAATGAATGAATGAATGAATGAATGAATGAATGAATGGATTAACTAGTTAATTAATTAATTAATAAGCAGATCTTGACACACAACTGGAGAGCAGTTAACACACCTGAATAGAAGTGAAACCGAATGAATTAGGAATTAGTTCAAAGAAAACCATTCCAGATCTAGTACGCAGGATTCAGAGGTTTCGAAGTGTGAAGTGAAAGGCTTTAGGGGAAATCTTTAAGGTGACTCTCAGGAAGTAGAGAAATGATAAGGGATACAGTTTTGGAAAGTGAAAGGGATGGTTAGAGCTTTAGCAGAAAGGGACTCTAACAATGCCTGCAGTTAGCAACAACATTGTAGGTGGAACTTAGAAGTTAGTCAAACTGGGATGCTGAGAAAAGAAGTGGAATAGCCCCCATGGCAAAGTAATATTTTCTTGTTTTCTGTTGTGATTTCTTTTTGCCAGCATTCATAACCCGTTCTTCATTTCGCCATGAAGCCTGTTGTTTTGTTTGCATAATCCTGCTCATTATTTTCCAGAAGCTTGTACAGTACTTTCTGCAACCTTTATTTCCTGGCATGCAGTCAAACACAATCTTTATTTTGTTTTATGTTTTTCTATATTTTAAAACAATCTTTTTAAAGACCTTTGGTCTGAATATTGCTTTTGGAGGAGCCCAGGCTAATTAAATCTTGTGCCTAGCAAAAATCAACCATGACTACCAATGAATTTTGAGAGCATGTGCTCTGAAAAATGGTAAACTCTGTGCTTCATTCCTTTTTCTGGAAGCGGGATAGTGATAGCTTTTCTACCTAAAATTGCAACCTCTCTTCTGGAGCTCAGTGGAGTTAAGTACAAGTCCTGACCTCAGGGGCTTCCCCTACCTTGAGGAAAGCATTGGATTCTGAAGGATCCACTGAAATAAGGGCTCAGTGAATAGTCCCATGACAGAACAATATGCCATTTGGTCTGACCATTGCTTCCAAATAGTATATTGACCTCAGGCGACACTCTTAACTCTTTCTGCTGTCAACTGAATACTTCCTCGCTCCTCTGCAGAGAAGTGGAGAAAGTGAAATTATTATTTTTGCCTGTGCTAGACAATGAGTGATGCACTGAATAATTTAGATTATATATTTTTTTAATTTCCCTTGTATGTAGTGCCACTTAAGAAACTTCCCAAAGCTATGGGCATAATAGCTATGGAATAATACGTAGATTGTACCCAAAATGGATTAGAAGAATTGGATCAAAAAACATGGTAACTAATGAACATGCATCATGCACTACATCCAAAAAGTGATGTGAATAGATTATATTTATCACGAAAAATTGGAGGCTATGGATTACTGCTAATACAGCAAGTAATAGAGGAGGAAAAAATAAACCTAATTTATCATATATACAAGTAGAGAAAAAATACAGTACTTAAGACAATGAAAATGGAGAATATTTTGGAAACAACAGAAACAAACACCCAATGTAAGAAACAGCAATTTGAAAATAAATTACACAGTTAAAAAAATAAACCACTACATGGACAACATCTGAGAAATATTGATGGAAAGCATGATAATAATTCAACATGGACATGACTAAAACTCGGGATCCTTAAGAAACAAACCGAAAGCTTGATTTTTGCTGCACAAGAACAAGCACTCCAAACCAATGTGATGAAAGCTAAGATTCAAGGAATTAGTGTTGATTGCAAATGTTGACTCTGCCAATAAAAAGATG
This sequence comes from Pogona vitticeps, assembly GCF_051106095.1. Lineage (NCBI taxonomy): Eukaryota > Metazoa > Chordata > Lepidosauria > Squamata > Agamidae > Pogona > Pogona vitticeps. The sequence goes on along the minus strand of NC_135783.1, from coordinate 214,354,127 downwards.
ATACTGTGTCACACCTCATCAGTGAATGCTGAAAGGCTGCACAAACTCATTACAAAATTAGACATGATAGGGAGGGAAAATCAGTGCACTGATGCATAACTTGCCAGCATCCAAAACCAATGAGAACATCAAACAAAGAAGGCGTCAGAAAACAACAAAGTCAAGATCTTGTGGGGTTTCCAGATCCAAACTGATAGATACCTTGAAAACATAGCACACCAGAGACAGTAATAATAGAACAAAGAAATGTTTGGATCATTGACATTGCAATTCCAGGAGATGCCAAAGTTGAAAATAAAGAAAAAATAACAGAATACAGAGACCTGGCAATTGAAATGTCTTCCTTATGGAGGAAACATGCTTGAGTGCTCCCCATAGTCATCGGGGCTTTGGGAACAATATCAATTCACACAGTACTATAAGCAGTTGCAGATCTCAGAAATGACATCATCAGTGCTACAAAATGGCAATATTAGGAACAGCATACATACTGTGCTGATATTTAACAGATACTTAGGTCTTTGTTTAAAACTTACATCTGCTATATAATATCGCTCACTGTTTTTATATTTTGGATTGAATAACGACAGTAGCAATAACAGTAGCAAAAAAACAATGACAATAATAATTTCATTTTCCCTGCCCCTCCTCAGAGAAATAAGGGAAGTGTTCAATTTGCCAATATCCCGAAGCAGCTTATTTTATTAAGTCACTTCGTGATAATGGAAATTGACATTGGAAGGAGCCTTGGCAACTTTGACAGCTGCAAGGCTCAATTTTAGTTTGTTCCCAGTGATTGCACATCCTGGGAATGGATTAAACCAGAGTTCATCAACCTTCACCAAAAATGTAGAAGCCCTTAACAGGGGCTCGAAAAGGTGCAGAACGAGGTACCATGCTAGCGCATTACTTTGCTGTAGTGATTATGTCATATAACAGCTGGAAAAAAGAGCGAACCCAATCCACCCGCACTACGCACCAAGCAGCAAGACAAATGCCCATGGGTTCTACAACTTTAAAGTCAGCTTAAATACGAAGTGTGCATTTTCTCCTTATCCAGAGTTGCTCACTCTGTGATTTGTGAGCCTGCCTCAAGACTTAGGAAAGTATAGCATTTCGCTGAAAACTGATATTCTGAGACCTGACACCTATATCTCAAAGGCAATGTGGACTGAGTGAGGCAAGGTTTTCAGTTACTTCATCAGCAGAGGGGCTTTCGTCACTTCAGTATCTGTTTGAACTTAGGTGTAAGCAAACTGTAGCTGAACGGCACACTGCACCATGAGGTTCTTCCACATATTGTTTCCATGGAAATAAAAGAATACACAGGGTGTATTCGAGGCTGGAGAAGACTTTTGGCCATGTGCCATTTGGTGGGCCCTCTCCTATATATGGATGAACCCTCTTGGTGAGAGCAATGGGCAACGCCAGGGAGTCAGGAGATGTCAAAGGAATCCCACATTTGGAGCACAGGTGGAGGCAGGGCAGGAGCTAAAATGCACTTCACAAGCCCAACTCTCTGCTATTGGTCAGAGCAACATTAATTAAAATGATTAAATGGTTTGCCAAAACAGGGATCAGCAGGGCCCCTGTAGTTGCCCTGGAGTACTTCTTGATAACATCAAGCCTGGCTACACAACAGCTTTCTTTGTGAGGTTCCCATTCCTTCATGAACCTCGAGACAGATTGTAGTATAGGATATTGAGCCAGAATAAAATTAATGTTGACTGAAGGGAAAATATAATACACAGGTGCTTTGTTAGAAGTACATAACAGAAAAGAAACTTTCATTTTATTGCCCACCACCAGAGAATGCCTAGTAAGTAGAAATCAAGTTTTTTTAAAACTATTTCCCTACTGCAGGTTTATTCTAAATTTAGTGTCATTAGAATAGGATTAGAGTTGTATTTTATTCTCAGCCCTGCAATTTTCTAAATTAGTTGAAAACAGGGCAGAAATCAGGCTATTTTGAGTCCCTTTTCTCTGCTAATGTGGACACCTGTTTTTAATTCCACTGAGCCATCTAGAAACTATATTGTCTTCCAGACTACTATGTTCTCCTTTGTATTAAATCGGCTCTATTTTTATAAAGTTTTCATTCCCCGCTTCTTAGGCTAAGTGGGGTCATGAGAGGCATGAAGGGGAAAATATAAACTGGAATTGAATGTGTAATTGGTGTAACTAAAACAAACAATCAAAAAGCAAACAAACCCACGAATAAACAGGCTGTTAATTTTGTTTTCCATTTTTTTTACTGTGGTATTTGTTTGATCCTTTAAAAACATTTATATACTTCTTGTTTTTAGCTTTGATTATTGTCTTTTAATGACGTAAGCTGCCATGGGTCCTTTGTAAGGAGAAAAGCAGGGTAAAATATTACCAATAAAATAAAGTAAAATAAATAGTGTCTAACCTAAACCTTATTTAATGCAACCATATTGCAGGGGCAATCTCTCTGCAAGGGCAGCATATATAGATAGGTGAGAGATGGTCCTAGTATGATGGATAGAGAGTGAGACTGGGATTTCAGAGATCTAGTTCAAAAAATCCCAACTGGGCTGCCGAAACTCACAGGAGGTTGGCAGTGGTAAAACCCTAACTATCTCACATGCCTTGGAAACCTTACTGGGGTTGCCATGCGCTGAAATTGACTTGACAACCCATAACACAAGTAAATACATAAAATAATTTAATGGCATCCACTGCGGCAATTCAATTTTGCCTTCAATCTGTTTCCTTCCAGTGTATATTTGACTGTTTTGAAAAATGCTACCATGTGCACACTGAACAATAAATCTACTTTTTGCCAGCAGAGTTTACTTTAATAACATATCTGTTAAAATGAAAATTTCACCATCTGTTCAGAGCTGTAATTATAACTGGAAACCTAACCAATAACAGTTATGAGCTTATTTTTCATTAGTCTCATACTAGGATTTAAGAACTTAATTGGCTTCATAGGCTTCCACAAAAGCTCCTGATAGAACATTGATATCAAGCACACCTTTCTTAATTTATTAATCTAAGAACACTGGTGTAAAAAGAGGAGGATAGGCCCATTCAAATGCAGCACATTTCCTTGCCTGGACCTTCAAAAAATGTCATTGATTTAGAAACCTACAACTTCTGTTCAGAAAGAATTTAGAACTTCTCCTGCAGTAGGGTCTTGGATGCAAGATATGGAACAAAGATGTTGGTTGGCACTTTAGGCAGTACAATAGGACCCCTCCCCCTTATCTGTGGGATCAGTATCCACTGATTCCTTTATCCACAGTAAAAATATTTAAAGAATACAAAAAACATATATTTATAACAATGAAGTTACCAGAACTGGCCACTAGACGAAGCCAGAGATCATGCTATGTGTAGCATTCCCTATTGTAATAGTGTTTGCTATAATCTGTGTGTTTCAGAATCCGCGGGGGGTGGGGGGGATACCAATTGGAACCAATCCTCCACAGATACGGGGGTCTTAGTATAGTGGTATGTTCATAGGGCAAACAGGATACTGCTCCACCTTTGGTTCAGGACACCCTGTGCTTGCTGTGTCTGCTGTCCTACACACCATAATGGGCATCAACAAACACCAGTCTTACGATAACTGAAAAATGCCAGCTCTGTGGAACGTGCAATGGTGTATACCGCCAGGAATAGGCCAACATAATATCCCACCAATTATTTTAAAAAGTGTGTGCTTGGTGGAGGGGCCAGAAATGGAAGGAGATCGGTAGGTTTCAGGGGAAGACGGCAGCTTAGTTGGAATGTTTTCTCCCCCACCAGATTGTGTCCCTGGCTTCTGTGCTAACATAAACAGTGGGTTTCACTTAAAACTAGCAGTGGCCTAAGCACTCCTGTCATCTGAGGCAAGAGGAGAAGCATGCAAATGGCAACTATGAAGAAACAGAGGAAAAATAAACACAAATACACACATACACACTTGGAACAGAATCCTGTACACATGTGCTCAAAGGTTACATTCCACTGAGTTCCATGGGACCTCCTTTCAGGAAAATGGTTGTAGGATGGCTGACATGATGGGTGGGTGAAATGTTATATACTGAAATAAATTTGCAAGATTGATTTGCAAATACCTGTATTGGAATGCCACCCTCTGAGGCTTCTCCCTGCTCTCTTTCTTTTATTGCTAACAGTGCTTTGGCTGTTGTCCAACCAGGTGGGCTAGCTCTGTGCAAGGCAGTGCTTTCAGCACACATTGGCTGGCATTGCCCTCCACAAAGCTGGCCTGCCTGCCTGCCTGGCAGCAACAGAGCAGAAATATTGTAAATAGTTCTTCAGGCAATGATGGCACACCCATAGGAGCACTGTGGGGGCAACATTCCCTTGGCCCCGGGGCATGCAGACACAGAACATGCACATATAGAAACAGAGATAAAACAGAAATAAATAACACACGCAGTACACTATATATCCACTCAGATGGGACGTCCCACATCAGGGCTTCTTCCTAGGAAAAAGGGGTCTAGGACCACAGTCCTGGAATGGGCTAAATGTATTAGTCCAACAGATTTCAAAAACTTGTTCAGGCATCATTTTAACAAAATATGTGTAAATATTTAAAACATGATGCCTCAATACTTCCCTAATATTGTTTAGATTTTAAGGGGAGGAAATGAAGGCGCTGAAAGCTATTATCATACTAGTGTGACAATGCCTGAAGAGCTGTGCACTATCTAGTGGAAGTCAGCTGAGATGTGTTAATTTGGTTTTAAATTTGATTAGCCTTATCTCCATGTTAGAAATTAGGAAAGTTAAGAAACAACACATTTCCAAAAAAGTGGAGTGGGGGAGAAAAATATAGCTTAAATCCTATTAGTTAACGCCTGCCAATGTGACTCATTTGGACTAAATCTCAGCAGTGAATTGCTATTAGTCAAGATGCCAGAGTAAACATTTGCTGTTGTGGGCCAAGTAACATGTCTCTCCACCCAACAGTGAATGCATATACAGTACTGACTTTGCAGTGACATATAAGATAACTGAGTTACACTAGCAGGAGAAACTAATAGATTTTGGCTTATATTAGCTCAGGGAGAACAGTCCATGAGCTGCCACTTGAGGTATCTGTCTTACTCTGCCTAATGATAGAGCCGAGGGTGCTGCTCTTCTTAGCCAGACTTGCAAGGTGCTTGTGATCCTAATTCTGCTCTTCCGTCTACTGCACTTTAACCTCTCCTGCTGTCATGAAGTGAGGTAACAGTGTGTGCTCATATTCAATTCTTTCCTTTCAAGAATGTCTGGTTTATGACACTAGTGGGGAGGGAGAGACTGGCATGGCAGCGAGGGGAGGGTGGCGGCTGGGGATTCCCCGGCTGCCCCTCTGACTCCTGATTGGTCAGCGTTTAGTAGGAATCCCTTGCTGCCCTCATATTGGCTGGTAGGGGAATTCTAATGATAGAACATGGACAGGCAGATTGATTTGCAAATACCTGTACAGTACAGGAATGCCACCCGCGGAGGCTTTTCCCTGCTCTATTTCTTTTATTGCTAGCACTGCTTTGGCTGTTCAGAGGAGAGTTCAGAGAAGGAGAGTTTCCACTCCGGTCCACCAGCCTAGCATAAAAGCAGGGAGGTAGCCATCTCCTTGTTCAGTTCACCGCTCGCCAGCAGTCACAGAAGGAAAACAGTTCAGCAGAAGATTCTCTTGGCCACAAGGAAAGGGGACGTACGGAGGAAAAAGCAGCTTTGCAGCTGCTGCAAAAGAACAAATTGCACCTAACTCAGCTGACACTTTCAGGAGGCCTGAGATGTGTGGCATGAAGTTGTCTTTATGAACATGCTACCCTCCTTCAGGGTCTAAGCTTGATGGAGTTCCTGTGTAGACTGAACAGTCTCTCTTTTGCTCTTTATCAACAAATGGTGACCCTATTAACTTTTAACCAAGTGGTGGTGGTGGGGGGAAGAACATGATTAAACAAAAGATCTTGAACCCACTGGTCAACCCATAAATCACCTGCAACAAGTGGCCTTCAAAAGAAGGTCTTTCAACATATCTGGAGAAGTCTGTTCCCAGGACCAGTTTCAGCACAGATCCAGTAAGTCAAGAAGAATGGGCTCAGGAACGCATTATGCCAGTTAGTTAGGTAAAGCACTGGCAGACACAAAGATATGGGAATATATCCATCATCATCTTGTGGGACTGGACCTAATCATGAGAATGGATCATAACTGCTGAGTCTGTAGAACAACGCTCTCTGGTCCCATAGATTGTTAGGCATCTACAATGCTGCTGATGTCCTGGAAACAAATGTGGAAGCACTAAGCAAATGGGGAAAGCTGAGAGGAGGAGGACTGTTGCGAGCACGCTGAAACCTCTATTATCTAAGGCCTCCAGGAGGTGCTCACTCTTTTTCTCAGTTGCTGCCACCAATACTTCAGTTCAGTATTAATTATTTAAGAAGACAGGTGTTGCTTTGAAACTAAAACTTGTTTATTTGATCAACAAAATAAAATAGGTAAATCACAAGTTGATAATCAATATCTCTCACTCACTGACACACAGACCCTTCTCTCACTGACTTTTTGGCTCACAGGCACACAGACTCACTGATCTCTCTCTACATCTTGAACTCCCTCACATACTCCATACACTCCCCTTTATATACAAGCCACTCCCCCTTTAGCACCACCTTCCGTTCACTCATTGGCTCCTTTTACACTGCTCAGCTGTGATGGACAGGTGAGGGCAGGGCTGAATGCTACAAGGACAACCTTCCCCTCCTCTTGCAGGAACAGCAGAGGACAAGAAGAGATTGGAGTTATCCCTTTTCTGCCCCTACAGTGAAGGGAGCTCTTCCTTTCAGCCTAACCCCAGCACAGAAGGCAAATATTCCCATTTGTTTCCCACCCAAGATCTCAACTGAATATAAAGGTGCTGTCATCATAATCAGTGTTCATCTTTTTGTCCTGGGTCATTTCCCCCCACAGTCCTCCACCACAAAATACAGCTTATTTCACAGAGAATGTGTGTGTGTGTGGGGGAACATTACTCCTCTCCCTCCCTCTACACCCTTCTGGAGCTCTGGCTGCAGCAACAGTGATGGCAAGGAGGCATAGAGGCTCACATCCTGCTCTCTCTTCTGCTACTCCAGCCTCATGACCCTCCCTCCTTCCTCCAGCAGGGGCTCTGGGAAATCCCAGTATCTTCTAGTCATTGATGGGATTTCATACCTGCCCTCAACCTCTCCTTTCTCCTCTCTTTCGCCCCTCCCTCCTGCCCATCTTCCTTGCCCATAGCAGTGTTTCGAGTGCCAGGGTAAAGAAAGACCCACTGAATCCCTCGTTTGGGGACAGACTTGTGGTGCACTTGTACCTTTTACCCACACTGCTGTTCAAGTCAGAGGTCAGGTGGGAGAACAGTGGGCTGTTCCTCCCTCCCACCACTTACCTTCGGCATTGAAGATAAATCTTTATCACCTCTGACCCCAGCTTAGACTGGTCAATTGACCACAGATGTAAAAGGTATGAGATGGATCTAGAAGGTTGTGCTTCTAATCTTGCTATGGAGATCATTGCTGCAGAAAATGCATCTGCAGCCAGTAGGGCAAAATTGATGGAGGGAAGAAAGGCACTGGATGGCTTTATGAGAAAACAGGTAGAGGAATTAGCACAGCTTCACACTTAACTAGAGAAAGAACCCTAAATATAATTGAGTAGAGTGAGGAGAAAGATAGTAACTCATTGTTCTAGTGGGTTAAAGATATTCTAGAAGAGATTAATAAAGCTCTTTATGAATCTTGTGAGTTGCTAAACACACTAACTGAGTTAGGCAAGCTACCCAACAACGTTAATGAACAAGGTGATCTAGGCATTGTAACCTCCCAATATGTCTCTTTTTGTGAGAAAAAATCATTTAAGAAGAAAACTGAAAGTACACTCCCAAAGGAAATTACTCACAAGTCTACAAAAAACAAACAAAAATATACTGGGGCAAAAATAAGAATGAATTAATAAAGACAAAAAAGAGTGAAAATATCAAGAATTCAAATAGGCCTTTAAAATGGCATATAAGATGAATTACTATAGCCTATTTAAACTCCTGGAAGAGAGAAATTGAAAAAAAGTAAAAAGATATCCAGACCTAAAAGAAAAAAGGAAAAGCCAAGAAATAACAAGGCTTCCATAGACATATATTGAATTATCACCTCTTCCCCCATCGGAGATATTAAAAACATGGTGGGGCAAAATCCATGGGATGAGGCCTTAAATAGTAACAGCAAGAAGTGTGACGAATCACTTCCACAACAAACACAGCTGAAGCCCAATGTCAGACTTCTTATACCATAGTGTTTTGCAGCTATCCAAAACAAAGAGGAATGCTCTCATACAATTAACATAAGTTGCATTTAATTAAAACACTAAAGCCTGTAGTGAGAGTACCTGTCCTGCCTCCCTACCACCGTGGTTGGCTGTAGGATGAGGTGGGGAAGAGCCGGATGGCCTCCTTCTGCAATTGGTGCAATGAAAGCAATAGAGCCAGGCACCATGTGGTGGCCGGTGAGTGGACCAGCCAGTTCTGGGATAGAGGGGAATGGGCCTCTGTTGCACCTGAGGTGCTGCTATTTGTATTTATATCCCTGGGATATGAATACAAATAGCCCATGTCTAGTAATTACCTTTCTTTAAAAAAATGATGTTATTAGCCTCCAAGAAACCTGGATTTGCTCTGAGCAACCTGACATCAGCCTTGAGGGTTATAACGATTGGCTGAAACCTGCCTGTAAGTTGGCAAAATATGGCCAGCCAAGTGGAGGCCTGATCATTTATATATCAACTAAATATAACATCAAATACATTGAGGTCAGTGTAGCTAGCCCCAACTTTCAATGTGTTAAGATAGCTAACTTAGTCACCCATATTAATATCTGATAAATATCTATTTTCCACCAAAGAGCTCTAAATGTAATCTTGGTGGCACTTGTGGAGAATTGGACAAATTTATTGAACAACTTGAACTGATAAATCATGGAGCATCCATAATTTTAATGGGAGACTTAAATGCATGTATTGGCCCAAATGAGTATACCATCATGAATAATCTTAACATGTATAATTTGCAATCTTTGTCTTCAGCTTTGAATAAGGAAATGGAATTAAAGGATATTATGATTAATGATGACGGTAAACCCTTTTACAGCATAATTATGAAATATAATTTCTCTATCCTTAATGGCAACCATTATAACGATAGTTTTCTTTACTGGTTGGGGAGGAAGTGTCATTGATTATATAGTGGTTTCCTCTGACTTGATATCTTACATAAGTAGTTTTGAAGTAATTTGTTATTCAGAGAGTGACCATTTTCCAATTTATTCATTACTTTTGGTGACATCTACCACAGGTGTGTCTACCACAAGAAGAAAATACTAAGAATATCCTGAACTTTAACACTCCTAAAAGAATTAGATGGTAAGTTCAAGGACAATACCAATTGCTGAGAATACTTTATGATGAGAAATGTCTTCAGCTAAGCAGCATATTTATTCATAAATCAGAACATAAAGATCAAGGTACACAGTTCTCTGAAATGCTACAGGTTATAGAGCCTCTGTCTTCCAAGAAAAGAACATATTTACAGAAGTCCCTAAAAAACCCTAAGTTATTATTCATTAGTTCACAATGGAATGAATTTCTGATGGCAGCTTAATATAAAGACTCTCAGAGATTTTGTAAACATATTAACAAATAAACATATTAACAAATCAAGTTCCAATGGCTGTTCACTGAATGAATAAAAAATAAATCTGTTCAAGTGTATAAAAGGCCCATTTTAGGGACTTATTAAAGCAATTGTCACCTAAAAATAATATGTTGAAAGCTTTTGTAGAGAATAACAGACCTATTGGGAAAGTATGGGATCCTGTGTCCCCCAGTGAAATCTGTGAAATAATTGTTACTCTAAAGAATGAGAAGGCGCCTGGTGAGTATGGAATTGTGGATGAAGTCTACAAAGCACCACCAAATTGGTCAGCTCCTATCCTTTCATCTTCACAGAAATTAATGATAGTGGTTATTTCTCCCTACAATGGAATATCGAAGATGTATACAGATGTATCAAATGTGTGTTGGAAATGTGAAGCATATGTGGGAAGCTATTATCATATGTGGTGGCCATGTAGAGTAGCAAAACAGTATTGGAAAAGAGTACATGCTGTGTTGCAACAAATATTGCTTTGTAAGGTGCCATTAACTCCAGAACTGTTTTTATTGAGTATGATACCTGATACTATAGATAAGGCAAAGGAATATATAGTTATATACATAGTTACTGCAGCCAGAATTCTCTATGCCAAAAATTGGAAACATCCGACGGTACCGAAACAAGAAGCTCTTCTAGAGAAGATACGGGAAATAGGAGAAATGGACATTTTATCAGAAGTAATGAAGGACTGTCCTTTACAAAAGGCAACTGAAAGATGGGACTTATTCCATAAATGGATAGAGTCAATAGACAACATATGAAGAGTATACATTGAAATTAGAACTTAAATCTGGAAGGCAGAAAATAGTAAAAAGAGTAATTTGAAATTTTGATATGGCAATATGTATAGAATAGATGTTAGTATGATATTGTTTCTCCTCTTCCCTCTGAAACTCAATTCCCTTTTTCCTTTTTGTCACCCCTTGTTAAAAATATTTTTTTAAAAAAAGAATATCAGTATAGTGGTCCCTATATATAAAAAGGTGGCCCAAGTAAACCAGCCAGTTTTTGCCCTATCCGTTTGCTGGATGTCTCATCAAAAATACATACTAAATATCTGTCCAAAAAATTTAAATTTTTGGCATAAATCTAGTGAGATGATTGCAGAAGAACAGGCAGGCTTTTGATGTAATTGTTCAACAGTGGATCAATGCTTTGTTCTATCTCACTTGGTATACAAGTACTGTATGTAAAACTAAAACACATACGTCTATATGTGGCATTTATTGATTTCTCAGCAGCTTCTGACTCTATTAGTCCAGATCACCCCTGGGATAAATTAAGTAAAACCTCTATAGATAAAAGCCTGCTGATGTCGATGTGAGGGCTCTACTCTGACACTAAGATTCAAGTCAGGATGGATTGTTGGGGTCTGTTATCATGTTTGATACCAACTACACGAGGTGTTCGTCAAGGATGTTTGTTAGCTCCAGTACTGTTCAACATTTATGTCAACTCATTAAACACTGAATTGAGCAACAGGGACAACTCTTTGCCACTTCAGTTGGGATCCAGAAGAATAACAGTAATGTATGCTGACGACACTATCTTACTGTCACAAACACAAGGGTTAAGGAGATGGCTGAAAGCTTTTAATCAAAGAGCAGCATATGAAAAACTGAAGATCAATTATGAAAAAACTAAAATACTAGTATTGGCCAGAAGGCCTAAAAACCATATATGGCAGCTTAATGGCCATCCTATAGAACACATGAAGTCCTTTAAATATTGAGGACTTAGCTTCTCAGCTGGTTCTTGGAAAAACTACCTAGAGATTACCAATAAAGTTGCCATCAACAATTCTGTTCTAAGGTTTTATTGGAGCAGAGGTGGCAGACAGGTCCCACCTGCCCATTAACATTTACCAGGCCAAAGTTATTTCACAGATATGCTATGGTGCTGAAATACAGGGCTCCACCCAGAACATGTATCTAGAAATGCCTTAGAATAAATATCTGCAAACTATCTTAGGTCCCCCCCCCCGAAGGAACTGAGACCTTCTCGATTCTCCGGCTGGAAGCAGGCCTTCACTTAATGAAGGCTATACTATGCATGCACAGTATCAAATACTGGTTGAAATGGAAAAGGGGGATTGGATTGTGGTACTGTCTGCTTGTAAGAGATGCTGAATTTTAACAATAGGACAGTTTTATTTTGGAATTGGGACATTTTAGAAGTTATGTATAAACTCTCTCAGAATCTTTTGAGTGCTTTAAGTTTTGAAATGGCAGCACATTACCTGAAGTGCCATATTTTAAAATACGTTTTTAGAGTTGATTGTACTTCTGCCTATTTGTTAAAATGTGCTCCCTGGTATGCCAAGTTACCCATTCAAATACCTCACCCATAGTATTTAACTAGTATAACAAATTTTAAATGAGAAATGCTTTTACAGTTTTATGTTGCCAGTCTATAAGTTCTGCAGTGGTTGAGGAATGTTATCAACTGATTCCCTTGGGGGAGAGAGTCTGTCCATGTGGAACTAATGCAGTTGAAAACCTAACCCATTATTCACTTGCCTGCCCAATTTCTAAGGGGTTAAGAGTAATTCTGTTCAAAGTGTTAGGTCTCACATTTAATGGATCTGATGCATATCTAATAAATTTTCTACTAGGAGATAATGCACTGTGTATTTCTGAAAAGGCAGCCTGCTTTGCTTTTAGAGCAATGGTTTTCTGAAGAGGAAAGGGGCATGGTGGCGCTGCAGGTTAAACTACAAAGCCTCTGGGCTGCAAGGTCGAAAGACCAGCCGTTCACATCCATGCAACGGAGTGAGTGCCTGTCACTTGTCCCACCTCCAGCCAACCTAGCAGTTCGAAAGCATGTAAATGCAAGTAGATAAATAGGTACCACCATGGTGGGAAGATAATGGTGTTCCGTGTCTAGTCGCGCTGGCCACATGACCATGGAAAGTGTCTACGGACAAACACTGGCTCTATGGCTTGGAAACAGGGATAAGCACCGCACACAACTGGACAATTGTCAAGGGGAACCTTTACTTTTACCTTTTTTGAATAGGAAGTTTTGTAATGATCAGGTTTTATTTGTTGATTGAATTGTGTCCATCAGGATGTTGATTTAATGCATTTGATTATTTTATATTACTCAAATGTCTTTTGTAATGGTTATGGCTAAACAAAAATTTGTGTATCTGATCACTTACACAAATTTGGTTGTGCTGATGGCAGTGCCAAGGTGCCAAGCTTTCTCATGGCTTGGTTCAGATCACAAAGTTGGTGCATCATAAAGTTCACCTCAAATATGACAAAAGCTTTACGACCCCCAAGAGGTCTTCCCTGGCTAGGATACTAAACGGAAGAAATCAACTCCACCTCCCTTGAGTATCCAACATTCTCCCTCCCTCCACTGCTCCTGAAGAGCACTTCTCCCTTCACATCTTCTGGAGAGATGTCTCTTTCCCTTCCACCACCAGCTCTCTAGCTTCAGGACAAAGATTTGGAGGCTTTGATTCAACCCAAATGAATCGGGGGGGGGGAGTCACTCATCACTAGATGGCAAAAAAGCAAAAAAAAAAAAAAAGGATTGTATGATGGTTGTGTCACACAGAGAATATCGTCTCCAACGCAGCTCCTTGCAAAAATTGTGGCACATATACTGTATATACTTAGAGTAACTAGGTTACTCTGGGCCCAAAAAATGGAAAAATGAAGAGACCCCAACGATGGAGGAGCTTTTAAAGAAGATGTTGGATATTGCAGAACTAGACACACTCTCAGAGGCACTATGGGATCAACCAAGAAACTATATAAAGCAAAGCTGGAAGTGGATATATAATTGAGCGCAGAGAAAGACAGGAACTTAGGGTGAACTTAGTATTTTGTGAACTCAGTGCTCACCAGAACCCTCTTGAAGATACTCAAAGTCCAGACGATGATGGAATCTCTGTGCCAAACGGGGGATGGGAGATGTTTAGTTTGGTAGTTTTTCTTTGTTTTATATTTTGTATTATTGATTGTATATTTAGAGTATTAATGTGAATAAAAAAATAAGACTTCTCATTAATAAGAATTTTCTCACCAGAGTTTTGTAGTAAAATATTATCTGCCTTTACGACTCTGACTGGTGGCAGATCAGAATTTTCTGTTGTGCTAGTTGCCATGGAGACAGCATCATTGTTACAGCCTCCTTCAATGGCTTCCACTGGTTTTATACAGTAAACCATTTTGGTCTGACTATCATCTTTTCCATTTTTATTTTTATTGTTTTTCATACAATTTGATTGAACATGCCCAAACTCATCACAGTTATAACACTGTCTGTAAGTCCTTTGATCACAATGAGATCTGTCAAACTTTTCCTCAGGGTTCACTAGCTTTGGTGGACTAGGCCCTGGCAACTTAGGTGAGGTACTAAGCTGGCTATCTTTCCCTGACATTTTACTGTTGTAATTTTTATTGAAGGGTATCTTACTGTTGTCCCAGTTTTGCCTGTAAAATTTTACCTCAGAAGACTTAGGATCTCTAGTCTCACTAATGGAATCAGCATATTCAGATGCCTGTAATACATTTTTAGGATTTTGTCTTTGACCAAATAACGCAATTCCCCTGGCAAAATGGAATGAATTTTTTCTCAACCAACCACATTTTTCATTTGGTCTAGAGGTGACATTTTCTCATTCCATCAGTTTGTCCAAACATTGAATCAATTTAGCCCCCACTTGGGCATAAGATTGTTCAGGCGTTTTGGTAAGGGAATGAAATTTTCTTCTAAGGTGTTCTGTATTTCTGCCAAATCTAGAATATACTATTTTTCTATATGCCTCAAAATTTCTAGCTTGCTCCAGAGGCATCTGAGAATACAGCTCAGCTAAATCTCCACTTATTTGTGATCTCAAAACTATAATCCTTTCATTATCCTTAATCTCAGGGTCCCAGCCCGCTGTCTCAAATGAAATCAGAAAAGATTCAGGGCAATCTCCTTTCCTATATTGGGGAAATTTCTTTAGATCGATTTTTGAGAGATTTCCCTCACTAGAGTTGTTATTATTATTGTCATTTTGAGCAGCTAATTCTAATTGTTTCATCTGTATTTGAAATTCCATTTCTCTTTATCTTAATTCTATTTGTCTGGCCTCAGCCCTCTCCTTTTCTCTGGCCCTTTCTTTCTCCATTTCAAAATCTTTTTCCTTTTGTCTGGCCTCAGCTTTCTCTCTCTCCTTAATCTCTAATTCCTTGAGCTGTAGTTCCTAAGCTTTCTCTTCAACCCTGGCTTCAATGTTTAGTTCTTTAGATTTCTCTCTGATTCTTTAAGCCTGAATTCCTGTTCCAACTTCCATTTTTCAAAATTTGGGGAGCTTAGGACACATTTTTCTGAGGTACCCTCATCAGTCTCCTCCTGTTCCACTCGACCTAGAGGGTCTCCATTTCCCTCCACTTCCTGAGGTAAATGTTCTGCTTCCTTAATCCCTTTTTGGCTACGTTTGGGTGGCATGTCTAAGTCTGAGTGAATTATTCTTTAACGTCTGTATTGCTTTTTAAAAGGATCTGTCTTTCTCCTGGTAATTCCAGTAACTATGTTGTTGTGCTTCACTCAGCAGCTCTCTTCTGGCTGTTCTCCAGCTAATAACCTTTTCGTTACTGTCTCTCTATGACTGAGCTATTCTTGCTCTCAGATACCAAAATAATTTTATTTTTCAATCCTCTGCTTTGATTTTCCTATCACCTCAGATTTGCTCTGATTCTGGCTTCCCACTTTTATTCAACACTGCTCCCTTATCTCTCAGAGCCTTGGATTTCAAGCTAGCCACTGGGTCACTCAAATCCTGAGGTAAACAAAAAATTTTTTTTTCCTTTAGAGTTGGTTCCCTATCTTTAGTTCCCCCCAGATCTGCGTTCAGAAGCCTCACCATTAAGCTTCCCCCCAAAAGCTCTAGGAGGTCACCCACTTCTTTACCACAGACCTCTGACTAAAAGGTACCCATGACTCCATAAAATTCACTTTTAAACATTGAGTTCACTGGATTATTTCGTATCCCGCCGCTGGAAACAAATTGTGATGTTTACCCCATGGCCCCTGCTTGTTTCACCAAACACAGAGCTCACACAAGTATCCCAACACATCCTTTAACACACTCCCACCAGTTGGTCTCTTTATCAACCTATATTTCCTATGAAAGACTGAGGTCCCTTCAGTACTGAACTTTTAAACAGAATCAGGTTTATTGATTACAAGTTGCTTTAGGGCTAGTTCTTATGCACATTATTAAAGTTACACAAAGCTTCAGTATTTAACCTCTTCTATCTTAATACAGGTCACACTCTGGCCAATCACTCCTTAAACACTCTCTCTGCCTCCAACCCCAAACTCTCTCTTCTCTGTCTCTCACTGAACTGACTTTTTTTCTTTGACTCACCCCTCCCTTCTAGTTTCTCTGGCTCCGCCTCCCAACAGCTAAAGCAGGGTGATCACTACAATGACCAATATAAAAAAGGCTGAGAATCAAACCCAAATATTTCTGTGTTCATGAAATTGGTACTCCCAACTCCTTCTGTACCCTGATCTGGAGAGGCACTCTTCCAAAGAAAAATGTGCTTGAATATTTACAAGAACAGTCTCAGGATAGAGTCCCTGAAGATTATTCAGTTTATCCCACAAATGTAGCAGTTTCCTCTTGGGAAAGTCTCCTGCTTTCCCGCTTGTGTTAAATCAAGGTGTTTGCTATGGAGGACAGTAGAAATTATTTGGACCTCTGAGGCAGAAAATCCTACCCATACCCAACTGTCTGAGAGCCAAGATTTTACATAAAATAATGTGTAGTCCTTGACTGAGACTTCAAATTGGCTGCCTTACTCAGCCTAACGGGCAAGGCTGCCCCAGACCTGTGAAAGGAGAAGAAAAGACAATTAACATTAGTTCCACAGCAAAGGATGGAAGGAAACCAGAGAGAAAAAGCCACCTCAGGGACTGACACTTCCTTGTCCAAGAGGGTCTGACAGTTAACTGTCTCTCAGTTTCCAGAGAAACAGAACCTCATTGGATTGTCACCTCACTCTGACATCAGAGAATCCAGTTTCTCTTTGGCCATGGCTGTTTAGATGCCAACTGTAGTCACACATCAACCTCTGTAATTAGGCAACCTTTGAGGTGACTCTTCATTAGATTTTTGTTCTCCTGGGGTACCTGAAGAGCTCTATTGTGACCTAGGGCTATGCTGGCAGTGGGGGCTGCAGTCCAGAAAAGTAACTGTGACGATCGCCCCACATCATTCATGCCATTCATAGTCATGAACTGATTTGCATGAGCCTATGAGAGGACTGGAAAGGCAGAGTCAGCAGCTATATGAGGTTTGGCAGGAGAAGGAGGAGTCAGATAAGGGCTGGTTAGTCAGAGAGAGAGGGAACAGATAAGGCTGGTAAAGAAAATAGGTATAGAAGGTGGTAATTATATTGCAAGGGAAAAGAAGTATGTACTGAGAGAACTGTTAATGATTTGCTTGTGTATAATGTGTATCTGAAGGACTTTGGTTATTATTCAATCTGCTTCATTTCAATAAATAAGCTATTTGTGTTCACAAGACAAGTGTCCTGACAAACATCATATATATTGTGGATGAAGTAATCCACTGGTGGCAGCAAGAGGAAAATGCGACATGAGCCTTTCTGACAGAAGGACAGGCAGGGGCCACAAGGTCAGACGCCACAGTATAGCAAGCTCTGCTTGACATGTTATCATACATCATACATCAGAAAGACTGTGATGGCACCTGATAATCATGGTCCCTTTTCCAATTGGGGGAAACCTTTAGGGTCACCCTCAAGGTGTCTCCAACTTAGGGCAACCGTTGTGAATAAATGACCTTCGACCTGTTGATTATTCACTGCCTTCCTCAGCTCTTGCAGAGTAAGGGGCATGGCTTCCTTTCTTGAGCCACTCCGTGGTATCCATGAAGCTTTCATCCAGCCCTTTTGGAAAGGGATACGGCCCATCCTTAAAGAATAAGGTAAAAGGAGGTCATTAGAGTGAAACAGAAAAATAAAGGTGGAAGCCCATGGAAGAAACATCAAATGTTTCATAACAAGAACATCAGGAATAAGAAACAATCACATAACAAGCAGCAATAATAGAATAAAAAGACAATATGTTGGCAGAGAAACAGGACTTCTCTGGATTGTGACCTCATTCTGACATCAGAGAAGTTTGACCTGGGCTGTATCCATGGCAACCGTAGTGGCCAATTAGCCTCTTCAGTTACAAGGAACCATCAGTTACAATCTTCAACAAAATGAATCTTTCATTTTATAATAATATTTAGAACATAAGAACCTAAGAAGAGCCCTCCTGGATCAGGCCAAGGGCCCATCTAGTCCAGCTTCCTGTGTCTCACAGTGGCCCCACCAGATGCCTGTGGGAGCACATGAGACAACGAAATACCTGTCTCCTGATATCCCTCCCCTGCATCTGGCATTTGGAGGTACTTTACTTTTAAGCCTGGAGATTATACATCCCCATCATGGCTTATAACCTGCGATGGACTTTTCCTCCAGGAATCTGTCCAGTCCCCTTTTAAAAACATCTAGGCCAAATGCCATCGCCACATCCTGTGGAAAGGAGTTCCACAGACTAACAACACACTGGGTAAAGAAATATTTTCTTTGTCTTTTCTCACTCTCCCAACACTCCATTGGAGTAGATATTCCCCTGGTTCTAGTTTTGCATGAAAGAGTTTCCATCTATCCACTTATCGATCCCCTGCATAATTTGATATGTCTCAATCATGTCCCCCCTCAGGCACCTTTTCTCCAGACTAAAGAGCCCCAAATGCTGTAGCCTTTCCTCATGAGGGAGGTGCCCCCAGCTCTCATCCTTTTAATCTCTTCTGCACCTTTTCCAGTTCCACTATGTTTTTTTTTTAGGTGTGGCCCAGAAATGTACACAATACTCCATGTGCAGCCTTACTTGTGTGCCATCAAGTCAATTGTGACTTACGGTGACTTTTTTTCCAGGTAGGAAATACACGGAAATGGTTTTCCACTCCCTTCTGTGGACCTCCTGGGACTGTGCAGCTTGCCAATGGCTACACAGGCTGGATCTTCTCCCTGGATGCACAGTGGAGAATTGAACTCCCAAACCTGTGGGTACACAGCTAGATACCTACACCAGTGAGCCAGTCAGCCTTCATAACAACACTCAAATAAAAATTTTGTGTGATCCAAAAGTTATGCTTCCAGCCTAAAAGCAAAGAAACAAAACCCACAAACTGGTGATCACCCATTACCCTCAGGGTGAGGCTCTTCTCTGAAAAAAAAAGTACAAATGTAATATTGCTTGTATTTATAAGCAGCCAGTAGCCTGACATCCTTGTTGGGAGATTTCTCTTTACCCCATCTGAAAATAACAAGTCCTCTATTTTTTAAAAAAAACAAAAACATCTGCAGTCACAAAGTGCATTTTCTATATCTATAGTTTAATTGGCATTCAGGAATTAGTAATTTCAGGAGCCTGTGTAAAGACAATTGGTAGCTGGTTATTTTTAGAAAGGCACCTACCATTCACAAAGTGACCACAGAAGAGAAAAACCCAGAAGCTAACTCTTTTATCCATCATTTCTCACCCAAACCATTTGTTAGGGTTGTTTTTCTACAAGTGTGAATGATTGTGAGCAGAAGAAGGTATCCTGCTGCCACTGGTGTTGTCAACATTTGCTATGTAAAACTTGGCATCCGTGCATGGTATTGTGCAATAACATTGGGCCATTTCCTGGATTTTTGACTAGTGGGTACAGCACCACAATATGCCACTTTGGCATCTGCCCAGGTCATGAATATTAATGTCCTATCTGCATGAACCAATGAGAGAGGTGGAGTCATGAGATATAAGAGTCTATGCAGGGTGAGGGGAGAGTTAGATAGGAGATTGGAGGTTTGGGAGTTTGGAGTAGAGAGAGAAGGTTGGCAGTTGAGAGTGTATGAAGAAGGATGTTTTGTTAAGAGTTAATGACATAGATTATACCTTCATCACCTGTAATAATAAGTAATTTCTATTTGGCTCTTTTTAAAATAACACATTGCCTGGACCTCTGTGATTAATAATAAACAATGTTGATCTAATCAACTGGTGGCAGCGACACGACAAGTAGCTTGTGCCCTTTGATTGGGGAAACAACCAAGGGACAGGCGGGAACGTGACAGCCACATTCATAAACGAGAGCGGGTTTTTTTGGAGAATTTAATTTCCTGACTTTTTAAAACAGGACTTTAAATATACAGTACATATGCTACACACAAATTCGGTCAGAAATTTCCTTCGTATCGAATTACTCAGCAATAGAGGATTCCTGAAGATGAGCATATGATCTGTACTATGGTTACTGGGAGAAGAGTGAGAACAGCTTGGATGTGACTGTAGTCCCTCTGTGCCAAAATATTTTGAAAGGCTGTTTTGGCTTAATGAAGTGATAATGCAAAGTTGTGAGTAGGAATAACATATATAGCGGAAAAGCATACACACTCTTTAACCTATTGGTTAAATTAATGTTGACATGCCCGCTCTGTCAAATGCAGACCTGAAAGATATGTTCCAAATTCCAATCCTTTTCTTTGAGTTGTGCAAGCTGAAGGGAAAAACCTATATTGGAACAAAAGCTCTATGGACATGTTGTATGCATGTCCCTTTTCTTTGGGATTTTTTTTTTAAAGATAAGAGGTTGGAGTTGGCAAAGAATGTCACTGGAAACCAAAGTCAAAATCATCCATAGTATGTGAAAGAAAGATAGTGAAGAAAGACAGGGACAAGTCATTTGAAATGTAGTGTTGGTACGGATACTAAAGACAGCCAGAAAAGCAGAAAAGTGGGTGCTCAATCAAGTCAAGCCTGAACTGTCTCTTGAGCAAAAATGAGTAACCTGAATCCATCTTACCATGCACATATAATGGAAACAAAAAAGTGGCCAGAATAAACTATATTGCTGTGAAAAGTGAGGTGGACCAGTAGACAAAGAGGAAGATCTAAGAAGAGATGAGTTAACTCAAAAAAGTGAGCCACAGCTGCTAGTTTGCAAGATCTGAGCAGAGCTTAACAGAAGAGAAAATATTGCTAGGAGATCGAGGGAGGGCAGCAGGAAGACAGAACAATCAAATGTTAGATGATGTTGGTTTGCAAGATCTTCATGACCGGACATTTTGGAAGTCAATAACTTATATGGAGCGAGAAAGGGGAGGAGAAGAGGAAGTTAACTTCCTTTTGTCTCCCTAAGATTCAGCCTAATATTCTCTCCTTCTGCTGCAGCTGTCCTTGGCTGCTGCTTCCTTACTCATGAGTAAACCAGGTAAAACTTGCTTTGAGATCATCTCTAGCCACAAAGCAAATAATAATACTGTAATAGTAATTTCATAGCTTGAATGAATGAGCTTCTGAATATTATCTCAATTTTTAAAATATATTTAAAAAAACATTTTCTCAAGAAGGAGTTAATTTTTGTTTCTTTCACAGTCAGTGAATTGGATTCTGAGTGCCAGGGGCAAAGGTTCAGTCTGTTTAGAACAGGGGTGTCCAACCTTTCACCTTCCCTGGCCCACATTAGAAGATGAAAATTTGGTTTGGGTCGCACATAACATAAAGTAACAGTAACGATACCTGATCATCCAAAAAAAAACCAGGGCGAGAGGTTCAAAAGTTTGTAAGACAGCTCTTCGTAACCTTTTTCACATGTTTTTTTCTGTTCTGAAACTGTCCTGATGACTCACACCAAAGTAATGCTTTTGCCTTGGTTTGCCTTCACAATACAGAGGCTGGAAAGCTAGCAGCACGGCGCGACCTCCCCAGACACAGCCCGGGAAATTCAAATGCCCTCCCCCACCGGGCTCCTGCCTCCTGCTGCTGTGTCTCTCCGTGCTGCTGGCTTCCCAAGTAGAAACTCTAAAATTTCTACTTACACTCAACCTTTCGCCAGCCAAATCCAGCCCCACTGAAGGCGGCAACCACGGTTGCGTTGGTCTCCCCTCTGGACTCCAACCTGCAGCGGGCTGCCTTTCTCCCTGCTCGGCCGGAAAACCCAAAGCCTGGCAACTGGACGGACGAACCGCTGGGCTGACTTGCTCCCTCACCCCGGGCAGCAATGGCATCGAGCGGCTCGGCTACCCGCTTTCCCCCCCAGGCGCTGAGTTGGCTGTTGAGCTGTGGGGTGGATTTGGCGCTAAGGCTCCAGAGTTTGAGGCTGGCTTTTTTCCACCCGACACACACACACTCTGTGGAGGGGCAGGCAGCTCCTCCCTCTCCGCCTTCCCCTCACTGCATCTTTCCAGATCTTTTTTGCTTCCTTGCTCACCCACTCACACGCTTTCCTCTTCGCCAGGAGAGAGGCCGGGTAGCAGAATTGGAACGCTAGCACAGCATTGTGGGAGGTGCGAGACCTTCACTGGGCTGCATTAGGAGCCGACCTGCGGGCTGCGGGCTAGACAAGCCTGGTTTAGAAGGTTGGCAATTTATAGTATAAAATAGGCCACACAAATTCTTTTTTTGCTTTAAAAGAGCTAATTTTGAGGTACAGTGGTTCCTCAACTTACGACATAACCCGTTCCAGAAGATGGACGTAACTCGAAATGGTCGTAGGTCGAAGCACCATTTCCCATAGGAATGCATGGAAATGTGATTAATCCGTTCCGGCCAAAAAAACAAAAACCCCAAAATAAAATAAAAATAAAACACTGCAAACCCCATGGGGCTGCAATATATATATATAAATACATATAAAAACAATAAACAGAGCAAGCCCTGAAGGCGCTGGGCCTGCAAACAAAGATTCTGTGCAGTCCAAAATGCCTGGTCATGAACCATATTTCCAGTAGAAAAACCTCATAAAATGTCCTGGCAAATTCATTCCTGTGCAAAAAGTAATTCTGACACAAACCACAAAGAAGTCTGAACTGCTCACAGTTTCCAAAGATTATGCTACTATGCATGAAGAATGCTGATGAACAAACCGCTAATTTTCTCATTACTTCTCTGAGCCAAAGTAATTTTTTTCCCTAAAGTTTATCATTAATAAATGACCGTGAATGGAACGAATAGACTTTTGACCTTAATGAGTTTAGTTTAACCACGTCATTCTGTAGAACGACTTATTTACATGATACTTCATATACAGACAATTAGCTAGTGACGTATCTGAGATTCATAGGTTCCTTAGAATCATAGAATAATGGAGTTAGAAGGGGCCTATAAAGCCACCCAGTCCAATCTCCTTGAATAACAAACATCAGCAAAGGCTTGTCTTGCCTTTAGAGTCAGCACACGTCTTTCTGCATTTTTTTTTCCATCTGGGATTTTCATCTGAGCCAATGAAGGACTCTTTTCTTTTGACCACTCTGATACGTATTCAGCTTGAGCAGTAGGGCTGGAGAAGGCCCCCCTTCCTCGCCTCCCCTGATGATTGCAGTGACATGAGCGTAAAAAGGCCTAGAAAATTTAATTTTCTGTAGGCTCCTGGTAGGTAGAAGAGAAGAGGATGAGAGAGGGACCATATTCTTCCATCACTGCTGGAGCAATAGGCACCAGAATAGGTAGGGAGCTTGTCACAAGCACGACAAGCAGCTCATGAAGTTTTTCCAGTAATGTGATTTGAAATGAAACAGTGTCAGTTTTTGTGGTTTGTTATAAATATGGCTACTTACCAATATCACACTCCTTTATTTTAATGCCATGCTCTGTGGGTGCTGATACAGAATGGTCGCCTTGCTGCGCAAATTTGCAAGTAAACTCCTAACCCTCAGGGTTAGGAGGGTGCACTGGGCAATTTTATTCTGCTTTTGAAATGCAGCGTCAGACAGATCAGACAGGTGAAAGCTCCGTGGGAACCATTTACAGCGCTGTCCTGCGGTTTCCAAGCTATTGGATGTGGCAGACATCTCACATCTATTTTTCCCTTCACTGATCTGCAGCATAGAATTAAGCACACTGGAAAGAACTAGATCTCTCAGTGGTGATTTGTGGTGATTAGCACCTTGGGGAGTTCTGATCCACCCCATAAGAGCCAAATGCATCTATTAATGAAATGCCCTTTTCTTGCTGTTAGCCACTCATTTCCTTCTCTAAAAAGACCTTGTTTTGTGCTTAAACTAGTTTCCTTGTCTTCCTTTGATCAAGTTGATGAAAAATCCTCTGTGTGCCCACAGCACCACCCTGCACGACTTGTTCATGTACGGAGTGGAGTTGGGCACAAACCAAACTACGAACTGAAAAACAAACCCACGAACCCGGCCGATTCATGGTTTGGTTCACGCATTCTGTTTTGCTAAAACGTCACTTTGTTTTGGCAAAGCAGATCTTTTGAGACTCATTTGGAGGCCTTTCAGGGCCTTGCACTTTGCAAGCCATTTCCAGTTAAGAAGAACCCTTAGGGAGCCTCTTCTGTGATAGCCATTGTTCCTGTCACATATTTTCCCTTTTATCTTTGTAAGACTCTTCCTCTCCCCCCTTGGGGAAGATGTCAGTGAGGGACTAGAAAGCAAGACTTGCTTTTGCACTCGACCCCCTTGACATGAGGCCACTCATGAAGCAAGGCAGGTTTGCAGTCTGAGGTTCTCCAGTGAGAAGGTTTCCATTGTTATTCCATGCACAGTTGTAGGCCTTAACTAAGGGCTTGATCACACGTGCCATAAGAACTCCAGTTATATTGATTCTGCTGTTATTTAAATTGTTACATAAATTTCCATTCACACGACACACAGCTAACACTGATTCATTTGGCCAGCCAGTAGGGTTTTTCCACCTCGCCAGCAAGGTTGTTTCAAAATCCAACAATCATGGCTTCAATCCTTATCATTTCAGCACATCTGAATGTTGCTGTCAATTTATTACTGTGCAACTGAGTCAAGTTTGGGGGCACTATGGCCACTGCATGGCCACTGTGCTTGTACCCCCTTAATTTTTTTAATGCTTATTGATAAATCACTTACTATCCATGAAAGTTCTTGCTGCAGCAGCTGTCTGCATACACACGTGCAAGCTCTGAAATTTGAACAAAGCAAGGGCAACTGTTATCCCAAGTAGAATGAAATACTGTAAGAGCAAGTTTGAGGGTTCAGACAGGGTGGGGTGGGGGTTGAAAGAGAGATCTTGGCTTTGGATTCTCCTCTTCCTCCAAAGGAAGGTGCAACTGCCCATCTGGTCTGCACAGAGGTAAGGCAGCTGTGCCTCCTGCCTGTACATGCATATGCCGCTTAAGATGTATATTATTTAGGATTTTTTTAAATTAAGGTAGTGGGGACCCAAGTACAGGACAGAAAATGAATTGATTTATATGAGATGGCATGTGTAGCCTATGAAACGGATACAAATAGCAAGAAATGTGACAACCATGTGAACTGGCCCAGCAGTATATACACCACATGACTATACATACAAATGTATAGATCTTTAAATAGGAAAAAAAAGAGACAGTTCAAATGGTCTGTGCAATTAGGCCTTAACAGAAAACACAGGAAGAATTTTGAATGCTCAAAAAGCATTACCTACTCACTTACTGTTATTATTTTATTACCGTATTCCCCTAACATTTTGGATAAGCAGTGGATGCATTAAAATGTAATTTCTATAGATTAGTAATCCAAAAGAACAGGGTAATAGTGTCATCAGGGCTGCCTGAGCGTAATGCAGGGCATTTGTTTAGAACATAACAAAACATAACAGCTCTTGTAGTCACAAAAGAACTAATTACCTACATGCTAAGATCATCTTGAAAATCACAGGTTGGTCTGAACGGCTAGTCTTTCAGGCCTATTATTACAGGAGTATACAAAGTAAACACACACACACACACACACACACACACACACACACACAGACAGACAGACAGACAGACAGACAGACAGACACACACACACACACACACACACACACACACAGAGACAAGGCATAACTTTTGCTCTGCCAGTAGACTGCAAACCTTTGGTTGCTCTTATCTGGTGATTATTTTACCAGCTGACAAAGTTCCCTCTTCTCTTTAGAATTTTTCAAATAATGTGCCCTTTTACTGTTAGATTACATTTTTACTCCATCAAATGACACTTACCAGTAGTTACCAGTGAGTGAGGAAATGTATGTCCTATCTCTGATGGAGACTTGCTTTTTCCCTGGGCAAATAGGCAGCTTGAGTTTTCAAAAGAAGGTAAGTAACGGGGCAAGCTACTTAAGATTCACCAACATTTTCCAGGAGGGACTGTGTGACAGCACTGAAGGTGTTCACTTCTGCCAAGCAGGTTTTCATTTTTTAAAAACTTTTTTTTTTTTTTTTTTTTTTGCTTTTCTTTAGCTGTTGGTAATAGATAACTGGAAATGATCTGTGGCAGAGATTTGGAAAAGAGCCTTACAGATACCGTGGACCGCTAGGAAAACAAATGTGGATGCTCAAGCCTCAACCCAGTCTAGAAGTTAAAAAAATCACTAGGTGGAGGGTATCATTCTTTGGAGAATGAGACAACAAGACTTACTGAAAAAGACAGTATTGCTAGGAAAGGTTGAAGGCAGCAGAAGAACAGGGAGACTGGACATGAAATAGATTGACTCAATAATGGAAGCCATGGCTTTAAGCTTGAAAAATGTGAGCAGGGCTATTACTAATAGAATTTTTTGAAGGTCACTGATTCATAGGGTTCAGTGCCAAAATAAGTTCACCACACTGAATGGCTCTTGTAAGCTTCAGAATGGATTATAGTGGCATCTGTAAAATCAGGGTCTTCATTCCCTGTTTAACTAGAGTGGGCCCATTGAATCAGTGGAGCTGTCAGTAACAGCTTATAAAGGAGCTGTGACTGACGATTACATTTCAGCTATACATTTAGGCTGCGGTTCTGTTGACTAAAGGTCATAGTGTGGACCAGATCCTCTTTTCTACCCTCAGGAAGGGAGGTCTGTAGGCGGAGAAGGGCACCCACCTTCCATCTCACCATCCCTCATTGTGATCATCATGAAATATTTCACCAGCAGTGCTGCTCTGATGGTGGTGAATGGCAGCAACATGTCTGAGTGCCAGAGACAGCTTGGCACTATTCAAATCTGTCACAAGAAAAGTATGGATGACATTAAGGTAAATAATTTGGCAGTGTTTACTTGGCTTATATTTTCCTATTTTGTTGGTGCTGACATGGTTGCAATAAGTGGGCATGGACTTGTTTATAGGTTCCCCTTTTTTTTAAGTCCAGTCGTGTCCAACTCTAGGGGGTGGTGCTCATCTTGTTTTCAAGCCGTAGAGCCAGGACTTGTCCGAAGACAGTTTACATTGCCACGTGGCCATCGTGACTAGGGAATGCCGTTTTACCTTCCCACCGAGGTGGTCCCTATTTATCTACTCGCATTTCCATGCTTTCGAAGTGCTAGGTTGTCGAGGAGCTGGGACAAATCGATGGGAGCTCACTCCATCATGTGGAGTCAATCTTACGACTGCTGGTCTTCTGACCTTGCAGCACAGGCTTCTGTAGTTTAGCCCACAGCTCTATTTGTAAAAAAAAAAAAATACATGAAGTTTTTTTCCATTTTAATTGCATTTTGTTTATTTCACTAATTGCATCAAAAGCTAATACTGAAAGCTCACTTATGTATGCTTTACAATGAAATCATCTCATTTTTGGGATACTGTTTAATTATGCTGACCCAATGCTGCCTAACAAGTTTGATCTAAAATGCATATCTCTACTATCTATAAAGTAACATCTATTTTAAACCTTTGAAAACAGCAGACTGATAAACACTTAAAACACTCAGTCGTGTTTGAGTGCAAGTATATGGATAATTGCTTTGTGACAGGACTGGGCACAGTCTGGGGTTACACACATTACCCCAACTCTGCTTTTGTTACATCAGATTCCATAGATTTCCCAAGTAAAATATATATGTATTTCCCAGCAAAAAACAGTGTACTACCAAAAAGAGGGTGTCATGATTCCACATGGCCCCTGATTGTATCACCAAACTAAGAGCTCACGCTACATGTCTTCAAGCTACCACCAGTTGATTACATCAACATTATCTGCTATTAATGATTGAGGTCCAATTCATATTAATAGATTCATTATTAATAGATTAATCAATTCATTTTAATAGAACCAAATAGAAATCGTTCATTGTTACAGGTGATGATAGTTCAAGCAATGTTGTTAACTCTTAACAAACATCCTCCTTCATCCACTCTCAACCACTACTCTCCCACCCAAACTCCAAAACTCTCTAACTCCCTATCTAAACTCCTCATCCTGCTGCTGAGTCTCTTATATCTAGTGATTCCACCCCTCCAGTACTCCCATTGGTCTATGCAGATAGCATATGAATATTCATGACCTGGGCAGATGCCACAGAGGGCAAATGACCTTTTAAACAGGTTGCTGACCCTCTCCTGCACTGTTTAACACAAAAAAGTTGTGGTTTTTTTTTTTTTTTAAAAAGGATTTGCCTCCCTCCCTCATTTTTAGCCATGTTTTTTTTTCCCTTACAGGGAAAATTTTTCTTTGGCATTTTTGGTGATCTGTGTGACCTCCTAGAACAGTGGTCCTCAACCTTGGGCCTCCAGATGTTCTTGGACTTCAACTCCCAGAAATCCTGGACAGCAGAGGTAGTGGTAAAGGCTTCTGGGAGTTGTAGTCCAAGAACATCTGGAGGCCCAAGGTTGGGGACCACTGTCCTAGAAGATCCTGAGGACAGAACTATGGCTCCTACATCTGCCAGAGTTGCTTTTGTCTGCTTAACTGTAACCCCATAGAACTTAATGGGATGTAATTATATCATCATCATCTTAAAACTGCAGAGCTGGAAGGGACCCTATGGATCATCGGGTCCAGCCCCTGTTAAGGAGGCACTGTGGGGAACTGAACTCTCAACCTCTGGCTCTGTAGCCAAAGACCTAAATCACCGAGCTATCCAGCAGTTTTCCAGGTAAGTTTCCAAGTCAACATACCGAGGATTGGGTTGAAAGGTAAATACATGCCTTCCCTTCACTCTCTCCCTTACTCTTCTTATCTCTGGAAGTTTAGAAAACAGCCAGAGGGCAGATGGACCCAAATGGCCATCCCTGCCCCCCCCCGGGGTTTCATTTGTTGAGTCAATTTATTTTCCTGGTTAGTGGATCTAGTGGCCTGAGAGCCACGTGTAGTCTGGTGTTGCCCCTTGTCCACCCTGATCTACTAGGATCTTCATTTTTATCTGGCTGTTAAAATGCCAAGGACTACTGTCAGAAATGTTCCAGATGGAATATAACATTTTTCAAAACAAAATGATAACTGGCAAGTAGGAATTGAAAGTATCTCCCTGTAGCGAACATCCTGCCTTCCCATAGTTTGTTAAAGTGATCAGTATTACAGAGGAAAATTTAATATAAAGTATTTATCAGTGCTGGAAAGGTATTGCTGAATTTACTTATGCTTAGTTGATTGTTTATGAGGGCACACTGGTAAGTGTCCCCTCATAAAACAAACTTATTAAGGGGGGGGAATAGACATGTAGCGAACACCCTGCCTTCCCATAGATGTAATGGGATTAGCCTGCACCAATGGGAGTTGTTGGGAGGTGGAGCCAGAGTGAAACTATAGAAGGGAGGGGTGAGTTAGTTAGACAGTTTGAGTTAGAGGCTTGACGGTTGAAGAGACTTAACTGAGAAGTGGGGAGTCAGGCTGTAGAGAGTTAAAGGTGGCCGCTGAGAGTGAGGACGTTAAAGAAAGTTAAATAAGGAAAAAGTTATTAAGAAGCCAACAAATACCTTAGTGTCTTTTAACCATTTATTAAAATGAACTGTAATCAATAAACCTGTTTTATGTTGAAAGTCACACAGTGTATGGACCTCAGTCTTTCTGAGTACAATTGTGCTGGTAAGGACCAACTGGTGGCAGCGTGAAGTAAAAAGGGAATGTGACTCGTGTGCCTTGGGTTAGTGGAAACAACTTGGGGGCATGCAGAAAAGAGGGTGCATGTCACACTCCCCCTTCCCTGTTCTTCCAGCAAGTGCAGCATTTTGATATACTCTATGAAACAATGATGTGTATCTTTATTGATCGATCTGTGTATGTTTATGCAATGTGCAAGCTCTTTATATATCATATCAGACGTCTGAACTCACTGGAAGCAGGAAACACATCTCCTGGTTTATCTGTAGCAACACATTAGATCTTATAATTCTGGCTACAGGAAATGGACATTCTACTTTACCATCTCTTTTTGCATCACCAGTGTACAGAAATAAGCTCTTGCTTCCTTTTTTCTTTCCGTTCTTAGGTATAATCATGCTCCTTCCCATTGTGGAGGTGATAATGGCATGAAAGTCTGCACAGTGGAACATAACATAACCCCGTCCATGACTGGCATATAAAATAGTAAGTTTTGCTTTAGATCAGAGTTTGTTTCCAATGATCTCTGCTATATTTAAATTACAGAAATAAAAAAAAAACTAGGAAGTGAGGAAAACCTGAAAGCCCGCTAATTTGTACAAATCCAGGAAAGCTCTATGTCAGAATATAGAAATTTTGTAGGCCTGAACCTGAATAAATGTATTATTAATGAGCTGCCATTTTGCACAGATGTGAGTATGCTGAGTCACTCTGAAGATGATGCAATGTCTGGAAATAAGAAGACACCAGGTGCAGAAGATGAAGTCATGTGTCTTCTGATTGGACTAGAGATGCCATGTATATGTATATAAGTGAACAGTGTCTGTGTATCACTCTCTTCCTTCTTCACCATTTTCTGCTATCCACTATGTCAGTTTGTGTAAAGAGTTCCTGCCATGCTGATGTGATGCCTGCCTGTAAATATTTGTAAATACTTTTAAATACAACCGTCTTGCAAAAGAAGAAGAACTTGTAAGTGTCTTCAATAACTCTGCGTTTTTCCTGTCGCCAAATCCGCCAAATTAAGTTTGAATCTTAGATATGTTGAAGGGCTGCAACCTATAGGGGATTGAAAATATGAGCAAAATGTACCCTTTAATTGCAGCTGTGTCACTTTATGCATTTTCTGTAGAAGCAGACCATTTGTTCTATGTTGTTGGGATGGTTGTTGTTCCTGTATTCTAAGACAAGAACCCATGCAATACTGCAGTGTTGCAGTGCCGAGATATTGGTGCTCCAAACACCTCCAGCTGCTCTGAATGCTACAGCGATGCCGACAAAGAGTTTCATTGCATTTTAAAGACCAACAGGGTGATACTCAGACTTGGGGATCCGTATGTTCTTGGATCACTACTCCTAGAAACTAGCTGACACAATCAGTGGCCAGGGCTTCTTGGGGTTGTGGTCCAAGAATGTTGGTGGCCCCAAATTTAGGGAACCTTTGGACTTATAAGGGGACGTGGCGGCGCTGTGGGCTAAACCGCAGAAGCCTGTGCTGCAGGGTCAGAAGACCAGCAGTCGTAAGATCGAATTCACGCGACGGAGTGAGCGCCTGTCGCTTGTCCCAGCTCCCGCCAACCTAGCGGTTCGAAAGCATGCAAATGCGAGTAGATAAATAGGTACCACCATGGTGGGAAGGTAACAGCGTTCTGTGTCTAAGTCGCACTGGCCATGTGACCACGGAAGATTGTCTTCGGACAAAACACTGCCTCTATGGCTTGGAAACGGGGATGAGCTCCACCCCCTAGAGTCAAACACGACTGGACAAAAATTGTCAAGGGGAACTTTTACCTTTACTTTTACCTTGGACTTATAAATGCATTATAAAAGTACATGGAGGCTGAAATACATCCAGACTAAGGAGAACAGTGACCTTTCACAATAGCAGTCATTGACAGAAATATCCATATAACAATTTACATAGCAATCGACAGAATACTGGTACTACATAGTTTCATATTCACTAATGGCAGACAATTGTGTTTGATAAATCAATAAGTTGCACTTATCAACTGATAATCTCTCATTCTGAAGAAGTGGACTTGTCCATGAAAGCTTACATTAAAATATTGCAGTAAGTCCTTAAGGTGTCACAATGTTTTTGTCATTTTGTTTTGTTTTGTTTTGGCCTGAGATGCTAGCACAGACTGTAGCATGCCTCCCTCTTTTAGAATTCTATTTAAAAAAAAAACTATTATTATTAATACGTTACAATCATTTGGTCACATCACAAAAAAGTAAAAAGTAATAATTACCTATAAATACAGTTACACTTCCAATAATTTTCTTATCTAAAGTATACTAATAATATTTAAATATTTATACAGTGGTGCCTCGCTAGACGATGATAATCTGTTCCACTTAAATCGCTTTTTAGCGAAATCACTGTCTAGCGAAAAGCATTTCCCCATTGGAATGCATTGAAACCTGTTTAATGCGTTCCAATGGGGAAGAATTGTCGTTGTCTAGCGAAGATTGGACATATGAAAGCCACTTTGCGAACCAACAATCAGCTGTTTAAATCACTGTCTTACGAAGCTTAGGTCCCGAAAACACCTGTTTGCGAGCATGGGGGAAGCTGTCAAAATCGTCGTCTAGCAAAAATCAGTTTGTGAAGCAGGGACCGAATATTGTCCAGCGAAATTCCCCCATAGGAATCACTGTTTTGCAAATCCCTATAGCGATCGCAAAAAGCCAATATCTAGCGAAAAAACTGTCATGCGGGGTAACTGTCTAGCAAGGCACCACTGTATATGTTCTACTTCTAACTTCTACAAAACTATATACAGTGGTGCCCCGTATAGCGAGGTTAATCCGTTCCGGATTAACCCTCGCTATACGGAATCATCGCTAAACGGGTAAGGCAAAGGTATTGGAACGCATTAAACTTCGTTTAATGCGTTCCAATACCTTCGTTACTTACCCGTTCAGCAAGGATTCCAGGTGCCGGCAGCCATTTTCGCGCCTTCGCTAAGCGAGGGCAGGGCGCGAAAACGGCTGCCGGCAGCCATTTCCGGGCTTCCGGCGGCCATTTTGGAACCGCCAATCAGCTGTTCAGCGGCTCCAAAATGGCCGCCGCAATACCTGATCTTTGCAATGCGGGTTTTCCCCATTGCGAAGATCGGGTATGTTTCCGTATAGCGATCCCGAAAAAGGGATCGCTATACGGAAACATCGCTATACGGTGCACTCGTTAAGCGAGGCACCACTGTATTACTAATCAGAGTGTGGAAAAATGACTCTGCTGTTATTAATACCACTAATATTTTTATTGTAAAAAAAAAGACAGAATACTGGTACTATAAATAATTTGTAACTAAAGATGGCGCTGCGGGCTAAACTGCAGAAGCCTGTGCTGCAGGGTCAGAAGACCAGCAGTCGTAAGATCGAATCCACGCGACGGAGTGAGCGCCTGTCGCTTGTCCCAGCTCCCGCCAACCTAGCGGTTCGAAAGCATGCAAATGCAAGTAGATAAATAGGGACCACCTTGGTGGGAAGGTAACAGCGTTCCGTGTCTAAGTCATGTGACAACGGAAAGATTGTCTTCTGACAAAACGCTGGCTCTATGGCTTGGAAACGGGGATGAGCACCGCCCCCTAGAGTCGAACACGACTGGACAAAAAAAATTGTCAAGGGGAACCTTTACCTTTACCTAAAGATCATTAAGGTATTACAATCGTCGTCTAGTTGTTTAGTCGTGTCCGACTTTTCGTGACTCCATGGAGCAGAGCATGCCAGTCCCTCCTATCTTCCACTGCCTCCCGGAGTTGTGTCAATTTCATGTTGGTTGCTTCGCAGACACTGTCCAGCCATCTTATCCTCTGTTGTCCCCTTCTCCTCTTGCCGTCACACTTTCCTAACATCAAGGTCTTTTCCAAGGAGTCTTCTCTTCTCATGAGATGGCCAAAGTATTGGAGCCTCAGCTTCAGGATCTGTCCTTCCAGTGAGCACTAAGGATTGATTTCCTTTAGAATTGATAGGTTTGTACTCCTTGCAGTCCAGGGGACTCTCAAGAGCCTCCTCCAGCACCACAATTCAAAGGCATCAGTTCTTTGGCGGTCTGCTTTCTTTATGGTCCAGCTCTCACTTCCATACATCACGACAGGAAAAAACATAGCTTTGACTATTCGGACTTTTTTTAGCAAGGTGATGTCTCTGCTTTTTAAGATGCTGTCAAGATTTGTCATCGCTTTCCTCCCAAGAAGCAGGCGTCTTTTAATTTCGGGGCTGCTGTCCCCATCTGCAGTGATCATGGAGCCCAAGAAAGTAAAATCTGTCACTGCCTCCATATCTTCCCCTTCTATTTCCCAGGAGGTGATGGGACCAGTGGCCATGATCTTAGTTTTTTTGATGTTGAGTTTCAGGCCGTTTTTTGCACTCTTTCACCCTCATTATAAGGTTCTTTAATTCTTCCTCACTTTCTGCCATCAGAGTGGTATCATCTGCATATCGGAGGTTGTTGATATTTCTTCCGGCAATCTTAATTCCAGCTTGGGATTCCTCCAGTCCGGCCTTTCGCATGATGTATTCTGCATATAAGTTAAATAAGCCAGGGGACAATATACAACCTTGTCGTACTCCTTTCCCAATTTTGAACCAATCAGTTGTTCCATATCCAGTTCTAACTGTTGCTTCCTGTCCCACATACTGTATAGGTTTCTCAGGAGATATACAAGGTGGTCAGGCACTCCCATTTCTTTAAGAACTTGCCATAGTTTGCTGTGGTCCACACAGTCAAAGGCTTTTGTATAGTCAATGAAGCAGAAGTAGATATTTTTCTGGAACTCAATACATCTCTCCAATCCCCTATCATGTTTTACTGTTTGCAGTGATTTTAGACTGCACTTTTGGAAACTTGTTCAAACTCTTCTCTCCCCCCCCCCCCCAATTAGAAGTCTGGAAATGGTGGATAAAGCTACCTTGAGAATATGTCCTTTTGCATGTATATCTGAGAGAGTCTGCATGATTTGTTGCACAAGTTTTAACCATTAGCCTAAAACTCCTAAGTAACTTTCTGAATTAATTAAGCCCATACCCAGCCTAGAATAAGGGTTCCCAAACTTGGGTCACCAGATGTTCTTGGACTGCAACTCCCAGAAATCCTGGCCAGCCCAGCTAGTGGTGAAGGGTTCTGGGAGTTTGAAGGCTTCTGGGAGTGGTGAAGGCTTCTGTCTCCATCTGTAGTCCAAGAACATCTGGGGATCCAAGGTTGGGAACCACTGAAGTGCAACATGTTTGAGAACATGGATGTCGATACAGACGTGCCATATGTCTTGTGTCAGGGCCAGATTTCTGGCCACTGAATTGCAACCAGCCCACACATGCCAGCTATGTCCCATCCCCCAGCTTCTAGACCCACACCCTCTGTGAACAGTTACCCTGTTCATGCACTGATGCAAGAGTAGGGGAGATTCTGGGGCAATCAAGATCTTGTCTTCCATATTAATAAATACTGGAGTCATTCTTGTTTCAAAGCCAACTTTGACTTAGAATCTTTTGGACAACTTTGACAAGGAACCTTTTCGGGGGAAAAAGAGGTAGCCTCCCTACTTCACCACTGCCACAGATACATAAGGGTTCAAAGCCAGATTTTAAAGATTTAAGTGCTCAAAATGAATTGTTTCAATATATAGATCTGTCGGTCTCAATTTCTGACACTTTGTGAATGCTGCCACCACTGACAAGCATGGAGGTGATGAGGCTTCCTTGTCTATTGTCTCCATAAACCTGAGTCCCCAGAGCCACTCAAACTTGATTTTATTAGAATCAGAGACACCAGGTTCATCCTGCCTCACCAGTTCTTTGGGTAGAGAACTGAGTGGACTTCAGTTAGCCCCTGAGGCAGCTCAGTTTCAAACCAACTCCAGCTTGCCCTCAGCTGGTTTGGGGTTATCTACACAGTCTGTTGGTAGCATTGGGGCTTTACACACAGTCCCCAGACACCTGACACGCAGCAAGAATGGTTTTTGTGGTCAATGTCCCTGTTTCCCTGTATCCTCCTGGTGACAGTGCTGTTGCTCCTTTTGTCTCTTGTATCTTCCTGGTGCCTTCTTTGAGTTAGGCTGAGGGCTAGGTGCCCTGCCAGATGCCAAGGCCTCCACTGGCTAGTGGGGTGAGGAGGCAACACCGAATAATTCATGATGGGTGCTCTCTTTCTGCACCTTATTCCTTTAGGGATTGTGACCTCTACCAGAATCCCCAGTGCAGGGGTCCTCAATAAATGTATAGCTCTCATCCCCTGACATGCAAAATATGGGGTCCAGCTCCTTGCTCATCTCATACCCTGCCTCCTCCTCTTCCAACTCCATGTTCCCAGTTGGCTCCATCTCAGTCCAAGCCCCCCCCCATCTTCTCTGCCTCCCCCTCCTTTCTGCCTGCCAAGTGTTTGCTAAGCCCAGGGCCCTGCCTCCTGGCTCACCTGGGTCCCATCACCTGTCCCCACTTCCTCCTCTTCACCGGAGACCTGCAGTCCTGCATCTGCGCCCTTCTGAGGCTCAGGGGTTGCAGCTTTCCATGGGCTGTCCAGAGAGTGTGGGGCAAAAGGCAGATGGCCTGCCAGGAGTGCTGGTAGCAACCTCCTCACACACATTCATTTCTTTGAATCTTAAATTCCTTCTGCGTATAAACTTTGGTCAATTTCCATAAAACACAAACTGAAACAAAGTCCTTACCCATCCCTAGCTTATGAGCATAGGGCATAAGAATCCTTAGGTCTAATAAACAGATGCAATTAGATGGACTTGGTGAAAAGCACTCCTGGCTACCTGCCACCGCCTGGGCTTTGAAGCTCAGTGCCTGGGTACAGTGTTAATGGTGTCATTAACATTCACTCCCTAGAAATCACATAATCTAGGAAAGCAAGGGATTAATATAGCCTAATTGAAAGTGAAAGAAAAAGGCAGTTTGCATTCCTAATTAGTTTTTTAAAATAAATCCCTAAATCAGATGAGAGGAGCACATTGTTTGATAGGGCTCTTTAATTCCTTTTGGATACTGGCATGGGTCTGAAGTTTTGGTTTGAAGAGCATGTTGTTCCTACATTTGTCATGAATTAGCATACTAGCTTGCATTCCTCTTTGATACGGATCTCACACTGCCTTTTCTTTATTTGCTGATCCCCTTGACGATGGCAGTAGGGGCCAACAAAGGATTTATCTCTAAGGCGCTGTCCTCCGCAGCAACTTTCTTATGTTCCAAGGCATATATCACACAACGTTGTCATCTTACATATTATTGCTGCCTCCCTTCAAAAGTGGCGTGGGAGTCAAGCAAAGTAAGGAGGTATCCTTGAAATGTGGCCTTCAAAGCACACACCTGTTTGGTTTTTTTTAACATCTCAGTCTTCTTTCCAGATAAGAGTGTTGTGAGGCACGTGGCATTTCTCTTTTGAAATCAGAGTGGAAACAATCTGATATTTAAGCTAGAGATGTAAAATTATGGCCTGAATGTAGGTATTAAGTTTAGATCTCTCAGTCATTTATGGGGCTCCTGTGCTGTCAATAAAGCTGCAAACACATTTATTAGCATCACACCAAATAGTTGGATTAAAGGAGAGGCTTCTTAATGCAAAAAATAAGTGACCACAGTTCAATAGCAGAGCTCATACCTTGCGTATCTGTGACCACCATCCCAATACTGTTCCTGCCATTTCTGCTTAAAGCAAAGGTGCACAATGGGTGACTCTTCAGATGTTATTGGACTAGAACGCCCATGATCCCTAGCTAGTCTAACCAAAAGTGGGGGTTGATGGGAGTTGTG
Organism: Pogona vitticeps; assembly: GCF_051106095.1. Lineage (NCBI taxonomy): Eukaryota > Metazoa > Chordata > Lepidosauria > Squamata > Agamidae > Pogona > Pogona vitticeps. The sequence continues at coordinate 214,316,828 of NC_135783.1, read as the reverse complement.
GCCAAACAAGACCTAGAAAGCCATTACTTGCCCACTTTTGACTTAAGAGGGTCTCAGGCCTACAAACAGCCAAAGAGACCTTGGGGAAAGCCATTGCCAGGTGGGGCAGACCTTTTTTTGATGTCTGGGACATTTTGTGGACTGGAACAAAGAGGAGAAATTTAAGAGGCTTCCTCACCACCTAGTTATGAACTGCCTGTACCCGGTTGGATGGAGCAGTGGTTTGACTCTGGTGATGATCTGAAGTTGCTAATCAACAGATAGTGAATGTGGTAGGTAAACATCAACATGTTGAAATAGAAAATAAGAAGATATGTATGTCACAATATTAAGACAGATACAGAAGAAAATATAAAGAGAGATTGAAGTTCCATGTACATTAACTAACAGTGGACCAGACCCTCTTGCCTACCTATGCTGGTGTAACACGAACAATATATCCTTTAGAGATGAATGGATGTAAGGTAAGAAATCTCTGTAGTCATTATCAGTTGCATGCTGTGTGACTCAGCATGTGACCATTAATGTGACCATTAATATCTACAGTGAGTTCTTAGCATGGAGCTATTTGCCTCCAAAAGTTCCTCTATTTGCTGAGCTATGCAAGGGGAATCCAGCGAGTGTCTTAAGGATGTTTTTGTCTACCTCATTTATTTTAAAATGTAAAAACAATTACTTCTAACCAACTGGCATCAGTTGCATTGTTTCAGTCTTCCTGATTTTGGCACACAGGAGCAGATCTCAAAACACTAAACCTATGCCTGGAAGTTAAATCCTGTCAAAACATTAATTGCATGAGTTGAAGAAAGGAGCTTCCTGTTTAACTAAAGGAAAGGCAATATTTGCTTCTTGATGTATTCTTTAATTCAGAACAAATTACCGGCTCCTATCCAGCTGTCAGCAGTTTTTTGTGGGATGAAAGAGATGAACAGAACATCCTGTACTCTCAGAGTAATAACCTTTCAGGTTGAATCCACCATGATGCTGGCAATAGATGGTTCAGATCAAGGGCTCATAAACTTGAGCAGTAATAAAAAGCAGTGTCAGTGTGAAATTTCTTCAGATGCTGATTGCACTGCAGCATTAGATTTCTTCAGCCTTACTTTCTATTTTAAGACTTTTTTAAAAAAGAAGAATGGCATATATCATGGTCCCATACATGGTATGGATGATGTCCAATTCAATTGCAGCCATTGAAATGAATGCTATATTGTAGGTCTTTGTGTCTTGGCATAGGGCAGAAAGTGTATTGTCTCCATTTAATTTTGTTTCTTTTGAAAACAATAATAATTGTGTCCTGTCAAGCTGATTCAGACTTGCGGTAACCCTTTTTCTGGGTTTTCCGGGTAGAGAGTATTCAGAGGTGGTTTACCTGTCCCTTCTTCTGGGGATGCTTTGGGACTGCACAGCTTGCCCAAAGCCACACAGGCTGACTGTTTTCCTGGGAGTTACAGTGAGGAATTAAACTCCTGTTCTCTGGCTCTGCAATTCATTGAGCTATCTAGACAGCTTAAGCTGCCTGTAGAACTCTGTTCATTTTCTCAGAAATCCCACTGAGGCCTTATCCCAATTCCATACTAGGTTGCAAAACCTTTTTACCTTTTTTGGCAGGGAAATTTTTGTGTAATTTGGAATACCTTTCCCCTAATTTAAGCATTTTTCTGACACCCCCCCGTTACTGATTATATCAGTTCACATACCCTACAATTTAAAAGAGAGAGGTCTACTGGAAAGCAATGAGGGGGCTTAAATAAAATCCATTCTTAGTTAACAAAACCCATTGTGGCAACCTTTATATATTAAAAAGTTTAACATAACTAAACAAGCAAATATGCAAATTAATTTGGGCATATTTCCCCCCCCCCTTTGGGACTGTGGTCTTTGGTCTGCCAGCAAATCTGAAATATGTCCTTCAACCATGTTGAATTTATCCACCCCCAGTGCGGCCCTGTTCCACATTATAACATATTAGATCATCCATAGGTAAAGGTAAAGGTTCCCCTTGACATTTAGTCCAGTCGTGTCCGACTCTAGGGCGCGGTGCTCATCCCCATCTCCAAGCCGTAGAGCCAGCGTTTGTCTGAAGACAGTTTCTGTGGTCACATGGCCAGCATGACTAGACACGGAATGCCGTTACCTTCCCACTGAAGTGGTACCTATTTATCTACTCGCATTTGCATGCTTTCAAACTGCTATGTTGGCAGGAGCTGGGACAAACGACAGGAGCTCACTCCATCATGTGGATTTGATCTTATGACTGCTGGTCTTCTGACCTTACAGCACAGAGGCTTCTGCGGTTTAACCCGCAGCACCCTCAGACATTTTGTACTTGTGACCCTGGTCCCCACGTCCAGCATTTTAGAGATCACAGCCAACATTTTGAACAGAACCCATAAACTGCATTGTATTGTATCTGATATCAAGGAGGCTTTTCACACTGTTTGGTCTCCTGCTTGTTTGCTAGACAGGTCACATCAATAGGAGGGATCAGCAATGAATGCTGTTACTTGACGCAAGATCTGATATTGGTGTTGACTTTCTACTCATCTCAACTTCTTGCAAAGATATGACACCACTGGAATAGGAAAGAATTTAATTGGGACTCCTCCCATTTAGCCAGGGTTGGAAGAAGCTACACTATAGTGATTCCTATACTGCTGAGACAGCAGCAGAAGGAACCCAAAGCTGTCTTTATACATATGAATAAATGACATGGTCCTGGACTATACATGTCAATGTTGTTGTTACAACTTTTCCATGAAAATGTCAATGAACTTCAGCACCTTAGAGAGCATCCACACATATCGAGATCTGAAAGTGAAGTTATAGGGTAATGTCACAGCAGCTTAACTTTGAAAACTTTCTTAGTATAAGTTCCAGTCTACCTAATAATGGGCCATTTGGCATACATAAGTAGCCATTATTTCTATATTAGACCAGTCAGTTGGCTTTCTGTGGTGCCATTCATGAAGGGCTCTCAAATGAGCTACATTGCAAGCAATATTCATTGCAACGGGGGGGGGGGAGTACATTTGAGTAAACAACGTGAGCTGCCAGTCCCAGCTCATTTTTTATGGCTTGAGAGGGAAGGTAGCTCAATTATAGAATACATGTTTAAAACATAGAAGGTCTCAATCTAGTCTCCAGTTAAAAACAACTGCTAGCAGGAGGACATTTAGCATGCCAGATCCATTCCTGGCACTGCAGTTTGCAAGAATCAGTAGCTCCATTTCAGGTGAGATGGAAGAGTTTTGACTGAGACCTTCTCAGAGCAGATAATACAGAAGTAAGGTAAAACACAACATTCTGATATAACAGAACAACATCATTTTTTCTTTTAAATTTATATTAAGGTAGTATACAAAGGGGTGTCTGTATATCCATTCTTATTCTATAGTACTTGATCAGTTCAGTTTAGACAGACAGACAGACTGACTGAACTCTGGAACGCGTCTATCAATGAAGTGACTTTGAGACTCCCTCAACAAAAGAGAAGATGAATTATTGTTGTTGGTTTAATACTTCCGTGCAAGCTCATCCATAGTATTATACCAAAGTTCTTGAAGCCTAGCTTGGCCTCTAAATTTGAAATTACACTGATGATGGCTTTTCAATGCGCAATCAGGATCAGGCAGATTGCTCAACATCTTGACACAAAAAAATTGACACACCAATTTGTGTGCTCTATTTTTAGTTCCCCAAAGGGCTAACCCAGACATCCATTTCACATCCATTTCTCAAGGTTTTATAACAGAAAGGTGATGGTATGGTCCAAGTTAAAATGGCCCTTTACCCAAAGTGTGTGGAAATTAAAACCTGGCTTTTTACCCAGGCCTTCCCAAGCACCACCCTTTTGTAAAATTATGCTGGCCCATTTTCTGCCATCCTATGTCCCAGACTGGGGATTTGGGGGAGGGGAGGGTTTTGTTTGTTTTCTTTTAGTGTTTTATATGGTTTATACGTTTTAATATTTTTAAATTTTTTTATAATGTTTTATAATATTTTGCAAGCCACCCAGAGTAGTGGCATGCTCACTAAATGGGCAGGGTATAAATCTAAACAAACAAACAAACAAAAAACAAACACACACACGCACGCACGCACGCACGCACGCACGCACGCACGCACGCACGCACGCACGCACGCACGCACGCACGCACGCACGCACGCACGCACGCACGCATGCATGCATACATACATACATACATACATACATACATACATACATACATACATACATACATACATACATACATACATACATACATACATACATACATAAAACAAAATAAACTTTCCAGACCTGGGGAGACCAAGGATGTTTCTGGCCATAGAAGACTTCTAGGTCTCATGTTAGGAATGTTAGAGAGATGAGCACCTGTCAGAACAATGAGTCAAGGAGGGTGATGGAACTTATACCCCATTATGGGTCACTGCTCTACTTGTAATGTCCTGAATTCTAATATAACAGTGGGATGAGTTTCCTTCCAATTCTACATATAGATTTTTACAAATACAGTGGTGCCTCAACTTACAACCATAATCCATTCCAGAAGATGGACATAACTCAAAATGGTAATAAATTGAAGCACCATTTCCCATAGGAATGCATTGAAATACAATCAATCCGTTCCAGCCGAAGAAAAAAGTCACACACACACCCCAAAAATAACTGCAAGACTCATTGGAAACATGATTAATCCGTTCCAGCCGAAGGGGGGGGGGGAGAGAAAAACAATCAAGCATGCAAGACCCATTGGAAATCCACAGAAAACAGCATATCGGAAATGCACAGAGAACAAAGGGGGCAGGTCAGAAATGCAAAGAAAACCAAGGAAAAAGCAAGGGAAGCATGCAGGACTCATCGGAAATGGGGAACCTCCCCAAAAGCAACGAAAACCCTAAAGACCCATTGAAAATAGGGGGGAGAGCAAAAAAAACCCAACCCCCCAAGACCCATCAGAATTGGGGGGAACCAAAAACCAAACTAACCACCCAAGACCCATCAGGAATTGGAAAAAACACTCCAAAAAGCAACAAAACCCCCTGAGACCCATCGGAAATGGGGAAAAAAAACCTAACCACACACACTCATAAGCAGAAGGAGGCAGTCCCAAGCCTCCTCCAATGCACATTCTCTAACTGCTGGGGCAAAAGAGCTACAAAGAAGCAGCCTTGTTGCCACCTACAATTAGAAATTTGAATTTCCCACCTTTTTTCCCCTGCCTTTTTCTATTCATAAGTGGAAGCTCCCGTCGCAAGTAGAAGCAAAATTTTGCAGCCGGAGCTGGTCATAACTTGAAATGGTCGTAAGCAGGACGTTCGTAAGTCGAGACAACACTGTAGCATATAAGGGGCAGAATCTGCTTGTGGACCGCCAGATTGTGGATGGTGGTTTGTGTAATCAAATGCTCCCCAAACAACAACAACAAAATCCTTATACAGGTATACAGAAAATCAGACGTGGTGGGAAAGGAGTCTATCCTAGTCATCTCCTGATGTACTAACCTTCTCTGTGTAGCATTATTCTTATTTATTTGTTTGTTTGTTTATACATAGATAGATAAGGGACGTGGTGGTGCTGCGAAGGGACGTGGTGGCGCTGCGGGCTAAACCGCAGAAGCCTGTACTGCAGGGTCAGAAGACCAAGCAGTTGTAAGATCAAATCCACGCGACGGAGTGAGCACCCTCGCTTGTCTCAGCTCCCGCCAACCTAGCGGTTCGAAAGCATGCAAATGTGAGTAGATTAATAGGGACCCCCTCGGTGGGAAGGTAACAGCATTCCATGTCTAAGTCGCACTGGCCATGTGACCATGGAAGATTGTCTTCGGACAAAATGCTGGCTCTGTGGCTTGGAAACGGGGATGAGCATCGCCCCTTAGAGTCGAACACAACTGGACAAAAATTGTCAAGGGGAACCTTTACCTTTACCTTACATAGATACATGCCTACTCATTCATGTTGGTGTAGAAGATCATGATGACTCTTGCAAGCATTTATTCCCAGTCTGAAATAGCATGGCTGAGAAATGGGTGACTTTTCTCCTTATCTGCTGCCTGTGAGACACAGCCCTAGGATGTGCTAGGCTAGAGAGGAGACCTATGAGAATGACCCACATGTAATCCTTTTCCCATTCTGCTTAGGGATTGTGTTGCATTTTGATACCATATGGCATGTCATTGCGGTGTAACAAACAAACTATGACTTTTGCCATTCTGCTGGGTTGGCCACCCTCCCTTCATCTTGGAAACGAAAGAGCCCTTTGAAACTCCATCTCTGAGTGCAAGGCACTTCAGCTCCCAATCGGTGTCCTTCAGACTCAGTAAACAAGGGTGGCATTCGTAAGCAATTATGAATCTTTCGGGAGCCATCACAAACCTTTCTAAATGTTTCTGGAAAGCCTTTTCTATGTACTCAGATTTAGGAGGTATAGAGTATAATGTGTTGTGTCTGTTACAGATAAGGCAAAATGTTACTAGTGTTGAAACTTTTCCTGGAAAGTCTTCCCCTCCCTTTTAGCAAAGAAAAGAGGGAGATGTCTTCCAGAGCCACTGCATGCTTTTGTATCAGATACTCTTAAATTATGTACATAAAGTCAATTCAAGAGTGTCCTACATGTAGATTTTTCTTAGCTCTAATCTGTACCCATGAATCTTTCAGTGTGAGACAGCTGGTTTACTTTAAGAATATTGCAGAGGGGTGAGCAAGAGCAGAGATTTCACAACAGAAATGGACAACTACATATGCAAAGTTATAGGATATAATGACACTGATGGTTACAACGATAACGTGTTGCAAAAGAACTCAGATTTGCACATGGCAGTGAGCCAGGCTGTGTTGCATTCTGGCTTTCAATTGTGTCCAGACTCATCCATATTAATAAATGTGGATTTATTAACCAGCTACAAAGTATTTAGAAGCCATGATTTGTTGCTGATCCAATAGATGACACTGACCGTAATAGATCTCACCAGGGTTTGGAAGCTAAGCAGGGCCAGTCCCAATCAGCATTTTGGTGGGAATGCCAGGGATCTCCATGTAGGTCTAGGAAAGAATCCAACCTGAAACCTTGGAAAACTACTGGCAATCAGAATGGATGATACTAGATTAGCTGGGCCAAGGGTCTGACTCAGTATAAGGCAATGCCCTATGGTCTTGTGTGCACTTACCAGTTCTTGCTTGTTTAACCCATGACTTACCATTATAGCTAGACCCTAAACTCTGGCGTGTCTTTGGCTTTTTCTGTCTTAGCTGCTCTCCCTGAGCTGGCATATGGGTTGGGAGAGAAACATCACGGATGAGTTTGGTTATTTGCAGGACAAACCCTGGCTCAAACACAAACCATGACTAATGTAAACCATGATTTAGCACAGTGGTTCTGAACCGTGGGTTACTCGGGTGTTTTTGGACTGCAACTCCCAGAAGCCTTCACCACCAGCTGTGCTGGCTGGGATTTCTGGGAGCTGCAGTTCAAAAATACCTGAGTAACCCAAGGTTAAGAACCACTGATTTAGCGTAGTGTACAGGCTCAGCCAAAGAGAGCTTCAGGTCACAAGAAGTGGAGTGTTAGGACGAACTGAAAACAATAGTGGCTTTGTGCTGGTTTTGAGATCTGCGGACTTGTGAATGATAAATGTTTGGACTGCTCAGTCAGTTGAAATAACAACGTAATACAGTATAGAAGTGGTTGTACTAGCTGCTCCTCAACTGCAATTCCCATCAGCATAGCCAATGTAAGGAATTATGGGAATCGCACTCCAACAGTATCAAGACCACCTTCACTTTACCCTCCCCTGCATTACCAATGGTGCAGAAGTCTTCTAATGACTAGTTTTCAAAATATTCAAGGGACAATTTCCTTCTATGTTGTGTCCTCTACAAAAGTCTTCTTACTGGTTTAAACTTTCTCTGTTGTAGTCCCCTAATGCTGGAGCTCCCTATTTTAGAAGATTTGCCTGCTTGCTCTTTGAAGGCCATAGTCATTTTGATGTGGAAGCTTCAGCCAGGAATCCCCCAGACTTAGAGGAGCCAAATAAAATCAGCATGCACATGCTTGTGAACCATTGGTTTAGACCCTGTATTCTAAAAACCCAAATATGCCAAAGTGTAGTTGAGCGGAATGGATTATGCCCATCCTTTTCTGAAATCCACATCCCATGTATAGGTATATTAAAAAAAAAATACAGAGAGAAGGAGATATGCCAGCTTGCCTCATCTCTATCTTCACAATAGCAAGCAGCCTCCTACCACTTATGAATCAGAAAAAAATATGTGCTAAATTAGTATGGGACCTCTGATGACCAGCATGTTCCCAATCATGTGAAGAGCCTAGGACCATCTTGCTCCAGACATGAACAGTCAAGGTGAATGTGCTGATGGGAAAATCCACCAGCAAGGCTGTTTTAAGGAGCATGGCAGGCTCTGCCAGGAAAAACGGTCCTGCGTGCAAATGTAAAGTCTCTGAGCAGTGAATGCAACTGCTGGCGGGGTAGGTGCAGCAAGAATCAAAATGTATGCAAGAACAAGAATTCAGCTGGGTCAGCAAGTAAACAAATTGTGCAGCAGGGCCTTCAGCTTAGTTATGTCCCTTCTTCCTTCCTTCCTTCCTTCCTTCCTTCCTTCCTTCCTTCCTTCCTTCCTTCCTTCCTTCCTTCCTTCCTTCCTTCCTTCCTTCCTTCCTTCCTTCCTTCCTTCCTTCCTTCCTTCCTTCCTTCCTTCCTTCCTTCCTTCCTTCTTTTCTTCATTCTTTCATTCATCCTTCCACCCGTCCTTCCTTTCCTTCTTTATTTTTTCCTTTCTTTCATATTTCTTTACTCCTTCCAAATACCTAAAGAGGATGATCCAAGATGACTACTGGCCACCTGGCCTGAGAGAGCAAGGAAGTCTAAGCACTGAACATAGCTGCTAAGACAGGTAGACAGGACATAAAACCATGTACTGGGAAGACTTCTCCCCCAGTATGAGCAGCCAGCACCATTGATAGGTTTGCATGAGTGCAGCCTTCCTCACAGCACACATAGGTGCACCAGCAGATGTAAATACCCAAGATGGTTAAGGAGTGCAGCCACCAACCTCTTCTCTCTTCTCCTGACCCTCACCGAGGTACAACCAATACACTCCCAGTAAATTGGAGGAGCTGGGCTTCTGGACATTGCAAAAAGTAACTTTTCCAAGCTTTGAACACAGCATGATAGCTTTTAATGGATTTGGGTATAGTGATGCCATCTTGAGCTAATGATGTGATCAAAGCCTATTCTTAAGTGCATGTTTTAGGGTCTTGGTAAAAGAATGCAGATGTTACCCTTGATTTCAGTCCTCAGCTAGAAGAGAAGTGGGATGTGTCAGCTAAGTCTGAATTTCACCAGCATAGAAATACTAATTAGATTCCAACCCTTTTCTCCCACCCCCTATCATTACTTTATATCTGATTAGCTTTACCAGTAAAATATATCCATGAGTGTATGTTTCAGTGAAGCTCTTCATTAAATCTAATTTATCTGAAGAGCAGCTGGCTTTCTCAAAGAATACTAAACCCGTTGTCTCAAATTAAAAACACTTGTTGGGGGGATGTCTCTTTTTAAATAATTACTAGATGTTGATTAATGAGGTGGGAGTGGGAATGAATTGTTGGGAAAGATAATTTGCACATCCGGTTTCCACAGATTCTTCTGCCTGTGTATATTCATGCCCTGGGACTCCCAGTGTGGTGTTGTGGAAAGAGTGATGGACTAGGACTCTGGAGAACAGGGTTCAAATTCCTGCTCAGCTATGGAAATTCACTGGAGTAGTGGAACTGTTAAAACTATTCCTTAAACCTCTCATCTTGAAAGCCCTATTAGGCTTGCTATGGGTCAGTTCCGACTTGACGGCACAGAACACACAAAGACATTCATGCCCTCTCACTCCCTATAATATACAGAGCTAGATTCTTCAGTATTACTTCTAGTAAGATATTAAGATACAAACACACACTTCTTCAGGAGTGTGGCTTGCATAATGCTGTAAATCAAAAGGAATGTAGTCAACAGGCAGACTGTCACTCATGCTGTGTGTCTGTCCTTCTTTTTCTACTCTACATAGGAGTTGGTGCAGGTAAGGGATCCTCAGTAAAAGACCTGGGATGCAGTACCAGACATGGAGGTCATACAGTGGGAATAGAGAGTCTAGGTAGGAGTCAGGATACAGGGGGAAAAATACACAGCAAAATCAGTTAATAAAATTGCAGAAGGCAGCAGATGAAAGCAAATCCATCCAGAGCAAGTAAGCAAGATCTTGGAAGGTGGTAAGCTGTAAAGCCGAGATGCTTCAGTTCACTTCCCTAAAGCTAGCCCAGCTGTTAGTCAAGCCTCTCCAATAATTTATAAGATTATGATAATTGTACTAGCCCAGTGCCAACAGAACAGGTGCTTAGTAATACTTTTTGCCATGTGAGTCTTAAGTGAAATGGAGAAGACCTGAGAGTTTCATTCCACTGGGCTGGCTAGATCACTGGTTCTTAACCTTGGGTTACTCAGGAGTTTTGGACTGCAACTCCCAGAAGCCTTCACCACCAGCTGTGCTGACTGGGGTTTCTGGGAGTTGCAGTTCAAAAGCATCCGAGTAACAAAGGTTAAGAACCACTGGGCTAGATGAATAGGCACTCCATGCCCCCCCAAAGCATTATGTTCAAATTCAATATTTTGCTTTTGACTAAGATAAGCAAATGGGAATCACATCTTTAGCTTTTCCTTCATTGACTCTAGGGTCCCTTCACCTGCTATAGGATTTAGGATATATCAGCCTTTTAGTAGATCAGTGCAAATGCCTTTGCAAATATCATTGGTAAATAAACAGAATGCCACATCTGTGCCACATTGTGCTTCGACCCAGATGGGGATCTTGTCAACACAGAACATAGTTGTTGTGAATGCATGATGAGACTTACTCCTGAAATGTGGACGGCTGGAGACAGGGTTATTATTTTTCCTTTTGCATCTGGCTCAAGACATTTCTCTGCCTGTAAAAAGCACAACATGGCACCCTCCCCATGTTTGGAAGCCATATTGGCCTATGAACTGAATATTGTTTCAACCCCAGTAACTAGACCGTCTGCTGCAGTCCAGGGCAGTGGCCAGTTTAGGAATCCCAGGGGAAGTCCCATGACTCACAAAAGTTCCTCCCTCTTAGACTTCATCACTGCTTGCTGCCTGAGGTGCAGTTGCCTTGTTTTGCATAAAATGCTGCGGAGGGGCCTGGTCTCTTTTCATCTCCCAGAGTCTGTGAAGAATAATGTGCAGAGAAACGGCAGTATTTATTCTCTCTTTCTACCTGCTTAATCGTGGTACGGACCAGCAGGTCACGGGCTTGAGAACGATGACCGCACGAAACATTCAGAAGTGCTGACATTGGGCATGAAGATAGTGCATCCTGTGGAAGAACACCCCCCCCCTCCCCATGCAAATATCCCCAAGTAAAGGCTTCAGAATTTTCATTTCTGGAGTGTTTGCGATCAATCTGTTCTTCCTCTTCGTGGCACATGACAGTTTTTCCATCTTTCACTTTGTGATCCTGGCCAACCAGGAATCCTGTCTGAGTGCAATGCTACCAGGATTTGTTGACATTTACGTGAGACAAAGTTTCATTGCTCTCACAGAGAGAGGGAACACTTCCCTGTTTCCAAGACTATCAGGGCAACGCCTTTGTTGCCACATTCTCTTATATTATGGTGCTGCAACTAAACACAGAGCACTGTCATCTGGTCCACTGTGTTACTCTCGTGCCTTCCTCCTGGTAATATTTCAAGGAAGTATGCAGTATGTGGCTCCCCATTTCAGTTGATTTCTGCCTTGGGACACAGGAGACAAGACAAATATGTGTTGTCTCACTATCATCACACTCAATAGAGATGTGTTCCCCTACGGGCCAGATATGCCCTTTAATAGCCCTGTTTTGAAGTAAGTGGTTTGAATGTCATGCCGCCTGAGGGGGGAGTCCATAGGGCAGACCTTAAAATCTGCCACCAAAGATGTGTCTGGGGAGTTTCAAAGCAAAGGAAGACTAAAGGGAGTTCACAATGACCTGAAATGATGTTAAAAACTGTGTTTTGCTGTAGCATTTGAAGACTAGGAGATTTTCATTAAACAGTGGGAAGCCAGGGATTCAAAAGGCTGAGAGAACCATGTAATATACATTTCTCCCCGTGGCTATATTTCATGCTTTGCCTTAACTTCTGTTTTGTCCCTCTGACTGGGGTGGAGGTGGGACAGGCAATAAAAGTTGGGAAGTAACTGCAGATTTAGTTGTAACAGTATATGAAAAACAGTTCCCTTAAGTAATATTTGCTTGGTTATTCTGAAAACTGGCTACATTTTATTAAGTTAACTACCCAGGAGCCATTAGCACTCTATTTAAAACTGCATATTTTAAGCAGGCGGAGGGAAACGGTAATGTCTTTAGCATAGTTACCATTGCCAGGGCAACCATGTCCTTAGTATCCATGTCCTCAGTCTCTCTCCTTGTCCGTCTTCCTTCACCCTGTCTCTCATCTGTGGTTCATACAAAGCTTCGAGAGTAAAAGAATGGCAGCCCTCATCTTAATTAAAATATGTCAGGTAGTGTATGCTGAAAGAATTTTAACATTTCTTCTGAAGCATAAAGAAGAAATTCTCTGCTATTTGCTTCTTTTCCCAAAATGCTGTTCTTTTGCTCTAAAATGCATGAAGTCAGGTCTGGGGTGGAGGAGAGCAGCAGTAAAAGATTTGCCTGCAGATCCAGTCTCCTGCTTGTAAAGGTACCTGTGGTCTCATCCAAACTGCACGTCCCATTGGAGATGGGAGGCTCCAATGTCAATGGGGTGGTGAATCCATTCCACATTTTCATTTAGACCTCAAAGGAGCTATCCAAGGTATTGAATCTATTTTGGGGGTGGGATTTAGCACTTTCAATTGATCCTGTAATGTCTAGTTCATGACTCACTGTCCCACGTGACATTACAGCCACAAGCCTCCATGGGCACATACATGGGGCACTTAAAAGAGACATCTTTGGACATGCTCTTCTTTCATGTGATTGCCATCATCATTGCAACGGAGACTATGGGGGGGGGAGAACATGTTGTTTCTGACCCTACATGCACATCACTAATGTAGTTCTCACAGTTTTCCATGTAGAGGGGCAGTTAATCTCTTGTCTTTTACTCTTGAGTAGGGCTCTGCTCCCTAGTGTCAGAACTGAGGAGAATCAGGGTTCTAAACTTTGAAGGGATGAACTCAAGATGAAAAGACTTCCCTCAGCCAAGTTCAGTCCCCAGTATATGTAGAGGCTGCAGAAATGGTAATAGGGACATGTGGGCAGTCACAAAGACCCACCACCATCCATAGCCTAATGTGATGGTAGTGGCATGGTGAGAGAAAACTTTAATCGGACTTTCAGTAGGACTGTATCTGGAAACATTTAGGCACAATTTACCTAAAATCATACTTTAGAAAAGTCATGTTTTGGGGTAGCCCTATTCCAAGAATTCTCCAGCATAACCATGGGAATATGACTCAAAAAGTCACTTTTCCAAGCCACCCCAAAACTAAGCAACATTTTAATTTAAAGTAGGATCCACATACTCATGGGGGATCCATTCCACAAGCTACCACAAATGCCTGAAACTCTGGAGAGTAGTGAACCCTATTTGCTACATACAAGGAGGTTGGATAAAGACTACAGAGTGGTGGAACAAAGGACACAAGGCACATCCCCATGCATGTTGTATAAACTGTGGATAACTGAAACCGTGGATATCAATCCTGCAGATACAAGGATGCTGTTATACATATTTCAAAGGTAAAGTTACTTACTTACCAAACTCTTTCATGTTGGAAACAGTGGGACTTCGTATTTAACTCTGAGTGAGTTTGTACATTCTAAAGCCATGCTTCATGGGAAGATATTTTCAGTTCCCTACAATATGTACTAAAATAGGTCCAGAAGGTACTAGTCTCATTTCTTTCAGAAGTTCAGGACTGATAGCAGTTGGTTTGCCCACATATAAGGTAGACAAACTCTGCACATACTGCCAGATGCATATGTCTGTATCATGATTTGGTGTGCTTCAAGCTGGCATGAGACATGGGTTGCACATGTAAACCAAATTGAGCATTGCATCATAGTAGATCATAGACATGAGGTTCTTAGCAGGCCTTTATCTATTCACCTACAATTCTATCCTAGCTCTTCAGCACTCACTCACTTGGTGTTTATTTATACTTACTAATAATTTTAATCACGTCCTCATTTTCATGAGAGGTTTCAGACACATTGGCATTTATTTTTTGTAGGAAGGATGAGCAATCAGATGTCACAAAAGGAAACCACTTAGCCCGCTGGGAACAGTCAAGGTGTGAATATGAGCAGATGCCAGTTGCTTTTATTTCATAATTATTTCACACTATAACCACATGAAGGTACCATAGAGATATGTATAGAATTGCACATCTATTGGAATGTTTGAGAGGAGGTGGCCATAAAATCTACTGGAGCTTATTTCCCTTGCTACTCCTCCGGAGTATCATATTGTGTGGAGCATTATTCAGAAGGACAGATTGATATATACAGAAATTTGTGACTTTGCTCTTGTAGTCATATATATCTAAATATGCATATATTCATCAGTACAGTTTGATGCTCTTTTACTATATGTGTGTGGACACATGTGTGGCTTATTCATAGGCTGAAATTCTGTTGGTATAGCTGGGCCTACAGAAAGGTGATAATGTTACCAGCAGGAAGAGAAGTTTGGTAATGAAATAGTTTTCCCTTCTTTCCCACAGCGTTTCTGACTGAAGTAATATCATTCTTCACATGAGAGCTGCAGGATGGGAGGAGGAAATCTCTGATTACTGAAAATCACCACCACCAGAACACCATGACTTCATAATAGGAATATTGTTATGAAGGGGAACATTGTGAAATACCAAGAAGGATCTCAGATGGGAGATGATGTCCTTGTTTTTCAATAGGAAGAAATAAACTGCCTGAGGAAAACGGTGTGAGATGTTCAAACGTATTTGAAGGAGTTATTAACTCTTCCCATCTGAAAGGAATGATATGAAACACCAGATGAAGTCCAGTTGCTTAACAATCATAGCCACAGAGAGTGGGAGAACATTTTCAGAACAATACTGCTGAATCCTACAGCAGAAGAAGTGTTGCATCTCTGTTGCTGTTCCTGACATGTTTCCTTTGAAGCTCATTTGGAGCTTTCCATGGTACTGCAACACCTGGGTTGTCTTGCCCTGTGGGGACATATTGGCAAAATGGACAGTGTTTCTCTTGAGTATTTGTAGGTCAGTCCATAGAATTCTTGGAACTTCATATTTGCTTCTCAGTTGAGTTCAAAGTGCTCATTCTAACCTTTAAAAACTTAAAACAACTGCAGACCAACTTACTTGGAAGGGGGAGCCCTTGCTCTTCTGCACACCTGAGCAAGGCTTAAGGTTGTAGTCGGAAGCCTCATTCTTGCAGCCTTCTTGTAGGGGATTCTTTGAGAGGACCTGACAGTCAAAACCTTCTCTGTAGTGCTGCTATAAATGAAATGTCTTGGGCCTCTTCTTTGTGTCTCCTTCGCCAGAAATTTTAATTTTGTGGCACTTCTAATATGTAACATACACTTTATTGCTGCCATTATTATTGTATATGTATTTAACCTTTGTTCTATGTTGGCTTTTCTTTTTTCTTTCTTTTTACTTCTTTTTTTTTTAAAAAAATTGTTACTGCTTTCAGAAATTAGTTGTTCTGCCTGTACTTTTTTCTGACCGTGTTATGGTTTTATCCTTATGCTGAATGCTGCTTTAGTTGCTTAAATATAATAGTAGAATAATAATAACCACAATAATAGTAATAACAATATGCAGTCTATATTGCTAGTATGGCATGCTGTTCAAATTTGGAAGGTTGTGCGGAAAAGTACCAGCATCATACAGGTGTCAACAAGCGGGATCTGGAGGCCTTAGGAATGGACCTCAACGGATGGGAAACCTTGACATCTGAGCGTTCAACATGGAGGCAGGCGGTGCATCATGGCCTCTCACATTTTGAAGAGACACATGTCCAGCAGGTGGAGGCAAGGAGGCAGTCCCGAAACCAGCAAAATCAGGAAGCTGGACAGGGGACAGATTGTATTTGTCTTCAGTGTAGAAGGGATGGTCACTCTTGAATTGGCCTTCTCAGCCACACTAGATGCTGTTCCAAGTCCTCTATTGAGCACGTTATCATAGTCTCTTGAGACTGAAGGATGCCTAATCTAAATCTTACAGGTGTTACAGTGGATGCGGTGTTAATTAAATTCAGTTTTGTAAGACATGAACAAATAGAGTAAGTTGAAGACATGAACATATAGTTCAGTAAGTTGAAGTACCTGGCCATAGAACCAGGAGCTGGGAGTTTGAATCTCTACAATATACATGCAGGACCAGGTGATACCTTTCTTTTTGGAGAGAAGAACCAGCCAAGATTACTCCGATTGCATGTGGCTGATGGGGTTACATGTGCTGCAACCTGTGCAGCCTTGGGCAAGTTGCACAGTCCTAGAGCATCTCCAGAAGGACAACATTTCTGAGCACTTTATACCTAAAAACAAAAACACCTTGAAGGGTTGCTGTAAGTCGGCATTGACTTAATATATTATTATTATTATCACTAGAGTGAATAATGCTGCAGTACTACACATACCTACTAAGGATTTAGCCTGATTGAACTGAATGGGATGTCCAGGTAGAAATAAATTGGATTACTCCATTAGAGGCCAAGAACATCTGGCTCTCCAGAAGTCATCAGAGGGTTGCAGTTTCCATCAGTTCTAGCCAGCATATAACCAATGGTGCAGAATGATGGGAAATGTAATTCAGTAACATCTGGAGGGTCACATCTTCCCTATCCCTGAATAATGGCACTGATTGCAAGTTGCCTGTATGGACGGACTTCTTTTGTCTTATTGTTAGATAAAGTAAGAGACTATATTTTGATGAAGAAATACTGCAAGATTTGGGAGATGGGGAGGGGAATATTCTGCAGACTACCTGCATATTATTGCCAGGCCTGCTCTCCTATGCGACAGGGCAAAAAACAAAACAAAACAAAACAAAAAAACCATCAAGGATGCGACTCAAAAATTGGTATGTGCATCATGCAATAAGACATTTTAAGGTCTTGGCCTTTGGAGGGAGCGGGGGCGCTTTTGTGGCTTGATTTCCAGCGGCAAAATGTCTTTTTCTGGCACAGTTGATCCTGATTTATTGGAGACAAGATTGCTTTCCATCAGGAGAGGAATGGCAAAGGAAAATCTTGAGGAGGATATTTATTTACAAGCTGACATGTTGCAGGAAAGTTATCTTATGAACTTAAAACAGACAAAGAGTCTCTTGAGAACTAGCAATTGTTTATTACACTTTGGAGCCAAACATATCTGTCTGAAAATGTGAGACAAGATAGATTGAATATGATAGAATTTGGTATTGCAGAGAAAGGGGATTTATGGCTCTATATTAGAACAGTCGGTCTTTTCTGCTGATATGATTTGATCATGTTGTTCTGCATTTGTTTTTAGTTTTCCTTAAAAATTATAACATGGCTGGAACCCTGTGGTTTATTTATATCAACTACAGTGATCTAAATCACACAAGTGAATTGCTGCTAGTTAACAAGTTGCCACTAGTATTTCTTACTACATGCCGAGTCGTGTGACTGGCACGTGACAAGAAATACAAGCAGTGACTTATTCACTAGCAGCAATGTGCCACTGCCGTTTATGGCATTGCGAGTATGACAGGCAAAAAGAAAAATTGGGCCAGAAGATGTCCAGTTTTTGGTGGTGGCCAAGAATGCCCTTGCACAATTAAAACTAGTGTGCCAGCCGTGCCTGTTCCTGGAGAGGTCTGATCTGGCCACAGTGACACTCGCCTTAGTTACATCCCACCTGGATTACTGCAACGTGTTCTATGTGGGGCAATTACAGCAGCACCACTGGCTACCAGTACATTTCTGGGCACAATTCAAAGTGGTGGTTTTAATCTATAAATCCCTAAATGGCCTGAGTCCAGGCTATCTCAAGGACCATGACTCACTTTATGAGCTTGCTCATCTGGAGAGAACTTTCTCTCAGTCTTGCCACTTTCATAGGTGTGTTTGGTGGGGACACGGGAGAGCGCCTTCTCTGTGGCTGCTCCCAGACTTCTTATCTCTCTCCCACAGAAGGCCAGGCTGGCCCCATCTTTGCTGTCCTTTCACAAGCAAAGACCTTCCTCTTCAGGCAAGCTTTTCCTCATTGACTGGTTGCCTGAGGGGAGTTTTAAATGGATTGTTTTGCCTTACTGCTTTGAATGTGTTTTGGTGTTGCTTTCGTTTAGTGTCTTTTAGTGTAGTACAGTACTTGTTTACTCCTTTTAAAATATGTGTATACTTACTGTTTTTACCTTTAAGCATTGTTTTTTAATGATGTAAGCTGCCTTGGGTCCTTCTTAAAGATAAAGGTAGGGTAAAAAAATATTTTAAATAAATAAATGAAGTTCTGCTTTCTTCAACAGCATTTTCTTCCTTAGCTTAGTGTACATCCGGTTGTGCCGATAAGCTAAAATCCAAAGCATGCATCCCACAGGATATCTCACTGAACACAGTAGGAACCTTTTCAAACTAAACATGCACAGAGCCTAATTTTTAAAGGAATTCAATAGCTGTGTCAGGAAAAAAACAATTTTCTCACTGCATACCCTTTAAACTGAACTTTGTTTTTAATCAGTATCCTTATAGCACTAATGAGAGGCCAGAATCAATAATGTTTTCAAGCGATTGGGTTTAATTGGCATTGCTCTTCCAATGTGACTTGCTACTTAATGTAAATCAATTTTAAATTGTCTTCTCATGAATCCTTCCTTATTCTTTTAAGAGCAAATTATATTCCTAAGAGTTCCACATTTAGGTCAGCTAAACGTTTTGATTAGCTCCTGTACGGGCAATAAAAGATATGAGCAACAGATGTGTGCCATTCCATACTGGGAGAAACACACAGATGCAGCTTCAGGGAAATTAGAGATTTCATTAACTGCCAGAACAAACTAACAGAAGTGGCTTATGCAGAGCAAACCAGAGAACCTTGCCAAACATGATTGGAAAAGTTACTTGTAGACGTAGAGTCCTCAGAGCCCTCTTCCCAGCCCATATGGTTCCAAGAGTCCTAGAAGTTCTTTGTGCAGAGCTTCTAGTCTACATTTTGGGGACTCTGTGTCCCAAGTGGAAAGGGAAGCTCTTGATGTGAAGGAACGAGCCGATTCCAAATCATATTTATGTTACCTTTGTCTCACTTTGTCCAAACATGACTTGCTCAATAAGGAAGGTTTATCTCCACTGTCAAAAGACCGAGGGCTTATTTACTGCTGGCTGAAACCTGAAAGTATGAAGTATAGCCACAATACACACCAGCACCGTAAATCCAAAGAGCTCTCAAGAGCTCTACGCATGAGGTTCTGTTCTTGTTCTGCAGCACTTCTGCATTCTGTCTCCCTTTTTTCTCCCTCCTCTGCTGCATTAAGTTGCTCATCCACCAGATCACACCCAGAGACTAAATGGCGACCACAGCAACTGCTTCTCACAGGCAGAATGCGAACAATCCTCCTAGCTTCACGTCCCTCCCTGTTCTTTCTCCATGCCTCCTCCTGATCAGTTCATTCCCCTCACCTTTCACCCCTCCTCTACTTCATCTTTTGCATTTGCTTCTGCTTGGCCAGCATACTTTGAATTCCTTCAAAATTAAATACATGTGCACATTTTTTTTAAAAAAGTAAAGTCTTCTTTATTCATTTCACAGAATGAGGCAGTGAGGTTTCTTCTGGACAGGAC